>NW_028270156.1:17932006-18570339 GCF_037043375.1 Chiloscyllium plagiosum
TGACTCCTTACACTCTCTGGACCCCTGACCACTACCCTTTAACCAGACTCTATCCTGATACTACCAGGCTCTGACCCAACTATGTTGTACCCGAGAACCCACCCCAGACTGTGCCTCCCATCGCCAACCTGATTCATCCTTGTCTATGGAGCAGGCTATTGAAGAAGCAGGTTAAATTGCTCGTCATTTAAATCAGAAAACAGCCCACTGACTACTCCAAATCGCAGATTCAATCAGAAGAAGTCCCTATCTAGGAATCTCAAATCCAGAAGAGAAGTCGGCACGTTTAATCGAATTACGAAGCAAATAATGTTTCTAATCTGAACTGGAATATCTTGGCTAATGGCTTTGCTCTATGCGGCTCATGTTAAGCCCAACTTTCATTCAACTTCTCAACCATAATGCATCTGCTAAATTAGTGACAGTGCCACCTTTCTGTTTAATTTTTGTTATCTTCACATTAGTTATTCTAGAAGTGTTTACCTACTGTCCTATGCTGCAGTTTTTTAAATTGCAAAGCTCAAAGTTTAAGATATAATATAAATGATGGTTGTCCCTAACATTATTGAATCTTTTTACTTCCTCCTTTCATCGACATACAGGTAATTTTGTGAATTTTCTTTCTCTTTTCATCCTTGTTAAAGCTGAGGGGCAGCTTATTATCTTCATTAATTGCTATCTATGGCAAAAGTACTGTTGAATCCTTGGAGGATTCTGTTAGCACTTGTACAATTTATATATAATCCTTCATTTTGCTTTAATTACTTAATGTGTAACTGGGTGAAACTAATTATTTCATTTTTCACCTTTCTGGAATGCAGTCGAAAGAGGTCTATACCTTGTGGGGCTAATTGTTGAGTGCGCTCTCAGCATTTCCTGTTCTGAAGTAATGGGCACGAATAAAACAGAACTCTCTTCTAATTTATATGTATCTTTGCAATGTAAGTAATACCTCTGCAGTCACAGTGAAGTATGGTCAGAAATCTATATGCAGATTAGAATAGCATGACCCAAGATGCCATCAGCAAGAGTTCAAGAAGCACCAAAGGTTTGATATACAATGCCCATTCTGTAAGGGTAGACTATTCAGCCTCAACACTTCACAGCTTGATAAGAAATCCCAGTTACTTCGATAAGCTTGCAAAAAAAATTTCTGATATATTCACATACTATGTTTAATTAGAATTAGTCTTTAGTTATAAGCAGTAGATGAGTTGAAACCAGAGCTGTATGAGGACATAATATTTCCTCACTTGCAATTTAATAAGTTAGAAGCTCAAAATTGAAATCCTTGTTAAATGGTTACAAGCAATTACAATTATAATTATAGTTACATATATTTACCAACCCATGGGTTTACATATCAATTATTCAGTGAGCTGTTGCAGATAACTAAGTTTAAAACTTGAGCTGCATTTCATCTCATACTTGAAGGATTAATAATTTGGAGGAGCCAGTGTTGAACTGGGGTGGACAAAGTTAAAAATCGCACAACACCAGTTTATAGTCCAAAAGATCCTAGGACAACACATCCTAGGAGAAGCCAAACAGAGACATACACAAGAATTCCTAGAAGCATGGCATTCCAACCAGAACTCTATCAACAAACACATTGACTTGGACCCCATTTACCAACCCCTGAGAAAAAGACAGGAAATGGCATCACCACAGGAAATGACATCACCAACCTAAGAAAACTTAAATACATAAATAGAAAGCGGGCCATGTCACCAGAGGCTTACTCATAACGTTACCTAGTATGGTGATGAAATGTCTGAAAATGAACCTTCCAGCTCAGTGAGCAAACCTACATCCAGAACCTCGACCTGAGCTACAAATCTTTTCAAACTCGCAAAGAGGTAAATATTCAACTTGGGTATTGGTAGAAAATAGGTGATATCTGATCTGCCATGGGTCATAAACAGTTGTTGTGGTTCTGTTCGCCGAGCTGGAAATTTTTGTTGCAAACGTTTCGTCCCCTGTCTAGGTGAAATCCTCAGTGCTTGGGAGCTTCATGTGAAGTGCTTCTGTGGTGTTTCCTCCGGCATTTATAGTGGCCTGTCCCTGCGCTAACCGCCTAAGCGCCACATACGAACAACTCCGGTTCCTGTATGGCAGGGACAGACCACTATAAATGCCGGAGGAAACACCACAGAAGCGCTTCACAGGAGGCTCCCAAGCACTGAGGATGTCACCTAGACAGGGGACGAAACGTTTGCAACAAAAATTTCCAGCTCGGCGAACAGAACCACAACAACGAGCACCCAAGCTACAAATCTTCACCCAAACTTTGGTCATAAACAGTGTCTGGTATTCAGTTTGGCTGCAGTCAATGGAACAGGATAGCAAGCCCTGTGCATTTTGGGTGGCCTATTTCATGTAATGTCTTAAATCACTGCCACAGAGCAGGAAGAAAGCATTTATAGCTGATGCAGAGATCTCATAGTAGAGCAAGTCAGACTGTACACTATGTGGAAATGCATTTCTTCAAACATCCCATCTACCATAAAACGTACAAAAAGTAATTGCATGTACTATCGTTTACAACAACAATTAACTAAGCTACCAATATCCATATAAAAACTGAAAGAACTGCAGATGCTGTAAATCAGAAATAAAAACAGAAATTGCTGGAAAATCTCAGCAGAGTGAAATTCTCCAGTAGCAGATCGCTGATTGGTTTGCGAAATTTGGAGCAGTTGTTGATTCCAGGGGTAATCAGTCTGATGACAACACTCTGATTTGCTCTCGGGCTGGTGAACAGTTTGTGTTGCTCATGATAAAAAGGGAAGCATCCATTGGACTGCTGAAGGGGCAGGTTGTGTGTCTTTATTTCTCTCCAGTAAACAGTACTAAAACCTGAATTAAGCTAATTATTACCACGCATCAGTTGTTATAAATTGTTGCCTTTAACAAGCAATTCATAGACGTAACACTTAGCGGACCAAACACCCTGTGCCTCTTGTGAAGAAGTGAGAGAATTCAAAAAGGAGATCAGAGAATAGAAGATCCTGACATGCAAAGGAACTATCTCATCAACTCCAGTAGACTGGTGCTATTGAACTGGTTTTCTCCAAATGTTTTCCCCTCCACCATAGTACCATTTTTTTCTTTTGTTTGTCTGTATTTCTCTATGTATCATTAAATCTTTGTCTTTTGTGATAACAATAGAAATACCGAGGCATACATTTCAGTGTTTTCCAGAATGGGGCATGACTTATGCTCAACCTGCCTCAAACTTAATTCACTCATGGGTTGCTTCGGCGGGTCGGTGTGGACTTGTTGGGCCGAAGGGCCTGTTTCCACACTGTAATGTAATGTAATGTAATGTAATGCCAGAAATCAGTCATTGCACCTTCTCTAAGTCCTTTCGTAGGCAAGGAAACTAAGCTGGCGTGATCTAGGTATGATCATGTCAGAACCTTATATCTAATACAGTTGTTAAACCATAATATCTGGGCAAATTGCTAAAAGCTAAAGAAATGACTAGTGCTTCAATGAGTTCAAACATATTCAATTTTTAAGAGAAATGTAGCCTGTTATGTACACATTTATGGAAGTTAATTCACAAATAAATACTTAAAACCATTTCATACTTTCACAGCATGCTAATGGAATTTTACAGCATCTGGTGGGTGTTTTTTTTAGATATTTTTATGTTGGTTGGAATTCAACATTGGTGGTGCTGATCCTGCAGCTGGGCAGAAATAGAAACGAGGTCAACTCTACCTCTGTGTTCAACTTGGTCCCTGCACTGTGTCTTGTCAGCAGTTACCAATGAATTGACTGTCGCCAGGGTGGCTACCCCCCATCATGATGCTTTGCTGGCCAATCAGAGGGCTGGCCATTCAACAGCCTCAGCAGCACCACTGGGAGTAGTGGCCACAGCTGGAACTGCACCTGATGGAGGATGGTGCATTCATGTATATTCAACTTCCTAGCCGAGTAAGTTAAGGTAATGGTCTGGGTTGTGTGCTCACTGCGGGCCAAAGCATGTCCAATTTGTAAAGGCTCACCCACTCTTCACACAGATTATTAGGAGATTATCAGAGTTTCTCTACCAGTTTCCCCATGTGGCTACATTTCTCTAGCTGCTGGTAAAGGGCTGCTGGGTTTGGAAGTGACCCTTAATTGGCTGGTCACATCACTCCAACACCTTCCCTGCCATTGCCAAGGTAGCATAATCACTGGAAGATGTTTCAGTCCTTCCCCACCCACTCCAAGACCATCCAAACAGAGCAGGAAAAATCCAACCCAATATTTCACTGTGGTTCAGCAAATTGTAGCAGTCTCTGCAATTTACCAGGACACTTCTTCAAAATGGATAATTTCAGCATGTTAGAAGCACGAAGTGGAATTATGTGTTGATTTTCCGAATAGGAAATTGCTAAACGCATACAGCGAATTAATGAATGGCAAGGTATCTTACTAATAAAAACACTGATGAACTCTTCCACATATGTGTTGGTCACAATAACCCCTCTGTCCTTTGGTTCCATATTTAGCTTCTCACCTGCAAGACCAGTGGATCAGTTGGCATTGACGTTCAATGGCTGCAAAGAATGATCGATCCAGCAGGGATCTGCAATGAATAAATTTGTAGGAAAGATGACACTCACAAATGCCCATAATCCATCACAATAAAAATCAACAGCATGAAATCTGTAATTAAATTTAGGAATGTTGATAAGTAAATCATTTATTTTAAATGAAAGGTTATGTGTATTCTTAGACATTTTATCATTTTAAAATAGAATGGATGAAGTTGAATATGTTTTGCTGTCTCATAATATTGTAGTCTCCAATGAAGTATCTGTTAGTTCTGAAGCCAACATAGGTGATTGATGGATGTGTTCTGACATAAACTAAGAACTGAAAAATAATCTCAATCATATTGAAGATAGTGAATTTATGTTGTAGTGTCCAAAGGTATTGTTTTGGAGTTAGCTTGTCAAGTAGACACTCACGTTGAAGCAATGTACTGATCTTTATATTATCTTGACCTTGGTTATTTTATCACAAGTGGTCTGCAAATACATTGCATTGTCATGTTATATTATCTTTGCACATGAATTTTGATGTTATTGAATTAATCATTAGGTCCACCACAAAGAATTCAGAATGACAGACAGGAGACTTTGTGCAAACACTCAAAGATCTTTGAAATGCAAAAGCAGCAATGCGTATAGCAGTTTAGTGGCTGCTCATTGAAAGTTAGATTTTTTTTAACAGAGTAACATCTCTGAACAGCTATTCATGTGACAAAATAACCACCATGAAAAGATTGGATTGTGGTTGGGAAACAACAAGGCTATGTTGCCTTAAGAATTAACAAAGTAAATCCGATACAAAGCATATCCAAAGTGAAATGCCAGTTACTGGGCACACTGGTTGCATTGTGGCATGGCCACCAGAGGCACAGGTTAATGCGCTGTGGATGTGATTTGAAATCTCACAGGTCGGATGCTATAATTCAAGATCAAACTCATCGAAAATCTTGAATTGTTTGGAGTTTCAGTCATGATCGTCATGGAACAAGTGTTGATTGACATAAAAATTCATCATATTCACTAGTATCCTTCATGGAAGAAAATCTGCTGACCTTACCCTGTTTAGCCAGTACATGATTCCCGCATCATGGCTGACTCTTACCTGCCCTCTGAAATGCCCTTACAGGCAAATGATGAATTGCCAAGGCTTTCTGGGAGGCTGGAGTTGATGTGAGCCATGACCAACCTCTCCGACCACTTCATAATGATGGAGGTCAGAGCCATTGGGCAGTAATTATTGAGGCATGCTTCATGATCTTTCTTTGGTTTCGGCATGATGGTGGTCATCTTGAAGCAGGTAGGGACTTCAGATCATAGTAAGGAGAGGTCAAACTGGATGGCAGAGCAGACTCAATAGGCCAAATAGCATATTTCTGCTCCTATACTTTATTATGGTCTTATGGAGAGATGAAGAAGCTTCAAGACCAATGACCAAAACTGCAAGAGGAGACCTGCTCTCTTCCATCCACAATTGATATGGATAGTTTAACCCACCCTCAACAGTAAATCTGTGCCCTGGTTCATTGCTGTAGATAGGATGATATTTGATTAACTTGTTCTGAGTTGGATGCAATAAATTAGTTTTGCAACTGAGCTTTATTGCCAAATCTGTTCCTGTTGATATCAGGGTGAATTTAAACATCCCAAAATCACAAACCTCAGGAACAGTAGAAATTCCTCGACTGGTAATCAAGAGATTGAACAGAGATTAGATTAGATTCCCTACAGTGTGGAAACAAGCCATTCGGCCCAACAAGTCCACACCACCCCTCCGAAGAGTCACCCACCCAGACCCATTTCCCTCTGACTGATGCAACTAATACTATGGACAATTTAACATGGCCAATTCACCTGACCTGCACATCTTTGGAGTATGGGAGGAAACCAGAACACCCGGAGGAAACCCACACAGACATGGGGAGAATGTGCAAACTTCACACAGATAGTCACTTGAGGCTGGAATTGAACCTGGGACTGTGGTGCTGTGAGGTAGTAGTGCTAGCCACTGTGCCACCCTAAAACTGGGACAGCTTAAATTTGTTTTATGGCATGCAGAGGAACTCTCCTGTTCCTAATTGTGCACAACTTCACATTTCCCCACATTATACTCAATCTTTCAGTTTTGTACCCACTCATTTAATCTTTCTATATTGGTCTGCATGTTTGTTATGTCACCTCATCATACATTTTCCAAACAATCTTTGTGTTATCTGCAACTTTAGCAACCACTGAAATTAATGAGAGTAGGGCGGGTTGCTCTGTGCTAGTGGAATTTTTGGAAATGATTGTTGTTGTTGGAAGTCAGTCATTTCAGCTCCAGGACATGTCTGCAGGTATTCCTTAGGGTAGTGTCTTAGGTCCAACCATCTTCAGCTGCTTCATCATTGACCTTTCTGCCATCATGAGATCAGAGATGGGGATATTCACCAGTGACTGTGCAATGTCGAGAGTGTGGTGCTGGAAAAGCACAAAGCACAGCTGGTCAGGCAGCATTCGAGAATCAGGAAAATCGACATTTCAGGCATAAGCCTTTAATCAGGAATGAGGCTTGTGGGTCAGGGGCTGAGAGATAAATGGAAGGGGGGTGACGCTGGGGGGAAGGTAGCTGAGAATCTGGTAGGGAGATGAGGTAATAAAACATAGAACAACACAGCAGAACAGGACCTTCAGCCCTTATTGTTGCACCAACCTGTGAACTAATCTAAGCCCATTATCCTACATTATCCCATCATCATCCATGTGCTTATCCAAGGACTGTTTAAATCTCCCTAATGTGGCTGAGTTGACTACATTGGCAGGCAGGGCATTCCACGCCCTTACCACACTCTGAGTAAAGAACCTGCTTCTGACATCTGTCTTAAATCTATCACCCCTCAATTTGTAGTTATGCCCCCTCGTACAAACAGATGTCATCATTCTTGGAAAAAGAGTTTCACTGTCCACCCTATCAAACCCTCTGATCATCTTGCATCTCACTATTATATCATCTCTTAGCCTTCTTCTCTCCAATGAGAACAGATCCAAATCCCTCAGCCTTTCCTTAAAAAACCTTCGATCCAGACCAGGCAACATCCTGGTAAATCTCCTCTGCACCTTTTCTAATGCTTTCACATCCTTCCTGTAAAGGGCCAACCAGAATTGCACACAATACTCCAAGTGAGGCCGCACTAGCGCTTTGTACAGCTGCAGCATGTCATCACGGCTCCGGACCGCAATCCCTCTACCAATAAAACCTAACACACCATATGACTTCTTAACAGCACTATCAACCTGGGTGGCAAGTTTCAGGGATCCCTCTGCACATCCACACTACCAAGAATCTTTCCATTGACCCAGTATTCTGCCTTCCTGTTATTCTTCCCAAAGTAAATTGCCTCCAATTTGTCTGCATTGAACTCCATTTGCCACCATTCAGCACAATTCTGCAGTTTATCCAAGTCTCCCTGCAATATTCTTCCACACTGTCCATCATCCACTGACTCTAGTATCATCTGATAGGTCAGAGAGGAAGGTGGAGCAGATAGGTGGGAAGGGAGATGGACCGGGGGGAACAGGTCAAGAGGGCAGTGCTGAGTTGGAAGGTTGGATCTGGGATAAGGTGGGAGGAGGGAAAATGAGGAAACTGGTGAAATCCACATTGATCTCATGTGGTTAGAGGGTCCCAAGGCAGAAAATGAGGTGTTCTTCCTCCAGGCTGCAGGTGGTAAGGGTTTGGCGATGGAGGAGGTCCAGGACATGCATGTCCTTGGGGGAAGGGTACGGGGAGGGTGAGTTAAAGTGTTTGGCCACGGGGAAGTGGGGTTGCTTCATTCGTGGGTCCCAGAGATGTTCTCTGAAGCATTCTGTAAGCAGGTACCATCCATGACTCCTCAGATACTGAAGCAGCCCGAATGCAATAAGGCCAGGACAGTGCCCAGTTTTGGGCTAACAGCTAGCAAATACATTCGTGCTGCGCAAGTACCAGGCAATGATCATCTTCAGTAAGAAAGAATGTAACTATTACCTTTTGACATTCAATGACATCGCTATCTCTAAATCCCTCATTATCAACACTGTCATTTACCATTAACCAGAAATTGACTGGGCAAGTCATAAGAATATCAGAAATAGGACAGGAATAGGCCATCTGACCCATTGAGTCTGCTGCACCATTCAATCAGGTCATGGCTGATCTTTTTTAGTATGGAAGGGCAAAATGTGTCGACGCAGGCTTGGGAGGGGAGGTGCAAAGGGCCTGTTCCTGTGCTGGTTTTTTTCTTTGTTTCTCTCCAAACTCCATTTTTCGTGGACTCGGCTCCACTTACCCTCCCGCTCACCATAACCCTTAATCCTTTACTGTTCTTTACCTTAAAAACATTCAATGAGGTAGCCCCAACTGCTTCACTGGGAAGGGAATTCCACAGATTTACGACCACTTGGGTGAAGAGGTTTCTCCTCAACTCAGTCCGAATTCTGCTCCACCTGATTTTGAGGTGATTCCTCTTAGTTCTAGTTTCACCCACCAGTGGAAACAACCTCCCTTCTATCTTATCTATTCCCTTCATAATTTTATATTTCTCTATAAGACCCGCCCCCCCACCCCCTATTCTTCTAAATTCCAATGAGGGCTTATGCGCGAAATGTTGACTCTCCTGCTCCTCACATGTTGCCTAACCTGCTGTGCTTTTCCAATGCCACACTTTTCAACTCTGATCTCCAGCACCTGCAGTCCTCACTTTCTCTAAGTCATCTATGTAAATTGTAAACAATTGCAGTCCAACTTAAGTACTACAGTGAGAAAGCAGGCCTATACAGACCTCCTGAAGAGCATCCCACACAGACCCTCTCACCTGCACTTTCTGTGATTAATCCACCTAGCTTGCACATCCCTGGACACTTTAGCATGGCCAATCCGCCTAAGATGCATTTCTTTGTCTACAAGAGGAAACCACAGCACCTGGAGGAAACTCACACAGACACAGGTTGAATGTGCAGATTTCACACAGACAGTCACCCAAGGCTGGAATCAAACCTGGGTCCCAGGTGCTGTGAGGCAGCAGTGCTAACCACTGAGACCACTGTATTGCTTTAATGCACGATGGAGATCAGAAGCTAGGAAATTTCCAGTGAGTAACTCACTTCCTGTCTCCCCAGATCCTATCCACCATCTACAAGTCAGCAGTGTGATGAAATACTCACCACTCACCTGGATGGGTGCGGCTGTAACTTCCCCAAGAAGGGAAGGCAATAGCCTAGTGGTATTATTGCTGGAATGTTAATCAAAAATGCAGCTAATGTTTTGGGGACCCAGGTTCAAATCCTACCATGGCCGATGGTGGAATTTGAATTACGTAAAAAGAATCTGGAATTTAGAATCTACTGATGACCGTGAAACCATTGTCGATTGTCAGAAAAACATATTTGGCTCATTAATGCCCTTCAGAGAAGGAAATCTGCCATCCTTACCTTGTCTGGCCTACATGTGACTTCAGACCCACAGCAATGTGGTTGACTCTTAACTGTCCTCTGGGCAATTAGAGATGGGCACTAAATGTTGGCCGAGGGACACCCTCATCTCATGAATGAAGAAAAAAGCATCCAGGACAAAAGAGCCCACTTGATTGGCACCACATTCAAAAACATTGATTCCTTACATCATAGAGTCAGAGGGTCATAGAGATGTACAGCATGGAAACAGGCCCTTTGGTCCAAAACGTCCATGCCAACCAGATATCCCAACCTAATCTAGTCCCACCTGCCAGCACCTGGCCCATATCCCTCTAAACCCTTCCAGTCGTGTTTCCATCCAAATGCCTTTTAAATGTTGCAATTGTACCAGCCTCCACCACTTCATCTGGCATCTCATTCCACACATGCACCACCCTCTGTGTGAAAATGTTGCCCCATTGGTCCCTTTTATATCTTTCCCTTCTTACCCAAAAACTATGTCTTCTAGTTCTGGACTCCCCTATCCTGGGGAAAAGACCTTGTCTATTTATCCCTATCCATGCCCCTCTCATGATTTCATAAACCTCTATAAGGTAACTCCTCAGCCTCTGATGCTCCTGGGAAAACAGCCCCAGCCTATTCAGCCTCTCTGTGTAGCTCAACTCCTCCAACCCTGGCAAAATCCTGCTAAGTCTTTTCTGAACCCTTTCAAGTTTCACAACATCCTTCCAATAGGAAGGAGACCAGAATTGCATGCAATATTTCAAAAGTGGCCTAACCAATGTTCTGTACAACCGCAACATGACCTCCCAACTTCGGTACTCAATACTCTGACCAATAAAGGAAAGCTTATCAAATGCCTTCTTCACTATCTTATCCACCTACAACACTACTTTCAAGGTACTAATGCTCAGTGGCAGCAGAGTACACCATCTACAAGATACAGTTCAGAAATTTAGCAACGTGCATTTGGCAGTGCCTTCCAAATCCATGACAATTACCAACTAGAAGGACAAAGGCAACAGAAAAATGGGAACACCGCCACCTGCAAGATCCCCCTCAAGCCTCTCATCATCCTGACTTGGACATATATCAGCACCCTTCAGTATCACTGGGTCAAAATTCTGGAATTCCATTCATAATGGCTTTATGGATCTACCTACTCCAAATAGTCTGCAGCAGTTCAAGAAGGCAGCTCACCACCACTTGGGATGGGCAATTAATGCTGGTCCTGCCAAGAATGCCCACATTCCATGAATGAATTAAAAAAAGTCTAATTTCCTTATCCAAGTCATTGATATTGCATTCCCACTTGTCACATGCTGCTAATTTGGAACCAGCATATTTATGCCTACTCTCTATTTTCTGCCAGCCAGCCAATCTTCTATCAATGCTAATATATTACCCCTTATGTTCCACCCCTCATAAACTGAAGGTCATTCAAAGCTCTTACCCGATTCTTAAACCTTATGAAATACCATACCTTTGTCACCTCTTGTGCTTGCTTGCCTATTCTGTATTTTTGTTAAACAATAACTTCCATTTCAAAATTCTCATCCTTGTATCTAACCCTTCCATGGCCTTGACCCACTGTTATCTCTCTCATCTGTTCATTCTCCCAAACCCTTCAAACTATCTACTCATCTAATTCCAGCTTCTTGAGTATCCCAAGCTTTAATCTCCCGCGCTTCAATAACGACGCCATTGGCTGTCCAGGCCCATAGCTTTGTAATTCCCTTTATAAACACCTCCTTCTCTCTACCTCAATTTCCTCCTTTAAACCTATCTCGATGATGAAGATATTGGCATCTTGCTTGATCTTTCTCTGTACAGGTATGTGGCTTGATATCATATTTTGTTTGATAATGTCTCTGTTGATATTTTATGGGGATATTTTATTGCATTAAAAGAGATACCTAAATATATTGGACTGTTGGACTATAACCTGGTGTCATGTTATTTTTTTGAACTTCATCCACCCCAGTCCAACACTGGAACCTCCACATCATAGATATATTCAGTTATTTTAACTAGAACTTGTGAAAAGTGAAAAAATCATTTAATGTAAAAACTCAGTACTATCATTGCTGATACATTGGAACAATTCCAAAAACAAAAAAATTCATAGCATTATATTTCCAGCAAAAGCAAAGATATTTATTACAGAAAGGCAGTACAATATGAATACGGAGGTGCCTGTGAGATCCATTCTCAGCCTTCAACCCTAAGCAAATGAGATTCCACATATTCACTATACAAAGAAAGTGCCATTAAAGGTGGGCAACAAGTCAGAGATGCTACCATTGATAGAGCAACCATTTATCCTCATTCTACAACACAAACTAGAAAAATGGATAGCCAAAATGACGGGAAAGGTGTGCATGCAGATCATTCTTCAGAAAGGAACTTTTAAACATACTTTGCCAGACTTTCCTTTGGTGGCACAATGGTTAGCACTACAGCCTCATAGCTCCAGAAACCTGGGTTCAATTCCAGCATCAGGTGATAGTCTGTGTGGCATTTGCACATTCTCCCCATGTCTATGTGGGTTTCCTCCCACAATCACAAAAGATATGCAGGTCAGGTGAATTGGCCATGCTAAATTACCCAAAGATGCATTAGTCAGAGGGAGGTGAGGTGGTTGGTGTGGACTTGCTGGGCCAAAGGGCTTGTCTCCACACTGTCGGTAATCTAAGCTTTTTTTAAAGAAATTGTGGCGCACTATCTTGAATCAAACCAGTGTATGCCTTCCATGAAACCTTAAGACGTAACAGCAGGGAAGGCCTTTCAGTCCATTGAATTTGCTCTGTCTTTCAATAAGATCATGCTGATCTGATTATCCTCAACTTCACTTTTCTGCCTTTCCCCATAACCTTTGAGTCCCTTACAGATGAAGAACCTGTCTATTTCTGCCTTGAATATGCTTAACAACTCAGTCTGTATTGCCCTCTTTGCTCTTCCAATGTAGGAAGTGTAATTAATGAGGCTACCCAATTAGTGGTGATATGTTTCAAAGAAGATGCTTACCTCTGTTTGGCTTCAGCTGTGAACTGCTGTTACATCACTTCAGTTGAATGAAAGTCATCAATAGTTCTAACGATGTTGAGGCGTGCACTAAAGTCACCTCTGATGATGCTAGTGCATGGTATTTCAGTGGTTAACACAGCACTAGGGACCAGGAGTTGATTCCATCCTCAGCTAACCTTCTGTGTGGAGTTTGCATAATCTTTCCATGTCTGCATGTGTTTGCTTCGTGTGCTCTGGTTTCCTCCCAAAGTCCAATGATGTGCAGATTGGGTGGATTGGTCTTACAAAATTGCCCATAGTGTCCAGGGATGTGCAGGCTAGGTGGGTTAGCCATGGGAAATGTAGGGTTACGGGGATAGGGTAGTGGGCTGCTCTTGTAGGGTCAGTATGGACTTGATGAGCCAAATAACCTGCTTCGACACTGCAGGGATTCTGTTCCATAATTTAATGCTATAATACATGCCATGAATATTCAGTGCTCATTTGGGTAAGATAGAATTAGAATGCTGGCACAGCAAGGTTTTCACTGATGAACACAAGCTGACGTGTGAGTGCCAAGATGCATGCTCAACATCCAAATGCAGAGGTGCATGAAATTGCAACAGCAAAATCTAGAAAAAGGACGTCCAAGAAGAAAATGTCAATATTTGATCAGAGCAGAAACGACCAATCTCTCTTCTAAAGAGCAAAGTGGAGGGTAGCAGTAATTATGTGCAGTTACAATTGCCATGACTGTACTTCTTTTCTTACGCCCTGGCAATGTAACTTGCTTGCATCAAACTTATTATTAGCCTAAACCTTCAACCCAGTGGGATTTTACATCTTTATAGGAATTTAGTCAGCGCTGGCAGCAATAGCCTTGGTCCCTAAATAAGAGATCCTCAATTTCAGAACATCTTGAATGACCAATAATGTCTCACCAATAATGCCAATTCACCTGAGTTAACCAATCACAGTACAAAGAATTCTTCATTTTGGAGTTCTAGAGGATTTTTTCTTTGCTGGTCTTTGAGACATTCAGCATGAATCTACAGCTTTTATAATGACAATTTAGATTACATTACATTACAGTGTGGAAACAGGCCCTTCGGCCCAACAAGTCCACACCGACCCGCCGAAGCGTAACCCACCCATACCCCTACATTTACCCCTTACCTAACACTACGGGCAATTTAGCATGGCCAATTCACCTGACCTGCACATCTTTGGACTGTGGGAGGAAACCGGAGCACCCGGAGGAAACACACGCAGACACGGGGAGAACGTGCAAACTCCACACAGTCAGTCGCCTGAGGCGGGAATTGAACCCGGGTCTCTGGCGCTGTGAGGCAGCAGTGCTAACCACTGTGCCACCGTGCCGCCCCAATTTAATATTTAATTATCTTCAAATACATTATACTAAGGTTTACAATATGGTAGGGTAGATTATGTGAAAGGGGATAGAATAACTAAATATTCTAGACAGATTTAGCAGCATAAGACTGGCCCCATATGGTGTTGTGGGCTATCAGCTGATGCAGAATCATACTCCAACACAATCTGTAACCTCATGGCCTGCCATATCAACCATTACCATCGAGTCAGGGGAACAACCTTGTTTTAATGAAGAGTGCAGAAGGGCATGTCAGGGGCCATACCAGGCATACCTAAAACTATGGAGACAACCTACAAAACAGGACTACTTACATAAACAACAGGTGATAGCCCGGAACTAAGTTATCCCACAACCAAAGGATTGGATCTAAGCTCTGCAGTGCTGCCATATCCAGTCGGGAATGGTGGTGGGCAATTAAACAACTCATCGGAGGAGGAGGCTCCACAAATATCCTCATCCTCGATGATGGAAGACTCCAGCATGGTAGTGCAAGAGATAAGGCTGAAGCATTCACAACACTCTTCAGCCAGAAGTGCGGTGTGGATGATCCATCTCGGCCTCCTCCAGAGGTTCCCAGCATCACAGTATGAGAAACAAAAGCTCACTCACTTTAATAATTTCAGTCCGAGACAAATACCTGAACAACAGCGTCGTTTTATTTATACACCTATAGGTGGTTGCTTTATCTAATTACCAGGTAAGGCAATGACAAAATGCACAGTATATCCCAAAAAACCCTTGCAATTTATACTGTTTTTTCCCATATGTTTTCCTTATTCCATTGTCTGTTCCCTGCTTCACTTACGTCACAGATTTCCTTAAGACTTATCCCACAACTTCTGTTTATCCTGTCTTGTCCATGACAAACTCTTATCTCTGACTCCCATAAGGGTGTTTGACGTCAGTCTATTGTAGATTATTGATTAGGCATATCTTTTCTTCTATCAGCAGCTATTTCCATCCAGAGGCCACTTTGACCTCTTTGATTAGGGTTTGTTCCTGTGTCCCCGTGTAAGGGGGAAACAGTTGCTTTCCTGTTTGCCCATATATCCACCATTGTTCTGTATTCACGTCTCATGCTAACATATCCTTTCTTTTTGCTGAATATGTATTTTCTCATTCCTGTTCTGTATCAGAATTTATACTTGCAGAAATAACATTAATTCATTTATATCCCACAACAGATACCAGTCTTCAGCTACTCCACGTGATATCAAGAAATGATCGAAGTCACAGGATATTGTAAAGGACCCTGACAATATTCCAGCAGTATTATTGAAGAATTATGCTCCAGAATTGCTGCTTCTCTAGCCAAGCTGTTCCAGTACAGCTGCCACACTGACATTTACCCAACAATGTGGAAAATTGCTTCAGTATGTCCTGGACACAAAAAGCAGGATGACTCCAGCCTGGCCAAATCTCAGCCCGTTAGCCTGATCCTGAACATGTGTAAAATGATGGAAGGAGTCATCAACAGTGCAATAAAGCAATACTTGCTTCACAATAACCTGCTCACTGTTGCTCAGTGTCGTTCTGCCAGGCTGTTTAGATCACTGCCACTTTCTGTCAAATTGCTTTTGCAAGTAGAACTCTAAACTAATCTCTCCCGTTTTTCACAAACTGTATGGCAATTTTGAGAATGCAGAATAAAATATAATCTATATGATTGGATACTGTGCACTCTGAATGTATAGCTTCTGATTCAGCAGTACAAACAGCAAAATATCATCAGGAAGAAATACATTTCTTTGTAGAAGTGTAGTTTACGCTTAAATTAGTCGAGAGATCGGCATCCAATTACTGTGAGAGTAAGCTTAACATTTAGTATCCGAGAGTTCAATTTTAGTTCATTTATCATTTATTCATATAGATTTTAACAGAACAATCAGCAAAGTCAACAGAATGCACATTTCTCAACAGCCACAACTTGCATTTATACATTATACAACATCTCAAATCTCAGGAGGGTAATCCAAAAATAAACACTGAACCAAGGAAAGCGATATCAGGACAGGATGACGAAAGAATATTAAATAATGCTGCACGTATTAGGTATCATTAAAATTAAGTACAGGCAGTATTTGTAGGAGTCAAGAGTGTGGTGCTGGAAAAGCACAGCAGGTCAGGCAGCATCCGAGGAGCAGGAGAATTGATGATTCGGGCATAAGCCCTTCATCAAGATAAATCCAGCCTGGCCAAATTAGAATGAAGGGCTTATGCGAAGCATTGATTCTCCTGCTCCGCGGATGCTGCCTGACCTGCTGTGCTTTTCCAGTATTACACTCTCGATCTGATCTCCAGGAGCTGCAGTCTTCACTCTCTCTTAGTATTTATAGGAGGCAGTGATGGAGTAGTGATGTCACTGAGCTAGTCAGATAAGTGCCCAAGGTAAGTCTCTGCAGAAATGGTTCAAACCCTACCACAGCCAGTGGAATTTAGAATTCATCAATAACAAACAGCATCTGAATTTGGATGTGTGTAGATATAATGCAACCCATTCTTCCACTAGGACCATCATGTAGGTCTTCTGCAGATGAGGTTCTGAATCTTGGATTTGTTGGGGGTCCCAAGCAGTATTCTCCAGACAGAATAGGCCACATGATTGTAGGAAGCTGTGTTCTACATAACTAGAACAGGCAAAGAGGGAATGTGAACTGTGCTGGAGAACTGGAAGAGCAATCTTCAAAGCATGAAGGTGAAGATATTGAGCAGGAGTAAAAATCTCCAGGGTGATAGTGAGGTGTAATGTAAAGCACAACAAGCCAGGCAGAACTTAATTGACATCAAATAGATGGGCGTTGGATGAAGCGATTGTTTAATGGACTATAAATTTGTTGTTGCTTGAGAGGCAAACAGCTCCTCTTTTATCTTAGAAGCTAATGAAATCTTTTCTTTGTAAATTCTACACTTTTCATTAATACAAGTTAACATTAACAATGATTCAAAGGTTTTACAACATGTGATTCTCCCACCTTCAACAGCGGCAAGACGTCATGCTACACTGGGCATTATGTCAAGAGTAGCACTCCTTCAGACAGGGTTCTAACATGGTGTGGCTGTTGAGGATGGGTAGTCTGTGTAGCTTCATTCTTGTCGTTGTAGCTGCAATGGGCTAGTCAGACAGCTGCTGATATAAAGCAGCAATATGCTTTGAAATGTGAGCTTGCATTTCCAATGAAGGGTCCCTCTTTTCACCTAAATGCCCTCCGAAGCTTTTCATTTTTGTTTCCCTTACACTAAGTATACTGTGAAGAGTTATTCATGGAGAGAATTATTTCTTGTGGTGCACTGCTGCCCTTTAAATACAATGCATTCTTGGTGTCAATGTCTTTAAGAATTCTTGCTACAACTCTGTTTTAGCGA
Organism: Chiloscyllium plagiosum; assembly: GCF_037043375.1. Taxonomy (NCBI): domain Eukaryota; kingdom Metazoa; phylum Chordata; class Chondrichthyes; order Orectolobiformes; family Hemiscylliidae; genus Chiloscyllium; species Chiloscyllium plagiosum. The sequence continues at coordinate 17,949,749 of NW_028270156.1, forward strand.
CTTGTTCCTTTTTCTCCCCTAGTTTAGTCATCATGGATCTTTTTGTCCATGCCCTCAAAAAGGTGTGGACATTATCACGTATGAACGTATATCTGAAGGGAAAACTATCCTGTGAATAACATTGTAAGACCCTAGAAACACTTGCCAACTAATAAACTTGTGTTGCATTGGACACACATCGTTATTTATACCCAATGACTGTGTCCAGTGATTTGAGGAGGAGTGAAATCTGCCTGCATCATTAGTAAACAGTATGGTAATTAGATATTTCAACTACTTTAATTAAACATCCTTTTATTGCTATATCTGATATGTAACTAGTTTTTTTATGCAGAAAATATGATAGACACCAAATGCTACAGTTTATCAAATGATGCTCATGAAGTGGTTGTTTGCAATGTTGTTGCATGAATTTCAGGCCATTTTAAAAATAATATTCTTGAGGTCATACACACATTTAATAATAATGGATATCTCTGTACTGTTCCAGCTGGCAATTCTGTTTATGTAAAAAGTGAATTTGTTTGGAAAACTTGCTATGATATTAAATTCTAATTATGTTCAATATCCCATAAAATGTACTTTGGCATAAAGTGAAAATGTTGTGGCATTTATTATGTAAATGGAGGTTTGAAGTAAAAAGAACATTATAAGTTTTTTTTAATATATTTGATCATAGCAGGTCAGTGATTGGATATTCATGATTTTAGATTTATGAACAAATAAATAAAATTAATGAAGTCATTATATCTTGCTAGAACTTGTCATGGTCTTGTTGCAGTTAGAAGGTATTTTCTTACATGAGATGGTTTCTTCAAAATATCACTAAAACTAAAAAAAAGGCAATTGCATTATCAGATGAATAAATAATTCATATCTTATTACAGGGCTGGAGTGACTGCTATTTGCAGCACTATAATCATGCATTCCCTCTCTGAAAGTGAGATGGCAATGTCAAGATTAATGTTCAATAAAAAATAAAGCTAATTTCAAACAGAAATTTAAATGAGAATCAATAAAACAAACGACAGATGATGGCTGGGGCTGATGAGGGCATTAAGATCATGCTGTCACAAGGCTTAATTACTCTGAATAAAATATTGCGCTTAATAAAATTATTTGAGAGTTTACATTACTGAAAAATCTGTTAAATATCAAAGGCTTGGCTCTTCCATTAATTTTCCAGTGCAGCCAGATTTAAAGATCATCTGAATGCTGACACTTGGCTCTAAATACAAAACCCAAAAGAATACATTTAGTTCTGTTCATTATGTTTCTTAACAGCTTTTGCTGTTTCAAAAAAAAACAAGTGTAAGCTCCAGCTTTAACTATGATCCAATCTTGTAATTTGACAATTGTTACAAGTTCTTTGTAGAAGAACAGTCAGTTAAATAAGCAATTATAATCTAAACTTGTCACAGTACCTTGTATTTGTGATGAGATAAAATACTGATAACTCTTAAAAAATGTATTTGACTCAACAGCAAAATTCAAAAACAAAAAAGTTTACACCCTTACTGTTATTAACAGCACAGTGGTTCGCACTGCTGCCTCATGGCACCAGAGACCTGGGTTCAATTCCCACCTCAGGCAACTGTCTGTGTGGAGTTTGCATGTTCTCTCTGTGTCTGCATTGGTTTCCTCCCACAGTCCAAGGATGTGCAGGTTAGGTGAATTGGCCATGCTAAATTGTGTGTAGGGGGGAGGGTTGGTGTGGACTAGTTGGGCTGAAGGGCATGTTTCCACACTGTAAGTAATCTAATGTTTACACATCACAGATTTGATTTTTAATAATCTTCCTATGCTGTAGTAAAAGTTGATGATATTTGACTACATTTGATGGAGTGACCAAATAATTGAAAAAAAATTGAATATTAATTCGAAGTTAAGTGATATTAAGTGATTTTCTGTGTTTATGATTAATTATTGATTAAATTGATAATGGCAAATAAAAACCAAAGGAACTGCGGATGCTGTAAATCTGGAACAAAAACAGAAATTGTTGGAAAAGCTGAGCAGGTCTGGCAGCATCTGTGGGGGGAAATCAGAGTTAACATTTAGGGTCAAGTGACCCTTCTTCAAAACTAACGGCAGCTCGGAAAATGTCAGAAGATCTTATGCAGAAGATAGGGTGGCAGCAGGGGTAAGGAGTAAGTGATAGGTCGGGATAGAGCCGAAAGAGAAACAAGAACAGTTTCCTGATGAGGGCATTAAGATCATGCTGTCACAAGGCTTAATTACTCTGAATAAAATATTGTGCTTAATAAAATTACTTAAGAGTTTACATTACTGAAAAATCTGTTAAATATCAAAGGCTTGGCTCTTCCATTAACAATCTGGCTGGGAGGGTGAATATTAATGGGACCGTTAATGGCCAAATTGACAATGATTCTGTTTTTAAGAGAGAAAATTAAGTTGTTTCTAGCTTAAGATACCAGTTCCAATACCGTACAACCCAGATGGCCTCCTTCTTCAAGGACCGCAATTTCCCCCCAGACGTGATCGACGATGCTCTACACCACATCTCCTCCACTTCCCGCTCCTCCGCCCTTGAGCCCCGCCCCTCCAATCGCCACCAGGACAGAACCCCACTGGTCCTCACCTACCACCCCACCATCCTCCATATACATCGTATCATCCGTCGTCATTTCCGCCACCTCCAAACGGACCCCGCCACCAGGAATATATTTCCCTCCTGTCCCCTATCAGCATTCCGAAAAGACCACTCCCTCCATGACTCCCTCGTCAGGTCCACACCCCCCACCAATCCAACCTCCACTCCCGGCACCTTCCCCTGCAACCGCAAGAAATGCAAAACTTGTGCCCATACCTCCCCCCTTACTTCCCTCCAAGGCCCCAAGGGATCCTTCCATATCCACCACAAATTCACCTGCACCTCAACACACATCATTTACTGCATCTGCTGCACCCGATGTGGCCTCCTCTATATTGGGGAGACAGGCCGCCTACATGCAGAACGTTTCAGAGAACACCTCTGGGACACCCGGACCAACCAACCCAACCACCCCGTGGCTCAACACTTCAACTCCCCCTCCCACTCCACCAAGGACATGTAGGTCCTTGGACTCCTCCATCGCCAGACCATAGCAACACGAGGGCTGGAGGAAGAGCGCCTCATCTTCTGCCTAGGAACCCTCCAACCACAAGGGATGAACTCAGATTTCTCCAGTTTCCTCATTTCCCCTCCCCCCATCTTGTCTCAGTCCCAACCCTCAAACTCAGCACCACCTTCCTAACCTGCAATCTTCTTCCTGACCTCTCCGCCCCTACCCCCACTCCGGCCTATCACCCTCACCTTAATCTCCTTCCACCTATCGCATTTCCAACGCCCCTCCCCCAAGTCCCTCCTCCCTACCTTTTATCTTAGCCTGCTGGACACACTTTCCTCATTCCTGAAGAAGGGCTCATGCCCGAAACGTCGATTCTCCTGCTCCTTGGATGCTGCTTGAATTGCTGCACTTTTCGATCAACACATTTTCAGCTCTGATCTCCAGCATCTGCAGCCCTCACTTTCTCCTCTAGCTTAAGATACCCTACTATTGCCTTGAATTCAAACCAGTTACTGCTGAAAGAATAACCTAATATTAGGCGTAGCAAAAAGATCCAATCTGAAATGTGTTTGGTCATCTGAACCTCGCTATTTATTCAAAGTACAAAGCTCTCTTAAATTAAGATTTGGCTCACACATAGTCTCACAAACTAAGACTCAAACTGTTATCAAATTTCTTGATATTATTTTGTTCTTCAGTGGCTTCCAGCTATCAATTAAATATTGTGTAACTTATCTGAATGGTTAAGAAGGCTGATTTTAACATTTTCACTACCCTGCACCACTCCCCTCCCCAACCAAGATCACCACTCCCCATTTGGCAGGAACAGTATGGATGAGGGGTAAGTTGGTTATGGGTCTGCAATGGATTACATGGCAGTGCTCCGAAAGCTTGTGATCCGAAATAAACCTGTTGGACTCTACCTGGTGTCATGTGACTTCTGACTTTGTCCACCCCCATCCCCACTTCCTTTTCCTCACTCTGCTCAATCACCCTATGATTATAGCACACCCTATGTGTGCTACAATCTGCCTGTACTGAACACAAAATAAAACTTTTCACTATTTAGGTACTTGTCACAATAATAAATCAAATCCATTCAAACATTTTGTGGGAAATGTTTAAGTTTCCCTTCAGTTCTAGGAAATTCAAATCCCAATATTAGTTTTAAGTTCACCTCCTGTAAAGGGTTGCCACAACATTCAGGGGAGAAAGAAGAATGAAGATGAAGATGCAACATGGTCACTTAATTTAACAGTGATTAAGATACTAATACTACACAGACTTGGTGGTTTGAATAGAGGTGGAATCTGTATGCAGTAAGGCATTAACAAGGAGGATCTGGAGGCAGTGTAAAGGGCAATATTAATGCAAGTATCCACTTGCTGAAGAGTGAGATCTAATAGTGTGTTCCACTGCACAAATCTGAGGCGAGCATGTGAACGGGCAATCTCAGTGCAGAGCGCAGTTGAATATTCACAACAAGCTTAGTACATTGGGAAGCCTGAGTTTAAATAGCTGTTTTTTTACTGCCATAGAATCTAATTGTAAAATCAGCCTGAGGTGAAGGTTTGACGGCTGTTCAGGGAGGAAAGGTTGTAAATATAAAGGTTTATCTTATGTCATGTTTCCCTGAACTACAACTAGAAATTAATTTGCTATGAAGCAAAGTAGATGGGATAGATTTTCAGCTTGGCTGCTTGGATGGTAATCTGCTCAGGTGGGCTGCCCATGTATTAAAGACACCTCCTGATTTTCATTCCATTGATCTTAGCAGGGAACAGGTGCTAAACTCACCAGTGCCAAAAAGCATAATTACAGAGTGATGTGTTCTCACAAGTACTTTCACAATAAAGGTGAACATCGAAATTTATGACTAAAAACAATCATGCAGGAACATTAACAATATGAGGTTGCACTTTGTAAACAGAATGTACAGACAGAAACAGTATTTTTAGTAGGTTGCGCATTTGTTTTTAAGATGTTAGAAACACCAGTGATCCCTTCTAAATTGAGAGGCTTGTGAATAACCTCTTTCTAGAACCACAGGAATCCTTCTTGATGATGGTTTTCCACAAATGGTTAGAAAGACAATTCCACTATTGTGAATCAAAGTAGCAATCAGGAAGACTTTGAGTGGATATTGGAAGCAATAAATCTTCATAGAATATTGATACTGATTTTCATAATGACAGATATCAAAGGACAGGGCAGCCCTGATAAAGTAAGTCAAGTGCACTGTAGGATGGGATAAATATTGACCTGAGTGTTGCAATATAGAAAAACAGATTTTGCCCACTCATCCAGGCAAATACTGAATATTCCATTACACTCTTTATCCAGGAATATAGAAGCATTCAGCATCTCAAAGCCAGACTTGCTTTCTAATTACACCAGAGTTGCTCTGTAATGGAGTCTTATCTAACAACGTATAATCCTTTTCCTTTGATAACCTCACTTAATAAAAAAAAAGTACTGAATGCAATATTCATCTCAAATTTGAATCTCATGGATGATAGAGAACTACTGGAAATATGGGGAGTGAGTCATTTGTGAAGGAATAACTAAGCATTTACACTGTACTTGGAGTTGACTGTTGCAGTCACACCTCTGGACAATAATTGTGCCAAAATGTTGACGACAGGAATATGAGCAATGGTGACAAAGGTGAGCCAGCTATTTATTTTTAATCAGGCACATAAGTAGTCTCCAAGTTACCCAATATATATCAGGTGAAGCCAGAAATGTTCTGTTGTACAAAGTTTGAAAGTGTTAATGTTGAAGTTGTATTAGCTCCACCCAATCTGATGATGTAACACAATTTCCGATGGTGAATCAGTCATGATCTCCCTGAATGGCAGAGCAAAATGAATGAATGGGCTAAATGGCCTACTTTTGCTCCTACGTCTTTTGGTTTTATGGGCACAGTATCAGAAAATAATTTATTTAAGGGGCAAAAGCAAAAACAAATGTAATAGAATTGTGTAAAAAGTTCGAATGGAGAAATGAACTTAGAAGGATGTTAAAAGTTTTATAGAACAAAGAACATTACAACACAGGATCAGGCCCTCCAAGCCTGTGCTGATCCAGATCCTCTATCTAAACCTGCCACATATGTTCTATGGATCTGTATCCTTTGCTCCCTGCCCATTCATGTATCTGCCTAGATACATCTTCAATGATGCTATTGTTCCTGCTCCTACCACCTCTGCTGGCAATGCATTCCAGGCACCCACCACCCTCTGTGTGAAGATCTTTCCATGTATATCTCCCCTAAACTTTTCCCCTCTCAATTTGAACTTGTGACTCCTAGTAATTAAGTCCTCCGCTCTAAGAAAAAAGTTTCTTGCTATCCACCCTGACTACACCTCTCATAAATTTGTAGGCCTCAATCAGGTTCCCCCCTCAACCTCCTTTTTTCCAATGAAAATAATCTTAATCTATTCAACCTCTCTTCATAGCTAGCACCTTCCATACCAGGCAACATCCTGGTGAACCTCCTCCGCACAGACAACCTGCTCTGCCATCGTCATGAAGACAATCGCCAACAGATTGGAAACCTCCGCGAGTATGGGGAAAAACTCTGTCTCCGTGGTCGCCGCAGCTACTTCCGCCCCCAGTGACGTCAGCGACCTGCATTCGGACATCGCCGCATGTGTCTCCGCCCCCCCGCCGCGTTCTGTCACCACGCCTAACCCCGCCCCCGGCCGCGTTTCATCACCACGCCTAACCCCGCCCCCCGGGCGAGGCCCGTCACCGCGCCTAACCCCGCCCCCCGGCCGAGTTCCGTCACCGCGCCTAACCCCGCCCCCCGGCCCACTTCCGTCACCGCGCCTAACCCCGCCCCCGGCCCACTTCCGTCACCGCGCCTAACCCCGCCCCCCCGCCGACCTCTGTCCCCGCCCCCAGGCCTAACCCCGCCCCCACATCCAGCTCCAGTCCCACACCAGGTCCTAGCTCCCCGCCCTGCCGCGTGTTCACCATCCCTCCGGACCTGCCCCTCTCTGAGGATGAGAGATCAGTCCTCAGGAGGGGTCTCACCTTCGTTCCCACACGTTCTCGGGTCAATGAATTCAATACACGGAGTGACATTGAACGATTCTTCCGCTGCCTTCGCCTCCGTGCCTTCTTTTTCAATCAAGACCCTCACCCACCCTCTGACGACCCCTTCTCCCACCTCCAACACACCCCGTCCACCTGGACACCCCGTGCTGGCCTCCTACCTGCCCTCGACCTCTTTATTGCAAACTGCCGCCGCGATATTAACCGCTACCTGAACTCCCACACCCCTCCCACCCACTCCAACCTCTCACCCTCGGAACGCACAGCCCTCCACTCCCTCCGTTCCAAACCCAACCTCACCATCAAACCAGCTGACAAGGGAGGCGCAGTAGTAGTTTGGCGCACCGACCTCTACACCGCTGAGGCCAAACGCCAGCTCGCAGATACCTCCTCCTACTGCCCCCTTGACCATGACCCCACCCCCCACCACCAAACCATCATCTCCCAGACCATCCATAACCTCATCACCTCAGCGGACCTCCCATCCACCGCCTCCAACCTCATAGTACCACAACCCCGAACCGCCCGTTTCTACCTCCTGCCCAAAATCCACAAACCTGACTGCCCCGGACGACCCATCGTCTCAGCCTGCTCCTGCCCCACCGAACTCGTCTCCGCATACCTTGACTCCGTCCTGTCCCCATTAGTCCAAGAACTCCCCACCTACGTCCGTGACACCACCCACGCCCTCCACCTCCTCCAGGATTTCCGCTTCCCCGGTCCCCAACGCCTCATCTTCACCATGGACATCCAGTCCCTGTACACCTCCATCCCCCATCACGAAGGACTCAAAGCACTCCGCTTCTTCCTTTCCCGCCGTACCACCCAGTACCCTTCCACCGACACCCTCCTTCGACTGACTGAACTGGTCCTCTCCCTGAACAACTTTTCTTTCCAATCCTCCCACTTTCTCCAAACAAAAGGAGTAGCCATGGGCACCCGCATGGGCCCCAGCTATGCCTGCCTCTTCGTAGGGTATGTGGAACAATCCATCTTCCGCAACTACACTGGCCCCACCCCCCATCTTTTCCTCCGCTACATTGATGACTGTATCGGCGCTACCTCGTGCTCCCACGAGGAGGTTGAACAGTTCATCCACTACACTAACACCTTCCACCCCGACCTCAAATTCACCTGGACAGTCTCGGACTCCTCCCTCCCCTTCCTAGACCTTTCTGTTTCTATCTCAGACGACCGAATCAACACGGACATCTACTACAAACCAACCGACTCCCACAGCTACCTGGACTACACCTCCTCCCACCCCGCCCCCTGTAAAAACGCCATCCCATTCTCCCAATTCCTTCGTCTCCGCCGCATCTGCTCCCAGGAGGACCAGTTCAAAATACGCACAACACAGACGGCCTCCTTCTTCAAGGACCGCAATTTCCCCCCCGACGTGATCGACGATGCCCTCCACCGCATCTCCTCCACTTCCCGCTCCTCCGCCCTTGAGCCCCGCCCCTCCAACCGCCACCAGGACAGAACCCCACTGGTCCTCACCTACCACCCCACCAATCTCCATGTACAGCGCATCATCCGCCGTCACTTCCGCCACCTCCAAACGGACCCCACCACCAAGGATATATTTCCCTCCCCTCCTCTATCAGCTTTCCGTAGAGACCACTCCCTCTGCGACTCCCTTGTCAGATCCATATCCCCCACCAACCCAACCTCCACTCCCGGCACCTTCCCTTGCAACCGCAGGAGGTGCAACACTTGCGCCCACACCTCCCCCCTCACTTCTCTCCAAGGCCCCAAAAGAAACTTCCATATCCGCCACAGATTCACCTGCACCTCCACCCACATTATCTACTGCATCCGCTGCAGCCGGTGTGGCCTCCTCTATATTGGGGAGACAGGCCGCCTACTTGCGGAGCGATTCAGAGAGCACCTCTGGGCCACCCGGACGAACCAACCCAATCACCCTGTAGCACAGCATTTCAACTCCCCCTCCCACTCCACCGAGGATATGCAGGTCATTGGACTCATCCACCGCCAAACCACAACAACGCGACGGTCGGAGGAGGAGCGTCTTATCTTCCGACTGGGAACCCTCCAACCACAGGGGATGAATTTGGACTTCACCAGTTTCTTCATCCCCCCTCCCCCCACCTTGTCTCAGCCGAATCCCTCCAGCCCGGCACCGCCTTCCTGACCTGCAGTCTTCTTCTTGACCTCTCCGCCTCCACCCTACTCCGACCTATCACCTTCACCTTGACCTCTTTCCACCTATCACATTTCCAACGCCCCTCCTCCAAGTCCCTCCTCCCTACCTTTTATCTTCTCCTGCTGAACACTCTCTGCTCATTCCTGAAGAAGGGCATGTGCCCGAAACGTCGAATCTTCTGTTCCCTAGATGCTGCCTGACCTGCTGTGCTGTTCCAGCAATAAAGTTTCAGCTCTGAACCTCCTCTGCACCCTCTCCAAAACATCCACATCCTTTTGGTAATGTGGCGACCAATGGTATTCCAAACGTGGTCGAACCAAAGTGTTATACAACTGTAACATGACCTGCCAACTCTTGTACTCAATACCCTGTCCGATGAAGCAAAGCGTGCCGTATGCCTTTTTGACCACTCTATTGACCTGCATTGCTAACTTCAGGGAACAATGGACCTGAACACCCAGATCTCTCTGTACATTAATTTTCTTCAGGACTTTTCCATTTGCTGTATAGCTCACTCTGGTATCACATCTCTCAAAATGCATCACCTCGCATTTGCCCAGATTGAACTCCATCTGCCAGTTCTCTACCCAACTATCAAATCTATATATTCTGCTGTATTTTCTGACAGTCCCCTTCACTATCTGCCAATCTTAGTGTCATCTGCCAACTTGCTAATGAGGCAACCTACACCTTCCTCCAAATCATTTATGTATGACACAAACAACAGTGATCCCAGCACGGATCTTTGTGGGACACCACTGGTCACAGGTCTCCCTTCCACAACTCCTCTGGCTCCTGTTGCCCAGTCAGTTCTCTATCCATCGAGCCAGAAAATTCTAGATGCCATGCAACTTCACCTTCTCCATCAGCCTACCATGGGGAGCCTTATCAAACACCTTACTAATGTCATGTATATGACATCTACATCCCTTCCTTCATCAATAAACTTTGTCATCTTTTCAAAGAATTCGAATAGGTTTGTAAGACATGACCTTACCTGCATAAAACCCTGCTGCCTATCACCGATAAGCACATTTTCTTCCAAATGTGTTTATATCCTATCTCTTAGTATCTTCTCCAGGAGCTTCACTACTACTGACGTCAGGCTCACAGGCCTGTAATTACCTGGATTATCCCTGCTACCCTTCTTAAACAAGGGGACAACATTAGCAATTCACCAGTCTTCTGGGACCTCTCCCGTGTTCAAGAATGCTGCAAAGATATCTGTTAATGCCCCAGCTATTTCCTCTCCCGCTTCCCTCAATAGATAGATCCCATACGGACCTGGGGTCTTGTCCATCGTAATGTCTTTTAGAATATCCAACACTTCCTTCCTCCTTATGCCGACTTGACCAAGAGTAATCAAACATCTATCCCTCACCTTAACATCCGTCATGTACCTTTTCTTGGTGAATACCAATGCAAAGTACTATTAAGAATCTCACCCATTTTCTCTGACTCCATGCATAACTTCCCTGCTTTTTCCTTGAGTGGGCCAACCCTCTCCCTAGTTACACTCTTGCTCCTTATATATGAATAAAAGGCTTTTGGGTTTTCCATATCACTGCTCACTCAGGATATCTCATGACGCCTTTCAGCCCTCTTAATTCCTCATTCCAGGTTGGTCCTACATTCCTGATATTCTTTCAAAGCTTTGTCTGTCTTCAGTCATCAAGACCTTATGTATGCTTCCTTTTTCCTCTTAGCTAGTCTTTCAATTTCACCTGTCATCCATGGTTCTCTAATCTTGCCATTTCTATCCCTCATTTTCACAGGAACTTATCTCTCCTGCACTCTAATCAACCTCTCTTTAAAAGCCTCCCACATATCGAATGTGGATTTCCCTTCAAACAGCTGCTCCCAATCCACATTCCCCAGCTCCTGCCGAATATTGGTATAGTTGGCCTTCCCCCAATTTCACACTCTTCCTTTAGGACCACTCTCGTCTTTGTCCATGAGTATTCTAAAACTATTCCCAAAGTAATCCTCCACTGAAACTTCAACCACCTGGCCGGGCTCATTCCCCAACACATTCCCCAACAGTTGGATTATTTACATACTACTCTGGAAAACCCTCTCGGATGCTCCGTACAAATTCTGTTCCATCTTGACCTTGAAGACTAAGTGAATCCCAGTCAATGTTGGGAAAATTAAAATCTCCTATCACCACCACCCTGTTGCTCCCACATCTTTCTGTGATCTCTCTACATATCTCTCTCTATCTCATGTTTGCTGTTGGGAGACCTGTAGTACAATCCAAGCATTGTTACCATGACCTTCCCAGTTCTGAGTTCTGCCCATATTTCCTCACTGCTCGAGTCCTCCATAGTGCCCTCCTTCAGCACAGCTGTGATATCCTCTCTGACCAGTAATGCAACTCCTTCACCCTTTATAACTATCCCACCTGAAGCATCGATATCCTGGGATATTTAGTTGGCAATCATGCCCTTCCCTCAACCAAGACTCAATAATAGCAATAACATCATACTCCCAGGTACAAATCCAAACCCTATGTTCATCTGCCTTACCTACTATACTCCTTGCATTAAAACAAATGCACCTCAGACGACCAGTCCCTCTGCTTTCATCCTCCACTCTCTGCCTACTTTTCCCCTTATTCACGCTGACTTCATTAACTAGTTCCTTACAGGTTTTAATTATTACTTCCTTACTGTCCACTAACCTTTTCATTTGGTTCCAATCCACCTGCCACATTTGTTTAAACCCTCCACAACAACGTGAGCAAAAGCACCCCCAAGGACATTGGTTCCAGTCTGGCCCAGGTGTAAACCATCCAATTTGTAATAGTTGCATCTCCCCCAGAACCAGTCCCAATGACCCAAAAATGTGAACCCCCTCCCTCCTGCACCATCCCTCAGGCCACTCATTCATCCTGCCCATTCTTTCATTTCTACTCTGACGAGGATGTGGCACTGGTAAAATCCTGAGATTACTACCTCACAGGTCCTACTTTTTAACTTGGTTCCTAACTCTCTAAATTCTACTTGTCGGACCTCATCCCATTTTTTACCTATATCATTGGTTCCTTTATGCACCATAACAACTGGCTGTTCACCCTCTCCCTTCAGATTGTTCTGCAGCCGATCTGAGACATCACTGACCTGTGCATGGGGGAGGCAACATACCATTCGGGAGTCTCATTTTCATCCACAGAACCGCCTATCTACTCCCTTTCTATAGCCCTTCCACACTTTTTCCCGCCCTTTCTTACAGCAGAGCCACCAGGGTGCCATGAACCTGGCTACTACTGCCTTCCTCTGGTAAGCCATCTCCCCCAACAGTGTCCAAAATGGTATACCTATTTTGGAGGAAGATGACCTCAGGGGACAGCTGCACTGCCTTCCTGCTCTTTCTCTGCCTTTGGGTCACCCATTTTCTTTCTCCCTCAGCAATCGTCATCTGCAGTGTGACTAATTCACTAAATGTGCTGTCCACGACCCCCTCAGCAACGCCTATACTCCAAAGTAGATCCATCTGCAGCTCCTGAACTGTCATGTCGTCTAACAAGAGCTGCAGCTGGACACACTTCCTGCATGTGAAGGAGTCAGGGACATCAGCCATGTCCCTGAGCTCCCACATTGAGCAAGAGGAGTATAACACGGGTCTGAGATCCCCTGCCATTTTTAATCTTAAGCTTTATCTGAGTTGAGGCTAACGTTGCAAAAAAGGAAAGTCATTTTTTTTACCAAGCACACAATTAAAAAAACCCAGAAAATCCTTATCTTATCAACACACCACAGAGTCTTTTTGTTTGGTAAGAGGAGGTGAGCGTGTGGGAGACACTACACAAGTAGTGTCTCAGGTTCAGCCACTGCCCAAATATACCAGCTTTTTAAACGATTTGTTTATCTTCCTGGCAGCCCCCGGTCTTCGTTCTCTCTGCCCTCACTGTAATTAAAATTATAGGTTTGGGATACTCATAATATGAATTGTGATTTCATGGAGGATTTAGGAAAGAGCATTTCATTGAAAAGTTGGGCAAGACAAAGTGCTTGTCATTTCCACTGAGAAAGATGGGGAAACAGTTGTCTGCCCAAGAGGAATTGGGAAAGCGCCATTTTAATCATGGAATGATTGGAAGGCAGAAAAATCCCTCAAGTTGTGTGAAATGATCATTTTAATTGTAAGACATGGTAGATAGTACACAGATACGGTATTTCCAATTTACAAAAAAAAATGTGAAAAACGTAACACAATATGGTTTTACTCAGTTAACAGAAGTTAAAATTTGATTGGAAGAATATCACAGAATATTGCCTTTAGACATACATAGTTTAAAAATCTGAACACAGAATTTACAATTATGAAGCAAATGTAATGCAACAGAATTTGAACATTGTTGATTTAACACAAGTACGCTAGCTTGAAAACAACAGATTGCAGTTTTGAATTGCTTCAGAATTAAAACACCTTTAAAGTAATAAATAATAAAAGCAGGTTAAAACAGAACTGGAAGGAGAATTAATATTTTTAAAAAGATATAATGTCAGAGATAGGTAAACAGAACCTAAGATTGGATGTTTTAGGGAAACATTTCTTAATATACCGAATTGATTCAAAATTCATACATGTCTTCAGTCAGTCTTTTAAAAGTTGATGATATAAATTGTTCAAAGATAAATAAAGCTAAGATATTTTTAATAGCTTGAACAAGTTCATATATTATTGTCTTCAGTCAGTCTTTCAAAAGTTGATGATATAAATTGTCTAAATATAAATAAGGCACAGATATTTTTAATAGCTAGTGATAATTAAGTCAACCTGAGGATGTACACAATCCTTGAAAGGGAATGATTTAACAGAAGTGTTTCACATCCATGGAAGTTTAAAGATGATTTAATTAGTAGTCTCTACAAGTTAACAGAAAACTGTGACAATGGAGCTAGATTTATCGAATTTCAGTGTTTCAGTGATCTTCACAGCACAGGGAGAGAAATCCTCCCTCCTCCTGCTCGTGTTTGGCACAGTTCTGTCACTGTCCTGGGATATACAAAGCCAGCATTAGCACTCTACCGTGGTCTTGATGAGGAAGTGAAGTCTGGGCTAGAAAACCTAGGGCCTCCTTTGTACCTTACATATCTTAAGGGGCCCTGCAGCTGTGGCCTCTCCCTGAGGTTCGTGCTTTTTATCCTCTATTGAGCCTGATAATGCTCCAGGGCGTGGCATCAGTCCTATTACTCCTGCATCTGCCTTTAGTTTCTTGGGTAGGTAACCACCAGTAGCAGGGCCCACCTCTATCGGTGGAAAGCACTGAAGTTGGGCACAGTAGATTAGATTAGATTAGATTAGATTACAGTGTGGAAACAGGCCCTTCAGCCCAACAAGTCCACACTGACCCGCCGAAGCGAAACCCACCCATACCCCTACATTTACCCCTTACCTAACACTACAGGCAATTTAGCATGGCCAATTCACCTGACCCTGCACATCTTTGTGACTGTGGGAGGAAACCGGAGCACCCGGAGGAAACCCACGCAGACACAGGGAGAACGTGCAAACTCCACACAGTCAGTCGCCTGAGGCGGGAATTGAACCCGGGTCTCTGACGCTGTGAGGCAGCAGTGCTAACCACTGTGCCACCGTGCCGCCCACAGAGTGACAGAGCTTCTTAAATGTCAGAACTACAATTGGTGGTGAATTCTGCAGGTAAGGGCTGAGCTCACTTTACCACACAGTGAGACGGGCTGAATTTGATAATGAGGGACTGCTTGCATTGAAGATCCACACCTCTGTGTGTGCAGTCACTTGCTGAAGGGGCCATTACTTCTTAGCATTGCCAGCTGGGCGACAATATCTTCTTAACCCAACAGCCACATTAAACACTGAACCTGTCTCTGCATAAACAGCAGTAACACTTACATAACAGAAGCGGACTCAAACTTGTACGGCTCAGACAGGACCTTTGGAAGTTGCATTAATATGGGTTTCAGCCAGCAATGGCTTTTTACAACATCATTGCTGCTAACTTCAAAAATGGCATCTATCCAATCACCTTTGGCCAGTATCTGACCCCCTCAGCACTCCTAAACTGAATGCATATGAAATAGGCAATACAATGACAGCAAATACAATGTACCTATGTGTTACAAATGGCAGCTTCATATTTGGCTGTCACAATGTACTGGCATCTAGCAAAACTTGTTCCTCTGCTTTTGACTGTCAACCTGATCTTAATCTCCCCACTCTGGGTGTTGGTCCAGCCATTTACCTGAAGCATTTTATCCCTAGAGAAGGGAAAGTTATGGCTGACAATATGGATGGCTTTAGACATTGTCAGCAGGTAGGTGCCAAATGAGGGAACACTAAGAGAAAAAAGAAGGACTTGTGAGGTGCAGCCTGGTCTATTCTATGGGCTGGAGTTGTGTCCTGGTGCAGCCTTCTTGATGCTAGCTGATGGTCTTTCCATGCCTCATGAGCAGCTATGTCTATACCTTGTAGACAGCCTGCCATTAAATCAGGGAGGTGCCATGACGGTCATGAAGGGTTAGCAGATGCTGATGCCACTGCCTGTAGATAATGGGTGCATGTCATTGGTGCTCGTGGATCATTCCATGAACAATGTCTAATATTGAACTCGGTCAGAGTGAGTGGCAGGCGGACCTCACCAGGTACAATCTCTGGTTTCCACAGCAAGTTATCCCCATGTCTAGTTTGTTTGTTGAGTTGATAAGATGAGAATATTAACAAGGTGACTTGTGGTTTTAAATTTCAAGCAGCTTAAAAAGAATTATTCCTCATCAATTGGCATTCTCATGGCTAACCTAGTGAGAATCTCACCTTGACATTTGTTGGAAAACACGAATAATGGAGTTAGATGATATAATTGTCAAGCTGGGACTAGCCAGACTTGTCAGCTGATTCTGTCACACACATCTCATCACAGCCCATGTCATTGTCACCTTTCAACGTTCTGGAATGTAATATTTGATTTGCAATAACCATGGTCATCTTACTTCTCTGGTAAACGACTTCAGGCTTTGTGAGGTACATTTTCCCTGGCTCTCTGAATTGCTCAGTTTTGAGAGGATTCTTTGGTAGCTTCACTTGAGCAGCACGGTGGTTCGGTCATTAGCACTGCTGCTTCATAGCGTCAGGGTCCTGGGTTTGATTCCACCATCGGGTAACTGTCTGGTGGAGTTTGCACGTTCTCCCTGTGTCAGTACAGATTTCATCTGGGTAGCTCAGGTTTCCTCCCACAGTCCAAAGATTTGCAGATTAGGTGGATTAGCAGTGCTAAATTGTCCATAGTGTCCAGGGCTGTGCAAGCTATGTGGATTAGTCATGAGAAATGCAGAGTTACAGGAATGTGCTAAGGGGAAGTGGGCGTTGGTATGTTGGTTTGACTCAATGGGCCAAATGGCCTGATTCCGCACTGTAGGGATTCTATGATTTGCCAAAAGACCTGAGTTTAAGAGCAAATACTCTCCTTTTGCATCCATGTGGAGATCTGTGGTAAGGCCAATTATCATATATTTCTAGCAGGAGAGAACATCACTAAGCAGCTTATTGGTTAAAAATCACATAACACCAGGTTATAGTCCAACAGGTTTAATTAGAAGCACACGAGCTTTTGAAGCGACGCTCCTTCATCAGGTGACTATCAGGTGTGTTGTGAGATTTTTAACTTTGTACAACCCAGTCCAACAATTGAGCATCTCCAAATCAGTTTATTGATGAGTAGGTATTGCGTGAAAGTTCCATTGATGATTCCCTCCACTACTTTGTAAATCACCTGGAAACGTTTCGCGGAACAATCAATGACCAGGCTATTTTTGCAAGGTTTTAATGCAGATAGGACATACCTGAGCAACTTGAACATTGCTATTTTCATAACCTCCTCCTGTCACCACGTATTGAAACATATAAATGGATCAGTGAATATTTCCTCTACATTAAATAAAGTATTGACTATTTTCCTTGAACTATCAATCGCAGCAAATGTTCATTATTAGATTTTTGATGCAGTAGTACATTAAAAGCTCTCAAAATTGGTTTG
The DNA here is from genome assembly GCF_037043375.1 of Chiloscyllium plagiosum. Classification (NCBI taxonomy): domain Eukaryota; kingdom Metazoa; phylum Chordata; class Chondrichthyes; order Orectolobiformes; family Hemiscylliidae; genus Chiloscyllium; species Chiloscyllium plagiosum. Next base: position 17,967,069 of record NW_028270156.1, read on the forward strand.
ACAATGCTTACATGTATTATTGTGAATGATAACAAATATCCCCATTTAATTTTCATAGAAAATCTGTAGAACATGCAGGGAATGTGAGAACACAGCTCATGCTGAGAAAAATCAACACTTGGTCTGTTGAGACAGAAAAGAAGCAAGTTAAGAAAGGGATCAGAGATGTATGAAAGCCTTGGGAGTAGCACTGAGCAGTAACACGCGTTTCTAATGTTTACTAATTACCCTGAAATGAATTCCCAGCCCTTCTCTGCTACAATTGAGCATTACACATCTCGGCATGCATAATAGAAGAAAATAGTTAGGATAGAATTGTCCGTCAGGTCAAGTTACGTGATTAGAATTAAAGATTGAGCAGCAGTACAATGATATGAATACAGTTATACAGTTACTGTATTTAGCACAGCATGCAGCTCATTTGAGCTAACTCCAATGGGAGCATTGGAGCATTGCAATAGGAGCAGGCAATGGTACTGAAGGTTGTGCATATTGCCCCATTTCTTGTTGTCTTACAAGATCCGAAAGGCTGTCACAACCTCATACAATGTTCCACTGCAAAACCTTTGTCCTCTTCCCCAGGCAATATTTAGACAGTGAAAGTAACCAAGGACCTTAATTCTTCAGCCACTTTCCAAACTTCAGTAGAGGAGAACAGATGGTCTGGATTTCAAACAAACTTGACACCGATGCGCTCATTGTCAAGACCAATTGATGACCCCCATGGATGCTAGCTGCCAGCAGATATATGCTGCAATTCTTGTGCTCACAAACAACCTTCCCCAAGCTCAAATGGTAATTGGCTATAAACTTTGGGCAGCACGGTGGCACAGTGGTTAGCACTGCTGCCTCACAGCGCCAGAGACCCGGGTTCAATTCCCGCCTCAGGCGACTGACTGTGTGGAGTTTGCACATTCTCCCCGTGTCTACATGGATTTCCTCCGGGTGCTCCGGTTTCCTCCCACAGTCCAAAGATGTGCAGGTCAGGTGAATTGGCCACGCTAAATTGCCCGTAGTGTTAGGTAAGGGGTAGATGTATGGGTGGGTTGCGCTTCGGGGGGGCGGTGTGGACTTGTTGGGCCGAAGGACCTGTTTCCACACTGTAAGTAATCTAATCTAAAAAAAATGATGACACCTCTCCATGAAGAGCCATCATGAACAGAAAAGGTTTCTGTTCCTTAACATCAGAAGGAGAGTGATTTCTGTTCTGGCTGTGCTCCCAGCTGTTGCAATGCATACCTAACGCACCAGACATTTAACTCTCCACTGTCTGACCTTGTTCAGTACATCTGAGGTCTGGCTACTTGATGACAATGGGTAATCTCATTGCCTATTCACACGGCTTATGTCAATAAGGGACAACTGTTTCACACAGGGTGGTGCTTGTATGGAATGAGCTGCCAGAGGAAGTGGTGCAGGCTGGTACAATTACAACATTTAAAAGGCATCTGCTTGGGTATATGAACAGGAAGGTTTTAGAGGGATGTGGGTCAAATGCTAGCTAATGGGACTAGATTTATTCAGAATATCTGGTCAGCATGGATGAGTTGGACCGAAGGGCCTGTTTCCGTGCTGTACATTTCTATGACTCCATGACTCTTAGTCACTCCTGAAACTTATGTACAGCAGCTATGTATGATATAAAGTTGACGAGAATCAAAAGGTGTGGCACTAGAAAAGCACAGCTGGTCAGGCAGCATCCGAGGATCAGGACAGTCAATGTTTCGGGCATATGGTGTTCATCAGAAGGACCTATGCCCGAAATGTCGACTCTCACGCTCCTTGGATGCTGCCTGACCTGCTGTGCTTTTCCAGCGACACATTTTCAGCTCTGATCTCCAGCATCTGCAGACCTCATTTTCTCCTCAAAGTTAAAAATCACACAACATCAGGTTACAGTCCAACAGGTTTATTTGGAAGTACTAGCTTTCAGAGCGCTGCTCCTTCATCAGGGAACTAATGGGACAGGATCATAAATACACACAATTTATAACAAAAAAAATCACAGTGTTATGCAATTAAAATGATATATTGATCAAACCTAGATTGCTGTTAAGCCTTTCATCTTTTAGGATGGGCTGCAGGTTTCAGTAACATGTAAATCCCAGAACTTCAGTCACATTCTTAAGATAACTTAAGGTTTTATTAAAAAAAAGTGACATCTCAGCTCCGACAATGTATTAAAGGTGTGAGGTTAGAGTCTGTTTGTATCCCAATCTAGAGTCAGACTGGTTTCCAATTTAAAAAAGGTTTCAATGCTATTGCAACAGCTTTGGAGCTTGAACAGAGTCTTGGAGTCATAGAGATGTACAGCATGGAAACAGACCCTGTGGTCCAACTCGTTCATGCTGACCAGATATCCCAGCCCAAACTAGTCACACCATCTAGCACCTGGCTCTTATTCCTCCAAACTCTTCCTATTAAATACCCAACTAGATGCCTTTTAAATGTTGCAATTGCACTAGCCTCCACCACTTCCTCTGGCAGCCTATTCCACACGCACATCACCCTCTGCATGAAAAAGTTATCCTTTAGGTCTCTTTTATATCTTTGCCTCTCACCGTAAACCTATGCCCTCTACTTCTGGACTCGACGACCCTAGGGAAAATACTTTGTCTATTTATCCTATCATTGGCCCTCATGATTTTATAAACCTCTATAAGGTCACCCCTCAACCTCCGACGCTCCAGGGAAAACAGCCCCATCCTACTCAACCTCTCCCTAAAGCTGAAATCCTCCAAACTTGGCAACATCCTTGTAAATCTTTTCTGAACGCTTTCAAGTTTCACGGCATCTTTGCATTAGGAAGGAGACCAGAATTGCATGTAATTTTCCAAAAGTGGCCTAACCAATGTCCTGTTCAGCCACAACATGACCTCCGAACTCTTGTACGCAATACTCTGACCAATAAAGGAAAGCATACCAAATATTGTCTTCACTATCCTATCCACTTACGACTCTACTTTCAAGGAGTTATGGATCTGCACTCCAAGGTCTCTTTGATCAGCAACACTCCCTAGGACCTTACCATTAAGTGTATAAGTCCTACTAAGATTTGTTTTCCCAAAATGCAGCACCTTGCATTGATTTAAATAAAACTCCACCTGCCACTCCTCAGCCCATTGGCCCATGTGATCAAGATCCCATTGTAATCTGAGGCAACCATCTTTGCTGTCCACTACACCTCCAATTTTGGTGTCATACCAATTTTCAGGACAAAATTACAAAAGGCAACTTTTTCACCTTATAAATGTTTTGCTCTCAGCATACCAATGGCAGCCATGATGAAAATGAAAATATACGCCAATGCCTTAAGAAATTGTGACAAAGTACCATGGAAAAATGTCTGGCTAATAAAATCAAAGGTCAAGCGAGAAGAGAACTGCTGACAGTTTGGATAAATGTTTTTATTTCAGACTGGAGGATGATTGCTATGACCCCCAGAAGTACCCCTTATATTGTAGTCAGTACACTTTTTTTCAGGACCATTAATTTATACACCTATCTTCATCTAAGGACTTCTGTGATAATATCCCAACTGAAACTAAAACTAATCTTTTTTTTTTCCCAGATGCTTACTCTAAGATTAAAAAAAAATCCAGAAACTCCCATCAGAAAGCTTAAGGTGTCTTAATTTTTTCCCGTGTAATCAAAATCCCAGTAGGCCTACAAGGATATCTCTAACAAATTGTTTCCAAAAGAAATTACCATGGATACAGAAATACTGACAAGTTGATTGTTAAACTGTTCAAATGCACAGAGCAACTCACATGTCACAAATTCAAAATTCAAACATCCAAACTTAAAAATAAATTGAAGTAACTGCACAGAAGCAATTATCACGTCACCAAGTCACCCTTTATTTACAATTGGAGAGTCCTTGACACTGATCCAGCTCCCTTGGAGCCAACTCTCAGAGTGAGCAGAACCTCTGACACTCCTGATTATATCTGTCAGTCAGGGCTCCCTGATTGGACCAGGTTAACAGTCCCAATCAGAGAACACATATTCTTTAAGGTTCAACTGGCTGACCTTATTACAATCACAACATAAATGATATTTAAATATAGATAAATCCACATCTTGCATCAGATTGTTACATATTGGTCGTCTCCAAAAAAATTATGTGGCTTTTGTTAGTAACAGCATGGCGTCTTCAATCTTCTTTCCTTTAACAGTCAACCACTATCGAGTCTTAACAAGGAGAGGCTTTTGACATAACAATATGTAGCTTATAGCATGATAGTAATTAGCTGCAAGTTACTTAGTCTCTTGCTGAGGAGACTTGTGGATATTTGTTTACACTCCATCAGATCCTAAGCTGTTTCATCAAAGCCAGTATTGTATTGTCAGATTAAATGCAAGTTAAGACCAAAAGTAAAGGGAACAAGAGAAGGCCATTTAGCCCCTCTAGTATGGTCTGCCGTTCAGTAGGATCATGGCTGATTTGACTTTCATCACATCCACTTTCATGTCCTTTGATTCCACCACTGATCAAGAGTCTACCTACCTCTGTCTTAAATTATACAAGGACTCTGCACACAGCTCTGGTCCGAGAGTCTCCTGTAAGGGGAACCACCCTCTTAACATTGACCCTGTTAAGCCCATTAAGAATCAGCTATGTCTCAATGACATCACCTCTCATTCTTCTAAATTCCAGCCAGTACAGTCCCAATCTGTTTTAGCCTTTGCTCATTAAACAATCCCCCTGTAGGAGGGATCATCCAAATGAACCTCTGAATTGTTTCAATAAACATCTTCAATAAATAAGTGAACAACACTGTTCATAATATCCCGACGTGGTCTCACCAGCACCTTGTACACTTACTGTCTGTAGGTCTACAATGCTGCTAGGGAGGGTATTCCAGAATTTTGATCCAGTGTCACTGAAGGAAAAGAAATGTACTTCCAAGTCAGGATGATGAGTGGCTTGGAGGGGGACCTGGTGATCCAATGTATCTACTGCCCTTGTGCTGCGAGATGGTAGTGAATGTAGCCTTTGCTGTTTGAATGACTACTGTTAAAGGTTCCTCAATGACATTGAACATTTTGTGTTAATCATTCTTAATGTCACTTTTTGCTTCTGCTCACAAAGACTGCCTATTTCTGTTTTGGGATGGTTCTTCAGTGAGCATCGAAATTGAAAAATATTCTACCAACAGACCATAATGAGTAGGGACAGGAATAGGCCATTCGGCCCCTTGAGCCTGCTATTCAGTATAATCACAGCTGACCTGACATTCCTCACATCCACCTTCCTGCATTTTCCCCATAATGCTTGATTTCCCAATTGATCAATGATCTATCTATCTCAGCCTTAAATATACACAAGGACTCTGCCCCATATCTCTCTGTGACAAGGAGTTCCAAAGATCCACAACCCTCTGATAGAAGAAATTCCTCCTCACTTCCATCTTAAATTAGCACCCCTTTATTCTGAGATGGTGAGTTCTGTATAATCAGAGACTTCCTTCACGTTGGCGGTATGAAACAACTATCATTGTTTTATTTTGCTTTTGTATTAAATTCTCGTTTACTAATGGTATAAGCCAGAGGAAGATAGAGGCTACAGAGAGATCCAGCCAAGTGAAGTGAGTGGACAAGAAGGTGGCAGATGTGGGAAGTGTGAAAATATCAATTTTCTCAAGGGGAATGGGTAATCAGAAAACTTGTTGAAAGCGGTAGACGTTGGTATTCAAGAGGTTTTGAATGTCCATGCACCTAAACGCTTACATGCAGTTGCAACAAGGCTGATGATATACTAATTTTTATTGCAAGAGAATTAAACATGGAAATTTGCTCCAATTGTATTGGGATTTTGCTGAGACTACAACTGGACTATTGTGTAGTGTTTTAGTTTCTGTCGGAAAGATACTTTGAGAGTTTGTAACAAATATTCACAAGATTGATTCCTGAAATGAGGGTATTGGTCTATGAGAAGAGATTTAAATGTGCATTCTCTGAAGTTGAGGTAATGAGAGCTGAGCTCATTGAAATGTATAAAAGTCATAAAGGGTTTGACAAGATGGTCACTGAGTGTCAGCTTCCCCTGTCTCAAGAGCTTAGGTTTGGAATTATAGTCTCAGGGTAAGGAGTGAGCTGACTGAGCTATGGAGAAGTGTCTTCACTCAGGTGTTGTGAATCTTTTAAATTTTTCACTCCCAGAGAAATGTGGATGATCAGTTGACAAGTATGTTCAAAGCTGAGATTGAAGGAACTTTGATTACTGATGGAATATAGGAATATAAAGTTGGATGAGAAAGTGGTGCAAAAGTAGCTGAGGCATGATCTTAGTAAATGTTAGTGTAGATTCAGGGACTGGAATCAAGATTAGAGTGGTGCTGGAAAAGCACAGCAGGTCAGGCAGCATCCGAGAAGCAGGAAACTCAACATTTCGGGCAGGAACCCTTCATCAGGAATGAAAAGTCGACTTTCCTGGTCTTTGGATGCTGCCTGACTTGCTGTGCTTTTCCAGCACCACTCTAATCTTGATTCTGATCTCCAACATCTGCAGTCCTCACTTTCGACTACACTCAGGGACTGTCCGGCCTACACTGCTCCTATTTCTTATAGTCACATGGTCTTCCTGCTAATAGAATAAAGGAAAGACTTGCATTTATATAGAGCCTTTCACAACCACCAGGCATCTCAAAATGCTTTCCAATCATTGAAGTGTTTTCTAATGCATAGTCAGTGTTGTAGTGAACATGGCAGCCAGTATACACTCAGTAAGGGTCTACACACAGTAATGTAATCATCTTTTTTTTGAGATGTTCGTGGAGGGGTAAATATTATCCAGGACACTAACATAATTCCCCAGTTATGGACCAATAGGAAGGAGTATGGGTTGGCATGTTGTGTAAGACCATGGGGAGATTGGGTGGAGGGGTCTGGATTGACATGAGAATTGAGTGGGGGATGGCCAGAAGATCAAATTTTTAACAACATACCTGAGGTCAAGTCCCATAGAGCCGAGGCAGTCCTGACTCGGGAACAGATCTTGGTACAGGTATTCAGAACCCTGAGCGGACACCTCTGATTTGTGTTTGGGGTGGTGGGCCTGAGTCCAGACCTCAGCCCAAACCAAAATCCCAATCCTGGGCACGTTTGTCCAAAGTGATTGCAGTGATCTGGGCAAGTTCTGAACCCCTACCTCAGGAATGGAAATCCAGGCCATGGAATGGGTGTTAAACCATGAACTTTGTAACTCAGAGGCAAGTATGCTCCCAAATAAAACACATCTGAGGCCGTTACCTAAACATCACCTTAGTGTTTATCTGAGCTGTTACATTCTTCTTATTTGGCCTAAATATAAGAATTATACACAATGATTGGTGAAACAAGACTGTGGGTTCTTTATTGAAGTACTCTGACCTGATCTCATTTACTCTATATGGACTGCTATTTTCATGAAGAATGTGACCTCCTAATTATTGCTACCAAAATCTATTGGTTTTCAATTATCTATATTGAAATTAACTTCCTATTTGCACACCTATTTGACAACTTTGTATGCTTCCATCTTAACGTGACTGCTCATAGAGTCATAGAGACATATAGCATGAAAACAGATCCTTTGCTCCAACTCATTCATGCTAACCATAATGCCAAACTAAACTAGAACCCACCTGCTTGCACTTGGGCAAGATTCCTCCAACTGTATTGTATTCATGCACTTATCCAAATGTCTTCTAAAAAGTTGTACCTGTACCCACATCTACCACTTCCTCTGGAAGTTCAATCCTCCATGTAAAAACTTGCCCCTCCTGTCTTTTACAAACCTTTTGCAAAGTATAGCCCCAGTCTTGAAATCCCCCAAACTCGGGAAAAGACTCCTGCCATTCACCTTATCTATATCCCTCAATCTGGTATCATTTAAAAATTGTACTTTCAATTCCCATTTAGTTCGTTTATGGAAACAATTGTCCATGTGGAAAACTACTACTCAGTTTTTGCCACGCTGAGTAATTACCTTTAATTCTAACTCAAATAAACTCTAATGGAACTCTAATAGCATTCATTTAGGGTGAGAGGGGGAAAGTTTAAAGGAGATGTGAGGGCAAAGTTTTTACACAGAGAATGATAGGTGTCTGGAACACACTGCCAGGGGGAGTGGTGGAGATGGATATGATGGGGCGTTTAAGGAACTTACAGATAAGCACATAAATATGCAAGGAATGAAAGGGCAAGCAGGAGGGATCAGTTTAATTCAGCGTCATGTTTGGCACAACATTATGCGCTATCAGAATCAAAGTGTGGTGCTGGGAAAGCATAGCTGGTCAGGCAGCATCCGAGGAGCAAGAGGGTCGACGTTTCCAGCATAAGCCCTTCATCAGGAATGTCTATGATCTAATTGTTATTCTGTTTTCTTTGGTATTCAGCTTGTCATTCTGTGTTACTTGTCTCCTAATTCCCCATATCATTACATTAATTTTATATTATTTTATGAGATGTGGGTGCTGCTGGGCAAGTCCAGTGTTTATTGACCTATATCCAATCTTGAGAAAGTGGTGGTAAACCTTAGTCACGAGTCTACTCTGCTGTACCTTATCAAAGGCCTTTTGAAAATGCACCTTTTTACATGTACTGCATTATATATCTTTCGTCCTTTATTGTCTTCCTCAAAGATTTAGAAATGTTGGTAAACCACAGCGTCCTCCCTTCTAAATCCACTGATTACTGTATTAATGATTCCTAAATGTTTTTCATGACACACTTGAATAAAGATTCTTTCTTAGATAATAAGTTGATTCATTTGTTGTCCCATAGACTTGAACAATTTTCATTTTTAATTTGATGATTATATTCGCTGTCTGACAGGTTTTTTACAATGTTGTTATGAAACAGAGAAGGTTTACCAGACTAATACCTTAAATGGGCAGATTGCTTGGTGGTGAAAGGCTAGAGGCCATATCCTCTGGAGTTTGGAGGGGTCTCTTAATTGAAAAATATAACATCCTGAGGGGGTGGACATGGAAAGGATTTTTATTCTTTTGGGAGAACCTAGAACTAGAGGCCATTGTTTAAAAATGTGGAGTTGTCCATTTAACACAGACAAGGAAACATTTTTTCTCTCTGAGAGTTGTGAGTCTTTGGCATTCCTTTTCTCAAAAAGCAGTGAATGCAGAATCTTTAAATACCATATATACACATGCATAGGTTGACCTCGTGTATAAGTCGACCCCTTGTTTTTGGCTAAAAATCTGGTATTTTACATGTACCTCCTGTATAAGTAAACAGTAGTTCTTCACAGTTACAGATCAACATTTATGAGTCAGTGTGCCTGCCTGTTGCGCTCCACTCCGGCTTTCCAGTCTGCTGGCCGTACAGTTCTGTTCCAGGTCTTCCAATACTCTGGCTGTCACACTCCACTCCAGTTTTTCAGAGTTACTGTAATCCACGGAGTCAGTTTCCTCAGTTTACCGGAGTGAACCAATTACCAGTTACGTTCGGGGGCCAGGGGGCTGCCTGGAAGGTAAATTTCCCATTTTAAATGACCATATGGATGTTGACTTGTTTGTGATTGTCTTTTTCACATTATTACTTAAAAACATTTTTCTTCACCATGTCCTATACTCAACCACGGTAGATATTACCTATATAATATGAAAGTGTTGTAATTGTTTTCACACTTTGTACATGCTTGGTCTATTTCACTTTGTTTAACTTCGCTAATATCTAAGGCATTATTACTATTTTATGTAGAGATCAGGCTCTTATTTGTCCATTTTTTGACTCATACCAAACATGAATTTCATCCCTTTGAAAACAATACCTCATGTATAAGTCGACCCCATAATTTCAGCTAAAAAAGTCTTCAAAACTTGACATATACATGAGTACATGCGGTATATTTAAAGCAGTAGGAGTTGATTGGTGATTACCAAGGGCATGAAAAATTACCAAAAGTATGCAGGAATGTAGAATTGAGTTTAAAACTCAAATCAACCATGATCCTATTGAATAGTGGAGCAGGCTCGAAGGACTGAGTGTTCTATTCTGTTTTCTTGCTTGTTTGTATGTTCTCCAATTTTTTAACATCTCAATATACACTGGCGATTCTGCTACCTCTTCCCTCGTATCTTTTAGCTACAGACTGATCAGGCTTTGCTGTTTTGACTTTGCTCTGCTGAATAGGCAAAGTAAAACCTTTTCAATAATCAAGAAGGATTTTAAGAATCTACAAAACAGAACAAACAGAGAGCTGAGAATCCACAAAAACAATTAATCTTACTCACTTTGTAATAAATTGTAACCATGCCAGCACAGCAATGCAAAATATATTCTGATGTTGGATAGAGAGCATTTAATCTTCATAACTCTTACTAGATGCACTTTCCAGTTGGAATCAATTTCATACTTTAAAATAATGGGAAATTGCCAGATGCTGTATGTGCAGCATCTGCAGAAAAGAGCAATATATAAGTAAAATAATTCCTTACAATACACAATGCTCACTCAACATTGGTACATGTAATGGCACTACTTTCAACAAAAAATTATTTTATGTATGTTTGAACAAAATATTCAAACTAAATGAATCAATTGTGATGTCACTTAATTAGAACAATGTTTGAGACCAGATCTCTTTTGATGCTCTGTACTCAACGTCTTCTATCTAACTTATTTCCTCATTTATTTCACATAGTTTTGTAAATTATAACACTTACTGTATTCAGACTTGGAACCTCTTAGTACAGGATTCCCTATTGGAGGCATTGAATTGCTTCAATGTTGATGTTTCCTATTGTCTTCAACCTTAATGGTTTCCAAATTCAGAGTTTAAAATTCACAAAACACCGGGTTATAGTCCAACAGGTTTAATTGGAAGCACTAGCTTTTGGAGCACTGCTCCTTCATCAGGTGGTTCCACTGAAACCAACACTGGCATCTCCAAACCAAAATTACAAATTCAGAGTTCTGATACTCTCTGAACGAGGATTAACCATTTGCTTGGCAAATAATTGAGAAGGAATCTCCATCACAAGATGTGTCAAATAAATAGGGAATATTGGGGTGCACGGTGGCTCAGTAGTTAGCACTGCTGCCTCACAGCACTAGAGACCAGGGTTCAATTTCCTCCTCGGGCAACTGTCTGTGTGGAGTTTGCACATTCTCCCTGTGTCTGCATGGTTTTCCTCCGGTTTCCTCCCACAATCCAAAGATATGCAGGTCAGGTGAATTGGCCATGCTAAATTGCCCATAGTGTTAGGTGCATTAGTTAGGGGTGAATGTAGGGGAATGGGTTTGGGTGGGTTGCTCTTCGGAGGGTCAGTGTGGTCTTGTTGGGCTGAATGGCCTGTTTCCACACTGTAGGTAATCTAATCTAATCAATAAGCCATTGGGCCTTTTGAAAATAAAAATGCTTTAGAGCCTAGAATGATGGTGAGACATTTGACCACGTATCTGTTTAATTGATTGGAAATATTGCATATGAAGTCTGTGTTAGAGGTTTGATTTGGAGGTAGTGGCTTCGCACTGAACTTGACTGAAGACACTTGGCTTTTTTCTCTTCAAATGTTGAAATTTCTCAATGACAAACACTCCTCAATCTGTGTCTCTCCAAAGTTGTTGTAATCCTTGTAGGATCCTACTTGCAAACTTTGAGGTTGGCTTTCAGTCTGTAACACCAGTAGCCAGGATAATACTCAGAACACTGAAGCTCTTCTAAATGCTGTACATGTGGCTTGGATGGCAACAGAGCTTCACTTCCTTGTTTCGGCCATATGATTCACTTGGAGAACTCTCAGACACCAAAGGAAGTACTCTGTCACCTGCAAAAGTTGGAAACCCACACCAAAGGATATCCCAACCATAGATATAAAGATTTTCATTGAAAACATAAGAATATAAGAATTAGGAGTCATCTGCTTGATTCTTTGAGTCAACCTTGTCATTCACTAAAGGTAATGGTTATTCTAATTGCGAGCTTGAGTCAGCTCTGCTTATCCCTTTTGACTTGGCTCCTTCGTAGATCAACATATGTCCAATTCAGCCACAGCCTAATATTTAATCAGAAAAAGATACCAAAACTAATCAGCTGTGAAAGGGTCTTATTTCCTATCTTGATTTCTACTTTTGTGAGGTCTTCATGATAGGGAATGAAAGATCTTATACTATTATCAAACTTTGAAACTATAAACTGAGCCTTGGAAATACACACAGTGGCTTGTATTTTAGGGTATTATGTTTAGTAGAGCACAGAGATAGATTTTTGACTGTAGACCTCCATAAGCAGCTGGAGAATGTGCTCTTTTTTGGTTTCTTCAGAAAAGGGCTTGTGACAGAACTGATTAAAAACAAACACAGTGAATTCAAAGGACAATTGAAACTTTACAGCCACTGATGATTCAACACTGTGATCAAACAACCATGGTCTCAAGGTACAATCTTACACCTCAAGGACATCAGGAGGACTTTAATCTGTTTATTCCTTTCATTTTCCTTTTGTAGTTTGTAGTCCCCCATATTGACTCTGTAGCTCTGTGTTTGCATGCTGGGTGCTACCTGTTCATCATTTTTCTCAGGGTTAGCAGACAATAAAATTGCTCTTTCATGCACTCAAAAGAAAACTTTTTACTTCAACATTTCTCTTTAATAGATATGGGAATCAGCAATTTTATTGGAGACATGTATAACCTTGTACTATAAGGACATGTATAACCTTGCATTATAACCTTGTGGTTTACTGTGAAGATTGTCAAGAGGGGTGCTCTTCCTCACCTGGATAGCGCGGTCTTACACGGGGATCCATGAGGGACTATGAAATAAACCAGACTGCATAATGCATATGGTTTTAATCCATAGTACTAAATTGATGATGCTTGTTTTGTTTAATTCCATTATGTGCAATAAAGTTGATAGTGATGAAAATAACCCTGAAATCTTGTTGTGGATGTACTGGTTAAAATTAAGTTTTCAACTTTCCCTTTAAATGTCAACAGGATACATGGATTCTCTACTGAAAGCAAAAAATGCTGGAAATCACAGCAGGTCTGGCAGCATTCATGGAGAGAGAGCAAGCTAACATTTCAAGTCCAGATGATTCTTCATCAGAGCTCGAGACTCAAAACGTCAGCTTGCTCGCTCTCCATGGATGCTGCCTGACCCGCTGTGATCTCCAACACTTTTGGTTTTCAGTTCAGATTCCAACGTCTGCAGTAATTTGCTTCTGCATGGAGTCTCTGGTGGCTAAAAGCTGCGAAGGCACTGTTAGTATGGTGCTGAATCTCCTTATGAACGTTCACGTTCTTTGCTAAATAAGCCAAGACATATCACGTTGTTTCCATTCTTTAGAATCCTTACATTAATAGTCACGGATAAGCATTAAACTGGAATATCAGGTGCAGGCTGTTAAGGCAAGTTGTTTTCAAAACATAAATAGAGGCTTTGAAAACATTTTCTCAAGATATGAATCATCGCATTGATCTATGAATTGCAATTGTAGCATATCTGAACTTAAATTAAAGTAGTTGATTAAAGAGATTTGGACTCAAAGATTTGGAGATAATTTCTTAAATTTGCCAATTTTTTTTACAGTGACCAAAAGATTTAAAATAAACAAGTACTGTTTAAAAGAAAAAGGGATGTTGCACTCAATATTTTAGTCAGTAAGCAGTAAAATGCAATGGTAATGTCACTGGACTGTAAATCCTGGGCTCCAGGCTAATATTCTGAGAGATAATTCCAAATCACATCATGACAGCTGGTGAAATTTGACTTTCAAATAAAAAAAACTCTGGAAATAAAAGGTAGTCTCATGGTGATCATGTAGCCAATGTTGGTTGGTATGGAAAAACTACTTGGACCCAAATTGTTTGGAAAGGAAATCTTCTATCCTTACCTGGTCTGGCCTACATGTGTCGCCAGACACAAAGCAATGTCGTTAATTCTTAAGTGCCTTTTGAAATGACGCAGAGAGCCAATCAGTTCGAGGGCAGCTAGGAATGGGCAATAAATACCATTTTTGTCAACAATGCTCACATCCCGTAAGGAAAATCTTTGTGCCTTTGGAACAAAAAAAAATCCCAATTCTTTTTAGATTTCTTCAAGTTGGCTGTTCGTTGGGACGTAGGTCTACAAACAATCCCTTGATAACTAAGTAATGTTGCTTTCCAGCATAAAAAAAAATTCAAGTTGTTTGGATTGACCACATCTTGGTTGAATATTTCAGTGTGTGATGATGCTGCTCTTTTAACAAGGTTTGTTGTCCTTGGCCTTCAGAAAGGTCCAGGTTTGAAAGGTTTTAGGGTCAATTTGATTATAGCTAACAGATACTGCCTCAGGAAAAAGGCTTCCAGCTTTTAAAAGAAATACTTGTACAATGAAAGGGGAGTGGCCAGCTCTCTCAGATCAGCTTTTCTCTGGCTCAGTTTGGTTTTAGCAGGCAGTCAGTGTGAAGCTGCTGGACCCCAAGAAGCAGGTCCATGCTGATCCTCCCTCTCTCTGACATGTCTCCGATAAGAACCTGTGTTGAATTTTTCCTTTTTTGCAAAGAGGTGTTTATGGGGATTGTTGCAAGTATTTCGAACAGTCTCATTACGTTGGGATAATCTGTTGCATTTTCAGATAGGTTAAGGCATTCTATATTCTGTTCTCTTTTGTCTTTGCTTCATGCAAATAAATTCTGTTTTGTTTAAAACTAAGTAGTTGGGTCAGCTGCATCACTCCTGGAATATCTGCTTACACCTGCTAAAAACAACTAGCACGTTTAGGGTCTGGGCTATTTTCTTGAAATGTTTGAGAGCATCTGGCCTGGTCCATAACAAATGGCTTCATAAACACAGTGATGTACTTTGCCACAGAACTGATATGTGGAAGATCACCCAGTCGGCAGTATAATCTCAGTGAACTGACATTCTTTGTCCGCCTATGAGTCACGACATCTTTGACAAACTGAACTTGGGGGATATGAACCGGGGGCAGCTGGAAGGGATGAGTTTGATTTGGCATCATGTTCGCACAACATTTTGGGCCGGAGGGCCTGTTTCTGTGCTGTACAGTTCTGTGTTCTATGTTCTAAAACTTGCTAATTTCCTTGATGTATCGAGTTATTATGAGTTGTCATCTATGATGCTTTTCTCTCATGTTTCAATGTTCATGATTCAGAGTTCTGAAGAAGAATATTACTTCACTTGAGACATTAACTCAGTTTCTCTTTCCACGGATGCTACCAGACCTGATGAGTTTCTCCAGCATCCCCTGTTTTATTTTGTTATTGATGTTAATAACTCATTTCTTTGGGTTGAAACAACATTGGCTATTCTCCAGTCTTTTAGGAACTCACCTGTGACTAAAGAGGATACAAAGATTTCTGTCAAAGCCCTCGCACTCTCCTTCCTTGCCATCCTCAGTATCCTTGTGTTATGGACTAGGCCTAACCACTCAAAACATTCTTAAACAGGCAGCCCAGATCATAACTTTGCAATTTTTTTTGGAAAGCGTACAGTGAAAATTACCCGGAGTAAGTTATCAGGGTTGACTACCAAGTTTTAAAACAGATAAACATGTATTCACAAAATTATCAATGAAACACAAAGAACAGAATAAAGAATGCTTATAGAACTCAGTCTATCCAAACTAGACTTAATTATGCTGTTCTGAATATACACAACAGTCCCAATCAGCAAACTCCCTTTAAAACAACAGTAAAAATGGAACAAATGCTTACAGGTTGAAGTTAGAAGGGCAGAAGGGGAGAGAAAGAGTGTCACATTTGGTTTCCACACAGCTGAACTCCTAACTACTTCTGGACTGAACTGCTCAGCTACAGAATTGAGAGTGTGTTGCTGGAAAAGCACAGCAGGTTAGGTAGCATCTAAGGAGCAGGAAAATCATCGTTTCGGGCTGGAGCTGCTGTGCTTTTCCAGCAACACACTCTCAACTCTGATCTCCAGCATCTGCAGACCTCACAGTCTCCTAGTGCTCAGCTAGAGAGCTGACCATTCCCCTTTCATTGTACAGGTCACTTCTAAAATATGACGACTTTTGCCTGAAGTCTCATCTGTTTATATATAAACAAAAGGCCTCTCATCATCCTTTATCATCTCTGTATCAAGCTAGTCACCTCAGAGCTGGGACGGTTTTATGACACCTCTGAAAATAATCAAGGACACAGTACCCTTGAGAAAAGGAACAGCTTTTAGAAAAAGGGGACCAATTTTGTGACACCGGGATAGAACCCATCAAGCCCTAGAGACGTCAGGTGGCATGGTGACTCAATGGTTAGCACTGCCACCTCAGAGCGTCAGGGACCCGGGTTTGATTCCAGCCTTGGGTGGCTGTCTGTGTGGAGTTTGCACATTCTCTCTGTGTCTGCCTGGGTTTCCTCTGGGTGCTCCGGTTCCCTCCCACAATCCAAAGGTGTACAGGTTAGTTGAATTGTCCATGCTAAAGTGTCCATAGTGTTCAGGGATGTATAGATTAGGTACATTAGTAAGGGGTAAGTATAGGATAATCGGAGAATGGGTCTGGGTTGGTTACTCTTCGGAGAGTCAGTGTGGACCTTTTGGGCCGAAGGGCCTGTTTTCACATTGTAGGGATTCTATGGAAGTCCTTCTGTGGACTTACCTACAAAAATGGTTTTCAAGATATCCAAATTCTCCTCCTTCTTAATATTCTACAATATCAAAATGACCCTCACTAATCTCACCATCTGGCAGACCAAGTGAGCTAGAATTATAATGTTATCTGCATTCTGCAGGTCTATGATACTGGCAATAAAAACATGCATCTTTGTCTATAAATGAGGATTTTCTTTTAACCCCCTTTATATTGTTATGTCTGCTGCTCCATGCTGACATTATGAAAAACCACAGAATCAATTTCTTCATTGACATTGACAATTCCCAGTTCAACCTCATCTTCAGAACCCTTGACCCCTCCTCTGACAATAATTTCGCAGATGGCTTAAGCAGCATTTAGTACAGGATGACCAAAAAAATCAACTAAATAAGAATGAAAAAATGTTTTAAAAACTCAGGAGGTCAGGAAGCATCTACAGAGAGAAACAGGGTTTTCAGCTCAAGACTTCCATCAGATGATAAACTATTATACTGTCCATAATCAATCTTGAGGTTCTGTTTAATAAAAATTGCTTTAACAAATTCATTAGTCCTTTCCCTGCTGTAAGTAAAGTGAATTTGCAGCAATACATAAAATATGAATCACACTGTAGAGTTAAATGTTTAATTTTCCTGAGGTGCTTTCCTTTCATGTTATTGCCTGATGAAGTGTGTAATGACTGTAATCTTTAACTACAGATCGGGCAAAATGTTTCCTGAATGTGCTAAGATCACAGTGTATGATACCTTTTGCCTAGGAGATTGGTTGAGTCAGCTGTTGGTTTTCCCTGGTCTGGAATGATGGATCAGTTGTGACATCTGCCCACCCAACTCCCTCTGATAAGGTTGACTAGTGATCCTAAATGCCATTCAGCAGAGGTTGTCAGCTGATTGTGCTGGACATTCAAGCACTCAAGCCCTGATCGTCAAGATGAGCTGTCATAATTTGTTAGACTTGTGAAAGGAATTGTGCCAGGAAGGATCTTTGGGAAGGTTACAGAAATGCCTGATAACCAGAAAACGGCACATTTGAATTTATTTGCAAACTATGTGTTTAAACATACTCAAGCACTTCTATTTAACACTGTATTATCAATAAAAGAAGCAGCAGTTGCTTGACACTGACGTAGACATTAAAGTGTCAAAGTTGGAGCATTGGAGATTATGGTGCACTATTAACTCACAACTTTTCTTCTTCCTGCAAGCTGCACAGAAATTTTGATCTGCCTGCTTAGCAGCATGGGAACTAGGAACCCCATCCTACATCCATCCTCACCTCTTTTGGGTGCAAAGATTTTTACCCAGATCTAGAACATATAGAACATATAACATAGAATGGTACAGCATAGTACAGGCCCTTTGGCCCTCGATGTTGTGCCGACCTTTTATCCTACTCTAAGATCAAACCAACCTACACACCCTTCATTGTACTATGCAGATCTTGGGTCTTCTCCATTGCCAAATCCTAACCACCCGACCCTGGAGGAAGAATGCCTCATCTTCCACCTTGGGACCCTCCAACCACACAGGATCAATGTGGATTTCACCAATTTCCTCATTTCCCTTCCCCCACCTTATCCCAGTCCTAAGCCTCCAACTCGGCACTGCGCTATTGACCTGTCCATCTTCCTTCCCACCTATCCGCTCCACTCTGACCTATCATCTTCTCCCCCACCACCATCTACCTATCGCATTCTCAGCTACATTTCCCCCAACCCACGCCTGTCCCATTTATCTCTCAGCAACCCCCCACCTTGGCCCACAAGTTTCATTGCTGATGAAGGGCTGATGCTCAAAACATCGATACTCCTTCTCAGAATGCTGCCTGACCTGCTGTGCTTTTCCAGCAACACACTCTCGTCATTGCCAAGAATTCTGCCTTTAACCCTGCATTCAAATTCGACCTTTCAAAATGAATCATTTCACACTTTTCCAGGTTGACCTCCACCTGCCCAGCTCTGCATCCTGTCAACGTCCTGTTGCAACCTACAACAGCTCTCCACATTAATCACAACTCCACCAACCTTCGTGTCATTGGCAAAATTACTAACCCACCCTTCGAGTTCCTCATCCAAGTCATTTATAAAAATCACAAAGAACAGAGGTTGCAGAACAGACCCCTGTGGAACACCACTGGTCACTGAGCTCCAAGCTGAATATTTTCCATTTACTACAACCGCCTGTCTTCCATGGGCCAGCTAATTCTGTATCCAGACAGCCAAATTTCCCAGCATCCCATGCCTCCTTACTTTCTAAATGAGCCTATCATGGGGGACCTTACGAAATGCCTTTCTAAAGTCCATCTCTACTACATTCACTGCTCGACCTTCATCAATGTGTTGCGTCATATCCTCAAAGAATTCAATAACGCTTGTGAGGCATGACCTGCCTGTCACAAAGCCATGCTGACATTCTCTAATCAAACTATGCTTTTCAAAATAATCATAGGGACCTTTAAGCTACTCTTGGAAAGGCACATGGAAGATGCTACAATAAAGGGTATGCAGGTTAGTCTGGTCTTAGAATAGGATAAAAGGCCGGCATAACATCAAGGGTCAAAGGGCCTGTACTGTGCTGTAATGTTCTATGTTCTATCTTTTATGTTCAAAAATCCTGTCTCAAACTTCTCTGCAATAATTTGCCCACCACCGACTTAAGACTGATTGGTCTGTAATTCCCCGGGTTATCCTTATTGCCTTTCTTGAACAATGAAATAACATTTGCCACCCTCCAATCATCTACAGTAGACAAGGAGGATGCAAAGATTATCGCCAAAGGTGCAGCAATCCTATTCCTCGCTTCCTGTAGTAACCTAGGGTTTATATGTCTGTCCCAGGGGACTTATCTGTCCTCATGTTTTTCAAAATTTCCAGCACATCCTCCTTCTTAACATCAACCTGTTAGAGCATTTCAGCTTGTTTCATGCTGTCTTCACAAACGACAAGGTCCCTCTCACTAGTGAATACTGAAGCAATGTATGACACGTAAAAATGACACTTAACACCTTGGACACTATCCCACTGAATCCATTTCACCACAATGAGTTTACATTCATGAACAGGATGGAAGTAAAACATGGTTACATGTTTCAAAGTTGATTGTCATGATGCTGGAATAAATATTACATTGACTACAGTGCACGTGTCTGTGTGCGTGTGTGTCTGCGTATGTGTGTGTGTGTGTGAATGTGTGTCTCTGTGTGTATACTTACAACTACATGCAGCCTACCACTAAATGCACCAGCTGGAGTATTAGCTCAAACAATGCTAATGCCACTTAAAACCAGATTCCAAAATAAGCCTCCATTATTGTAGGAAGAGATTTATTGTGACTGGAACATGTGCTGGAAATAGGAAAGAGAGTTTGACCTGCAAGAAGAATGACTGATAATGTAACAGGGGAGAGAGTGCTGCAAACCATATTTTTTAAGTTTGCGGATCTTCAGGGGCTGCTGTGATCTGTTGTGTAAGACAGCAGCCACCTTTAGTCGAACAGGAAAGGTCTTGCTGAGGAAACAAGACAGTGTTTATTGCATCTCTGCAACTACAAGTCACATGATTAGCCTCTTCATTCCATCAAAGACGGTTCTAAGTAACATTCCCTTTAAGCTTTGCAGCTGCACGTAGCCACTGCAAGGTTCTGTGCAAACCGACTTTAGCGTTGATTCCCAGTTGCAGACGTCGTTGTGGGGTGCACACACCTCAGAGGCTCTGTAGCCAGAAAGGAAATTTAAGGGAATACAGGTTGTAAGGCTCCAGCTTTAGAATTATCCCCTAAGTGGTCCTATTTCTCTCTGTCACCAATCCTCACACAGAAAGTTAAGTGCCAATTGCCTGGAGGACACAGCTTAAAAATACGGGGAAGACCATTTAGGACAGAGATGAGGAGAAACTTCTTCACCCAGAGAGTGGTGGGTGTGTGGAATGCTCTTCCCCAGAGGGCAGTGGAGGCCCAGTCTCTGGATTCATTTAAGAAAGAGTTGGATAGAGCTCTCAAGGATTGTGGAAGCAAGGATTATGGAGATAAAGCAGGAACGGAATACTGATTAAGGATGATCAGCCATGATCATATTGAATGGTGGTGCAGGCTCGAAGGGCAGAATGGCCTACTCCTGCACCTATTGTTTATTGTCTATTAGTGAATGGCCAGTGAAATGTGGCAAGTATATGTGTAATGTGTGAATTCAGATCAAATCAGCATCCAAAAGAGAAACCTGATGGAGAGAAAGTTTGCATTAAGAGAGAAAGAAGTTAAAGACAATTCACTTTTTAAAAGAAACTGCATCAATAATTCTTTCAATATTTTAAAATCTGAGAAGTAATTTGCCGCAGATAAGAATGTGGCTGCATGCCTAGCTAGCTGGGTTAGCTGAGCATGCAACCTTTAATCTCACCATTACAGGTTGGCACACATGCTGAGTGCTGTCAGTTTACAACGGGTTTTGGGGTGCAGCAGTACTGTCCCTATCTTTGAGCTAAGAGACATAAGTTCAAGTCCTACCTGCTCCAGATCTGTTTCATAACATCCTTCAACAAGTTTAAGAATGAGACTGACCACTTCAAGTTGTTTGCCTTGTGGACAGAAGAGGATAATTAAAAATGAATTGATAATTATCACATCATTAGCTTAGTATTTGTTCTATTATTTAGTAGTTCTAACTTTGCGTAGCAATGGACATTATTGTGGAAGTCCTCCCAAAACCTTAAAAAAATGAGGGAGGCTGACAATGAAATCCATTTTGTGAAACAAACAGTGGAGTTGTCTAAAAATAATGAAGTTCCGGTGATTCATGATTCACAGTTTTTATGTTTGCACAAAGACTTGTCCCTATGTGTCATTTTAACTTCAATGTGACAAATACTTCAAAAAATGAGAATATCACTTTTCTTTTATTGAGTTGGACAGGCAGGTCTTGATAAATCTAGGCATTCGGAGTCTCTATTTGCAGGTTCATATGTTCAATTTTAAATTATCAAGCATCTGACTGACTAAAAACATCATTCACCATATTTATTGTATACTTTCAATATATTTTGCACAATCGTTCTCTTATTGATACTAATTGCTCTGACTTGAAATTATTATCCCTCAAATTTAACATTTTTCTCTTCATCTCCATTCCAGTAATATGATAACATTGTTCCAACTATAACATAGCAACAGGGATTATCAGGAGAACTTGCCACTAGAGTTCATCAGTAAAGTAGTCCTCGTCTTACCAGACCACACAGCTGCTTTGTCATTAGAAAGAGCTGACTGGTGGTGGTTTAACCTGAAGGTCACCGTGCCTCAGACAAGGGGAAATGATGAAAAGGAGAATCCTATAAGGCCCATTCATGGAATTGAACCCCTACTGTTGACATCACTCTGCATTACAAACCAGCCATCCAGGCTAAAGTAATTGGACAAAGTTAAAAATCACATACCAACATGTAATAGTCCAACAGGTTTATTTGGAAGTACTAGTTTTCGGAGTATTGCGTCTTTACAAGTTACCTGACGAAGGAGCAGCACAACTTCGAGGTGTTGTATGATTTTTAACTTTGTCCACCCCAGTCCAATACTGGCACCATCACATAATCTGTAACTGGGATTAGGAGCACCATTAATCCAGCATACAATTTGGTCACTTCATTGTTTAAAGTATGGAAGCTAAGAGTGATTTGTTTTTAACCATTTGGGAGGTTCCACAGAAGGAAACATTTACACAGCTTTATAATATTTAGTATAAAGTTAGACTTCATTATGTGTATCATCAAGATTTATCTTTTGACCAGCTTGGGATCATGGTTGACAAAGATTACGTTCACTCTGAATTATTGGGTTTCTCTAATTATAAATTAAGTTAATTTTAAGAAAATTATATCATAGGAAATAGGAATGGGAGTAGGCTATTCGGCCCCTCCATCCTGCTAAACTATAACTGATCTTATCGTGTCCTTAATTCTAAATTTCTGCCTGTGCTCCATCACCTACATATTCAAAACTCTGTCTAAATCAGCCTTAAATGAAATAATTGACACAAAGACTAAATGCTGGAAGTACACAGCCTATCAGGCAACATCAGTGCAGCAGACTTAGGGCTTAAGATCATTCACACTGAGTTCAATGAAAGGAAAATATATGTGTCATTCTGAAAGCAACATAAGGTCATGTTTTTCCCTCTTAGGTAAGGGAGGAGATGGGCTTACAAGTGTGAACATTACTCTGTGAGTGATCTGTCTTGCTGTCAGTCACATAAGTTTTCTGATATTTAAAATTTTCTGATTTGTTGCTGGTGCAGCCTTATGATTTTAGATTAGACCAAGCAAGAAATAAAACTTCTCAGAACTTTTGCAATTACAGTTTAACATTTTCCTGCACTATTAAACAACTCAGCCTCCCATTTTATTGCAGTCCAATGAATTTTTTAATATTCTGAACCTTTCATTCCTTCCTTGTACATTATTATTCTTCGACTACTGCAGTGGCTGGATTGTAGAGGGTGAGCTCAAATCATATCAAATTCCAAAAGAGAAATGTGATGGAAAGTAAGATTGCATTGACAGGGAAGATGTTAAATTGTAGTGGGTGAACTTTCAACAACTAAATGGGGAGAGACCCATATCACATTGTTGCCCATTTAATCCAGCTCATTTGAGTATGAATAATATACATACTACCAAATCAATGATCAGTAAATATTGAGTAACAAAACAAATTTGCTGCATAGTACTGTTGTGTTTTCGTGCGACAACATTAGAGAAGACATCACCATACTCAGGTTATGTTCAGAAGGGACTTTCTTTCCCCTCTCCATGCATTACACTCAACTACCCACTTTGAGCACGCGACTCGGCTCTTCCCTTCCATCTTTGCATCTCCCACCACTGCGCTCTGTAACACCCTCCCACCAGAGAACTCTGTAACACACCCCCACCACAGCACTCTGTAACACCATCCAACCACAACACTCTGTAACACCGCCCCACCACAGCACTCTGTAACACCCTCCCACCACAGCACTCTGTAACACCATCCAACCACAGCACTCTGTAACACCCCCCACCACAGCACTCTGTAACACACCCCGACCACTGCACTCTGTAACACCCCCCACCACAGCACTCTGTAACACCCTCCCACCACAGCACTCTGTAACACCCTCCCACCACAACACTCTGTAACACCGCCCCACCACAGCACTCTGTAACACCATCCCACCACAGCACTCTGTAACACCCCCCACCACAGCACTCTGTAACACACCCCCACCACAGCACTCTGTAACACCGCCCCACCACAGCACTCTGTAACACCCTCCCACCACAGCACTCTGTAACACCATCCCACCACAGAACTCTGTAATATCCCCACCACCACTGCGCTCTGTAACACCCTCCCACCACTGCGCTCTGTAACACCGCCCCACCACAGCACTCTGTAACACTATCCAACCACAGCACTCTGTAACATCCCCCCCACCACTGCGCTCTGTAACACCCTCCCATCACAGCACTCTGTAACACCGCCCCACCACAGCACTCTGTAACACACGCCAACCACAGCACTCTGTAACACCATCCCACCACAGCACTCTGTAACATCCCCCCCACCACTGCACTCTGTAACACCCTCCCACCACAGCGCTCTGTAACACCTCCCACCACAGCACTCTGTAACACCCCCCACCACAGCACTCTGTAACACCCCCACCACAGCACTCTGTAACACTATCCCACCACAGCACTCTGTAACACCCCCACCACAGCACTCTCTAACACCCCCACCACAGCACTCTGTAACACACCCTCACCACTGCACTCTGTAACACCCTCCCACCACAGCACTCTGTAACACCCCCCCCCCCCACCACAGCACTCTGTAACACACACCAACCACAGCACTCTGTAACACCATCCCACCACAGCACTCTGTAACACCCCCCACCACTGCACTCCGTAACACACCCCCACCACTGCACTCTGTAACACACACACCCACCATAGCACTCTGTAACACACCCCCACCACTGCACTATGTAACACCCCCCCACCACAGCACTCCGTAACACACACCCACACTGCGCTCTGTAACACCCCCCCACCACAACACTCCGTAACACACCCCCACCACTGCACTCTGTAACACCCCCCCACCACTGCACTCTGTAACACACCCCCACCACTGCGCTCTGTAACACCCTCCCACCACTGCACTCTGTAACACACACCCACCACTGCGCTCTGTAACACCCTCCCACCACTGCGCTCTGTAACACCCACCCACCACTGCACTCTGTTATACCCTCCCACCACAGCACTCTGTAACACACCTCCACCACTGCACTCTGTAACACACCCCCACCACAGCACTCTGTAACACACTTCCACCACAGCACTCTGTAACACACCCCCACCACAGCACTCTGTAACACACTTCCACCACAGCACTCTGTAACACCCCCCACCATTGCGCTCTGTAACACACCTCCACCACTGCACTCTGTAACACACTTCCACCACAGCACTCCACAAACCCCTCCAACCACTGCACTCCATAAACCCTTCCATCCACTGCACTATGTATCCCCCTCCATCTACTGCACTCCATAAACCCTTCCATCCACTGCACTCTGTACCCCCCTTCATCAACTGCACTCTGTACCCCCCTCCATCCACTGCACTCTGTATCCCCCTCCATCCACTGCACTCTGTACCCCCCTCCATCCACTGCACTCTGCACTCCTCTCCATCCACTGCACTCTGTAGTTCTGAAACCTGAAAGCAACAACACCCCAGATTCTATGGACTACCTAAAGTGCACAAACCAGACATCCTACTCAGACCCATAGTATCACTTCTTCAAGGCAGGCATCCTTGCAAGAGGATTCGCAGTAGGGTTAAAATCAATGAGGTAAAAACAATGGCTGCAGATGCTGGAAACCAGATTCTGGATTAGTAGTGCTGGAAGAGCACAGCAGTTCAGGCAACATCCAAGGAGCTTCGAAATCGATGTTTCGGGCAAAAGCCCTTCATTCCTGATGAAGGGCTTTTGCCCGAAACATCGATTTCGAAGATCCTTGGATGCTGCCTGAACTGCTGTGCTCTTCCAGCACCACTAATCCAGAATCCCATAGTATCACTACCAGGGACACCATCACACAAACTGGCTAAAGAACTACAGCAGAAACTGAAACACCTGATCAGCGAATCCAGACACTCTATACAATCAACACAGGAATTCTTGGACATCATCAGAAATATACACATAGACAAGGAAGAAACTATGGTCTCATTCGATGTAACGGCACTGTTCACTTCTATCGACAAAACCCTAGCCAGAGAAACAATAGCCAACCTGCTGGACATACAGAACAGACAACAGGACGTTGAACCTATCAACAAAGACGGCATACTCAAACTACTGGACCTGTACCTCACAACACACTTCACGTTCAACAACCAAATATATGAACAAATCAACGGCACACCCATGGGCTCACCGATCTCTGGACTCATAGCAGAAGTGCAATGCAAAGGTTAGAGCAAACAGTCTTACCACAAATTCAGCCCAAACTCTGGGTCAGATATGTGGATGATACCTTTGTAATCATTAAAAACACAGAAATAGAGAACACACACCGGATCATCAACGCCACACTCACAGGATTCACTAGAGAGGAAGAAAAGGACAACCAACTCCCATTCCTAGACGTGATGGTACAGAGAACACTGAACAGAGAATTCACCACAAAGGTATACAGGAAAGCGACACACACAGACCAAGTCCTGAACTATGAAAGCAACCACCCCAACACACACAAAAGAAGTTGCATCAAGACACTGTTCAAAAGGGCCACAACACACTGCAGTACACCAGAACTGCAAAAAGAGGAAGAAGAACACCTCTACAATGTATTCGCCAAAAATGGATACCCGCGCAATTTCATCAACAGATGCCTAAGGGAAAGACAACGGAATGAGGACATGCCACAACCCAAAGGACTAGTCACACTACCATACATCAAGAACATTTCTAAACTGACAGCCAGACTACTACGACCACTAGGACTCATAACAGCACACAAACCAACAGCCACTCTAAGACAACAACTCACCAGGATGAAGGACCGATACCCAGCATGAGCAAAACCAATGTAGTGTACAAAATCCCATGCAAGGACTGCACAAAACACTATATAGGACAAACAGGAAGACAGCTAACGATCCGCATCCATGAACACCAACTAGCCACGAAACGACATGACCAGCTATCCTTAGTAGCCACACACTCAGATGACAAGCAACATGAGTTTGATTGGGACAACACTACTATTATCGGACAAGCGAAACAGAGAATTCCTAGAGGCATGGCACTCATCCACAGAATCAATCAATAAGCACATCGACCTGGACCCAATATACCGACCACTGCAATGGACAGCTGGAACTGACAACCGGAAGCGGCAGATACAAATCACTATAAATGCCGGAGGAGGCAGATACAAATCACTATAAATGCCGGAGGAGGCAGATACAAATCACTATAAATTCTGGAGGAAACATCACAGAAGCGCTTCACAGGAGGCTCCCAAGCACTGATGATGTCACCGCGACAGGGGACAAAACATCTGCAACACAAATTCCCAGCTTGGCGAACAGAACCACAACAACTTTAATCTGCTCCTATTTCAGACCTGTGTATTCTGCTCCTCTGTCTAACCACTCACTCTATTTTCCCCTTGGATCTCTGTTCCTCATGTAAGTGTTTTATTCCTTTTGCCCACGAACAATTTACTCTGTTTTCCCTTCCTCTTTGCCCCCTCCCCAAGCTTCGCTCTGAGGACTTCCTTCTGTTTACCTGGCTACGAATGCACCGCCTCGTTTGGAAAGATTTCTGGATAAAACACAGCACTTTGCAAGTCCTGTAAGCATCACAATGGCATTTCTGCCAGCAATATTCTGTAAACTTATGTAATGATTTGTTTATGTACGATGTTTATTCTTGATTGAACGTCCTCAAATAAAAGAGGACGTTCAATTTACTTGCATTAGTAATTTTCTTTAACAATTTAACTATGTTAGACAGGTTGACAAAAGTGAGCAAAAATGCTGACTAAAAGGTAAAAAAATTCCATTACGAAAATTAGATATTTCTAATTACTACTGGTGTAAGTTTCCACCCTGTTCTTCTCATTTGACATCATAGAATTATCCCTAATCTCCATCTGTCTCTTGAAGTTTTGTATTAACAGCATTAATTGTATTATTTTTGTATTTAGAGTCACGGAGTCATAGAGATATACAGCACAGAAACAGACCCCTCTTTCCAACTAATTCATGCTGATCAGATATCCTAACCTAATCTAGTCCCATTTGCCAGCACTTGGCCGATATCCCTTTAAATCCTTCCTATTCGTATACCCACACAGATGCCTTTTAAATGTCATAAATATACCAGCCTCCACCACTTCCTTCTGCAGCTCATTCCGAGCATGCACCACCCTCTGCGTGAAAAGGTTTCCCCTTAGGTCCCTTTTAAATCTTTCCCGTCTATCCCTAAATATATGTCCTCTAGTACTGGACTCCCCACTCGAGGGAAAAGACATTGTCAATTTACACTATCCATGCCCCTCATGATTTTATAAACCTCGACAATTATTTAATTTTTCTGTCCAGCAGTATAGTGATTTGACCACAATAAATAATTGCTTGTTAATTTACTTATAATACCTTTGCCTCAAGTTTCTTATTTTATCTCATTGTCTTTATTTCAAAACTCATTTACTATTCAACGTTTAGCATCAAACAGAAGTGAGGATGCTGGAAATCTGAAACAAAACCAGAGATTGCTGGGGAAACTCAGCAGACCTGGCAACATCTATGAAGAAAGGAACAGAGTTAATGTTTTGAGTTCATTGACCCTGAAATGTCACTGGACTGGGAATATTAATTCTGTTTCTCTCTTTGGATGTGAGCATAAGAGGTACAGTTAGTAAGTTTGCAGATGACACCAAAATTGGAGGTGTAGTGGACAGTGAAGAAGGTTACCTCAGATTACAATAGCATCTTGATCAGATGGGCCAATGGGCTGAGAAGTGTCAGATGGAATTTAATTCAGATAAATGTGAGGTGCTGCATTTTGGAAAGCAAATCTTAGCAGGACTTAAACACTTAGGGAATGTTGCAGAACAAAGAGACCTTGGAGTGCAGGTTCATAGCTCCTTGAAAGTGGAGTCGCAGGTAGATAGGATAGTGAAGAAGGCATTTGATATGCTTTCCTTTATTGGTCAGAGCATTGAGTACAGGAGTTGGGAGGTCATGTTGCAGCTGTACAGGACATTGGTTAGGCCACTGTTGGAATATTGAGTGCAATTCTGGTCTCCTTCCTATCAGAAAGATGTTGTGAAACTTGAAAGGGTTCAGAAAAGATTTACAAAGATGTTGCCAGGGTTGGAGGATTTGAGCTATAGGGAGAGGCTGAACAGGCTGGGGTTGTTTTCTCTGGAGCGTCGGAGGCTGAGGGGTGACCTTATAGAAGTTTACAAAATTATGAAGGTCATGGATAGGATAAATAGGCAAAGTCTTTTCCCTGTGGTGGGGGAGTCCAGAACTAGAGGGCATAGGTTTAGGGTGAGAGGGGAAAGATATAAAAGAGACCTAAGGGCCAACTTTTTCACACAGACGGTGGTACGTGTATGGAATGAGCTGCCAGAGGCAGTAGTGGAGGCTGGTACAATTGCAACATTTAAGAGGCATTTGGATGGGTATATGAATAGGAAGGGTTTGGAGGGATATGGGCCAGGAGCTGGCAGGTGGGACTAGTTTGGGTTTGGATATTTGGTTGGCATGGACAGGTTGGACCGAAGGGTCAGTTTACATGCTGTACATCTCTATGACTATGACTCTAACACTTGTTAACGTCTCAATAATAGAATAAGGCTTTGTGGTAGAAGTTCCTCAATGATCAGCAGTCCCCATATCAAAAATAGTATAATATATTGGATTGTATAACATTAATGGAATGAGAACAAGAAGTAATAATAATCAGTTTGATAGGGATGTCCAAGGGCTTCAGGACCCTGGAGCAGTATTGTGATAAGGTCACAGAGCCAGACATCACTGAACACAAATAGTACAGTATGGGTAGAGTTCGACCAAAAGACTCCATGTTATGCCAAACAACACTACACTATACTACACTTGCTGCTCACAATGTGGTTTCCTCTACATTGCAGAAATGAAGCATAGACTGGTGACTGCTTCACAGAACACTCACATTCTGTCCACTACAAAAAGACTATGAGTTTCCCATCGTCTGTCAATTCAACATGTCACTGTGGCCCCTGGCCAACATCACTGTCTCAGACTTGCTGCAGTGCACCAACAAAACTCAGCACAAGCTGGAATAACAACACCTCATCTTCCACTTTGGAGCCCTACAGCCTTCTGGACTTAATATGGAGCTCAACAATATTAGGGCTTGAAGCATCTCTCCCACGTCCTTTCACCAACCCTCACACACCAGACCTTGATATCACATGGTCTGTTATTACACACTACACATTGCTCGTTACTAATAGTCCCCATTAGCAGCTATTTATTCTCCCAGGCTGATCATTGTTCACTCCTTTGTCCAACTGTTCTTCTTTCCCTTTGGGCTCTATCTCCACCTATTGTTAACTCTACTCTGTCTCTCCATCCCTACCTTCTGCATAAAAATGTTTTCCCAGTTACTATCAGTTCTGAGGAAGGCTCCCTGGACCTGAAATGTTAATTCTGATTTCTCTCCACAGATGCTGCCAGACCTGCTGAGCATTTCCACCAATTTCTGTTTTTGTAACACTATGCTAGACTTGAACTTTAGAAACTTAATGTGGATGTGAACACACCAGGAAGATAAATTAGATATTAATTGATGGATCTATAGTCATGGTATACAATAAGGTATTACTTTGAAGTCTAAATCTGAAGCTAGCTCTTGACTTTGCCTTCATCTTGACTGTTTTGCTTTGAACCCAAAATCATAGAATGGCATCAAACCACAAGATAAGAGAGATGGCAATTTTTACATCATTGCACAATGATACTTCATGCCTAGCCTTTGCTGCCAATGTGTGTAGGTACAGATTGTGTCACAAAGCCTCACTTGCTGAGAATGTGGTTGAAATATCACTGCAGAAATGAACAGACCTGATCACTGCTGCTACCAATTTTCTACTTCTTAATTTTAATGGCTGGCAGAATATGAATTGAGGTCATTGTGCCTGGTTATCTGACCCTCAGTCCACTCAAGCAAGATTAGGTGCTGGGAACAAAGGCTCTGACAATTTATTCTGTTAACTTTGCTCAGGGGCCTATTCCTTCAATTTTCTTTTGGCATTTGTTATTCACTCCTCTTGTACCAGAATGCGGTAATGTCCCTAATCTCATGTTCAACATTATGAATCCTTGTTGGATCTCTGAAATCCATTGCCTTAACACTGCAGAAGAGTGGAAAAGTCATGACAATATGACCTTGTAGGACTTTTTCTTCTGATCAGTGCTGGCGTTAAAATGATGTGAACAACAGTCTGGCACCCGACAGATGCAGTCAAAACTAATGCTGTATATATCGTGATGACAGTGATTACCATGACGTCCAACACAATTGTTACTGCATTTACTTCAGCTTCTTACAACAATACTAAGGATGACTCACAAAGAGACAATTTCTACTTTTGTACAGATAACAAAATACATTAGTTCAATCAAAATTACCTCTTGGTCCGCACGAACTTGCATCCCAATTTATCTTGCTTCTTTTGTGAAATCATCTACACAATATCTTGGAAAGGTACAACAGGAAAATATTGGGTCAACTTAACAGTTTGGGGTTAGAAAAATCTAGCTGCAGAGTACCTGTGTTTAAGGCAAGGGTCCAAAATGGATGACTCCATATCCGTGCTACAAGTGATGGCTGCACTAGGCAATAATTCGGGTTAAACATAAACTGAGAATGCTGGAGAAACACAGCAGGCCTGGCAACATTGATGGAGAGAAAAACAGAGTTAATGATTTGAGTCCAGTGTAACTCTTTTCAGAATTTGATAATTTGCATAAATAAAAACCAAAAGAACTGTGGATGCTGTAAATCAGAGACAGAAACGCTGGAAAAGCTCTGCAGGTCAGACAGCAACTGTAAAGAGAAATCAGAGTTAACATTTTGGATCGAGTGATCCTTCCTGCTTTTCAGTAAGCATTTGGTAGTGAATGTTTGAGACCAGTGGTGCAGTTGATTGATGAGTTTTTGAAGAAGCCTTTGCTGATGTTGTTCATTTCTAGCAACATTCTTATAATATTCTCAGAGTTTCGTTCCCTTGGCATTGCCCACTGCTGCCTTCGGAGAGTTTGTCTGAGAGGTCACCGCCTTACACTCTAATAACAAATGCACCTTCTCTACATAATCTCAGGAATGGGGACCAATGCTGACACAGGTAGTGGCCAGCGGCTTGCAAAACTAGTTGAGGGTAGCCCAGTGCGGCAGGGCGTGGGTTGGGGTGGGTGGGGGGCGAGGTGTGACCACATGTGCAGAACCCCCAGCATGGAGTGACTGCAGACAAAATAAATGTTTATCTTTTAACATTTTTTTCCTTCATTTTTCTTATTTATACAATGAAGAACTGTAATGCAGAACTTTTTCGCTACTTCTTATGGAGGTTTATAAAATCATGAGGCACGTGGATAGGGTAAATAGACAATGTCGCTTCCCTGGGTTGGGGGAGTCCAGACCCAGAGGGCATAGGTTTAGGAAGAGAGGAGTAAGATTTAAAAAGGGCCTGAGGGGCAATTTTTTCACACAGAGGGTGGTACGTGTATGGAATGAGCTGCCAGAGGAAGTGGTGGAGGCTGGTACAATTACAACATTTAAAAGGTATCTAGATGGATATATGAATAGGACAGTACCATGGTTCCCATGATCTGTAGTGAGCTGTCATAAGTCCTGACACTCTGGGGGAGATGCTATAGATATTGTACACGTTGATATCCATATCTGCAGTGAATTTCCAAGGTGCACACTTTGGCATTAATTGCTCTGACATCCTACTTTGTCTCTTAGCAGTGGGCTTGGAAGTAATAAATTAACAATATTAATAAAAGTAATAATGTAAAGATTATAATATATACTACAAGTGAATAATTAATTTATTAAATGTACTTGAATAATTAAATTTAATAACAAAAATAATAAAATAATAAACTTCATAAATGAAAATACTAATAATAGAAAGCAGAATCAAGAGTTAGAGTCATGGGTCTGCAAACACATTCCTGTCCTTTTTCATCTTCTCACAAAAAATGTGTTAAACCTTGCCATTGTACAATGGAGAGATAAAAATCACATATAAATAAATAATTAGTAACATGTATTTCAAAGATATTTAATATAATAATTCCATT
This sequence comes from Chiloscyllium plagiosum, assembly GCF_037043375.1. NCBI lineage: Eukaryota > Metazoa > Chordata > Chondrichthyes > Orectolobiformes > Hemiscylliidae > Chiloscyllium > Chiloscyllium plagiosum. The sequence goes on from NW_028270156.1 coordinate 18,000,052, forward strand.
GGATTGTTGGTGAGTTTCTGACAAGTTCACAGTACTCGTTGTCCAAGATGCATTGGTTATTTAATACTTATTTTTTTTTATTTCAATAACATTCTTTATTAATAAAAATATTTTGATGTCTATACAATTGGTGATGCCATTCATATGCATACATTGCATTTCTTTACATACACAGATCAGACTGAATCATTTGTATACGCAAGTCTGTATGTTGACTATCCAGGTGTTTAGCTGAGGCATCAGCGGAACCCAATTATTGAGTGGGCTCCCTGTTCTTCTTTGGCAGGCAGACCTTGATTTCTGATGAAGGGCTTTTGCCCGGAACGTTTATTTTTCTGCTCCTCGGGTGCTGCCTGACCTGCAGTGTTTTTCCAGCACCACTCTGATCTAAACTCTGGTTTCCAACATCTGCAGTCCTCAGTTTTGCTTAGACCTTACACGGTGGTCTTTCCCCACCGCGCCTTGGTGGCAGTTGCCCCAAGCTTCAGCGTGTCCCTCAGCACATTTCCTGGACCATGGAATGTGCCATTCTGCGACACTCAGTCGGGGTCAACTCCTTCAGCTGGAAGACCAACTGGTTTCGGGCAGACCAAAGAGCATCTTTCACTGAGTTGATGACCCTCCAGGCACAGTTGAGTTATTCGTTTCGGTGTCCGTCCCAGGGAACAGACCGTAGAGCACAGAAACAATACCAAGTTAAAAGTAACAAAAATAGAAGTTACTGTAAAAGCTCAACAGAATGGCAGCATCTGTGGACAGTAACATTTTGGTTTGAGTGACCCTTCCTCAGAACTTTTCCAAGTTAAAAGTAGTAGCATCAAAAGATTTAAATTCTCTGTGAGGGCATATCATACAAAATTGGAGGTATAGTAGACAGTGAAGAAGGTTACCTCCGAGTAAAATGGGATCTTGATCAGATGGGCCAATGGGCTGAGCAGTAGCAGATGGAGTTTAATTTAGATAAATGTGAGGTGCTGCATTTTCAAAAAGCAAATCAGAGCAGGACCTATACACTTAATGGGCAGTGTTGCTGAACAAAGAGACCTTGGAGTTTAGATTCATATCTCCTTGAAAGTAAAGTCGCAGGTAGATAGGACAGTGAAGAAGGTATTTGGTATGCTTTCCTTTATTGGTCAGAGTATTGAGAACAGGAATTGGGAGGTCAAGTTGCGGCTGTACAGGACATTGGTTAGGCCACTTTTGGAATATTGCGTGCAGTTCTGGTCTCCTTCCTATCGAAAGGATGTCGTGAAACTTAAGAGGGTTCAGAATAGATTTTCAAGGATATTGCCAGGGTTGCAGGATTTGAGCATCGGGAGAAGTTGAATAAGCTGGGGCTGTTTTCTCTGGAGTGTCGGAGGCTGAGGGGTGACCTTGTGGAGGTTTATAAAATCATGAGGGGCATGGATAGGATAAATAGACAAAGTCTTTTCCCTAGTGTAGGGGAGTTCAGAATTAGAGGGCATAAGTTGAGGGTGAGAGGGGAAAGATATAAAAGATACTTAAGGGGCACCTTTTTCACTCAGAGGGTGGTACATGTATTGAATGAGCTGCCAGATGAAATGCTGGAGGCTGGTACAATTGTAACATTTAAAAGTCATCTGGAAGGCTTCAGTGGGATATGGGCCAAGTGCTGGCAAATGGGACTGAATTAGGTTAGGATATCCAGTCACCATGGGCTAGTTTGACTGAAGGGATTTGTTTCTGTGCTGTACATCTACATGACTATATGACTCTAAATTGGGCAAGAAAAATTTCAGCAAATATTTCATTCTACATTCTTGACATGAGGGCATTGTATTTACCAGAAAGAGCTTACTCTCATCATGGATATTGGCAAGCACATTAAAAGAACCAAATACAAAATGGCAAGATAACATACCTACTGGAAGTCTTTTAACATAAACATTTACTATAGCTGACAGCAGCTGTCTTTGTCTTTCAGAAATCTTGCTCTTTGAAGCAGGACATTTTTGTCTAGTGCGGTCCTGTATTTTACAGCAAAACTGAATAATGAATGTTTGAGGCAAGGTAAGCACTCACAAAAATTGTTATTCAATGGTCTTGTTGTCAATGTATAGGAAGTGGAATGCCAATGCAATTCGATTGGTTAAAGTCTACAAGGTTAGTTAAGGAGAAAATCCTTCATTCAGTGAGTTTTTTTTATATCGAACACAGGTAGCCTAAGTTGGTGATGGAAACATTTTAATACTTGCTTTTTAAAAAAATTTGGATGCATATTTAAATAGAATTCTTTGAAGAGCTATTAGGAAAGTGCAGGAGAGTGGGATGGGAGGCTGTAATTTTTTTCCAGGAGCTGGTAAAGTTACAATGGACTGAATGGCCTCTTTTATTCTTCTAAAGTTGGAGATTAATTTGTAAAATTGCAAACTTACATTCTTCTGCGACTGAGGCCACTTTAGATTCTTAATCAATCATGTCATTTAAACAATATCATGGATTTGTTTTGTACATGATCAAACAGTCAATTTGATTATCTGTAAACTCTAATGGAGTACTCCAAGTGCACCTTGCCATTCATTGCCGTACTTACTATGTTTGTTTCCACCAGAATTACAGGGGGCACACTCACAGTCCATGGGGTCACAATGCCCATCATTTTACTTCTGGTGACTTCATAGTGAAGTGTTTGCATCAAAGGGCATGATCAGAAAATGTGTGTTTTCCATGTCCCTGCCACACTCCTGCTCATTGCTGTGATGCCTCACTGTTGTTCACCATTGGCTAGGAGTGAGGCAGCAAGGTGGCAAATGGGAGAGAGGCAGTGTGGGGTCAGGAGTAAGATATCGAAGGAAGTAGCAGGTGAGGTGGTGTCTTGGCACCAAATAGAGAAATGGGTCACCAAGTGAAGCTCTAAGGGACAGCAGAGTTGGGAGTTGACAGGTTGGGGAGAAGCGAGTGGAGGTCAATGCGGGCAGTGAGTGGGGAATGGGAGGATTGGACACTGATGAGGGTTCCTTGGGTGTCTGTGGGACCTTGCATCAGCTTATGGGCAAAGTCGATGCCAGTTTTTGGCTTTCGGTGACCATTGATGATGCCAGCAGCACTGACATTGTCTGCCAGTGCAGTAGTGCTAATTAGATTGTGAGAATGTAACCCCTGTTTTCCGCCTGTTAAAATTAATGGATATAAAGCCACACATATTTGCAATGTCCCTGTTGGAGGGTGGACTGGATGCATTGAACTGCATTACTGATGGCATGACTTCCAAGATGGTGGCAGAGGGATTGGCAGCATTTGGCTCCTGAGCATGGGGTTGGGCTGCTCATGGCTCATGTGACGGGTTCTGTTGCATCTACGCAGCTTCGTCGTTGTCTTTCCATCTCAGTAATGTTTTGTTTTTTCTTGTTTTGGTTGTCTGGGCCTCCTGCTGATGTCCTCCTGTGGGAGGCCGGGCCTGGCGTGTTCACGTACCTGCTCCACCTTGGAGGGCAACATCGGAAGACAAGCCAGGACTCCATCGGTCAACTCAGAGACAGTATCCATCAGTCGATGTCCAGCATTGGAGGAGGTGAGGGAACCGCGCAGTGTGACTGTCTACAGCATCAGAAATAGCAGATGCAGAAGTGATGATGCTGGTGGTGTTAGGAAAGGAACACATTGCCAGGACCCCAGGGATGCTATTGGAAATGGGGAGTAGAGGAGCAGAGAGGGACAACTCTCCAGAGGGGGAAAGATGAACTTTTGAAGTGGTTTCATTTTTGTTAATATCAAGTTAATATTAATTTATTCAGTATTTTACCATTTATACAATTTATTCAGTAATTTATTCTGTAATCCAAGATAGCAAGGGAACGTAGTGACAATATTCTCTTTTCACAGTACTTAAACAAATCTAAATAAATCTATTAACAACTGCCCATTAAGCACTCTTGTTGCTTTGCAATGAGAGCACTAATTCATGAAAACTCCCCAAGCTCCATTCAGCTTGAAGAATTGCCAAAGGTTGTGTCTGAAAACACACAGAACTAAGAATAACTTTTAAAAAGAAATCGTTCTTCTAACCTATTTGAAGAAGTTATGAGATACTCGAGTTACTGAGCTCCAGTGAAGTGGTTCCACAGTTTTAGGTAGGATGGTTGTTCTTGCTCTTATGTCCAATAATTCCTCTTTTGCTGTTTGTGGATGACTTCTTGCATTGTCTGGTCCCTTTACAGTTATGGTGCAGTGTTGAATCTGTGCAACTTAAGGGGACATTGCTTGTGTGTGGACTGTTTGTTTTCTGCACACAACATTGCTAAGGCATCAATGGCTTAGTGATGCCATTGAGCCTGTGTAAAGATTACGGTCAGGAGCAGGCTATTTGAATGCATATAAGTCTAACATTTAGGAAAGGGGCTTTTTGTTTGCATGGACTTTGCTTTTTCATGTATTCTTGGTTTGATTTGTCTTTTCATTTTCTGTGCATGTAAAATCAGGTCTTCAATGTGTCTGGAGGCTCAGCCCTGTATACACATCTTGGAATTTCAGTGAAGAGGAGAGGCTGATTGGGGGAAGCTGTGATGTGGTTATGTAGGCCTTGGTTTGGAAGAGGCCATGGCGAATGGATTGAGACCCTGGAATAATCTGGGTTACTGATTCCAGAAGGAAAAGAGAGAAAGAATAAAGTTCTGAAATCCTCTCCATTTTCTCTTTCCTTCTTAAACCCTATCTTTTCTGTATTCTTTCATAAGACATAGACCTTGCTAGAAAGACCATAATTTATTGCCCATCCCTAATCATCTTTGAATTGAGTGGCTTGTTAGACCAGAATCATAAGATATAGGACCAGAAATGAGGACATTCAGCCCATTGAGTCTGCTCCACCATTCAATCATGGTTGGTAAGTTTCTTAACCCCATTCTCCTGCTTTCTCCCCATAACCTTTGTTCCTCTTGATACTCAAGAACCGACCCATCTCTGTCTTAAATATACTGAATGACCTGACTTCCACAGCCTTCTGTGGCAATGAATTCCACAGATTCACCATTCTCTGGCTAAAGAAGTTTCTCCTTATCTCCATTCCAAAAGGTCCTCCCTTTACTCTAAGCAGCTAGATTGCCGTGGGAAACAAAACCAGAAGTTGCTGGAAAAGCTCAGCAGGTCTGGCAACAGGTTCCTCAGATTCACTGAACTCAAAATGTTGACTTGGATTTCTCTTCGCAGATGCTGCCAGATGTGCTGAGCTTTTCCAGCAACTTTTGTTTTTTTTCTGACTTTGAGCATATGCAGTTCTTTCACTTCATATTACAATGGGCCTGGAGTCAAATATTGGCCAGACCAAGTAAAGGCATAATTAATCAGATGAGGTTCACTACAGTGAGGTTGATTTAACAGTCATCATTCGAGACACAGATTCTGTTTAAAATTGTACAGCACAAACAGACTTGGGACAGGTTCCTGCCAACTGAACAATCCAGGAACTGAAGTTCACAAGACAATATGCTGGAAAATGGGATTAGAAAAGGTTATGTGCTTGTTTTTGACTAGCACAGCATCAAGTGGGCTGAAGGGTCTTTTTCTGACACACAGGCCACAATCATAAGATTGGGGACAATATTTCATCCTCACTACCACTCAACACTAGAGCTCCCCAGGGGTGCATACTCAGCCCTCTACAGTACTCACTGTATACCCATGACTGCGTCGCCAAATTCCAGACCAATGCCATTTAAAAGTTCGCTGATGACACCACCATAGTCGGTCGAATCTCAGATGGCGATGAAACAGACTACAGACAGGAGGTGGAAGACCTGTAAAAATGGTGCACTTAGAACAACTTAGCTCTCAATGCCAGCAAAACTAAGGAACTCATTATTGACTTACAGCAGGATGTTACTCATGCCCCTTACACGCTAATAGCACATAGCACAGAGCTGGATTGAGTGGAGATTGTCAAGCTCCTGGAAGTAGTCATCAACAAGCTTTCTTGGCTCTTCATGTGGACGCACTGGTTACAAAGGTCCAACAACGTCTCTTCTTCCTCAAGCAACTGAGAAAATTTGGCATGAATTGCCAACTTTTATAGGTGCGCATTTGAGAGCATTTTGAGTGGATGTATCACTACCTCGTCTGGCAACTGTACCATTCAAGATCGGAGATGGTTACTGAGAGTGGTGAACTCGGCCCGGACAGTCACAAAAGCCAACCTCCCATCTACAGAATCCATCTACCAGGCCCGCTGTTATGGAAAGGCTGCCAGCATTCTCAAAGATTCATCCCACCCTGGCAATGTTTTTCTACAAACTCTACCATTGGGGAGAAGGTACAGAAGCCTGAGCACATGCACCAGCTGGTTTTGAAACAGTTTCTACCCTACTGTTGTTAGAATACTGAATAGACTCACAAACTCTTAGCATTCGCCTGTACCTGTGTTTTGGATTTTGCCGCTGTTTACCTATTATTTACCTATTATTTACTTATCTATGCCATTTAACTCTGTGATCTGCCTGTATTGCTCGCAAGACAAAGCTTTTCACTGTGCCTTGATACACGTGACAATAAATTCAATTCAATTCTGTGCTGTGGTCCTCTATGTCTTAATGAGATTTCACAACAGGGCCCCCATTATTAAACCTGACTGTCAGTTCCAGAAGATATGTTTCAGCTGCTGCCATACTGGAATTTGAAACGAGACAACCAAAGCAGTTGCCAGTGGATAATTAGTCCACTAGCATTCGTACCTTGCCATCATTATCCCCTATTGCGCATAAGTACCATACGTCCATGTGTAGCTGAGTATCAATGATGAGATTGTTGTATTATACTCCTTGCTGAAAGATAATATTTTCTGGAGTTCAGATGGGGATTGTTTTGAGTTGAACTGTATGTGAACCATGATATGGAGGTGCCGGTGTTGGACTGGGGTGGAAAAAGTTAAAAATCACACAACACCAGGTTATACATTAGAGTGGTGCTGGAAAAGCACAGCCGGTCAGGCAGCATCCGAGGAGCAGGAAAATCCTGAAAACCTTGATGAAGGGCTTTTGCCTGAAACATCGATTTTCCTGCTCCTTGGATGCTGCCTGACTGGCTGTGCTTTTCCAGCACCACTCTAATCATGACTCTGATTTCCAGCATCTGCAGTCCTCACTTTTGTCTAACACCAGGTCATAGTCCAACAGGTTTATTTGGATCAAAGTTTGAACTTTTATCATAAATTCTGTGTCCTATAATTCTGCCCCACTAGCTACCTAACAAAACAGCAGCACTGTGGAAGCTTGTACTTCCACATAAACCTGTTGGACTATAATCTGGTGTTGTGTGATTTTTAACTCTGTACGTAGACCAACACACTCATGGTCTACAGGAGTACTTGAAGGTGACTCGTCATCGGCACTGGTGAATCATTCTAATCTCATAGGATCTTTAGAAAAAATAGTAGAACACAGATTGTTGACGTAAGAAACAAGAAAGAAAGCATTAAAGTGGGAATACTAATTAGGCAGTAAATTTTATTTATCGAGTTTAACACAAAGCTTAGCAGTTGTCAATGAATTGTGTATCACACAGAATTGTTTCCAACGCTCATGAAGAATGACTCAGAGACATTTTGTGAATACCTCTGAGAGCGTTGTTTGCAGTGTTCCATTTTTTTTATCATTGTTCTGACTTCAGCAAGAGTGAAATATCTGTTCATGTTGCTGGAAGGCAGTCAAATATCAACACATTAGCAATGGTGCCACTGGGAATGGATCTGCATTTAAAGCATTATGATGCAAAAATGCTTGCTGCTTTATGCAAAAGACTGCTGAGAGCTCACAAAGGTATAACTCTTATCTCATGTCAGTTCATATATGCAACCATTACCATTACTGGGATGTTGGGCAATTAATCCTGTGTTGGTTATAAATCATTGTACTGAACATTAATTCCGTTGGGAAATGCCCGTGAGGTGCGACTGAACTGGAGTGTTCAGTTGGCTGGCCCTTCCCTCGTGCAGTACAATTTTGCAAAGAATCTGTGTTGTGCGTTGATGGCTGTGAGTTAGGGATCAGGCAGATGAAGTAAGCTTTTAAAACCTTTGTGTGCACTTCAACTGCTGGAAGATACAGAGGCACAGGAGTTTTAGTGCACGTGTTTTTTTTTGCCGTGAGGGAAGGGGTCACATACTGTTCTTCAAGCACTCACTGCTATATAATATAAAATGATAAACAAATTTCTAATTGTCAAGATAGTTAAGATGCATTACCTATATCAGTTGAGAACAATCAGCTTGCTTCATGAACACAATTATGGTTTGATTGCCAAAACAAAGCATTTTCATGGAAAATGCAATCATCTTCAGTTGTGGGCAGCATGGTAGTTCAGTGGTAAGCACTGCTGCCTCACAGCGCCTGGTTCAATTCCACCCTCTGGCGATTGTATTTGTGGATTTTGCATGTCCTCCCAGTGTCTCAATGTGCTCTGGTTTCCTGCCACAGTCCACAGATGTGCAGGTTAGGTGGATTGGCAATAGTATTCAGGGTTGGACGGATTAGCCAAGGGAAATGCAGGAATGGAGTGGGTTTGGGTCGAATGCTCTTCGGAGGGTCAGTGTCTATTTGATGGACTGAATGGCCTGCTTCTACACTGTGGGGATTCTAAGTGGTCAACAGGCACGGTCCATAATTGAGAATTGTGCTTATCCCTCTATATGCCCTGAAACAGAGACACACATGCATTCTGTCTGCTTGAGTGGTAAACGTAATATTTATGTAGTGTGTTTTAACCAATTAAATGTCCCAAGACTAGGAAGGTTACTGTTATGATTTACTTGGAGACCAATAACCTAGAAGAACTAAATAAGTCCAGCAGATTAAAAAGTAGATGGGATTTCAATTTTTACATCATGTTTTTTGACAATCAAATTACAATCCAAATAAATTAAAGAACTTCAAAAATGAGGCAATCTGATGCCATGAGAAACATAAATTGCACTTGAAGAAGCCGATGCTGTGGGGATAGATCTCACAGATTGACTGTTTGCCTCCTTCTCACATATACAGCCCAGTGTTCTTCACAATTCTGCCTTAATCAAGCAGAGTCCAACTCCTTGTCTTCATAAATGATTTAGTCATAAAGTCACTGCCAATAGCAAATGTACTCCACTCAAGTTCGATGAATACATTCACTTCTGCAGCAACTTGCTCAGTGGTACTTTTCAGTCTTTTCAGCTGTTCTAGATATGCAGCTGTCGAGAGTGTGGAGCTGGAAAAGCACAGCAGGTCAGGCAGCATCCAAGGAGCAGGAAAATCGACCCTTCGGGCAAAAGCCCTTCATCGGATGCTGCCTGACATGCTGTGTTTTTCCAGCACCATACTCTCGACTCTAATTTCCAGCATCTACAGTCCTCACGTTCACCTAGATAGACAGCTCACCATGAATTAGTTGTTTTGACCTCTTGCTAAAATATGATCTAAGAGCTGAACATATATTCCTTTTGCATTTGAACCACCCTCTGTTTCCTGAACAGCTTCGAGACACAAGCTGACTTCCGAGATATCTGATGTCACAGACAGGTATCCAAATTTATGAAACACCTCTCAGTGAAACTAAGCTTTTCGTTTCTATTTCAGTCAGAAACTGTCCAAAATAAAACCCAGCATTCAATACATAGGAATAAAGACACTAAAGTTTTCAGCAGTGGATGAGCTGAGTAGAAATGGAGTCAGACAATGCTTTAAGTGTGGAAACACCAACATGTGGTCAGCAGCTTATTCCAAGTCAAGTTGTGGCGTCAAGTTTATGGCATTAGGATTTAACTTCTTGGTGTTGCTAGGTAGAGGGTTTGAATCAGTACTGAAAATGTGTTGCTGGAAAAGCGCAGCAGAGCAGGCAGCATCCAAGGAGCAGGAGAATCGACGTTTCGGGCATGAGCCCTTCTTCAGGAATGCGAGGAAGAGAGCTTCTTCAAGGAAGGCATCCTTGCAAGAGGATTCGCAGTAGGTTAAAATCTTCTAGGAGAAAGTGAGGACTGCAGATGCTGGAGATCAGAGCTGAAAATGTGTTGCTGGAAAAGCGCAGCAGGTTAGGAAGCATCCAAGAAGCAGGAGAATCGACGTTTCGGGCATGAGCCCTTCTTCAGGAATGCTCATGCTTTCCTTGAAGAAGCTGTCTTCCTTGCATTCCTGAAGAAGGGCTCATGCCCGAAACATCAATTCTTGTACACCTTGGATGCTGCCTGACGTGCTGCGCTTTTCCAGCAACACATTTTCAGCTCTGATCTCCAGCATCCTCCGGTTTGAATCAGTACTCCATGACACTGATTTGGGTGGATGTGCAATGGTTGCGGTTTAAAATCTGGTAAAAGATGCAGGAAGTTTTAATTGGTCATCCATATCATTATTATATTATTAATCCATGGCCAGCTGCTTACCAGTTAGAAATGCATGTCACAGAGTGCAAAAGGTAGCGCCATTATCATTAGAGTCACTTCTTCTGTGGAGTTATCCCTGTGATGATCGCACATGGGACAAAAATAAGCAGGGGTAGCAGTAATTTTCAATTCCAAAAGAGAGCAAATAATTGAAATGAACCATTGACTCAGAGGAATGGAAATCTGATAATCGAGCACAATTAGAATCAAATATACGTAAAGCAAGAGTGGAGGTGAAATCAACCTTTTAATCACCTGGAACACGCAAAACCAATTTATCTTGTTCCATCAAAATACTGAATGAGGTTCTGTTTACATATAATTTGCTGGTCTGTGCAGGTTGTGGCAAACTACACCATAACAGAATTAATCTTAATCATCGACCTCGCTTCGCACTGCCTCAACACAGTTGACAATGAATCCATATTTGATTTGTTACAATCCCTGTAGAGACCAATAACTTTTTCTTTAAAACAAGTGAACTTTCAGTTAGACTCCTCTCTTTCGATAAATCCAATTTCAAGCTTTATTTTAACTTCTCAGAAATTAAATTTTTCCAATCTAAGTGCAATCTCACCCACATTCTTGTATGATGCACCATATAAGCTATTGGTCTCTAGCTTCTCTATCTCTCCTGGATGCTGGCAGATTAACCCCCCAGTCTGTGATGTGCCGTGATATTTTAGGAAAGCCTCTTAATCTGCTTCCATAATGAAATCCTCTGTCCCCTTTCCACCCTGAAGCCTATCACAATAGAACATGACTCACACAGGCTTTGGATGCAGTGTGATGAAAAGTGTCATATTTATTTGTACCAATATAACTTTTAGAGTTTACATTTTGCAATGGGGGAGATAGGATTTTTCTGAAGGGTTAAGAAAAGTGTCAGAAAGTCTTTGAAAAATGATGACCTATCCTATAAACCAAGAACCCCTACAGTCTTAATGAAAAATGGACTGTACTGTGTTGGTTTATGATAGGGAGTGTAAAGGTTTAACAATATCAGTATGATCAAGGAATTGATTTTATCTCAGAATAATCAGAGATGGAATGTTATTGAATAGTATGGGAGAATATTGCCTAGACTTTGCCTAGCAAATAATGTTTCTCTTATAAAACAAAACAGTCTTGAACAGTGAGGAAAAACAGTTACTTTAGTAGTATAAGGATGAGGTTTCTAAATTCTTGGAAGAGCAGGGTCGGATTAGAACAAGTCAACATGGATTTAGTAAGGGGAGTTCGTGCCTGACAAACCTGTTGGAATTCTTTGAAGAGGTGACAAGTAGGTTAGACCAGGAAAACCCAGTGGATGTGGTTTATCTAGACTTTCAAAAGGCTTTTGATAAGGTGCCACACGGGAGGCTGCTGAGCAAGGTGAGGGCCCATGGTGTTCGAGGTGAGCTACTGGCATAGATTGAGGATTGGCTGTTTGACAGAAGGCAGAGAGTTGGGATAAAAGGTTCTTTTTTGGAATGGCAGCCAGTGACAAGTGGTGTCCCGCAGGGTTCAGTGTTGGGGCCGCAGCTGTTCATGTTATATATTAATGATCTGGATGAAGGGACTGGGGGCATTCTAGCGAAGTTTGCCAATGATACAAAGATAGGTGGACAGGCAGGTAGTACTGAGGAAGTGGGGAGGCTGCAGAAGGATCTAGACAGTTTGGGTGAGTGATCCAGGAAATGGCTGATGGAATTCAATGTGAGCAAATTCGAGGTCTTGCACTTTGGAAAAAAGAATACAAGCATGGACTACTTTCTAAATGGTGAGAAAATTCATAAAGCCAAAGTACAAAGGGATCTGGGAGTGCTAGTCGAGGATTCTCTAAAGGTAAACATGCAGGTTGAGTCTGTGATTAAGAAAGCGAATGCAATGTTGTCATTTATCTCAAGAGGGTTGGAATATAAAAGCACCGTTATGCTACTGAGACTTTATAAAGCTCTGGTTAGGCCCCATTTGGAGTACTGTGTCCAGTTTTGGTCCCCACACCTCAGGAAGGACATACTGGCACTGGAGCGTGTCCAGCGGAGATTCACACGGATGATCCCTGGAATGGTCGGTCTAACATACGAGGAACGGCTGAGCATCCTGGGATTGTATTCATTGGAGGTTAGAAGATTAAGGGGAGATCTAATAGAAACTTACAAGATAATACATGGCTTGGAAAGGGTGGACGCTAGGAAATTGTTTCCGTTAGGTGAGGAGACTAGGACCCGTGGACACAGCCTTAGAATTAGAGGGGGTAAATTCAGAACAGAAATGCGGAGACATTTCTTCAGCCAGAGAGTGGTGGGCCTGTGGAATTCATTGCTGCAGAGTGCAGTGGAGGCCGGTATGCTAAATGTCTTCAAGGCAGAGATTGATAAATTCTTGATGTCACAAGGAATTAAGGGCTACGGGGAGAATGCGGGTAAATGGAGTTGAAATGCCCATCAGCCATGATTGAGTGGCGGAGTGGAGTCTGGGCCGTATGGTCTTACTTCCACTCCTATGTCTTATGGTCTTATAATTTAGTTTGTACAAATTCCAGAACAGAATTGTTTGGTTAGAAGTCTTCAGTTTATGGAAGAACTGAGAAAGTGTAAATTCTCAGTTTTTGAGAGTATTTGTGAAAGAAGATTTCACAATTTACAAAAAAGAAACTTGGGAGAATGAGCTGCCTCAAAATTAAAGACTACATATAGCATTGTCATTTCTACCCCCAGCACCTGCTTTTCAGGAAAGAGAAAGGGATTCTAGGGCATTTCTAGTTCTCCCTGATTGTCTATCTTACTTTCACCTTCCTCATTTCAATCACTACCTAGTTCATGGGAGTGATGGTAAATCATTTTGATTTGTGGATCAACTCATAATCGTCAGCGATTTCTTACGCCTGTCCTTATGTCTATCCTCAAACATTTTATACATATCTGCCCAGGGTCCTTTTGGACCTTTTGAAATTTCAGCATGCCAACCTCAGGGACCACCATGTAAGAACTGAGACAAGTTATCTTTTTGCCATTTCAAAACCTATCGAAGCCTCCTCAGAAACGAAGGTATAAACCTCATAAGCTCTGCCCATCAGCTTGCTATGAATGCACAGCGTCCAATTTTATTTTAGGTATGTCAGCTATTTAACTTTACTTTCAAAATAAATCATGTTCCATTTGTCAGCTTTTGCCTGATTACACATCACCCAAATCCAGAATTGCCCGTTCCCTAGTGAGCTTGACAACAAGCTGCCGCAAAGAAAATCTCACAGATATTCCACAAACTCCCTTACTTGACAACTGCTGTTAACCTGATTTTCCCAGTCCACCTGCATATTAAAGTCCCCCATGATTATTGTAATAGTGCCTTTCCCACAAGCCTTTTCTATCTCCTGATTTATTTTCTTCTCCACATCCTGACGACTGCTAGAAGGCCTATACACAACGCCCATCAGAGTCTTTTTTCCCTTTGTGTTCCTCAGCTCTACCCACATAGATTCTAGGCCTTCTGATTGTATGTCACTTCTTGCTGTTGATTTAATTTCATTTCTTACTAACAAGACAACCCAGACCCGTCTGCCTGTCTACCTGTCCGTTCCATGGGACATGTATCCTTCGATATTTAGTTCCTGGCTCTGATTCTATTGCAGCCATGTCTCTGTGATGCCCACAACCTTGTACCTGCCTATTTCACTGTGCTTTACAAGCTCATTTGTGTTGTTTCATATGCAGTGTGCATTTATTTGCAACACCCTAGGTCCTGTGTTGACTGCCTCCTTCACATAGTTGCTCACATAGTTTGCAGCAGAGAACGGCAGGTGCTGGGCGAAAGTGAAGTCGGAGCGCAAAGCCTGTGGGGAAGGTAAGTGATTGTTATTTGAGTGGGTGTTCTAGACCCCAGGTCCTACAAAGTAGGGCCTCCCTCCCACCCTCCTCCTCTAACCTAAATTAAAAGTCCACAGACTTGCCCCAAAAAGAGGGTCCAAGGAAGTTCCTGTGGATTGAAGAGTGAGGCTTTACCTCAGGAGTCTTTGACAAGGAGGTTGAGTGAAGTGATTACGCCACAGTTGAAGAGGGTGAAGACATGACTGCCAAGCTGGTTCAGTGTGCTACGTGCTTGACGTGGGAGGTCAACGACTCTGGTGTGTCTGGCTCGTATAAGTGTGGAAAGTGTGTGCACGTTCAGCTACTGACAGAGCATATTGCAGCACTGATGAAAGAACTCGAGGACCTTAGGCTCATCCGAGAGAACGAGATCTTTCTGGACAAGACCTTCAGCGAGGTTATTACACCGACCATACCAGAAGAGAGCAGACGATGAGGAAGGCAGAGAGGAGACATGTGCAAGAGACCCCGGGGGAAGTATCTGTCAGGAACAAGTTGAATCTTTTGGAAACAGTGGAGACAGATGACACTGCCAGTCCGCGAGGCAGCCAGGTCTGTCAATCAAAAGTTGGCGTGGAGACAGATCGGAAGAGTCGGACATCGTACAGAGCCGTGGTAATAGGGGACTCCATAGTGAGAGGAACTGACCGGGGTTTTTGTGGCAGCAGACGGGACTTAAGGATGGTGTGTTGCCTTCCTGGTGCCAGGATTAAAGACATCACAGACAGAGTGCAGGAAATCCTCAAGGATGAAGGTGAAGAGCCAGAGGTGATGGTACATGTCAGCACAAATGATGTCGGGAAGAAGAGGAGGAACGTACTACACCGGGACTTCGAAGAACTAGGAAGAAGGCTGAAAAGCAGGACGTCCAAGGTGGTTATCTCCGATTTGCTTCCAGTTCCTCGGGCTGGTGAGGCCAGAAACAGGGAGATAATGGACTTCAACGTGTGGCTGGGGAACTGGTGCAGCAAACAAGGATTTAAATTCTTGGATCACTGGGGTATGTTTTGTGGTAAGCATAAATTATACAAGAGAGATGGTTTGCACCTTAATAGGTTGGGGACCAGCATTCTGTCAGGTAGGTTTGCTACTGCAACACAGCTACGTTTAAACTAAGTAGCGGGGGGGGAGGGGACAAACTGGATGTTTAAGAAGGAAATTGAAGGGAAAGTTAGAACAAGGGAAGTCAAGAAAGACAACTATATCAATGAAGCAGAAAACTCAAAAAGGGATCATGCTGTAAGATTGAGTGAAATAGGAGATGATGGGAAGGGTGAGGGCAGTAACAAATTAAAAATACTATACATGAATGCACGAAGCATTAGAAATAAGATGGATGAGTTTGAGGCTCTTTTGGAAATTGGCAGATACAATATTGTGGGAATAACTGAGACGTGGCTTCAAGTGGACAGGGTCTGGGAAATGAATATTCAAGGCTACGCATGCTATCATAAGGACATACTGACGGGCAGAGGGGGTGAGGTGGCCTTGTTGGTAAGGGATGACATTCAGTCCCTTGCACGGGGGGAACTAGAATCAGGGGATGTAGAGTCAGTATGGATAGAGCTGAGAAATTCTAAGGGTGAAAAGACCCTCTTGGGAGTTATCTACAGGCCCCCAAACAGTAGTCTGGATGTCGGGTCTAAGTTGAATCAGGAGCTGAAATTGGCCTGTCGCAAAGATGTTACTACAGTTGTTATGGGGGATTTCAACATGCAGGTAGACTGGGAGAATCAGGATGGTATTGGACCTCAAGAAAGAGATTTTGTGGAGTGCCTCCGAGATGGATTCTTAGAACAGCTGGTGCTGGAGCCTACCATGGAGAAGGCAATTCTGGATCTGGTATTGTGCAACGAACAGGAATTGATCAGGGACCTCGAAGTGAAGGAGCCATTGGGAAGTAGTGACCATAATACAATAAGCTTCAATCTGCAATTTGAGAGGGAGAGGGTACAATCGGAAGTGACAATATTTCAGTTGAATAAAGGGAACTATGGAGCGATGAGGGAGGAGCTGGCCAAAGTTCAATGGTGCAATACCTTAGCAGGGATGACAGTGGAGGAACAATGGCGGATATTTCTGTGTATAATGCAGAAGATGCAGGATCAGTTAATTCCAAAAAGGAAGAAAGATCCCAGGAGGAGGCATGGGTGGCCGTGGCTGATGAGGGAAGTTAAGAAACATATAAAGTTAAAAGAGAAAAAGTATAACATAGCAAAGATATGTGGGAAAACAGAGGACTGGGAAGCTTTTAAAGAACAACAGAGGATTACTAAGAAGGAAATACGCAGAGAAAAAAATGAGGTACGAAGGTAAACTGGCCAAAAATATAAAGGAGGATAGTAAAAGCTTTTTTAGGTATGTGAAAGGCAAAAAAATGGTTAGGACAAAAATTGGGCCCTTGAAGACAGAAACAGGGGAATATATAACGGGGAACAAAGAAATGGCAGAAGAATTGAATTGGTACTTCAGATCTGTGTTCACTGGGGAAGACACAAGCAATCTCCCTGAGGTAACAGTGGCTGAAGGACCTGAACTTAAGGGAATTTATATTTGCCAGGAATTGGTGTTAGAGAGACTATTAGGTCTGAAGGTTGATAAGTCCCCGGGACCTGATGGTCTACATCCCAGGGTACTGAAGGAGGTGGCTCGAGAAATCGTGGATGTGTTGGTGATTATTTTCCAGAGTTCAATAGATTCGGGATCAGTTTCTGTGGATTGGAGGGTGGCTAATGTTGTACCACTTTTTAAGAAAGGTGGGAGAGAGAAAGCAGGAAATTATAGACCAGTTAGTCTGACCTCAGTGGTGGGAAAGATGCTGGAGTCAATTATAAAGGATGAAATTACGACACATCTGGATAGTAGTAACAGAATAGGTCAGAGTCAGCATGGATTTATGAAGGGGAAATCATGCTTGACTAATCTTCTAGAATTTTTTGAGGATGTAACTCTGAAGATGGACGAGGGAGATCCAGTAGATGTAGTGTACTTGGACTTTCAGAAAGCTTTTGATAAAGTCCCACATAGGAGGTTAGTGCGCAAAATTTGGGCACATGGTATTGGGGGCAAAGTACTAACTTGGATTGAAAGTTGGTTGGCTGACAGGAAACAAAGGGTAGTGATAAACGGCTCCATTTCAGAATGGCAGGCAGTGACCAGTGGGGGACCGCAGGGATCAGTGCTGGGACCGCAGCTTTTTACAATATATATTAATGATGTAGAAGATGGTATTAGTATTAACATTAGCAAATTTGCTGATGATACTAAGCTGGGTGGCAGGGTGAAATGTGAGGAGGATGTTAGGAGATTACAGGGTGACCTGGACAGGTTAGGTGAGTGGTCAGATGCATGGCAGATGCAGTTTAATGTGGATAAATGTGTGGTTATCCACTTTAGTGGCAAGAACAGGAAGGCAGATTACTACCTAAATGAATCAAGTTAGGTAAAGGGGCAGTACAAAGAGATCTGGGTGTTCTTGTACACCAGTCAATGAAGGTAAGCATGCAGGTACAGCAGGTAGTGAAGAAGGCTAATAGCATGCTGGCGTTCATAACAAGAGGGATTGAGTATAGAAGCAAAGAGGTTCTTCTGCAGCTGTACAGGGCCCTGGTGAGACCATACCTGGAGTATTGTGTGCAGTTCTGGTCTCCAAATTTGAGGAAAGACATTCTGGCTATTGAGGGAGTGCAGCGTAGGTTCACGAGGTCAATTCCTGGAGTGGCGGGACTACCTTACGCTGAAAGACTGGAGTGACTGGGCTTGTATACCCTTGAGTTTAGAAGACTGAGAGGGGATCTGATTGAGACATATAAGATTATTAAAGGATTGGACACTCTGGCAGCAGGAAACATGTTTCCGCTGATGGGTGAGTGCCGAACCAGAGGACACAGCTTAAAAATATGGGGTAAGCCATTTAGGATAGAGATGAGGAGAAACTTCTTCATCCAGAGAGTGGTGGCTGTATGGATAGCTCTTTCTCAGAGGGCCCAGTCTCTGGATTCATTTAAGAAAGAGTTGGATAGAGCTCTCAAGGATAGTGGAATCAAGGATTATGGAGATAAGGCAGGAACAGGATACTGATTAAGGATGATCAGCCATGATCATATTGAATGGTAGTGCAGGCTCAAAGGGCAGAATGGCCTACTCCTAAACCTATTGTCTGTTGTCCCTTATCTGTTGTGCCTGAATTTAGATTCCTGACTCTTTCCATACTCTCTCTCCTATTACTTGTCTGGATACTTTAATAACTCCTCCAGAACTCCCCCTTGCACCACCCCTAACTATTTCAAAGTCCATGTGACCAATCTCTTCAGACTTTACACTTGGATCTGGCCCCAGATCGGTTCAGGTGGAGCCCATCCCAATGGTACAGTTCTTTCCTCCAATACTGATGGTCATTCCCACGAAATGCAACCCCTCTTTCCCAACCACTCCTATAGCCACATTTTTACTTCCCCAATCTTATTATCTCTTTGCCAGTTTGCACGTGGCTTGGGTAATAATCCAAAGACTTCACCCTTTGAGGTCCTGTTCTTTCATTTTTTTTTCCCTAATTCCTGATATTCCTCAAATGGAACTTCTTGCCTCCTCTTGTCAACATGGACCACAACAACTGGATCCTCCCCCTCCCACTCCACTATCTTCTCAAGCAGGCTCAAGATGTCCCTTACCTCGGCACCAGGCAGGTAACACACCATGTAGGACTCTTGATCCAGTTTATAAAGGATGCTAACTGAAACTCTAATTATAGATTCCCCTACCATTGCCACCTTTTTTTTATTGCCCCGTACACTGATGTAGTGGTCAGTTTGCCTATCCTTCCAACAGTCCGTTCCTTCATCCTCCAAAAGCAACAAGCACCTTTTACCTTTTGGATAAGGTCAAGAGCTGAGCTTCCTCTGCTGCTGAATTGGGGATCCCTCTACCTGCCTTACTGGTAGCCATTCCCTTCTGTCCATGGCCACTGGCCAAATTTTGAAGTACTTAATCCACAGTGTGTGACTACCTCCTGGAACACAGCATCCAGTTAACCCTCCCCTTTCTTGATGTGTGGCAGGTTTTGAAGTTCAGGCTCTAGCTCATCAGCTCTGAATGGGAATTACTCAAGTAATCAACACTTGCTACAGATGTTGTCAATATGAACCATAATAGGGTCTACCAGCTCTCACATTAAGCAGGTACAGCACATCAACAACAAAGACAAAAATTTCTGGAAAAGCTTAGCAGGTCTGGCAGCATCTTTGGAGAGAAATCAGAGTTAATGTTTCAGACCAGTGACCCTTCCTCAGAACAGTTTTGATTTTTATTAGGTACAACACATCATCTGGCCCGACATCTCCAATGCCATTTTGATATAATACGACAGAATAAACATGGGTGCATTTACTGTTGTCCTTTTCCAATTATTAAGACCTACTTATAATTAAATAATGTCTTTCCTGAATATCCCAGACAAGCTCCAACTTTTATGCTGTGACTGAGGTTGAAGGAGTGCAGTATTTCTCTAGCCCCAGTGTTGCATGGCTAACAACATAAAATAAAAATATTACTCCAATGATCAAGATAGTTAATTAAATAATTATCTACTTACGACTTTCGATTTACATTATCTATATCAGTTTTAAACAAAGTCCATCAATCAGGTTTCTTGAGCAGATTACTAAAGCAAACATTATTCACAAAAGATCTAATAAGTGGTTGACATACACTCTGTAATTTAGGATACCTATTCCTCCAAAAACACACACACACACAACACCAGACGAACAACAACTCTCACATATAAAGTAAAACAAACGTCATTCTTGAATAAAAAAAGGAAAAAAACATTTCGAAGTCTATTGGATATTCTTGAACATGTGTCAAGTCACTATGTAGACATGATTTTCTCTGGAGTCTTTCAACATATCTTGCTCAGGAAACACTATATTGAGACCTTCATCCAATCACTTTTTCTGATGGACAAGTAGATTTCAACCTGAACTCAACAAGAGGATGTTCTTTTCAGAAATGGGAGAGATCAGCTGGGCATCGCATCCCTGCAAGCCTCTTGACTCCAACTAATTTCACGTACAAAAGCACTCTCTCCAAGCCAGTCACTGTTCAAACTGTTCCAAGCTGGGTCGACAGCAAACCAAACACTTAAAGCCAGTTATGCCATTTCTTATTAAAAAAAAAGAGAAATCTTCATTATCAAAAATGACCCTTCAACATTCATTTCTCAGAAAAACAACTCAGGGTGTTTTTCACAAAACTTGAAACCAATCAATTTTTTTCACAAGTCCTTTGAAATTGAAGCCCTCCGAGAATTTTAAAATATGAAGCCTTTCCATAACAGTTAGTTTAAGAATGGCCTGCAAAGGTTACTTATGCATCAAAATAATTTCCACGGCTGTCTATATATTGAACAGCCTTAAAATTAGTTGACACAAAGGAAATAAGATTGAATCTATTTTATCTTATTTGCCAAGAGCACAATTAAGATGAAGAAAACAGTTTAGTTGGAAGTATTACTTAAAGCTGATGATTCATCTTTATAACAACGGCTTAATCAGTACAGATATTTCAGGATCAAATGTTTATTTCAAATTCAACAAAAGTTTTTTCAAAAGTAAAAGACATATTAGTGTGATCTGTTAAAGTCTTTGTTCTTAATGAACTTCTCATGCACTCTTCCTCCATAGTGTAGCAGCTTGTAATCTTAAAATAATAATAGTAATTGATGGAAAACATAAGGAATGAGCAATTATGATTTATCCAAATTGCAGATCTATTTTGCAGCACTGGATCAGTTATTACAGTAATCATGGTGATGCTTATAATAAACTATGATATAGTCAAACAATCAACAATCTTTAAAAATAAATATTTTTTTTCTTAACGACATCTTTTCTCAGAAAATAACTAAGCAAATAATGTGGTATATCCAGGTAGCACAAGTTCATTTCACTGTATCCTTATGAATTTTTTAATCTTCTGCTTTTTATCAATATGCTATTTTGGGCTTTCTTCAGAAAGGTAAAGCTCCTGTGAAGTTTTGACAACTTGCAAATTCACTCCTTCAGTACAAAACATTCAAGTGCACAGAATACAAAGTATATTTCATGTAGAAATTCTGCTAAGAAACCTTTCACAATCAATCTACTTACCTATAACCCAACCCACCCATTCATGTTCCTCTTGCTGTAGTTTTTAAATGGCGTACTTCTCTTTCTCACCCATCACCATTTATGCCATTTCTATCATCATAAAGGTGCAATTGGGCAAAGTAAATAGCATGTCGACCCTTAATAAAAAAAGATTTGAGTATGGAAGACATTTATATACAACTTTCGTAACACGGCACATGGAATTTTGCATACAGTTCCAGCCTTCTTACTGAAGGATGGATCTATTTGCCATAAAGGGAATATGATGAAGGTTCACTAGATCAATTCCTGGGGTAGCAGGGCTTCTGATGAGGAACTAAGAAGGCTGTAAACAGGAAGAAGGGATAATATCTTAGAATATAGCTCAAATGAGGCCATATGAGATAGAACTTAAAAACAGAAGTGTACTATCAAACAGTCAAGGAGTTGTAGAAAGACAGATATAAGGAAAAAGAAGTATAAAAATACTAGGGTAATAATAAGAGGTGATTTCAACATTCCCCTATGTTAATCCAGCCTCTCCATAGATTGCCACCTTTCTGCTGCAGAGATCCTTGAGTGTTCCATTGATCTTGAGAATGTAATCTGTGAGAGTTCTCAACTCTTATCAGGGCCAACCATGAGATACTAAGGTTGGAGACAAGAAGTCAGACAAAGTGCAATCCAAAACAAAACAAGACCTCAATAGTGATCCAGATGGAAGATACTCATGAATCTTCACTGGGGCAGCACGGTGGCTCAGTGGTTAGCACTGCTGCCTCACAGCACCAGGGACCCATTTTCGAGTCCCACCTTGGGCGACAGTCTGTGTGGAGTTTACACATTCTCACCATCTCTGTGTGGGTTTCCTTCCAAAAGCCAAAGATGTGCAGGTTATGTGAATTGACCTACTAAATTGCCCATAGTGTTAGGTACATTAGGGAGGAGAAAGTGAGGTCTGCAGATGCTGGAGATCAGAGCTGAAAATGTGTTGCTGGAAAAGCGCAGCAGGTCACGCAGCATCCAGGGAACAGGAGAATCAACGTTTCAGGCATAAGCCCGAAGAAGAAGGGCTCATGCCTGAAACGTCGATTCTCCTATTCCCTGGATGCTGCCTGACCTACTGCGCTTTTCCAGCAACACATTTTCAGCAGCTGTTAGGTACATTAGTCAAGGGTAAATGTAGGGTTGGGAAATGGGGACTGGTAGGATTACTCTTTGGAGGTCGGTGTGGATTTGTTGGGCCAAAGGGCCTGTTTCCATACTGTAGGGAATCTAATCTGATAAAAAAGTGTAATTTCAACAGCTGTGATGATGGATGAAGGCTGCAGCAGTACAGAGACCTCCAGTCATCTAGATTTTCTTACGACTGGAACAGATCTACCTCTTTCAAGGATGATTTGCTGATGTCCAACAGCATTCCCATGTTATAAATGTTCCATAAAAGGTGCCTACCTAGAGGAATTCCAAACCCTTGGAAAGGTACAGTAGACATTTCGGTAGCTGTCTTTATGACTGAGCAACCGTCTTCAGAATCCACTCTGCTCACCCTGCACAGGGAAGGGGCCAGAAAAGGGTGACTTTAAAAATAGTCTGTTCCTCCCCAACTTGGATGGAAAACTCAATTCCAGCAGGCTCATCTAACTGCAGTCTGAAAACTAAGTTAAAACTCAATCTTTGAATCTGGAATGTATGAATTCTTGTTGGGGGGTGGGGGAGGTGGGGGGAGGTGGTTGGAGATGTGGCTCTAGGATTTCTCTCATCGACCATTCAAGGACTCACAAAGCCCATGACCAATGACATTGTATTTCTAGGTGGATAATCAAAATCTTCAGTGAGGGATTGTTGCCATCCCTGATATTAATTAGAGATTGATAAAGTGTGAAAGGCTTAAAGGGGGCAGAATTCTTAAGATAGGTCCAGGAGCACTTTTAAACCAACACATAGAAAAGGGTCCTACAAAAGAAGGGTGATGCTGAACCTAATTTTATGGGATTAAGTCAAACAAATGGTAGATGTGGCACCGAGGGAGTATTTCAGTCATTGTGCCCATAACTGAGTAAGATTTCAGATAATTCTGGATAAGGCCAAAGATGAATTGGAAATAAAGGCTCAGATTAGGGGTGAGGCTAATTGTTGGAATATAAGACAGGATCTGGTCAAAGAGGAATGGGAGCAGCTATTTGCAGGCAAATTCACATCTAAGCAGTGGGAGGCATTTGAAAACTGTAATAGTGAAAGTGCAAAGCCAACATTTACTTATAAAGGTGGATGGTGGAACGGGATAAGCCAAGCAAACTCTGGATATCAAAGGATATGCAGGACTGGATAGGGGGAAAATAAAGGAATTTTATGGTCATTACTGAAAGCTGAAAGAGAGACATGAGAAAACACTGGCAGGTAGAAAATCTAAAGGCATTTTATAAGCATATTAGAGGTAAGAGAATAACCAGGGTGAGAGTAGGGAGGCTGTGGAGAAGGTAGCACTGACAGGGACTACTTGCGGACACAGAGATGGGCTCAAGTGCGTATACTTCAACGCAAGGAGTATCAGAAATAAGGTGGGTGAACTTAAGGCGTGGATCGGTACCTGGGACTACGATGTTGTGGCCATCACGGAAACGTGGATAGATGTGGGACAGGAATGGCTGTTGGAGGTTCCTGGTTACAGGTGTTTCAGTAAGATTAGGGAGGGTGGGAAAAAAGGAGGGGGGTGGCATTGCTAATTAGAAATGGTATAACGGCTGCAGATAGGAAGTTTGAGGGGGATCTGCCTCTGGAGGTAGTATGGGCTGAAGTCAGAAATAGGAAAGGTGCAGTCACCTTGTTGGGTGTTTACTATAGGCCCCCCAATAGCAGCAGAGATGTGGAGAAACAGATTGGGAAACAGATTTTGGAAAGGTGCAGAAGCCACAGGGTCGTAGTCATGGGCGACTTCAACTTCCCAAATATTGATTGGAAGCTCTTTAGATCAAGTAGATTGGATGGGGCGGTGTTTGTGCAGTGTGTCCAGGAAGCTTTTCTAACGCAGTATGTAGATTGTCCAACCAGAGGGGAGGCCATATTGGATTTGGTACTCGGTAATGAACCGGGACAAGTGGTGGGCTTGTTAGTGGGTGAACATTTTGGTGATGGTGACCACAATTCTGTGACTTTCACCTTGGTTATGGAGAGAGATAGGTGCGCACAACAAGGTTGATTTTATAATTGGGGGAAGGGAAATTACGATGCTGTAAGGCAGGATTTGAGGAGCATACGTTGGGAGCATAGGCTGTCAGGGAAGGATGTGGTGGAAATGTGGAACTTTTTCAAAGAGCAGATACGACGTGTCCATGATATGTATGTATCTATCAGGCAGGAAAGAAATGGTCGTGTGAGGGAGCCTTGGTTGACGAGAGAGGTTGAATGTCTGGTAAAGAGGAAGAAGGAGGCTTACATAAGGTTGAGGAAACAGGATTCAGACAGAGCAGTGGAGGGATACAGGATAGCCAGAAGGGACCTGAAAAAAGGGATTAGGAGAGCTAAGAGAGGGCATGAAAAATCGTTGGCGGATAGGATCAAGGATACCCCAAGGCATTTTATGCGTATGTGAGAAACCTGAGAATGACGAGAACGAGGGTAGGTCCGATCAAGGACAGTAGTGGGAGACTGTGTATTGAGTCGGAAGAGATAGGAGAGGTCTTGAACAAGTACTTCTCTTCAGTATTTACGAACGAGAGGGACCGTATTGTAGAAGAGGAGAGTGTGAAATGGACTGGTAAGCTAGAAGAGATACCTGTTAGGAAGGAAGATGTGTTGGACATTTTGAACAACTTGAGGATAGACAAGTCCCCCGGGCCTGACGGGATATATCCTAGGATTATGTGGGAAGAAAGAGAGGAAATTGCAGTACCGTTGGCAATGATCTTCTCGTCTTCACTGGCAACGGGGGTGGTACCAGGGGACTGGAGAGTAGCGAATGTTGTGCCCCTGTTCAAAAAAGGGAATAGGGATAACCCCGGGAATTACAGGCATGTTAGTCTTACTTCTGTGGTAGGCAAAGTAATGGAAAGGGTACTGAGGGATAGGATTTATGAGTATCTGGAAAGACACTGCTTGATTAGGGACAGCCAGCACGGATTTGTGAAGGGTAGGTCTTGCCTTACAAGTCTTATTGAATTCTTCGAGGAGGTGACCAAGCATGTGGATGAGGGTAGAGCAGTGGATGTAGTGTACATGGATTTTAGTAAGGCATTTGATAAGGTTCCCCATGGTAGGCTTATGCGGAAAGTCAGGAGGCATGGGATAGAGGGAAATTTGGCCAATTGGATAGAAAACCGGCTAACCGGTCGAAGGCAGAGAGTGGTGGTAGATGGTAAATATTCAGCCTGGAGCCCAGTTACAAGTGGAGTTCCGCAGGGATCAGTTCTGGCTCCTCTGCTGTTTGTAATTTTTATTAATGACTTAGATGAGGGAGTCGAAGGGTGGGTCAGTAAATTTGCAGATGATACGAAGATAGGTGGAGTTGTGGACAGTGAGGAGGGCTGTTGTCGGCTGCAGAGGGACTTAGATATGATGCAGAGCTGGGCTGAGGAGTGGCAGATGGAGTTCAACCCTGCCAAGTGTGAGGTTGTCCATTTTGGAAGAACAAATAAGAATGCGGAATACAGGGTTAATGGTAGGGTTCTTAGTCAGGTGGAGGAACAGAGGGATCTTGGGGTCTATGTACATAGATCTTTGAAGGTTGCCACTCAGGTGGATAGAGTTTGTAAGAAGGCCTATGGAGTATTATCGTTCATTAGCAGAGGGATTGAATTCAAGAGTCGTGAAGTGATGTTGCAGCTGTACAGGACTTTGGTTAGGCCACAGTTGGAGTACTGTGCGCAGTTCTGGTCGCCTCACTTTAGGAAAGATGTGGAAGCTTTGGAGAGGGTGCAGAGAAGATTTACCAGGATGTTGCCTGGAATGGAGAGGAAGTCGTACGAGGATAGGTTGAGAGTTCTCGGCCTTTTCTCGTTGGAACGGCGAAGGATGAGGGTTGACTTGATTGAGGTTTATAAGATGATCAGAGGAATAGATAGAGTAGACAGTCAGAAACTTTTTCCCCGGGTACAACAGAGTGTTACAAGGGGACATAAATTTAAGGTGAAGGGTGGAAGGTATAGGGGAGATGTCAGGGGTGGGTTCTTTACCCAGAGAATGGTGGGGGCATGGAATGCGCTGCCCGTGGGAGTGGTAGAGTCGGAATCATTGGCGACCTTTAAGCGGCATTTGGATAGGTACATGGATGGGTACTTAATCTAGGTTAGAAGTTCGGCACAACATCGTGGGCCAAAGGGCCTGTTCTGTGCTGTATTGTTCTATGTTCTATGTTCTATGTTCTATGTAGGGCTTATTAGGGATCAAAGTGGCAATCTGCGAGTGGAACCAGAAGACATAACTGAGGTTTTAAATGACTACTTTATATTTGTGTTCACAGTTGAGAAGTAGGTATATAAATCAGGGAGGAGGACTGTGATATATTTGAGCAAACTAGCATTGAGAAAGAGAAGTTATTATCAGTTTCAAGCTGAAAGTGGCTAAGTTGCCAGGCCCAGGTGTGATGTATTTCAGCCTGCTGTGGGAGACAAGGGAAGAAATTGCAAGGGTTCTAACATGAATTTTTAAATCCTATTTGACCATTAGGAAGGGTGTCAGAGGACTGGAGGACATCTAATGTGGTACCATTATTAAAGAAAGATGGTAGAAATAAACAATAAATGACATGCTAGTGAGTCTCACATCTGCAGTGGGGAATTTGAGGAAAAAGTTCCAAAGGACAGAAATGAGTAATCAAAGGTAGTCAGTGTGGCTTTGCAAAGAGGAGATCAAATGGAACAAAGTTGATTCATTGAATTTTTCAAGTAGATGACTAGGTGTGTAAATGAGGGCAGTATATTGTGTGTATTTTACATGGACTTCAGTCAGGCTTTTGACAAGGTGTCAAATGGCAGGCTGATCTAGAAACCGGGACCCCATGGGATCCAAGGCGATTTAGCTACTTGGTTTGAAAACTATCTAGAGGATGATGGTTGAAGCTATTTTTGTGACTGCAAGTTTGCGTTCAATGGGGCAGATCACGGGGTTCAATGCTGAGACCCTTGCTGCTTGTTGTGTGCTTTAATGATCTGGACATGAACGTAGGAGCTATGTTCAGACAGTTCACAGATTTATATGAAAATTAGTGATTTGATAAATCGTGAGGAGGAAAGCCTTACTTAACAGGATGATTTAGATATCCTGGTCGGATAGGCTAAATAGTGGAAAATGGAATTATCTTGAAAGATGCGGCATGATGCATTTTGAAAAGACTAACAAGACAAGAAGTTGAGAGTGGGGTTCGGGAAAAGCATAGCAGGTCAGGCAGCATCTGAGGAGCTGGAGAATCAATGTTTTGGGCAAAAGCTCTTCATCAGGAATGATGTGGAGTTTCCTGATGAAGGGCTTTATGCCTGAAACATCGATTCCCTTGCTTCTTGGATGCTGCCTGACCTGCTGTGCTTTTCCAGCACCACACTCACGACTCTGATCTCCAGCAGCCGCAGTCGTCCTTTTCTCCTAACAAGGTAAGGAACCACACAATGGATGGTAGGGCCTTAGGAAATACAAAGGATTAAAGGGACTTGTGTGTGCATGCCCATAGATCCTTGAAGGCAGCAGGATGGATAGATAGGATAGTTTAGGAGGCATATGGGATACTTATCTTAAACACGAGCGAGGAGGTTATAATGGAGCTGTATAAAATGTTGGTTAGGCCACAGCTTGAGTACTGTGCAGTTCTGGTAGCTACTTTATAGGAAGAATGTGATTACTCTAGAGAGGGTGCAAGTGAAAATTACCAGAATGTTGCCTAGGTTGGAGCGTTGCAGTTACATAGGGAGACTAAAGAGGCTGGGGTTGAACACTGAATAGATCTAAGAAAAGGGAGAATATACACCAGTCAGAAATCATGAGGATCACATTTGTGACTTCATTATGGCCAAATTCAATGCTGTGTTAAAGATGGGAATTTGAAAGATTCAAACATGTCAATGAAAGTAACTTGCTAATATGTCCAACCTCTTCCTATCTTCCTCATAGTTTAGTTTGTCACCTTATAAATATGGAATGGTCACTAGATTTGGGTGTTTAGGTCAAAATGGTGCAGATTCCTGAAATAACTCCACGGGGGCTGGTATCCATTGTGAAGTCATCCTTTATTTACACATTGAAAGTCCCTGACACTGACTAGGCTTCCTCAGAGCCAGCTTTCAGAGTGAACAGAACCTCTGATGTATCTGTTTATATATGTCAGCCAGGGCTCCATGATTGGACCAGATTAACAGCCCCAATCAGGGAACTTATACTCCATGAGGTCCACTGACAGACCTTGTTACAATCAATACAACTCCTTCCTGCATTTTTTGTGTAAGATCTCTGATGTCCACCATTATTGCGAACATAGCTTTCCCCAGTTTGTTATTAGACTGCTTTGATTCCCAGCCTCTCTTTGTGCAGTGTATTGCAGGGAGTCAACTCAATAGGTTGTGCTTTTTCATGTGAACTCCAACAATTTATTTGGTTAATGCTCTAGTGGATGCAAATGTCTGATAATAGAATAATTCCGCAGTCAAGGTAGCGATTTGAGCTAGTCTGAAACATTTCCAAAACTTCTGAAAGATGCCACAAACTTTTTTTTTTCTGTAAAACACGAGAATTCAATGGCTGAATAAACAAATAGTTCTGAAAACTTTCTTTAAAGTAATAAGAACAGCAACAGGCTGTCAGTCAATCCGCTTAAGGCCAGCTTTGCAACATTTGAAGCTACATAAACTGCTTTGATGAAATGTTGAGGGCAATTTAGATCAGTTGATTGTGAAATGTAGCAAAGGGGTCAATTAACTCAGTTGCTTTGCTGGAGTATGGTCCAGAATACCACCATCACTGTAGGTGCAAGCCACATACTGGCTGAGGTATTTCATGTTGTCTACCACCACATCTTGCTCCTTGGTCATATTACAGCATAAGACAAGATGAGAAGTCCTCAGACAATGAGGACACTTCAGAGAGAGAGAGAGAGAGAGAAATCTGTCAGTGAACTATATGTACAGTGGATGAAGCTTAGTGACATTTTTGATCATGTATGAGCTCTGACTGCTCACTATGAGGTTTATTATTTCTGTCTCATCAGAGCAGTCAAATGCAGAAACATTAAGAACGTAATTTGTCCCCTCAGTAGTCCAGGGTTTAGCATATTTGTGTGAGTTTTGTGAGACACAGAGAGATTCTTGAACAAAGTGCAAATCACAAAATAATTCTGGCTATTCATCCTCTTGTAATATTGAAAAGAAGGGAGGCAAGTTGCTTTTATTACAATTAGAAATATAGAACTTATACATTGGAAGTAACAAATGCAACAGCATTGGACAATAGCTAAATCTATGCTCCAAATCTAATGCAATGGATCAAGAATAAGGGAACAGAGAGGCTGGGAGAATGTCACTGAAGGCAGATTCTACATATGAATTCAGTTGAACAGGGCAAAGATAATGATTTTAACATCTTAGACTATAAAAGAGCACAGACAATTATATATACAGAGGGCTGTATACACCGAGGGCTGGATACACAGACAGATGTGGACACAGAGGACTGTATGAACAGAGAGCTGTATACACAGAGAGATGTATACACAGACAAATGTGGACACAGAGGGCTGTATAAACAGAGAGCTGTATATACAGAGAGATGTATACACAGAGGGCTGTATGCACAGAGAGCTGTATACACAGAGGGCTGTATACAAAGACAGATGCATACACAGAGGTCTGCTTGCATAGAAGGCTTATGCACAGAAATATGTACACACAGAGGGATGTATACACAGACAGATATGAACACAGGGGACTGCATGAACAGAGAGCTGTATACACAGACAGATGCATACACAGAGGGCTGTATGAACTGAGAGCTGTATACACAGAGAGATGTATACACAGAGGGCTGTGTACAGAGAGAGATGCATACACAGAGGGCTGCTTGCATAGAGGGTTGTATACACAGAAATATTAATACACAGAGGGCTGCATACACAGACAGATGTGAACACAGAGGTCTGTATGAACAGACAGCTGTATACACTGAGATGTGTGTACACAGACAGACGTGGACACAGACGGCTGTATGAACAGAGAGCTGTATATACAAACAGATGCATACATAGAGGGTTGTATACACATAGGACTGTACACACAGAGAGGTGTATATAGAGAGGGCTGCATACACAGAGGGCTGTATACACAGAGAGATGTATACAAAGAGGCTGTATGCACAGAGACATGTATACACTGATGGCTGTACACACAGAGAACTGTATACACAAAGAGCTGGATACACAGAAAGATGCATACCCAGAGATCTATATACACAGAGAGATGTATATATAGAGGCTGTATACACAGAGGGATGCATACACAGAGGCCTGAATACACAGAGGGTTGAATACACAGAGGGCTGTACACACAGAGATGCACACACAGGGGGCTGTATACACAGAGAGATGTCTGCACAGAGAGCTGTATACAGAGAGAGATGCATACACAGAGGGCTGGACAAACAGAGAGATGTATACAGAGGGCAGTATACACAGAGTGCTGTATACACAGAGGGCTGGACAAACAGAGAGATGTATGCACAGAGGGCTGTATACACAGAGAGCTGCATGCACAGGGGGCTGTATACACAGAGGACTGTATACACAGAGAGATGCATACACAGAGAGATGTACACACAGAGAGATGTATACCCAGAGGGCTGTACACTCAAAGGGCTATACACACAGAGAGATGTATATATAGAGGACTGTATACACAAAGAGAGGTGCATACACAAAGGGCTGTATACACAGAGAGCTGTATACACAGAGAGCTGTGTACAGAGAGAGATGCATACACAGAGAGCTGTATACACAGAGAGCTGAATACACAGAGAGATGTATGCACTGAGAGCTGTGTACACAGAGAGAGATGCATACACTGAGGGCAGCACACACAGAGGGTGGGACACACAGAAAGATGTATATACAGAGGGCAGCATACACCGAGACACGTGTACACAGAGGGCTGTACACACAGAGAGATGTATACACATACGGCTGCGTACACAGAGAGATGTACACACAGAGAGCTGTATACACAGAGAGAGAGAGATGCATACAAGAGAGCTATACACACAGAAGGCTGGACATACAGAGGGCAGTACATACAGAGTGCTGTATATACGGAGGGCTGTGTACACAGAGAGATGTATGCACAGAGGGCTGTATGCACAGAGCAATGTATACACAGAGGACTGCATATACAGAGACATGTATTCACAGAGGGCTGTATACACAGACGGCTGTATACACAGAGAGATGTACGCACAGAGAGCTGTATACAGAGAAAGATGCATACACAGAGGGCTGTACACACAGAGGGCTGTATACACAGAGAGATGTACGCACAGAGAGCTGTATACAGAGAAAGATGCATACACAGAGGGCTGTACACACAGAGGGCTGGACACACAGAGAGATGTATACACAGATGTCTGTATACACAGATAGCTGTGTACACAGAGGGCTCTATACACTGAGGGCTGTATACACAGAGTGATGTATACGCAGAGGGCTGTATCCACAAAGAGATGCATACACAGAGGGCTGTATCTGAACTGGAGTGGAAGCAAGTCTGAGGGCCTGCCTTGCAGAAGTCAGAGAGTGGGGATGAAGGGGTCTCTTTCAGAATGTCAGCCAGTGATGAGTGAAGTTCCTCAGGGATCCACGTTGGGACCATGACTATTCACATTACACATTAATAATGTGGATGAAGAAACAGAGCATTGTAGCTAAGGTTGCAGAAAGACACAAAGATAGATGGAGGGACATGTAGTGTTGAGGAAGTGGGAGGCCACAGATGGACTTGGACAGATTAGGAGAGTGGGCAAAGGTGTGGCTGATGGAATACAGTGTAGGAAAGTGTGTGGTTATGTACTTTGGTCAGAAGAATAGAGGCACAGACAATTGGGGTAAGTCATGGAAATCTACACCAAGAAACTTAGATGCCCTGGTTCAGGATTCTCTGAAGGTTAACGCACAGATTTAGTTGGCAGTTAGGAAGGCAAATGCAGTGTTAGCATTCATTTCAAGAGGACTAGAATACAAGATCAAAGATGTACTATGAGGCTATATGAGGTCTGGTCAAACTCCACATTGAATATTGTAAGCAGTTTTGAGCCCCATTTCTAAGGGAAGTTGTGCTGGCCTTGAACAGAGTCCAAAGGAGGTTTACAAGAATGATCCCTATTACGAAGGGCTTGTTCTATGAGAAACATTTGAGGACTCAGGGTCTGTACACAATGGACTTTAGAAGAATAAGGTTGGGTCTGATTGAAACTTACAGAATACCAAGGGGCCTGGATAGTGGGGATGTGGAGAAAGTGTTACCAGTAGTAGAAAAGACTCTGATCTGAGTGCACAGCTTCAGAGTGCACAAGGGACAACCCTTTAGAGTTATAAAGTCATAGAGATGTACAGCACGGAAACAAACCCTTCAGTCCAACTCGTCCATGCCGACCAGATATCCCAACCCAATCAAGTCCCACCTGACAGCATCCATATCCTTCCAAACCCTTCCTTTTCATATACTCATCCAGATGCCCTTTAAGTGTTGCAATTGTACTAGCCTCCACTACTTCCTCTGGCAGCTCATTTAATATACATACCCACACTCTGTGTGAAAAAGTTGCCCCTTAGGTCTCTTTGATATCTTTCACCTCTCACCCTAAACCTATGCCCTCGAGTTCAGAATTGAACTGAGGAGTAATGTCTTCAGCCAGAGGTTGGTGAATCTGTGGAAGTCATTGCCTCAGAGGGCTGTGGAGGCCAAGTCACTAAGTGACAGAGGTTGATAGGTTCTTCCTTGGTAAGGGATTCAAAAATTTTGGAGAGAAGGCAGGAAAATGGTGTTGAGTCATATCAGCTATGAGTAAATGGCAGGGCAGACTTGATGAGCCAAATGACATATATCTGATGGTCCTGTGTAATGTTCATGCTCTACAGGTACCAGGCAATAGCATTTCCATTAAGAGTGAGTCCAAACGTTGTTCCTTAATACCTATTGGTGTAACCATTGCTGAATCATTCACCAATAACATCTGTGGGGGTTCCTATTGACCTGGAATTTAACTGCACTGCTCAAATAAATTAATTTGTCTTCTTCAATGAGCAGCCATTGCACGCTGCTTACAACAGCATCCTATCGAGCAAGGCCTTTGTCCAAAGGCAGGACTAGGTGAGACATTTTTAAATTCAAGAGTGCGGTGCTAGAAAAGTACAGCTGCATCCGACGAGCAGTAAAATCAACGTTTCAGGCATAAGCTCTTCATCAGGGGCTGTGTGTTTCCAGCATCATGCTCTCAACTCTGATCTCCAGCATCTGCAGTCCTTATTTTCTCCTGAGACAGTTGAAAACCAGGGTCTATTCCAAATAAATAGTGTGGTTATTACGACAGGTCAAAGGCAAAATATTCTGTGGCAAATGACTCGCCTCAAATGGTCATAAAATATCCCATTGCACTAATTAAAAGACCGAGGAAATATCCCCAGTGTTCTGCTAAATACTAAATCTTTGTCCTAAATATTTGTGGTTTGTATTAGTTTTAACCCCTTCAATCAGCATTAAAACTGATCGTCTAGTTATTGTAAAAATGCTGCTTGATGAACTACAGAAATTGGTTGCCACTTTTTCTATATCACAGCCAAAGACTGGAAATGTTTTGGGACCTCCCGAACTTACAAGAGGTGCAACTTGAATGCAGGTCTTCCATTTTTTTTCTGTGTTGCTCAATGCAGCAATCTGCTTGGAAATCAAAAAAAAATGTTCTGTTAAAAGAATCATCAATCACTGATATTCATATTCATTGAATGTGGTATTCTGCTGCAATGTTATGACTATTAGTTTTGAGTAATTGTATTAACATATTTATAATTTCACACAGTGCTGTATGCATATGCATTTATAACATTCCAACATTTATTTACATATTATCATTGATGTTTCAATTTCATCTAATTTAAACTTGATTAGTTGCATTACTTGTTATTAAATTCAAATGCTGGTGGTTTTGTGTCACAGGAGGCTTTACTTTTGAGTCTTATTGATGTATACAGATGATAAGCCATTTCCTCATATGTAGTCATTGTTTAATTGCCTTGAAGCTGTCTCAGCTTTGATATGAGATGATCAATCTCCCAGTAGGATAACAAAGCGACTAGGGAGGGACAAACTGATAATTTTACTAAGAAGTTTGAAGGCCATTTATAGATCCGGAGATAATGGATTCCTTCTAATATCCTGCTCTTTTTAACACTTTAACTGCTACCTAGATTGACAGCAGATTTTTATTTTGTTGTATAAAGCTGGACAGATAATTGAAATACATTGGCAGCAGCATTACAATCAGCTGTAGTCAGGGTAAGGAATTGTTTTTTGATACAATGATTAACAATTTGATGCTGACTCAGATCCTGACTAAACCTGTTAAGAATCCAAATGATAAATTGAATTTAAACAAAAAATCTCAAGGGCAGATTAGACTTTAGGGGCTGAATGATCAACTTTATAGAATTCTATATTTATAGAATCCCTACAGTATGGAAACAGGCCATTTGGCCCAACGAATCCACACCGACCCTTGGAAGAGAATCCCATGCAGACTCATTTCCCTCCGTTTCCCATGGCTAATGCACCTAACCCATGCATCCCTCAACACCATGGGTAATTTCACATGGCCACCTAACCTGCACACCTTTGGACTGTGGAAGCACCTGGCAGAAACCCACACAGACATAGAGAGAATGTGCAAACTCAGCATAGATAGTTGCAGGAAGGTGGAATCAAATCCAGGTTCCTGTCGCTGTGAGGCAGCAGTGCTAACCACTGAGCTACTGTGTCACCCCTTCTGCTCCTTATTCTTAGAGTAAGTCATGAAAGTGGAGTTACCAGATCCGTGATGATCTTATTGAATGGCAGAACAGGCTTTAGAGGCCAAGAAGCCTATTCCTGCTTCAAATCATTTTGTAAATCCACATAAAAGTTCCACACAGAATGATGCTTTTCGGGATTACTGAGTTGCTAAATTGGCTTTGATTTGGAAGTCCTTCTTATTTTTAATATATGTGCTACTGATTTGTGACTGCGATATGAATGAATGATATAAATATTTTTACCATCTTCAAAGTTATGGTATGTGTTTATTGGATAAGGATTTATGGAGTTCAATTTCCTTTGCATCTTATCATCTTGCTGAGGTTTTGACACTCTGGAATTGTTGATTTCTTCCCAAGAAAAAAACAATAATAATGATTAAAAAAAACCTCTTCTACTGTGTGATGTTTGACGTAAAATCAGATCATATTGAAAAAAGTTGGGAATGCCTGACTTTGGGTAAAGCCTGTACTAAAATTTTGGGTTTTGTACTTTTGTTAGAGAAGAAGTAATAGTTGGCCAGAATCCATTAATAATGGCTGTACTATCTCCTTACATCCTGTGTTGACTATCCAGGTTTCTATACAGCATGGAAATAGACTCTATGGTCCAACTCGACAATGCTGACTAGGATTCCCAAACTAAACTACTCTCATTTGCCTGCATTTGGCCTCTATCTCTCTGAACCTTTCCCATTCAATCTCTTTTAAATGTAACTGTGCCTGCATTTATCACTTCCTCTGAAAAACTCATTCCACATATGAACCACCCTTTGTGAAAAAGTAGCCCCTCAGGTTCCTTTTAAATCTTTCCCTCCTCTAACCTTAAAATGATGCCCTCGAGTTTTAAATTCCCCAATCCTAGGGAAAAGATGTTTTCTATTCACCTTCTCTATGCTCCTGATGATTTTACAAAGTTAAAAATCACACAACACCAGGTTATAGTCCAACAGGTTTAATTGGAAGCACACTAGCTTTCGGAGCGACGCTCCTTCATCAGGTGATAGTGGAGGGCTCGATCGTAACACAGAATTTATAGCAAAAATTTGCAGTGTGATGTAACTGAAATTATACATTGAAAAATTGATTGTTAAGCCTTTCATCTGTTAGAATATACTGATAGTTTCACTTCTTTCATGTGTGAATCATAAAACCTTTTTTAAAAGTTGCATTCTCGGGTTAGCTGTTAACAATGGTGATAGCTAGACAATATGTTGAAGGTGTTAGCCCCCTGTGTTCTCTGTCTATGACCTGATGTTTAGATTGATTCTAATCTAAAAAGTGAGATACCAGAGTTTTACATAAATTCATGCAGTTTTTGAGCTCAGAGTTCTACATGAATGTATGCAGTTTTTGAGCAAAGTGCAATGTAACTCTGCAAGTACAAATTCACCTCACAAAATATATGTGTGCATGTGGGTCTTTGTCTGTGTGTGTGTGTTTGTCTGGGGTGGGAGTTGCAAGTGTGAGAAAGTGTGAGAAAGTGTGTGTGTGTGTAGTGAGTGACTTCGGGACAGGCAGCAGAGGAAAGTGGTCGAGCAGAGGCTGATAGCTAAGTTCGGTACCCATAGGGAGGGCCTCAACCGGGACCCTGGGTTCATGTCACATTACAGGTGATCACCATTGCACGACACACACACACAGATATTCCTACACACACACACTCTCACATACACATGGACACAGGTACACACAGACGCGGACACAGACACCCACACACACCCTTATAGATACACACACTCCCACACTCACACATGCACCCCCTCACAGACTTCAGACACTCTGCACTCACTACACACACACACACATACACTTTCTCACACTCACAACCCCCACCCCAGACAGACACACACACACAGACAGACAAAGACCCACATGCACACATATATTTTGTGGGGTGAATTTGTACTTGCAGAGTTACATTGCACTTTGCTCAAAAACTGCATACATTCATGTAGAACTCTGAGCTCAAAAACTGCATGAATTTATGTAAAACTCTGGTATCTCACTTTTTAGATTAGAATCAATCTAAACATCAGGTCATAGACAGAGAACACAGGGGGCCAACAACTTCAACATATTGTCTAGCTATCACCATTGTTAACAGCTAACCCAAGAATGCAACTTTAAAAAAAAGGTTTTGTGATTTACACATGAAAGAAGTGAAACTACCACTGTATTCTAACAATTGAAAGGCTTAACAGACAATCAATTTTTTAATGTATAATTTCAGTTACATCACACTGCAAATTTTTGCTATAAATTCTGTGTTACGATCGAGCCCTCCACTATCACCTGATGAAGGAGCGTCGCTCCGAAAGCTAGTGTGCTTCCAATTAAACCTGTTGGACTATAACCCGGTGTTGTGTGATTTTTAACTTTGTACACCCCAGTCCAACACCGGCATCTCCAAATCATGATTTTACAAACCTCTATCAGGTAATCCTACAACTCCCACACTCCAGTGAAGAAAGTCCCAGCTATATTGTAGATATCAAGATGTTATTGTACATCTCTGGAGCAGATGAGACTTCAACTTCATGGCTCAAAGAGACACTACCACCGCATCACAAGATCTCTTTGAGAGCTGGGTTTATATTCCAGATGTATTCTTTGAGTTTAAATTGCACCAACTACTGTGCAGGACTTGAACCCGTGATCCCAGTACATTGGCCTCGACCACTCACTAAGTGATGTTGTTTGCCACTTGTTTGCCACCACCTCCAACACTTGGCTTAGGATGTGCCTATGTGGACTAAATGGATGATAAGGAGGAACTAAATGCGCTATTTCAGGACACCACAGCTTAGGTGCTGCTTTATGGTGCTCTATGCAGTTCCGAGAGGTTACGTTATACTCCGACAAATTCAGTTTCATTGAGTGATTTTACAATGCAGCACACAGAGTATGAAGAAATTGAACATTTAGTGCAAGCAGTTCTTAAAGGACTACTGGTCACCTAAAAGATCTCTTATTACTCTTTAGCAGAAAGAGCCTTGACAAGATTGGAGGACAAATAATGTTTTCCAGGATGGATAGCATCTACAGATGGTGGAAGAATAATCTTCAAACAAATTATTACCAAACAGTATCACACTCATACGTTTCTAAATTTTACAATGATGATTGGAATGTCATGTGCAGTTGTACTGATTAGGCCACTTTCAGAATACTGAGTTCAGTTCAAGTTTCCCTACGATAGGAAAGAGTCAAGAATGTAGTGCTGGAAAAGCACAGCAAGTCAGGCAGCATCTGAGGAGCAGGAGAATCAATGTTTTGGGCATAAGTCTCATTCCTGATAAAGGGCTTATGCCCAAAATGTTGATTCTCCTGCTCCTCGGATGCTGCTTGACCTGCTGTGGTTTTCCAGCACCACCCTCTTGAAGCATTAAACAGGAAGAATGCACCACAATTGTCAATTATTCAAATCTTCTCCAGTTACACAAGCATGCCTATGCTTTAACACTGCATTTAATAAGACTAGCTTAAGTCAATATATTATACATTCCACAACCTGTACTAGGCCACAAAGACAAAGCATGCAAAATAACACTAAATGGACTAACACAAAATACATGCATGTTGCACAGTGACACACCTGATGGCTGGTAGCTGGTATCATATTTCTCAGAATTTTCTCCATTGTTCCACAGCAAGGTTAATCAGCTTCCCATTATTTTGGTGCTATTGTTATGACATGGGGTAAACCCCCACCCCCAGCAACACAGAAACGATTCACCCCATGCTGTAATCTGTGAAAATTCGTGAGGCAAAGAACTATCTCAAAAGTCACTATTTAAAGTACAAATTAACAACTTTATTTTTTAAAGTCTAACAGAGAATAATTAACTAACGACTATTTACAACTCATTTATTGAAGGAGAAAGTGAGGTCTGCAGATGCTGGAGATCAAAGTTGAAACTTTATTGCTGGAACAGCACAGCAGGTCAGGCAGCATCCAGGGAACAGGAGATTCGACGTTTCGGGCACAGGCCCTTCTTCAGGAAGAAACCTGAAACCTATCTTTTATCTTCCCCTCTACAATACTGGTCTGATAAAACCCCTGAATAAGTTTGACAGAAAAATTCAAATTCCAAAACCAGCCAGCTGCCGAATCTTCACTTTGTATCTTCCTCGGTAGATTTGCTCTCCAAGATGTGTTGAGATATTTTTTGTGCAAACTCCGTCTCCAGACACATACCTCTCAGAGAGTTCTTGCTACATCTGTTGG
Source organism: Chiloscyllium plagiosum (assembly GCF_037043375.1). Taxonomy (NCBI): domain Eukaryota; kingdom Metazoa; phylum Chordata; class Chondrichthyes; order Orectolobiformes; family Hemiscylliidae; genus Chiloscyllium; species Chiloscyllium plagiosum. Next base: position 18,039,641 of record NW_028270156.1, read on the forward strand.
TCTTTTGGCAGTTGTCCCCCAACAGTTCAATTTTTTCCGCTTTTATACCCCAAAATATTGGATCATTTAATTGGTGTTAATATTGTCAAAATACCAAATGCAAACTTGATTGGAGTTTGGCCTATTGGGGCATAATTTATACTGATTGGCTGCATAACATTCAGATAATTTTAATCTAAGTTCACCTTAACATCTAACGCATCTGCGATTGCATTCTTCCGACCAGCAATGTGTATAACTTTTAAATTAAAAGTCTATAGCATAAGACTCCAATGAAATAGTCTCATTTTCTTGTCTTTAAAGCATTCTGAGAATGTAAGCAGATTGTGGTCAGTGTACACAATTTTCTCTGAAACATTGTTCATGACATACACATTAAAATGTTGTAAGGCCAGTACCAAACTCAATAGTTCTTTTTCGACCGTGGATTATTTCCTCTGCTGGATGTTGACTTTTTTCGAAAAGTAACCACCTGGTAGTTCAATCTCATACTGATCTTCCTGTAGGAGTACAGCTCCAACTCCTATGTCACAAGCATTGGGTGGCATATTTAAAAGGTTTTGAAAAGTTTGGTGTAGCCAAACTGGTTTGATGGTTAATATTGCTTTCAAATGGTGGAAAACATGGATGATTTTGGGATAGCATAGGGGGACGAGCTGAGAATAGTTCACAGGTCGGCGCAACATCGAGGGCCAAAGGGCCAGTTCTGCGCTGTATTGTTCTATGTTCTATGTCTATGTTCTATGTTCTATGCCTCCTGGCATTGTTCCGTCTACTGAAACTTTGTGTTCTTCTTCAGCAGATTGGTTATTGGTGCCACTACACTGCAGAAGTTTGGAACAAACTTCCGACGTATGGAAACTATTCAGCCTGGAGTCCGGTTACTAGTGGTGTGCCACAAGGATCTGTTTTGGGACCACTGCTTTTGTCATTTTTATAAATGACTTAGATGCAGGCATAGGTGGATGGATTAGTAAATTTGCAGATGACGCTAAAGTTGGTGGAGTAGTGGATAGTTTGGAAGAATGTTACAGGTTGCAAGGGGATTTGGATAAACTGCAGAACTGGGCTGTGAGGTGGTAAATGAGTTCAATGCAGCTAAATGTGAGGTGATGCACTTTGGGAAGGCAGAGTACTGGGTCGATGGAAAGATTCTTGGTAGTGTGGATGTGCAGACGGATCTTGGAGTCCATGTACATAGATCCCTGAAAGTTGCCACCCAGGTGGATAATGCTGTTAAGAAGGCATACGGTGTGTTAGGTTTCATTCGTAGAGGGATTGAGTTCCAGAGCCGCAATATCATGCTGCAACTATACAAAACATTACCGCGGCCAACTTGGAATATTGTGTACAGTTCTAGTCCCCATATTTCGGGAAGGATGTGGAAGCATTGGAAAAGGTGCAGAGGAGATTTACCAGGATGTTGCCTGGTCTGGAGGGAAGGTCTTATGAGGAAAGGCTGAGAGATTTGGGTCTGTTCTCATTGGAAAGAAGAAGGCTAAGAGTGGATTTGATAGAGACATACAAGATTGTCAGAGGATTAGATAGGCTAGACAGTGAAAGTCTTTTTCCTAGGATGATGATGTCAGCTTGTACGAGGGGGCATAACTACAAATTGAGGGGTGATAGATTTAAGACAGATATCAAAGGCAGGTGCTTTACTCAGAGAGTGGAAAGGGCGTGGAATGCCCTACCTGCCAATATAGTTAATTCAGCCATATTAGGGAGATTTAACCAATCTTTGGATAAGCACATGGATGATGATGGGATAGTGTAAGGGGATGAGCTGAGAATAGTTCACAGGTCGGTGTAACATCGAGGGCTGAAGGGCCTGTTCTGCACTGTATTGTTCTATGTTCTATAATCTGTGAGTCCTAAGAATCAAAACACCTTTTTCTTTGTGGTTAGTCATGGAAATTCCTTGATGGTCTTTGTCTTTGTGTTCCATGGGGTCAACCTTCCATGACCAATGTTATGTCCAAGAATGTCACCTCTGCTTTCGCAAATTCAGTTTTGTTTAAGTTTATTACCTGTTTTGCTTCTCATAGTCAGTCAAAGAGCTCTGCCAACTGTACCATGTGATCTTTCCAGGATTTACTAATGATCACTACATCATCCAAATAGACAGCACAGTTTGTTAACCCTCCCACAACTCAATTCATGAGTCTTTGGAATGTGGCGGATGCATTCTTCTTTCCAAAGCGCATCACTTTAAACTGATATAGCCCATTTGGGGTTCCAAACACAGAAATCACTTTCGCTGTCTCTGATAAAGGTACCTGCCAGTAAACACACAGTAAGTCCAACTTGGTGATTTAACTGGCTTGTCCAACTTTCTCGATATAGTCCTCCAATCCCGGTATTGGATGTGAGTCCAATTTTGTAATGGAATTGACCTTCTGATAATCCATGCAGAATTGTTCAATCCCGTCCGGTTTGGGAACTAAGACAATCTGCGAACTCCACTCGCTCTGGCTCAGTTGGATGATATCCTAGTTGAGCATGGCCTCTGCCTCCATCCGGACCTGTCTGGCTTTGAAAGGATTAAGCCGTTAGGGGTGTTGTTTTATCAGAGCAGTATTCCCTACATCTACTTTATGGATAATAGCATTACACTTCCCTCCCTGCCCCCATCTGACTCTTACGTATGTCCTTGTACTGCAATAACAAACCGTTCAGCTTAATTTTTTCTCCTGAGACAGATAGCTTACTAACCTATCCCACTCCTCAAGGACTTCTCCATTTTTTAACCTATTTTGAGGACATCAAAATCCACATAATTTGGATTTGATTCCTCACTCTGTGGGCAGTAACTAATAGCTGTTTCTCCAGTTCTTTCACTCTAGTATAATACATGACATATCTGATCCTTTTTTTTCTGTCTGGCATCTTTACTAGATAGTTCACCTGACTCAACTTTTTTTCAATTTGATAGGGACCACGAAACCTGGCTTTGAAGGGATCTCCTATCACTGGTAACAGTACTAACATATCATCCCCGCAGGAAAACATCAGAGTCTCAGAGCTTTTATTGGCCACCTGCTTCATTGTATGCTGTGCCCTCTTTAGGTGCTGTTTAGCTAACTCATCTACTTGATTTAATCTAAACCCTCACCTCCAATACATTATGTAAGTGAGAGATATCCAACTTTGGTCCTGTCAATTTTCCTTTAATTAATTTCAAAGGGTCCAACACTTCATGCCCGCATATTAACTTGAATGGAGCGAACAGAGTGGATTCATTTGGGGCATCCCTAATGGCAAACAATATGAATGGAATACCTTTATCCCAATCATTCGGGTAATCCTGACAGTATGCTGTCAGCATGGTCTTCAAGGTCTGATGCCACCTTTCTAAAGCTTCCTGGGATTCAAGATGATATGCATTGGATTTAAACTGCTATATACCTAAGCTGTCCATAACCTCCTTAAACAGCTCAGCAGTAAAATTTGACCCTTAGTCTGACTGAATCTCTTTGGGTAACTCATACCGTGTGAAGAAAGCTACTAACTCCTACTCTACCCTTTTTGCCTTGATACTCCGCAATGGAATTGCCTCCGGAAATCTGGTAGACACATCCATTATGATTAACAAGTACAGGTTCCCACTTTTAGTTCTTGGGAGGGGACCTACACAATCAATTATAACCTGCATGAAAGGTTCTTCAAATGTGGCAATTAGCAACAAAAGTGCTGGTTTTATTACCACCTACAGCTTAGCTACCATTTGGCATGTATGACATGTACGGCACAAGTTAACCATGTCCTTGTGCATTCCAGGCTAATAAATTCTTTTTGTACCTTAGCCTGAGTCTTTCAGATCCCCAGGTGATCTCCTATAGGTAGTTCATGTTCTACCCGTAACAGCTCCTGTCTGGATGCTACCAGCCATACAATCCGGTACACTTTGGCCCATTTCTCCTCTGCACTAACCTGGCGTGGTCTCCATTTCCGTCTTAGGTTTCTACCTTTCAGAAAATAACTCTCAGAAATACGCTCTGCCTCCTTTTTGGAGAACACATCCACATATATAGCTTTTCTCATCTTGTCTTGATGTTGCAAGTCCCTTAACCTTTCTGGATTAAACACTTCTGTCTGTTCAGGTTTTTCCTGCACCATTACATCAAACAGGGTGTCTGCTAATTGAACCTCAACTCCTTCAACTTTCTCTTTAGTTTTTGCTTCATGGTATAACTTATCATAGTGGGATCTGGTTCCTGCATAGTCTGGGAAAAATACCAGGATATTTCTGTTTTAACTCCTCAGTTTCTTGGTCTTCCTTGGGCTTCTCATCAACAAGGGTGTCACTCCCACCTTGGATCCTAAGAAATCATTCCCAAGAACAAACTGAATTCCTGGGACTAACTTTCTGTCAATCTCTCCCACTGCAAGTTCCCCAGTCTTACGTTGGCATTCCAATTTGATCTTACACAGGGGAATGCTAAATTTCTGTCCATGTAACCCACAAATTTCCACACTCGTGGGTAACAGATCAGAAATAGTGCATATTCGCTCATCCTTTACTATCAGCGACTGGTTAGACCCTGTACCTCTCAAAATTATAACTTCTTGTCTTCTCTCCCGTTCTTTCTGAGTAAATTTTCCCCACAGAGGCAAATTCTTTGGAGAAATCAGGTACTAACCCCATACCCAGCCCCTGCCTAGGTTGTGCACTCTCCTGCAGCTCCTTGACTCTTCTTGGGGTCTCCTTTACTACATTCACTAATGCCACTGGCTTAGCTTCTTTTACTATATCTTTTCCCACAGTGTCTTTCTATAATGACCAGCGCTGTGACTTTACGTGTCCCACTTGACCACAGTGGAACCACCTGAGGCCTTTCATCTCCTTTCCACCCTCTTGCTTGGGCTTCTTTTTTAACTTGTGGAAAACTCTCATCAGTGCTCTCTACTCTTGGTAGTGTAGGATCAACATAAGTCTGACATGGTTCCTTCTTTATGTTTCCAAACCGCTGTCTATATGCTTCTGGTACCAATTCATAAGCACTTAAAATAGCCTGTTTAACCTCTTAATACTATCTTGACTCCTCATCTGACAGCACAGCGAATACCTCACTAGCTCTGCCTAACACTTTAGTCTGAACTATGAATACCCATAATTCCTCGGACCACTCCATTTGCCAAACCAATTTTTCAAATGAAATAAATAAGGCTTCAATATCTTTCTCATCAAAATGTGGCAGAGTTTTGACATATTTGTACATCTCATTATCTTCTCTTTTAATCTCCATCCTGGTAACCTGAATTTGCTGATTAAGTCATAACTTCTCAAGTTCAAATTCTGTCTTTTGGTTTCTCCCTTTCTTCTCTCTCTTTGTCGAGCTAAGAACCTTCTCTCTCTCTCTTTTTCCTCTCTCTGTTTTTTTCTCTTTCCCTCTCTCTTTTCTCTCTGTCTTTGTTTATCTTCTAACTCCATTTTCCTCAACTGCAATTTAAGTTTTTCTACCTCTACCGCACGTGTCTGGTTCTCTGACACACCTAAGTGTTTGAGTAAATCCCTTACAATTTCAGCTTTACTTATGTCCTTGGTTAATTCCAAATCCAACTTCTTTGCTAATTCTAAAAGTATGCCCCTTTTCTTTCCTTCTAAACTTTTTTGACAAATTTGAGAATCATCTTCAAATCTCAGAACCTCTTTAGCAATTTTAAGTGCCATTTCTCTCACTTTTAATTTAATCAACCACAAATCATCAAAATTAAACAAATTACCTCACCTGTGTTTTATTTAAAGATCTAGGGCACTTACCTGCAAGTGTTTACTGGGCTTTTCCGTGCCCCAAATCTATTCGAATCTGTCTAAAACTGTTCAAATCCTGGATGAGCCCCCAAACTGTTATGAGACAGGGAAAACCCCCTTTGTTAATTTAAACCAGCAACACAGAAAAGATTTATCCCATGTCATAACACTATGTACTTTTGTAGAAGGCAGTTAGTACCTGAAAAAGTTAACTGACGTGAGGAAATAAGTTTCATCCATTGGGATTTAAATAACTGTTTCCCGTAGGAACTAATGAATTCTCTAAATTGAGCGCCAAGTCCAAAGTAGACAAACAACAGTGAATACTTTCTTTTAGTCTTAGCCTGAGGTCTCACAAGACACAAATGTAATTCAGATTTATTCCAGAAACTGAACAGGACTAGCTGTATAAATGTTTCAGTCATAGGAGCAGATCAGAGGCTATGAATAGCGTAGCAAGTAACTCACCATCTACATCCCACAAAGACTTGGAAGGATTCTGGGTAATCCAAGATGGAGGATGGGAAAAATTTCTGGCTGTAACAGCTGCTCCTTTATTGAGGTATTTTAGGTGTTGGAGGTGATTTCTTTGAATTCCAAGAGCAGCAATTACTGTTTTATATGCTGTTGCATTGTTTTGGAACTTTGGGGGAAAAAAAAGTCAAAACAATAGCAGTTGTAAAAGGGAGAAGGACAGACAAAGGAAGCACATGGTGAGGTCAGTGCAGAAGAGAGAGAGAGAGAGAAAAAAAACTGACACAGCAGTGAACCTGCACAGTTACTGCCTTTGCTGTTTGAATTCATGTATCGCTAGACATCAGTGTGTGTCCAGGAAAATTAACAAACAGTGAAATTGACAACTGATCTGGGAGGAACTGTTTAGACAAAGTTCACAGCACAGAAGCAGATAAGTGCATTGTTTATAAGTGTGACCTATAGAAAGTCAGCAGTAGTGAGTAGAGTGGGTTCTTTCTTGATTATATGTTCTTTGAGATATGTCTCTTGATTAAGCTTAAAATATAAGCCATAACTATTAATTTAACCTGGGGCAGTGTTATGTAGAAGAATAAGATGGTATTATTTTATGGGTCTGTAGATTGAAAGAAGCAAAAATGGCCTTTAATAGAGTGATGTATGCTTCTTGAAAGATGTGGGAGTTTTAAGAGAGTTGAAGGGTTACTACGGATTATATCTGCAATAAATGCTGTTGGTTGCGAATCTTATCAGATTGAATGGATTGGTTGGAGAGACAGTTGGAAGTAATGAGGAATTTGCAATTGCAACAGTATGTGATGGATGGCAGTTATAGGAAGGGGGGAAGTCTCAGATACAGTCACATAGATGGGTTAACTCCAGGAAAGGTAAGAGAGAGAGGCAGCTAGTGCAGGAGCCTTCTGTGGCTATACCCATTTCAAACAAGTATGCTGTTTTGGAAAATGTAGGGGATGATGGATTCTCAGGGGAACGTAGCACGAACAGCCAAGTTTCTGGTATTGAGACTGGCTCTAATGCAATGAGGGGTACATCAGGTTCCAAGAGACCAATTGTGTTAGGGGACTCTCTAGTCTGAGGTTTCTGTGGCCAGCAGCGAAAAATCAGAATGGTGTGCTGTTTTCCTGGTGCCAGGATCAAGGATGTCTCAGAGAGGGTGCAGAATGTTCTCAAGGGGGGGGAGGGGCCAGCAAGCATTTCCCTAACAGGGAAGGCATGTGAACTCAGGGCATGGTTAGGAACATGGGACTGGGATATCATAGCAATTACAGAAACATGGCTCAGGGATGAGCAGGACTGGCAGCTTGATGTTCCAGGATACAAATGCTACAGGAAGGATAGAAAGGGAGGCAAGAGAGGAGGGGGAGTGATATTTTTGATAAGGGATAGCATTACAGCTGTGCTGAGGGAGGATATTCCTGGAAATATATCCAGGGACGTTATTTGGGTGGAACTGTGAAATAAGAAAGGGATGATCACCTTATTGGGATTGTATTATAGACCCCCCAATTGTCAGAGGGAAATTGAGAAACAAACATGAAAGGAGATCTCAGCTATCTGTACGAATAATAGGGTGGTTATGGTAGGGGAGTTTAACTTTCCAAACATCGACTGGGACTGCCATAGTGTTAAGGGTTTAGATGGAGAGGAATTTGTTAAGTGTGTACAAGAAAACTTTCTGATTCAGTAATGTGGATGTACCTACTAGAGAAGGTGCAAAACTTGACTTATTCTTGGGAAATAAGGAAGGGCAGGTGACTGAGGTGTCAGTAGGGGAGCACTTTGGGGCCAGGGACCATAATTCTATTAGTTTTAAAATAGTGATGGAAATGGATAGACCAGATCTAAAAGTTGAAGTTCTAAATTGGAGAAAGGCCAATTTTGGTGGTATTAGGCAAGAACTTTCAAAAGCTGATTGGGGGCAGATGTTCGCAGGTAAAGGGATGGCTGGAAAATGGGAAGCCTTCAGAAATGAGATAATGAGAATCCAGAGAAAGTATATTCCTGTTAGGGTGAAATGAAAGGCTGGTAGGTATAGGGAATGCTGAATGACTAAAGAAGTTGAGGGTTTGGTTAAGAAAAAGAAGGAAGTATATATAAGGTATAGACAGGATAGATCGAGTGAATCCTTAGAAGAGTATAAAGGCAGTAGGAGTATACTTAAGAGGGAAATCAGGAGGGCAAAAAGGGGACATGAAATAGCTGTGGCAAATAGAATTAAGGAGAATCCAAAGGGTTTTTACAAATACATTAAGGACAAAAGAGGGAGAGAATAGGGCCCCTCAAAGATCAGCAAGGTGTGGAGCTGCAGAAGATGGGGCAGATACTAAATGAATATTTTGCATCAGTATTTACTTTGGAAAAGGATATGGAAGATATGTAAAGTAGGGAAATGGATGGTGACACCTTGCAAAATGTCCAGATTACAGAGGAGGAAGTGCTGGATGTGTTGAAATGCATAAAGGTGGATAAATCCCCAGGACCTGATCAGGTGTACCCGAGAACTCTGTGGGAAGCTGGAGAAGTGATTGCCGGGCCTCTTGCTGAGATATTTGTATCATTGATAGTCACAGGTGACTGGACGACTGGAGATTGGCTAACATGGTACCACTCTTTAAGAAGGGTAGTAAGGACAAGCCAGGGAACTATAGACGAGTAAGTGTGATGTCAGTGGTGGGCAAGTTGTTGGAGGGAATCCTGTGGGACAGGATGTACATGTATTTGGAAAGGAAGAGACTGATTAGGAATAGTCAACATGGCTTTGTACGTTGGAAATCATGTCTCACAAATTTGACTGAGTTTTTTGAAGAAGTAACAAAGAGCATTGATGAGGGCAGAGTGGCAGATGTGATCTATATGGACTTCAGTAAGGTGTTTGACAAGGTTCCCCATGGGAAACTGGTTAGCAAGGTTAGATCTCATGGAATACAGGGAGAGCTAGCCATTTGGATACAGAACTAGCTGAAAAGTAGAAGACAGAGGGTGGTGGTGGAGGGTTGTTTATCAGGCTGGAGGCCTGCGACGAGTGGATCGGTGCTGGGCCCTCTACTTTTTGTCATTTACATAAATGATTTGGATGCGAGCATAAGAGGTACAGTTAATAAGTTTGCAGATGACACCAAAATTGGGGGTGTAGTGGATAACGAAGAGGATTACCTCGGATTACAACAGGATCTTGATCAGATGGGCCAATGGGCTGCGAAGTGGCAGATGGAGTTTAATTCAGATAAATGCGACGTGCTGCATTACAGGAAAGCAAATCTTAGCAGGACTCATACACTTAATGGTAAGGTCCTGGGGAGTGTTGCTGAACAAAGAGATCTTGGAGTACAGGTTCATAGCTCCTTGAAAGTGGAGTTGCAGGTAGATAGGCTAGTGAAGAAGGCATTTGGTATGCTTTCTTTTATTGGTCAGAGTATTGAGTACAGGAGTTGAGAGGTCATATTGCAGCTGACAGGACATTGGTTAGGCCACTGTTGGAATATTGTGTGCAATTCTGGTCTCCTTCCTATTGGAAAGATGTTGTGAAACCTGAAAGGGTTCAGAAAAGATTTACAAAGATGTTGCCACGGTTGGAGGATTTGAGCTATGGGGAGAGGCTGAACAGGCTGGTGCTGTTTTCCCTGGAGTGTCGGAGGCTGAGGGGTGACCTTATAGAGATTTACAAAATTATGAGGAGCATGGATAGGATAAATAGACAAAGTCTTTTCCCTGGGGTCGGGGAGTCCAGAACCAGAGGGCATAGGTTTAGGGTGAGAGGGGAAAGATATAAAAGGGACCTAAGGGTCAACTTTTTCACGCAGAGGGTGGTACGTGTATGGAATGAGCTGCCAGAGGATGTGGTGGAGGCTGGTACAATTGCAACATTTAAAAGGCATTTGGATGGGTATATGAGTAGGCAGGGTTTGGAGAGATGTGGGCCGGGTGCTGGCAGGTGGGACTAGATTTGGTTGGGGTATCTGGTTGACATGGACGGGTTGGACCAAAGGGCCTGTTTCCATGCTGTACATCTCTATGACTCTATGACTGTTCACAATTTACAAGGCACAAGCCAGCTTTCCTGGATTTAAGTGCAGCTCCAGATACTGTGCAAGGGACAACGCAGCCCACTTGCTTAGCACAATATCCACAAGTATTCACTCCCTCCATTACCAATGCTCAATAGCAGCAGTGCAGACCATCAACACCGTAGAAATTCACAATGGCTCCTTAGACAGCAACTTCCAAACATCTGACCACTTCCATTGTTAAAGACGAGAGCAGCAAGTACATGGGAACACTGACACCATTTGCTCCCCTCCAAGTTGCACACTATCCTGATTTGGGAACCATTTTGTCGTTCCTTCAGTGTAACTGATTAGACATCCAGCAAGTCCATCCATAATACCGTTGTGATTGTATCTACATAAAATGGTGCGCAACAGTTGAAGAAGGCAGCTGAAGAAGGCACCACCATCTTGTCAAGAAAAACAGGGAACACAATAAATGCAGGCCTACCCCAGTGTTGCCCATATCCCTTGAGTGATTAAAATTAAATGTAATGTACTGAGGCATTAAGTACTATGTAATAAAAATGCTCTATAAGTTGAGACAGAGTCTGTCTTCTACAAAGACTTTGTCTAGGCATCCTTCCCCACTCAGTAACAGGAAGGGTTTAGAGGGACATAGGCCAAATGCTGGTGAATGGGATTGGATTACTTTAGGATATCTGGCATGGATGAGTTGGATCAAACGGTCTGTTTCCATACTGTATAGCTCTATGACTCTAATGTCAAAACACTTCACATTAAACTTTTCAGCCATTGATAGCTGATGAAAATAACATTCTTTTATAAAGAAAAGTTTATTTGAAGGAAGTAAAAGCCATCAAATAAAAAAAGCCCTGCGGTACACCATGTCGAAACCATGCAATTTTCAACAGAGAACTAATTAACGTACATTAGCACTTAATGAGCATCTATTTCCTTCTCCTCCTGCACCAAGACTTTGTATTGTTCCATTTTCCATGGGTTCACGGTGCAGCATGCAGAACACCACAACAGTTCTTCATGACAGCTGCCTGATCAATGATGTTTCAGCTTCTTGAATTTGCTTAATGACATTGCACTTTTCCGCTATAATTTTCAAAGTTAAGCATTTAAAATCAATAATAATTTCAGGAACACAAAGCCCAAAAGGCGAAACACAACTTGTCCAAATCACAAATTATTTGTGTACATTTGATTTCTCTACTGCGCAAAAATGGCATAAGCAAGCTGTTCAAGCACCATTTCCTTCATAATTAGGATAAATTTATTCTTCATAATTATCTGACTTGTCAGCTAAATTATGAAGGAGATGTTGTACAGTGGATATCCTACATTTTCTAAAGGCGATGTTGTAAGAGAGATCTTGATGTGTTGTGGCACCAGAGTTTAAAGTTAAGCATGACATATATTCTTTTGATGATTGGTTTGGCTCTGTGTTTGGATATATGCAGGGCTTAATTTAAAGGTTTCATAATGGATTAATGTTGATCCATAGCCCACCAGAAACAAACTATGGCATCATCTTCTAATGGTCTTGACGTTTTTATGTTTCAAGCTGTGTAATTGGCATTAAACATGATTTTTCTGAATTATAGATTAAAGTCAGACCATCTTTCCCATAACTTGTATTTGGAGAATGCTTATTCCCCGAAGCCAAGCTCAGGGATGATTGGGTGGAGATCTGTGAAACTGAATCTCTGTCTCTGTTACAAATGCCTTAGGGGCTTTAGTAGGAGAAGAGGGTAGCAATCATTTAAATGAGATTCAATGGTATTTTCCTCCCCTATTGACCTTTTCCTTAACAACGGCATATCCAGTTTTGACAGGAACATAGATGAAGTGGGCTTTACAGGTTGTGCATTGTCACTTTTTAAAGAGCCATGGTAAAATCATGGTTATGTTACTGGACCAGGTAATCTAGAAACCTGGGCCACCAAATGAGAGACAAGAGTTCAAAACTCACCATAACTGAGGTGTAATTTAAAATTTTAATCAATTAAACCTCTATTGAAAAGCTAGTATCAGAAAATCTTTGTAAAAGTCATTTGTTTCACTAATGGCAGATTAAATCCCATCACTGCAATACAGGAAGGAGCCTTATTCAGCCCTACCTGTCTGCACTGACTTTGCAAATGAGCAATTCATTGAGTTCCATTTGCCCACCTTGTTTCTGTGGCTCTGTGCATCCTTTCTTTTCAGATACTAATCCAATTGCATCTTGATTACGGCAATTGAACCTGTTTCCAACACATTCTCAGACTGCACATTCCCAGTCTCAATCATTTGCTGTGTTATGGACCAGACTAACTCCCCGCAAAATAAATTATGAAGACAGTCTAGACTCTAACTTTTTCTTATTCCAAAGGTAAGTGTGAAGCATTGCTTTCCAGGTGCAATTTAATTGGTCAAACTACTCAACTTTAAGCAAAACACACCTTATTTTTTACACTAGATTAGATTCCCTACATTATGGAAACAGGCCCTTCAGCCCAACAAGTCCACACTGACCCTCCCCAAATTTACCCCTGAGTAATGCATCTAACACTATGGGCAACTTAGCATAGCCAATTCACCTGACCTGCACATCTTTAGATTGTGGGAGGAAGCCCACGCAGACACAGGGAGAATGTGCAAACTCCATACAGTCAGTCGCCCATGACTGGAACCGAACCCGGGTCCTTGGCACTGTGAAGCAGCAGTGTTAACCACTGTGCCGCCCCCAAGAGTTAAAGTGCAAACTAAATAAAAATAAAAAAAAATTGGCTTAACTGTAGCTCCATAAAAATGCTTCACAAAATTATATATATTAACTACTACTACTAGCTAACTGTTCCAAAATACTAACATTCCATAAACACACCATGGGCAAAGGCAAATTCAGTAAAATAATTTGTCTCACATGGAATTCTAGCAGCAGGAAGAGAACCCCAGCTTTTAGGTGTAGCAGAAAAAGGAATAAAAGCTTCCACATTTAGCTTCAAGACTCCCAGTAACTGCTAAAAGTTAAAACTAAAAATCCTGGTTCTGTGGAGGCTTGATCCCACCCATTCAGGCTGCTTCTATTGTTCCAATTTCTTAAAAAAAGGCCTCAAGAAATTCAACGGCTTTGAGTAAATTGCTCATCACCTCTGTCTCAACCTTTCTCCATTAAAAAAAACAAAGTATGCCCCTTAAAGATATAGTATTGTCACAGCTGTATATAACGAACATTTTTCTCATGTTTCAATAGGCAATAGGTGCAGGAGTAGGCCATTCGGCCCTTCAAGCCACACCACCATTTATTATGATCATGGCTGATCATCCACGGGAAGGAAAGTGACTAATGAAAGTGAAATACTGTGGATACTGAAAATCTGAAATTAAAACAGAAAGACCTGGAGAAAATTAGTCGGGTATGGCAGTATCTATGGAGAGAGAAACAGCATTAACATTTTAAGTCCAATATGCGTTCTTCACACTGAAGAAGAACCACACTGGACTCAAAGTATTAGCTTAATTTCTCTCTTCAAAGAAATATCCCATTCTAACTTAATCTAACTGACATGTTATATCAGATCCACAATGAGGTTATTGATTCTTAACCGTCCTCGGAAAATATCTAACAATGTCTTGTTGCATTGAAAACCCATGGTTAGTGATTTAAGAAGGGTTGCTCACCACCACTTTTGCAGGGCAATTAGGAATGGACAATAAATTCTAATCATGCCATTGATGCAGACATCAATGGGGAGGTGATGGCCTAATGGTATTATCGCTGGACTGTTAATCCAGCCACCCAGCTAATGTTCTGAGGACCCAGATTTGAATCTCGCCATGGCAGATGGTGGAATTTAAAATCAATAAAAATCTGGAATTAATCATTTAATAATGACATTGAATCCATTGTCAATTGTCAGGGAAAAAAAAACATCTGGCTCACTAATGTCCTTTAGGCAAAGAAACTGCCACCCTTCCTTAGTCTGGCCTACATGTGACTCTAGACCCACAGCAATATGATTGATTCCTAACACCCTCTGGGCAATTAGGGATGGGCAATAAATGCTGGCCTAGCCAGTGACACCATCATCTCATGAATGAATAAAAAAATAATCCCCAGAATGCACTTGAAAACGTCAAAGAGCTCCAAATATAAGTATGATGTGGAGGAGCTAGTCTTGGACTGTGGTAGACAAAGTGGTCATTGCTGTTGTGCTATGCCTCACAGTCTGTATGAGCTTGAGGGAAATGCTCATGATATCATCACTGTATCACAGCATGTAAAATGGGTGTACAAAGGTCTGATACTCTATCTAACCTCAGAGCACTTGAAAAATGACACTACACTAAGAGCACTCTGCTCTGTTGTAAAACTAATAGCTTGATATTGTCCTAGATATTTATATACCTGAGAAATGGTAATGTTCGTATATAATAGCTGGCTGTAATAAATGTCTGTTGGATTTTCAATACCCATGATAGCCACACCCAGTTTCTTATGTTATGGGAGATAACATAAGCATTACCATGAGGTTAAACATGATGTTGGAGACAATCTCACACCAATTTCCTATGATGGGAGCAATTTTCTTGCCCCACTTAACAGCGTGAGTTCCATTCGACCTTCGTTGTTTGAACGTCTGAAAGATTTTGAAGGCTTGAGCTCTCTAATAGAGCTAATTATGATCCATCAAGTAACCCTTTGAAGTATTCTTGTGCCAATCAGTAGCAGGGGCTGAAAGAACATGAACTTTGAAATATGATTGAAATAAGCTAATTCAATGTGATTTAACGCATACATTTCTGTGCTGGTATCATGGACTGCATTCACAGGAACAAGAAAATATAAAATGTTCACAGCATGGATAAAGTCATTGAGTTCAGTGTGTTTATCCAAGCACTGTGAAAGCCATTGACTTTGTCCCATTCAACAATCCTTATTTAATAATTTTGAGATATGCTTTTTGAGAGTCATTTATGGATTCCACAATCACTGTTCTTCAATACTGTAAGTGAAACAGTCTTCCAACAACCCCCACTGTTCTATTTTACTGATTTACTTATGATCAATACCTACACATTCACATGAGTGGTATGTCCCAGATTATTCAGGGAGGCTGAGTTAGAAATTTAGAAAGCTGGAAAATAGGAGGAGGAGTAGGCCATTCGGCCCGTTGAACCTGATCCAATCTAGTCAGAGCTGAGCATTCAACTCAGTACCCTGTAGGAGAAAGTGAGGTCTGCAGATGCTGGAGATCAGAGCTGAAAATGTGTTGCTGGAAAAGCGCAGCAGGTCAGGCAGCATCCAGGGAACAGGGGAATCGATGTTTCGGGCATAAGCCCTTCCTCAGGAATCCTGAAGAAGGGCTTATGCCTGAAACGTCGATTCTCCTGTTCCCTGGATGCTGCCTGACCTGCTGCGCTTTTACAGCAACACATTTTCAGCTCAGTACCCTGTCCCCAATTTCTTCCCATACCATTTGATCCCCTTCGATCTAAGAAGCAGCTCTAACTCCTTCATGAACATATTCAACATTTTGGCTTCAACCACTTTCTGTAGCAGAGAATTCCACAGGCTCCCCATTTTATGACCATAAGAAATAAGAACATGAACAGGCTATTCAGCCCTTCAAGCCTGCTCCACCATTCAATAGAATCATAGCTGATCCAACACTCCTCACATCCACTTTCCTGTTCTTTCTCCATAACCCTTGATTCCTCTAATGATCAGGAATTTATCTGTCTTGGTATTAAGTACACACAAGGACTCTGTCCCCTCCCCCCTGCAGCCATGGCGAAAGTGGGTACTGCAAGTGCTGGAGATCAGAGTCAAGATTAGAGTGGTGCTGGAAAAGCACAGCAGGTCAGGCAGCATCTGAGGAGCAGGAAAATCAATGTTTCGGGCAGGATTCCTTATGAAAGGCTTCTGCTTGAAACTTCGATTTTCCTGCTCCTCGGACCTGCCGTGCTTTTCCGGTACCACTCTAATTTTGCCCCTGCTTCCTGTGTCAAAGAGTCCCAAAGATTCAGAACCCTCTGAGAGAAGAAGTTCCTCCTCATCTCAGATTTAAATTGGCATCCCTTTATTCTGAAATAATTCCCCCGGTCCTCGACACTTCCACGAGGGGAAACACCCTATCAGCACTTACCCTGTAAAACTACTTAAATATCTGATACGTTTCAATAAGATCACTGCTCATACTTCTAAAGTCCAATGAATAATTTAATCTGTTTAATCTTTGCTCATAAGACAGTCGCTCGATACCAGGGATCATCCTATTGAACCTTCTCTGAAAAGCCTCCAATAAAATTATATCTTTCCCTAAGTAAGGGGAACAAAACTGTTCATAGCATGTCAGATGTAGTTTCACCAGTGCCTTGTATAGTGGCAGTAAGGCTTCCCTACTCTTATACTCCAGTCCCCTTGAAATAAGGGTCAACATTCTATTAGCCTTCCTGACTACCTGCTGCACCAGTGTGCTAGCATTCTGTGTTTTTGTGTGAAGAAATGTATATTATTTCAGTCCTAAATGTCCTACATCATATCCTTAGGATGTGACTTCTTGTTCTGGACTCCTCACTCATTTGGAACATTCATCCTACATTTAGTCAGTCAAGTCTTGTTAAGTTTTATATGTTTCTATGAGACTGCCCACCTCATTTGTGCCCCTCAATATCTTGTCCATTTTGTATGCAATTAATAAGCTGCTGTTTTTACAATTCAATGAAGATATTTAAAAGGCATCTGGATGGGTATATGAATAGGAAAGGGTTTGGAGGGATATGGGCCAAATACTGGTAAATGGGATTAGGTTGATTTAGAATATCTGGTCAGCATGATTGAGTTGGACTGAAGGGTCTGTTTCCATGCTGTACATCTCTATGACTGTATGATTTTCTGTAGAATGGCACCCCCAAGGAATATGCAACTTGCGACCACCGCTGGTTTTGATATATATTCATGAACTGGACTGAGGGATGTGAAGCACGATTTCCAAGTTTCTGATGAGATGAAATTTGCAAATACAGCAAATAGCAAGGAGGATGGGTTGGACTGAAGGGTCTGTTTCCATGCTGTACATCTCTATGACTCTATGACAGTAACAGAGGGAGGGAGCAGATGGCTGGCATCTTCGCGGTTAACTTTAATGCAGAAAATTGACGCAGATTGGAAGCAAATAAATGAGCCAATAAAAAACAAATGTAAAAACTTTAAATGCACTGAAGAAACATGAAGATGTTTTCTATTCATAAATCATCGAAGATGACGTGGAAGGTGATTTCAAAAAGTTACAAGCCATTCCTGGCTTTATAAGTAGATGCACATTATGCAAAAACAAGGATGCTATGGTAATTCATGATAAATCACTATTTAGACCTCAGCTGGAGTACTGTGTACAACTCTGGGCACCACACTTTAGGAAGGATGCTAATGTCTTGTTCTCTTTACTATAGTGTCTTAAGCAGTGAAGGGTTTCAGCTAATGTGGAGAAACTAGAGAAACTGTGATTGTTCCCCTTAGATTAGATAAGGACAAGAGAAGATTTCATGGACGTGATCAAGATTATGTGACACAGCTGATAGGGTGAAACTGTTTCCTATTGAAAGACTGCTCATTAACCTAAGCAGACAGCTTTAACTGACAAAAACAAGCCAAAAGGGAAATAAAGAGTTTTCTTTTTAAATTTAGTGAGTTATTATGACTTAGAATGTACTGCCTGAGATGTTAGTGAGAACAGATCCAGGTGCAAGTTCCATAATAAAGACCTGAAAAAGAGAGGTTTGTAAGATTTTAGGAAAAGACCATTAAAGTAGCCTTTTAGAGAACAGCGGGAAGAATAAGGGGCCAAATGGCATCCCTCTGTGTTGCACAATTCTCCAGTTTTGACAGCCAAACCCCATTAAGAGTGGAGAAATGAAACAGTAAGGAAAGTATGAAAATAAATGATACAGACATGAAATACCATCTTCCTATCAGTGGGGTTGTAGAATGCTAATCTAACATTGGCTGGGGTGAAGTTACTGATGAACAGATTGATAGAAAATCTGAAGAACTACCTAAGGCCAGTTCTGTTGTCATGGGTTTTTCTTCCTGTAATGAGCTTTTCTCTTATCATTTGATGCAGTTGGTAATTATACCCACAGGACTCTTTGTTTGCTGAACATGAAGAACAAGAGTACAAGTAAGCCAAATCGCTTGTAGCTTACTCTGCCATTCAATAAGGTCATGCTGATTTGATCTCAGTTTCCACACACTTTCATGCCATAAATTTTAACTCCTTTATAGTTCAAAACTCTATTTCACCTCAATGACCCAGCCTCTGCAGTTCTTGAAGATAATGGTTTTCCAAGATTCAGAACACAATGAGAATTAAGATTCCACCACATCTTAGTCTTGAATGGTGTGTGTGTGTTTGTGTGTGTGTGGTGCGGGGGGAGGGGGTCGGGGAGGTGGGAATGTCCTTGCTTTAAGGTATGCCTCCTATTTCTGGATATTCCCACCAGGAGGAGTTATCCTCTCAGCATCCATCTTACCAAATCCCATGGAATATTGCACAAGGGGGTGGCATGGTGGCTCAGTGGTTAGCACTGCTGCCTCACAGCGCAGGTACCTGGGTTCGATTCCAGCGTCAAGCAACTGCCTGTGTGGAGTTTGCATGTTCTCCCAGTGTCTTTGTGGGTTTGCTCTGGTTTCCTCCTACAATCTAAAGATGTGCAGGTTAGGTGAATTCACCATGCTAAATTGCCCACAGTGTTCACGGGTGTATAGGTTAGGTGCATCAGTCAGAGATAAATGGAGAGTAATAGGGTTGGGGCATGGGTCTGGGTGGGATACTCTTTGAAGGGTCAGTGTGGACTTGCTGGGCTGAAGGGCCTGTTTCCTCACTGTAGGGATTCGATGTTTAAATGAAAGTAACAATTTGAATAACATTGTTCCTTTCTTTTCTTCCACCAAAGTGGACAACTTTACATTTTCCAACATTACACAATCTCAGAAATTTTATTATGCTGAAGGTAGCCATACAGACCATTACATTGGCTTTCAGAGTGACTTAGCGCCAATCCCTTGCCTTCTCCTCATGCCCTGCACAGTGGCACTTTTCAATTACATTCTACTCCATTCAATTTGGGAAACTACTCATTGACCATCTCACATGATTCTCCCAACTTTCTCATCATTCTTCAGGAAGATTCCACATTTGGATTGGAAATAATTGAGGCCTCAGCACTAGCCCCTATAGCACTCCAACAATTACAGTTTTTAAATTTGTTCAAGGGATGAGGGCATGGCTGGCTAGGCCCCACCCCCTCCGGCCTATCATCCTCACCCTCACCTCCTTCCATCTATTGTATTCCCAGCGCCCCTCCTCCAAATTCCACCCCCCCACCCAACACACCTTTTATCTCAGCCCGCTTGGCACACCAGCCTCATTCCTGAAGAAGGGCTTATGCTCGAAACATCGATTCCCCTGCTCCTCAGATGCTGTCTGGCCTGCTGCGCTTTTCCAGCACCACACTTTTCAACTCTGGATTAACAGTCCAGTGATAATACCATGAGAATTTGCCTCCCCTTGGAAGCAACTTGAAAGGTTCAGTTTGCTGTCCAGAAAGTGAAACATTTATGCCAACTGTTAATTAGATAATCTTTTATCCTTGTTAATATATCACAACAACACCATAAGCACATATCCTGCCCAGTAACTTGTCATGTGACTCTTTATTGAATGTCTAGCGATATCTTACTCCATGCCTGAGGAACGCTTAATCCATCAATGCTGAGTCCTGATAAACTATGGTTAAAGTCACATCAACAAGCCAAACTAGGGTAACTTGGCAGTAACCATTGGAAACTATTAATATCAAATCACATCATTTATCCTCCTATTGCCCAGAGAAATCTCAGTGTGTAATTTGTTTGGTAGAAATTTTGATATTTACCTTGTCAAAACTATACAACATATTGTATATCTCTTATTGCATTGAACTATCCTGCCTCACTTTACCTTTCAATCAATGATACAGCAAATGTGAATCCAATTGGGATTTTGATATTATCCACTGCAATCTTTTCCTTAATCACATTCCAGCCCATTAGCTTTGTAGAGTTTGATTCCTAACCAGTTTTGATTTTGATTGATTTGTGTTATTTCCTTCCTAGTCTTTACTCATTTTCATTGCAAATCCTGTTCACTTTTAAATGTTCCATCCTTTTAATTGATTCTCATTAAAATTTTGCCATGATTGCAAAATGAGCTCCCCGTCCATGCTGACATTATAAGTTTCTCGTCCTTTCAAATTGATAATGAATACATTTTAAATGGATACAAAGAAAGATTTGACTGTGTTATGCAGAAATGTCTAATATACACTTCCACTGTTCAAAATGGGAGATCTTCATAGTTTCCTTACTTAGCCTATGGAGATTATAAACTAAAACAGAGAATGCTGGAGAAACTCCAGCAGATCTGGCAGCATCTATGGAGAGAAAAGGCAATGAAAGCTGAAATAACTCCATAGAGGCCGGTACTCTGTCACCAAGTCACCCTTTATTTACATGTGCTGAGTGCTTGACACTGATCCAGCTTCCTCAGACACAGTGAGAAAAAAAGTTTGATATTCCGTCTGTATTTGTCAGCCAGGACTCCCTGATTAGAGTGGACTACAACCCCAATCTGGGAACTCATGTTCGATGAGGTCCATGTGGCTGACCTTGTTACAATCACTGCAATAAACTAGTTCAACCATTCGGTAACTATTAAGCTTCTAAAACCCTGGGTCCCTTCTTCCACTCCAATTGACCACAGGCATTCCCAGCTACACCTGCCTTGACCAGAATCCCTGACAACACCAAACCCTTCCCTCATCCCAGGATCCAAACACCACTCCCACTGCCAGCCTGAAACCCCTGGTCACAATGCCCACACTCCTCCCCAGCTCCAAAATACTCCTCACTCACCCATTTTTGCCAACAAGCCTTGACATCACGGCCCCAACAGCGCCAAGTCCCAAAATTCCTCTTTCCCATTAACCCTGGTATGTGTTTCCCCCAGCCACCCCATATTTTGCAATGCTGACCCTAACATATCCCTACCCCCAGACCCACCCTAAACACTCCATTTCTTATTTACCTGGCATCTAGGCACCCAACCCTCATTGCATCCTATCCTGACACAATATTTACTTGGCACCTTATCTGGCATCCTACTTACCTGGCTCTCTAACATGTTAGCAGCTATGTTAACCTCACACTTACTTTCCATACTTATCTTTTCACATGAGCTGTCAATGGGCTGGCAGTACTGTTGGATGTTTAAATCACAGAACAAAGCATACTGACTGCTATAAAAGGAGCTGTTGTTTAACTTCACTCAACTATTCTGCAATGTGGGGGATCTGTGTCAATTTCAGCTGCCCTCTGCATTTCAGACAGAGCCAGGATCTGAGTGTCTGGATAGAAATGTGGAAAGGATTCCTGATGAAGGGCTTATGCCCAAAACATCGATTCTCCTGCTCCTTGGATGCTGCCTGACTGGCTGTGCTTTTCCAGCACGACAGACATGACCCTAAAAATGTGGAAATGAGTACAAGTTTAAAAACAATCTGACTGCGATTGCCACTCCTTGGAATTAGATTAGATTACTTACATTAGATTAGATTAGATTAGATTACTTACAGTGTGGAAACAGGCCCTTCGGCCCAACAAGTCCACACCGACCCGCCGAAGCGTAACCCACCCATACCCCTACATTTACCCCTTTACCTAACACTACGGGCAATTTAGCATGGCCAATTCACCTGACTTGCACATCTTTGTGACTGTGGGAGGAAACCGGAGCCCCCGGAGGAAACCCACGCAGACACGGGGAGAACGTGCAAACTCCACACAGTCAGTCGCCTGAGTCGGGAATTGAACCCGGGTCTCTGGCGCTGCGAGGCAGCAGTGCTAACCACTGTGCCACCGTGCCGCCCACTATGTCCAAGCCAATGTCCAAGCCAATATTATTTTTGCTGTTTTATTAAAGTGTATACAATACACTGATCTTCAAAATAGCATTATAGGCCTTACTAGTTCCATAGCATATCAGCTAAAAGACAAAACATTTTCCCATCAAATTCAGGCTTATTCTATATGAGTAGCTCATATAGCACAGAAGAACAAAAGGGCTGAAATTGTCTTTTAAAGGAATGGAAATGAAAATATGGTCATCAATTCTCCATCAGCCTGTGATTTCAACCAAAACCATTACCATGTGACCAGAAGTGGATCATTCAGTCCCTCAGTCCAGTTGTAACATCCAACAAGATCGTGACCGATCTATTTCTCAACTTCATTTCTCACATTTGATGCATAATCCATTGATTAATCTTGGTTTGGAAAATTTCAATTGAATTATTTTCCACAATCTTTGGTCGGTCAATAACTTTTGACATTTATACATGTTTTGCTGGTTTCACAATTAAATAGTTTCATCTCAATTTTATGATCCCAGTTCTACATTCTCCCATGAGAAGAAATGGTTTATACATATATATTAGATTTCCTAAAGTGTGGAAACAGGCCCAATAAGTCCATATCAACCCTCCATAGAGTAACCCACCGCCCTACTCTATATGTACCCTTGGCTAATGCAGGTAACAACAGCTCCTGGAGGAAAGGCACGGGGAGAATGTACAAACTCCACACAGACAGTGGGCCAAGGCAGGAATCAAACCCAGCTCAGTGGCAATGTGAGGCAGCAGCGCTAACCACTGACCCACTGTGCCAACCCATTTACCCTTTCAAATTTTGTTCACTTGACTCACCTCAATTGAATCACTGATCAATCATCTGAACTGCAGGCAACTCAAGACAAATTTCAATAATTATTGTCTTAATTAACACCTGATCTTAGTCTTATGAACTCTACCCATTTCAAAGTCAATATATCCTTCCCATGCCATGGCTCCCAAAATGAATGATGGACTCTTGACCAAAACTAAGCAAGTACAACTGGTGCATACCGTCTTCCAGTTAGAATTTCAAACCCATTGAGATAAATGTAGTGTATTATTCATATTATTCATATTTTTGATTTTCTTATACTGGAGGACCCTGGTTGCTAAAGAACTGTAAATCTGATTGCCAAATCCCTTTGTTTCCACACCTCTTATTCTCTCACCATTAAGAAGCTACTTTAATTGTCTTTTTTGGATGTAAAATGAATGATCCGACACTCAACTAGATTGAAAGCCAAATGCTTTTGTTCTGCTCATTCATCTAATTCCTGTGTAATGTCCTACTTCCATTTACACAAGTGACTATGCTTAAAGCCTTCTGGAAACATTGATGCATGATTTGCTGTCCTACCTGATGAAAAACTGAAACATCGCTATGGATCACTGAGAACTCCCATTTGTTTCATCACGCCCAACAATTCCATACTTTCAACCAGTTCCCAATCTACGTCAAATGAATGCCTCCAATTTGCGTGTGTGTCTTATTCTTACTGATAATCCCTTGTGTTGATGCCCTCCCATATCGATGATATCTTAAGGCAGTCTCCTATTCACTATGGTAATGAGTTCATTAAAACATGCATCAAGAACAGCTCAACATGCTGTATTCTTCACAAGTCCATCCTTGTGCTGTGATCAGCTCATTTTTGAACAACTGCTCAGTGTCTCTGGCCCTGCTGATAGCTTTCATCATTTTCCTGCCACATGACCGTCTTCCCTTTTAATATTCCATCATTACACTGGAGGAGGTGGTGACATAGCGGCAATATTACTACACTAAGATGCCAGTTTGGGGGAATTGTTCAAATCCCATATTGGAACACAAATTCAATGTATAAATTTGGAATTTTAAAGTTATCTTGCTAATTCTGCCAAGAAACTGCCAGCAATGGTGTACAGCGTAATGGCCATGGGATGAGCAAAAGGTATTGAAGTATTTAATCAGCCATTATTGTATAGGATGGCAGGGCAAGCTCAATGGGCTGAGTAGTCTACTGCTCTTCCTATATCCGTATTATTAATGCTTCATTAATGCCTTTGAGGGAAGGAAATTTGCCATTCTAACCTGATCTAGTTTACATGTGACTCCAGACCTATAACAATGTGGTTGAGTCTTATCTGCCCTCTGAAATGGCCGAGAGAGCCAATTGGTTCAAGGGTAATTAGGGATGCGCAGTATAGTGATTGAAACCAGTTGCATCTTATTGACTATGAGATCCTTATTGGGTTTGTTAACCCGGGCCAATCAAGGAGCCTTGGGCAACAGAGGTAAACAGCAGATGAGAATCTCCTCACTTTCAGGGATTGACTCTGAGCTGGCTGGCCACAGCCAGTGTACTGTGCACAAGTAAATAAAGGGTGACTTGGTGACAGGATACTGGCCACAATGCAGTTTTTTGAGCCAGCAACCAAGGTCTTTGCCAGTAATACTCACATCCCATGATACAATAAAGATAAACAAGATTATTCTATCTTGACCTTGACTGTTAAATCAGCTCAACCACTTTACAAGCTAAATTTATCACTGACTGCCAGACAGGAACAACAGAGATGTGTAATCAACATGGTGGATAGATGCATTTGGTTCAACACAACCTGTTCTTCATTAGTTCTCTGAAGCAAGAAGAAATGAAATTAGATTACTAGCAATGTGTTAAGTTCGATGATGCCAATGTAACCCCACATTTGTTTTAGTCGTAATGTCCATGTCAATGTGCACTGCATATTGAAAACTATGTATTGTATAATGGTGGAAGAGAATGGTTACATGAAAAGCGAAAAAAATAACTAGCCACTAAACATATCTCTCTATCTTTCCACAGAAATTATTAGCTCCTTTATTATTTAAGAGGGTGCTTTGAAGCATAATGATTGAAAGCATAACAAGCACAATTCAGTCATGATCATCTGCAATAGTGATTGGGGCATCCCAGTGGACAATAGACAAGTAATCTATATCACTTTTTATTTCTAAGGTGCATTTAGACTTCAAAACCATTCTGAGGCTTTTCTGGAACTGGTAGCTGTGGTCTACCAGATGGACACCTACTGGCTTTGAATTTTAACTGCCCAGTTTTGGAAAGAACTCTCCATCCATTTGGATAAAAACATACATGAAATCATCTCCCAGTAATTCACAAGTTAAATATTTAGACAGCTGTGGGGGTAGTCTGACTGCCCAATTCAAATTGAAGCAAGGTCATTTCAAAAGAAGACTCCATGAGCACTTTACAAAGGTGCTTAAAACATAACACACTGACTAGGTTTACATTGCTAGTTTAATGTTGATTAAAAGTTGTAATCACTGCCCCAGTGTTGAACTTGCCCTGTGTGTGAAACCTCTGTCTGTCACTGAGATTTCACCTTTCAATTTTTATTCTTCCTGATTATTTATTCAAATTCTGTGCATTACAAATAAAACCCATGTTTTGCAATTGAAAGATGAGAAAATCTTGCAAAGAATGCTTTCAGCTGGACTCCACAGCTAAATATCACATTTGCAAGTGCATTAAATGCAACCGTATCCTTGGTATCAAGATAATGCATCATCCTGCTAGATCAAGGATTCTAAATCTGTTTAAAAAATTAATTAAATCCATTTCTGCTGACTTCGTGAAACAAATGCCCAACTCCCACGCAAAGTCATGTTGATAATAGAGTTTGTGGATAATTAAATGTTCAAGTAAAAGGAATCGAGGTATCAGTATGCATTATAAATACAAATGGAAATAAACAATTGAAAAAACAGTTGTACTGCACTTGTCTTGGCAGCCTTTGGTCTTCATCCAAAGGGGCAGCACAGTGTTCAGCACTGCTGCCTCACAGCACCAGGGACCCGCGCTCGATTCTAGCCTCGGGCGACTGTCTGTGTGGATTTTGAGCATTCACCCTGTGCCTGTGTGGGCTTTCTTAGGCACTCTGGT
Source organism: Chiloscyllium plagiosum (assembly GCF_037043375.1). Taxonomy (NCBI): domain Eukaryota; kingdom Metazoa; phylum Chordata; class Chondrichthyes; order Orectolobiformes; family Hemiscylliidae; genus Chiloscyllium; species Chiloscyllium plagiosum. Next base: position 18,065,812 of record NW_028270156.1, read on the forward strand.
TTCCTCTCACAATCCAAAGATGTGCAGTTAGATGAATTAGCCATGCTAAATTGCCCCATAATGTTCATGGATGTGCAGGTTAGTTGCATTAGTCAGGGGTAATGTAGAGTAGTGGGGGAATGGATCTGGGTGGGTTACTCTGCGAAGGGTTGGTGGAGACTTGTTGGACCACATGGCCTGTTTCCACACTGTAGGTATTCTATGATTTCTATGACATATACGGTTCACCTATTGAAAATATCCAATTTGTTCGCTCTTGCTTTCTTTTCTAACTATATGGAACCTGAGGAGGGTTTTATCCATTCCTGATAGCAGAGACAGGAGCTGGGAGCTGATTCCCAGGTACTCTAATCAAAATTGAGATGTCAGTGGTGTCAGAAGACATTTAAGATCACATCGTGGAAAACTTTTCATATGTGAAGCCTACAGTCAGGCAACAATGCAGAAAATACAGGCAGACTATACAAAGGCCTCCTGCATAACCAAGGAGACTCTTCATCTTAGTCACAACTTTCTCGGCACATGTCATTGCCCAGCCATCTCAGCGCTTTCAATTGAAGAGATTGTGATCCCTCTCCTCCAACATTTCTCCTACCTTATTTATTACTGTCATTCACTCCCAATCCACTGACCATCACACCTTTACCCACTTCACATCTCCACATTCCCAGTTTCACCATCCTCTATGCTGTTCACACCACTCCACAACCCACCCTGGCCCACTCACCCCATACCAGCCTGTGCTGGTCACGAATCTCTATCCCTGCTGCCAGTCTTTGTGCAACAAAATTCAACAAGGAAAACCATGGACCACAGGCACTAGTGCAAAAAGCCAACGGCTGCATGCCACCTCAGGGTTATTTGGCAAATGTCGTCCAAATGCAGAATCATGTTTACTGTTAGGCATGGTATTTTTAGTTTGAAATGCACTGCAGTCAGTACCTTGCCTGTTGCATACAGTAGAAAGTGAGGACCGCAGATACTGGAGATCAGTGTCAAGAGTGTGGTGCTGGAAAAGCATCAGCAGGTCAGGCAGCATCCGAGGAACAGGAAAATCAACATTTTGGGCATAAGCCCTTCAAACAGCCAAAGGGACATGCTGTGTAGTAAAATCCCTCAATATTTTAGATGCATGCCCTACAAAGTCCACTTTCCAATTAACTAACACTCTCTTCACATACTGGATATCGTGTTGTGCTCCTTTACACTGATATTCTTGTGAATGTCTTGATGAGTGCAAGACAAATATTCCGTATAAAAACATTGAGAAATGAACAAAATCTGGTGAGTGACTGATGAATTCTATTCACAGATGTAAATAACCTCTCAGCAGAATTGGTATTTTAAGCGCTGGTTATGACATTTTCTTTTGTGTAAAACCATTTTGTAAATATAGAGCATGTTCAAAAATATAGCCTTTTGATTATTGTTTGAGATAATTCATACTGGTTTGTTTAATCTTTATCTCATGTTGATATCATATTGTGAATGAAACAATACATGTTTATTTCTCCTGTGGTCTTCTGTTATTCAAAAGTAATGATATTATAATATGTTGTTATTGGAGATTTCCAGCTATCATCTGAGATAAAGTACAGTGTTTTGGCTTCTTTTGGAAGAAGCAAGATTGTTATGGTGGAGACCAGCATGAGTAAAATAAACAGAAACCGATAGAAGTATAAGGTCATTTCACAGCTTCATTCGAGGAGAAAGTGAGGGCTGCAGATGCTAGAGGTCAGAGTCAAAAAGTGTGGGGCTGGAAAAGCACAGCAGGTCAGTCAGCATCCGAAGAGCACAGTTGACGTTTTGGGTATAAGCCGTTTATCAGGAATGTGGGGAGTGGGGAGGGGGAGGTGTCAAGGGGGCTGAGAGATAAATAGGAGGGTGTGGGGCTGGGGGGAAGGTAGCTAGGAAGGCAATAGGTGGATGCAGGTGGGGTGGGGGGGGGGGGGGGGGGAGGTGATGGAGTCCGTTTTCCTTTTCATATTTTGACATACTTAACATGTGCTGAGCAGTTGACATGAAGAAATTTACTGTGAACACATGTAGCTGAACAGTTCCAAATTTAAAATGGTAACTCCAAGCATGATCACCATTCCTATCACAGACAAAAGAACATTCTGAGAATCTTAATAAATCTATTCTAAATTTGTTCCAAAGCAACCTTAAGTCTTAAAATCCTTGTAAAGCTGGTAATGTTAAAGAGAAAGGAATCCTCATGATGCCAAATAAAAGAAAATCAATGGACAAGATGACACTTAAAAATATATTTACTGTAACAATTACATAACGATTAATACACTTCAAACGTTAATTAATAGGCAAATTCTGTAACAAATGAAAAGTTACATTTTACTTTGAATACTTGATCCAGTGAAGATACACTTCATGTTATTGCAAGCACTTACATCACTTCCCTTCCAAATGTGGCGTCATGTAAAACCTCACAGACATTCCAACTTGGACTCTGGTGCTTAGTATCAGTTCTGCAGCCCCTGCTTAAGGAAGTTTGCAATTTTCTCGAGGACACAAAATCTCCAAGTTCCTTTCACTGAGACCTTTAACAGTCTGGTTGTCTCTGGCAGACTAACACATCTGTGATTGCCTCTACCTTTTCTTCCTGTCTCCCTGTCCATCTTCAACTTTATCACACATGCTAACACAGTCCTTACCCTATTCTAAGAGACCACTACCCTGTTTCTCCATCAGGATTGGTTCTGAGTTGTAGACAGTGAGGCTATTTTCATTTAATACTCTGGTTCTCTGTCTAATTTACCTTTGCTTCAGTCCATAGCAACCAAGATCATGTGGATATTTCTTTCAACTAAGATGCTGACTGCGAAGCCCAAATACACCATTTCAGAATACTTCAGTATCACTTTTGTAACTAAAGGAACATCCCAAAAATAGATTTACTGATCTGCAAGAACAATTACAGAGTTCATTTTTAAAAAGTCTATGTTATGAGGGTTTTAAGGTGCTTTTTGCAAATTAGTACAGAGGCATAAGTTTTAGGATCAGGATAGACCATATGGCTCATTAAACCTGCTCCACCGTTCACTAAGGTCATGGTTGAAATGAGTGCAGTTTCAACTCTTTTTCCTGTCTGCTATTCTTAAACCCTTGACAACCCCCCTCTTGTCTACAAAAATATCAATATAAATCAGCCTTGAATATTTTCCGGGCAGATAATTTTGCATTCTAACTCACTCCTGAGAGAAAGGAATTCTTCGCATCTCCATTTTAAAACCAAAACTTCTTATTATTGTTAAACCATGTCACCTACTTCTATTCTCCCCCATATACTGCGGGGTGGGGGTCGAGTTTAAGAGACGCGAGGTTTTGCTGCAGCTCTACAAGTCCCGGTGAGACCATACTTGGAATATTGTGTCCAGTTCTGGTCGCCCTACTATGGCAAAGATACACAGGCTTTGGAGAGGGTGCAAAGAAGGTTTACCAGGATGCTGCTGAAAATGTGTTGCTGGAAAAGCGCAGCAGGTCAGGCAGCATCCAGGGAACAGGAGAATTGATGTTTCGGGCATAAGCCCTTCTTCAGGAATGGGCTTATGCCTGAAACGTCGATTCTCCTGTTCCCTGGACGCTGCCTGACCTGCTGCACTTTTCCAGCAACACATTTTCAGCTCTGATCTCCAGCATCTGCAGACCTCACTTTCTCCTTACCAGGGTGCTGCCTGGACTGGAGGGCTTGCCTTATGAATAAGCTCGTACTTTTCTCTCTGGAGAGAAGGAGGAAGAGAGGAGACCTGATCAAGGTGTACAAAATAATGAGAGGAATAGATAGAGTCAATAGCCAGAGACTTTTCCCCAGGACAGGATTGACTGCTACGAGAAGTCATAGTTTGAAGATATTAGGAGGAAGGTATAAAGGAGACGTCAGAGGTAGGTTCTTTATGCAGAGAGTTGTGAATGCATGGAATGCGTTGCCAGTTGTGGTGGTGGAAGCAGAGTCATTGGGAAATTTAAGCGACTGCTGGACATGCACATGGATAGCAGTGAGTTGAGGAGTGCACAGGTTAAGTTACTATATTTGACATTAGGATTAAATCTCGGCACAACACCTTGGGCCAAAGGGCCTGTTCTGTGGTGTGCTTTTCTATGTTCTATGTTCTGTAGAGAAACATTTTCCTATTATCCACTTAGCTAGGTTCCAATGGATCATATGCTTCAAAATGATCACCTTTTATACATCTAAACTCCAATTGGTATAAGCAAACTCTTCTTCACAAGGGTGGCACGGTAGCTCATAGTGCCAGGAACCTGGTTCGATTCCACCCTCAGATGACTACCTGTGCAGAGTTTGCACATTCCCTCCATGTCTACACGAGTTTCCTTCAGGTGCTCTGGCTTCCTCCCACTATTCAAAGATCGGAAGATCGGAAGGATGTTGTGAAATTTGAAAGGGTTCAGAAAAGACTTACAAGGATGTTTCCATGGTTGGAGGATTTGAGCTACAGGGCGAGGTTGAATAGGCTGGGGCTGTTTTCCCTGGAGAGTCAGAGGCTGAGGGATGACCTTATAAAGATTTGCAAGATCATGAGAGGCATGGATAGGATAAACAGACAAAATCTCTTCCTTGGGGTGAGGGAGTCCAGAACTAGAGGGCATAAGTTTAGGGTGAGAGGGGAAAGATATAAAAGAGACTAAAGGGCAACTATTTCATGCAGAGGGTAGTACATGTATGGATTGAGCTGCTAGATGAAGTGGTGGAGGCTGGTACAATTGCAACATTTAAAAGGCATTTGGATGGATACATGAATAGGAAGGGTTTGGAGGGATATGGGCCGGGTGCTGGCCAGTGGAACTAGATTAGGTTGGGATATCTGGTCCGATTGGATGAATTAGACCGAAGAGTCTGTTTCTCTACTGTAATCTCTATGACTCTATGACTTTATATGCTGGTTAGGTGGATTGGCCATAGGAAATGTAGGGTTATTGGGGTGGATCTGGGCGGGATTCTCTTTGGAGAAGCAGTGTGTACTTGATAACTTGAATCCCCACCCTATAGGGATTCTCTGAAAGGTTCAGTAAAACTTGGCTGAATTATTTCAAGTGAAATATTTTCAAATATGCTCCTACATCGTACTCCAAATACAATCTCACCTAGGTCCTGTGCAGTAAAACGTTCCTACATTAATATATCATTCCCCCATTATTACTGCCTCTGCACAAACTCCAAGGTCCATGCATGACAGATACGCTGGAACTGGAAGTCAATGTGTTTGTCCGTGGACTCTTCCGAGTGGTTATATAGTCCCATGACTTCACAGCTTAGGGAAAACATTAACTGCAACCATTACCGAAGTTGTATTTGCCTTCGAAATTGCTTCCTGGACCAGCGTATTAACTATTGGGAGTTTCAGGATTAAGAGTTTTATTGCTTCTACTGTTATACAAAGCAGTTGAGATCATGCAATGAAAATTTGGAATTTTATTCTCATTTTGTTTGACTTATAATTTGCACACAAAAGCACAACCATTAGTGGAAACTCAGAACTTAAAGATCACTGGCATGCTGTCCCCAATTAGTTAAAGAAGGATACCAGTGTGTTGCTTTCACAACCCCAAGGGCCCATTAATAAAAATCATTGCCAGAGGATGGAGCTAAAGTTCCATTGCCAGGCAAGAAACTACTATTTAATATAAATATCTCTTACATTGCTGTTTTGACAAAGCAAAGAAATCAAAATGAACATGGTGCAAATACTTTTGAACTCTACTGAGAAATTTAACCTCTTTAATTGGAACTGCCTTTGAGAAATGTATGTGTCAAAAATCCAGTTTATTTATAATGTTCAAATAGTATAAATCGAAGGAGTTAGGATACTCTATTTAATCAAAATAATTGCTTAAATATCAGAATTATGCAATTTAATGTTAGAAAATGATCACTGAACTCAGCAAAGATGAGCAGGTTAGGTGGATTGGCCATGCTAAATTGCCAGGGATATTTGGGCTAGGACTGTTAGGCATGGGAAACGTAGGGTTATAGGAATGGGGTGAGTCTGGATGGGATGCTCGTAGGACGGTTGGTGTGGACCCAATGGGCCAAATGGCCTATTTCTGGACTGTAGGTATTCTATGACTCTTCTATGAATCTTTTAAGACAGACAAAAGCAAAATATTTTGAATACTAGAAATCTGAAATAATAATATAAGGTGCTTGGAAGCTTAGCAAGTCAGGCAACAGCTATACAGAGAGCAATGCAATGTAAATATATAATCAGGAACGGGCCATTCAAGCATTTTCCACACTTCTGTCAAATCATTCCTGATTTGTACGTCAATACATGTGAAATAATTCAACACATTTCAGTACACATCCCTTGGCATGTTTGCCTAACAAAAATCTTGTGATCTTAGTCTTGAAGATTGGAATTAATGTTTCAAATCACTGAACTTTCATAGAATCCCTACAGTACAGAAAGAGGCCACTTGGCCCGTCGAGTCTGCACTGACCCTCTGAAAAGCATCCCAAGCAGACCCACTCCCCATTCGTAACCATGACTAATCCACCTAGTTGACACATCCCTAGACATTAGGGTGGCATGGTGGCCAGGGCAGCACGGTGACCAGGACAGCACTGTGGCTCAGTGGTTAGCACTGCTGCCTCACAGCACCAGGGTCCCAGGTTCGATTCCAGCCTCGGGTGACTGTCTGTGTGGAGTTTGCACATTCTCCCCGTGTCTGTGTGGGTTTCCTCTGGGTGCTCTGGTTTCCTCCCACAGTACAAAGATATGCAGGTCAGGTGAATCGGCCATGCTAAATAGCCCATCATGTTAGGTGCATTAGTCAGAGGGAAATGTATCTGAGTGAGTTACCCTTCGGAGAGTCGGTGTGGACTCGTTGGGCCGAAGGGCCTGTTTCCACACTGTAGGGAATCTAATCTAATCATTACAGAGCTAATTGCCAATGGCCAATCCATCTAAACTGCAATTTTTTGGACTGTGGAGGAAACCAGAGCACCCAACAGAAATCCATGCAGGCACAGGGAGAATATACAAAGTCCACTGTCACCTAAGATTAGAATTGAACCCAGGTCCATGGCACTGTAAGGCAGCTGTGCTAACCACTGAGCCATTGTGCCACCTTCATCCAAATAGGTTGGAAGCAGATTTCTGATTTGCTTCAAGAACTCACATGGGTACTAATGCATATTTTTATTTTGCTTCTGTGTCATTGTATCTTAGCAGCAAGTTATTTCTCTCATTCCATACATTAACCTGTATGTGTTGCTGGTGAGCAAGATTAAGCGATTGTGTGAAAGCATTCAATTTACAGCGTTCCTGCCCTGACTTGAACCATATAGTTCAACATACAGAAGCTAATTCAGCAATACCTGAGACTCAGAAAGAATATGCCATTAGAAGCTTAATAGTTTGTCACAGTCTTTATTTATTCTTTGACAGCTCCTTTGTAATACTGTCTAAAATAATATCATTTAGTTTTCATTGTGATTAACAAATGGTACATTGATGAATAAACAGGAGCAAGAGTTGGCATGTCAGAAACTGTGCCTATTATTGTATGAATTCTTTGCAATTATTTGATAAAATCAGAATTATATTTCAGCTTATCATGACTACATTTCTTATTTAATTTCACATTTAATTTAATTTAGTCTACTAACAGCAAAATGCTGTTTCTAACGATAATCACCATCGTGGTGGATAAGTTATTTCACAGCTGGCTATGCAGCGTGCATAATAATTTCTTTGGAGGTACTCTGTTAAGAAATGAATACTTAGACGTCTCTATGAAACTTGTTAGCTTTTTCTGGACGTTGTGAAAATCAATGCATCTGTAAGGACTGCTTCCTCACAAAATTAACTACAGTAGCACTTCAGAACTGAGAGGTTGGTGGAAAATTTGTTTTGATGTGCCAGTGGGCAAGCTCAAAGCAGCCCACTAATTGCATACTCCATGGCTAATTGCATGCTCCAAGCCTCATTTAATTAAATATACATTTGAGCCTGCAAGAAGCAACCACAGGAGATCCCCTTTCTACAGAGCACAATGGTGTCCTGCAATAGTGGGGAGAGGCAGGAAATTTAATTTGGAAAGCCTGGTCAGTGGGATCCTCTGCTGACTGACTTGTTGATACAGAGTACTGGGGTGTCGGTCTGGCAACTTGGGTGTTTCTGAGGCAAGTCGCTGATTCCCCCATAAATTTAACCAACACTTTGAATCCAGCGCTATAAATATCAAAGATGGCCTTTGGTGCAAAGCTAAAACTGAATGCTCAGATATTGTGAATTAAGTACCACCATCGGGTTCATTATATCTATTCACACTTCAATGTTCATCCTCAAATGCAAAGATAACCAAGGTTTACACTCTCTACTGCAAAATAACCTCGTCAAAACTTCTCCCCATCTCCTCCATTATTACCTTCAACAAGTGTTAAGGAGCTTGTGAGCTTCATTGTCATTCAGACTGGGTCCATCTGATCGGCTGCATTTGCTGCCTTCCTAACCTCCCATAGTCCCCTGCCAAACCCCCCCCCCCCCCAGATTTCTCTCTGCGGTTGGATCTTCTTCAGTGTTTTTTCACCTTAGCTCCTCACGTGAATTCCACAATTTTGTCTTATACCAATGCCTGCTCTTTTCACTTTATGCCTGTGAACCAGCTGGCTATTTTCTACTGGTTCCTTATCAGTGATATTGTTAACAGTTCTCTTTCCTATGATGTCTCCGTCTTCATCAAACCTGCTGTTATCACTCTTATCCAAGAAACAAAATAGGCATTAATCCCTCTGCCCTTGTAAATTGCCACCCAGTGTTCAAATTTCCTTTTCCCTCCAATCTTTTTGAATGTGCTGTCCCCTCCCAAATCCAGCTTCATCTTTCCTGAAATACTACCTTTGATTATACCTTTCAGTCTGGTTCTTAGCTCTGCCAAATGGCTCTTATGAAAGCAACAAACAAGACCAGACTAAACCATTGCATCTCATATTTTTCAAATTCTGGGTAATCCAAGATGGAAGACAGAAAAAATTTCTGGCTGTAACAGCTGCTCATTTTTTGAGCTATTTTAGGTGGTGGAGGTGATTTCCTCGAATCCCAGGAGCAGCAATTACTGTTTTATATGCTGTTGCATTGTTTTGGAACTTTGGAGGAAAAAAGTCAAAACAACAGCACTTTTAAAAAGGAGACAGTCAGACAAAGATGGCAAGCACATGGTCTGTAAGGGAGAGAAAGAAACTCACACTGCTAACTGACACAACAGTGAATCTGCGCAGTTATTGCCTTGGCTATTTGAATTCATGTATCGTTGGACATCAGAGTGTGTCTAGGAAAACTTAACAAACAGCGAAATTCACAACTGATCTTGGAGGAACCTGTTTGGGAGAGGTCACAGCACAGAAACAGACAAGTAAATAGTTTTAAGTATAGCCTGGCTGTAAATCTACATTAGTGAGTAGAATGGGTTCTTTCTTGATTATATGTTTTTCTTGGGATCTGTCTCTTGATTAAATTTTTTAAAATATAAGCCGTAAGTATTAAGTTAGCTTGGAGCATTGTTATGTAGAGCAATAAGACGGTGCTATTTTCTGGGTCTATAGATTGGAAGGAGCAAAATGGCCTTTAGTAGAGTGATATGCTCTTCTTGTTGGATGTGGGAGTTTCAGGAGAGTTGAAGGGTTACTGAGGATTATATATGCAATAAATGTTGTTGGTTGTAAATCCTGTCATATTGAATGGATCGTTGGAGCAACAGTTAAAAGTAATGAGGAATTTACAAGAGCTAGGGGGTGTGATGGATGGCAGTTATAGAAAGGGAGAAAAGCCACAGATACAGTCGGGTAGATGGGTTAACTCCAGGAAAGAGATGGGAGGTAAGCAGGCAGTGTAGGAGTCTTCTGTGGCTAGCCCCATTTCAAACAAGTATGCTGTTTTGGAAACGTAGGGGTGATGGACGTTCAGGGGAATATGATGTGAACAGCCAAGTTTGTGGTATCAAGACTGGTTCTAATGTAATGAGGGGTATATTGGGTTCCAAGTGATTGATTGTGTTGGGGGACTCTCTAGTCAGGGGCACAGACAAACGTTTCTGTGGCCAGCAGCAAAAAATCAGAATGGTGTGTTGCTTTCCTGGTGCCAGGATCAAGAATGTCTCTGAGAGGGTGCAGAATGTTCTTAAAGGAGAGAAGGACCAGCAGGAGGTCATTGTACGCATTGGTATCAATGACATAGGAAGGCAAAAGGATGAGATTCTGAAGGGAGAATATAGAAAGTTAGGACAGGAATTTAAAACAAGGTCCTTGAGGATAGTAATATCTGGATTACTTCCGGTGCTGTGAGCTAGTGAAGATAGGAATAGGAGGATAGAGCAGATGAATGCATGGCTGAAGAGCTGCTTTATGGGAGAAGGATTCACATTTTTGGATCATTGGAATCTCTTCTCGGGTAGAATTGATCTGTACAAGAAGGATGCATCAGACCTGAATTGGAAGGGGACTAATACACTGGCAGGGAGATTTGCGAGAGGTGCTTGGGAAAATTTAAACCAGTAAGTGGGGGTGGGGGGGGGCGTGGGTGGGACCCGGGGACATACTGAGGAAAGAGATCAATCTAAGACTGATACAATTGAGAAAAGAAGCAAGTCAAACAGTCAGGCCAGGCAGGAACAAAACAGAACAAGGTAGGACTGATAAATTAAACTGCATTTATTTCAATGCACAAGGCCTAACAGGGAAGGCAGATGAACTTAGGTCATGGTGAGGAACATGGGACTGGGATATCATAGCAATTATAGAAACATGATTCAGGGATAGACAGGACTGGCAGTTTAATGTTCCAGGTTACAAATGCTATAGAAAGGACAGAAAGGGAGGCAAGAGAGGAGGGGGAGTGGAGTGGCGTTTTTGATCAACCACCTGATGAAGGAATAGCGCTCTGAAAGCTAGTGTTTCCAATTAAACCTGTTGGACTATAACCTGGCGTTGTATGATTTTTAACTTTGTACACCCCAGTCCAACACCAGCATCTCCAAATCACAACTTGAAAAAGAAACTGAAAGTGTATTGGGTGTTACAAAAATATCCATCTAGCGCATATAATGAGATGCAGCCTCTATTAAAGCTTTGCTGATCTGTTCAAAATTAAAAGTGACTTTAAGTGTTTTCTCCCAGCCTGAGATGTGACACAGTTATCAGTCACCTTTCCAAATGTCACACTTTTTTGGCTCGGTGTCAAATTTTGATGGCTGTTGTGAGGCATCCCGGGACCACTTACCATGCTCAAGGCACTGTATAATTACAGGGTGTTGTTGTAAAAAGTAGACTGCATAAACAAGAAAGGAGAGTTTAATCGCTGATGACTCATGCAGTGTGACTCCAGTAATAATGCTTTAGAAAGCTCAGTGTTGACTGATGGTTTTGAGGAATCAACTGCGACAAATACAAGGCAGTCTGCAGGATTTAATAGGCTTGAACAAGGGGCTGAATGGTGAGTTTTCTCAGCAATCTGTCAAGCAGTTTGATAGGGGAGTGGGGATTTAAGTGCCACAATGTATTAATGAACTGGCTGCTCTCCTCTGGAACCCAGATCTAACTGCATACCGAGGTCACTTAACGGATTTAAATTTGTTCTCTGGATTACCTCTGTCATATGTGAGTAAAGCCGAAGGATATATTTTATGAATTTGCGTGGTTGGCATAAAGCTTAGCATGCTGGAAGCATCAGTCAGGAATTTAAGTGCAGAGATCAGTGTGTGGCCAGAGTTTTCCTAATCTATAGAAAAACCTACAGGATTTGCATTCAGCAATCAATTCTCCCCGTAGGCACACAAGGTTTCAGAAGCATAACTCATAGCTAACCTCTCTTTTCCTTCTGGGCAGGTCTCCCTCAAACTCAACTTGAACGAATGAGAGAGAGAAAGAAAAACAGAAACATCATGCTCATGCAGTTGAATCCAATTTCATTGTTCAACTATATCATTTCAACGAGTTTGCAGACAGCAGCTTGTTGTGTTTAGAATGACCTGTGTCTAAGTGCCTGAAAAGGGGAATACTTCTACTAAAGCATCATTCATCTTGATGAACATGAACAACAACAATAAAAAAACACAAAAAAATGTCACCAGACTGAGATCTACTTAATGGGATGATGCAGTTGACAATTACATGATCAGATTTTTCATTCTTTAACTCGTCTATCTAGTGACCTTAATTACATTTTTGTGTCAACATTATCGATATGAATTATCATTTGTAGCATAAAGGACGGCAGTGCTCATATGAAGGGGAAGTGAAGTTTTGCCATTATTATCAAGATTTCTGCACAGAACTATTGACTGAGTCTTTTCAGTATTAAATGAAACACAGCCTTTGTCTGTCCATTGTCCAACTGCTTTTAAACCTGTCTGCAGTGATTTAGTTGCTTCCTATCTTCACTTAGAAATAATCATTCTGTAGGTAGTATTGTGAAGTAGCAAGTTAACACTGGGTGGTCAATTCAAGTGAGAAATATAATGGCAACCAGCAGAATTACCAGAGAACCACTACCTCAACATTCTACTCTGAGGAAGTAATGGATTCACTTTAAAAGCCTCTCAAATATGATGGAACAAGCTTGTTTCTTTAAGTAACAAAATGGTATTGCAATGCCTGGTATGAAATTATGAGCAGCTGCTATGGTTATCTTATATCAAGCACCAAAAGATTTGTACAGTATCTGGCTTGGGAGAGTGATATTGAAACAGCTTGACTTACAGCTTCTTATTCATAAGGATTTCAATAAGCTGACCCGACTAATCCTTTCACAGTTATTACCATGCTATCTGCCCAGATGGTCCGTCCCTATAACATGAATGGTAGTGAAACAAAAGTGTTAAATAACCAGTCCCTATTTTATCATTGATCTTGTGACACTTGTAGTACCCAATAAGTAGTCTATATCAACCTTATTCAAGAATACAATATTAACAGTGTGAGGAACATAAGGATTACAGAAGGAGTGGGAGAATTTGAATCTTGAAACTTATTTACTTATTTGATGTTTATGCTGGTATCTTTGCTTTCAGTTGCCTATTTCCTTATTCACTTACACATGTATCCCGATAAAAACTGATCCACATTGCAACATTAGTAGTTGGTAAACTGTGGAAATTTTGTCAAACCACATTGAAATTCTGAATCTTATTCATTCTTGCCATAGTTTTTCATATTTCCCACCTCCACCCACATTGCTCAAGATAAGGGAGAGTTCCAAACCCCTTTAAGCAGAGCAACCATTGACTGACACAGAACAGGAAGTACCTGGGGAAACTCTGTAGGTCTGGCAGCATATGAGGAGAGATAAACAGAGTTAGCATTTTGAATCCAGCAGCCTGAAGTTAGAACTGAAATCAGCTGGGAAATAGTGGTATTGATGCTGATGATGGTGGGAGGGATTGGAAGTGGGGGAAGGGGCAAGGGGTGGAGAGAAGAGTAAACCGAATAGATGGAGACGGAGACTAGAGAGAGGGAGAGAAAGAGAGAAAGGAAAAGTAAAGCAAACAAAGAGTTTGCTGATGATAAGCTGAGAGGCAGATAAATGCTAAAAGGGACACAAAATAAGAGCCCACGGTGTTGGAGGTAGTATATTGGAGTGGATAGAGAATTGGCTAATGAGCGGGAAATAGTGAGTAGGGATAAGGGGTTCTTTTTCAGGTTGGTGACTTGTGACCAGTGGGGTTCCACAGGAATCTGTGCTGGGACCACATCTGTATGTAATGTACATATTTATAAACTGGAGGAAGGAAGCGAATGCACTGGAACCAAATTTGCAGACAACACAAAAATAAGTGGAAAGGCAGGCTGTGAGAGTGATAAAAGCAGTTTGCGTAGAGATATTTGTAAGTTGAGTGAGTTGGCAGTGGGAGTGTGATGTGGGAAGGTATGAACTTGGAAGGGAGAACAATAGAACCAAGTGTTATGAATGGAGACGGATTTCAGAAGGTTGCAGTGTGGAGTGATTTGGGTGGGCGTGTGCACAAAATACAGAGGGTTGACACACAGTCAGTGATGAGGAAGGCAAAGGGAATGTTGGGTGTTTTATCAAGGATTTTGGAGATAGGGAGTAGGGAAGTATTGCTGCATTTGTACAAGATGCTGGTGAGACCACATCTGGAGCACTGTGAGCAGTTCTGTTCCTTTATTTAAGGAGCATATCATTTCATTGGGAGCAGTTCAGAGATGGTTCTCTGGAATAATCCCTGGTATGGAGAGATTGTCTTATTATCAAAGGGTAACAGGCTCAAAAGGTTAAAAGGTTGGAACACTACTTGCTGGAAGTTAGAACAGTGAGGGGTAATATTATTGAAACATCTAAGTTTCTTAAGGGGATTGACAGGATAAATGGTAAGAGATGTTTCCTTTCATTGGAGATTCTAGGATCAGAAGGTATAGTCTCAGAATCAAGGGGTGCCTATCTAAGACTAAGATGAGGAAGGATTTCTTCTTTCACAGAGTTGTGTCTTTTGAACTCCATGCCTCAGAGATCTGTGAAAGCAGCTTCCTTGTGTACATTTAAGGCTGAGATAGGTAGGTTCTTGATCACTAGGGGGAATTAGGGATTATGGGGCAAATGCAGGAAACTGGACGTGTGAAATTTTGCATCAATCATGATCCTATTGAATGGCGGAGGAACCCCACGGGACTGAACAGCTTACTCCTGTTCCTATTTCTTATGGACTTATGGGTGTTCAAGGGAAGTGTGAATAATTGGAAATGGGTTGGCTGTGCTGGGAGCAACAGATACAGAACAGGAGTGGGTAGCAAAAAATAGAGGAAAGTGTTCACCTCATTGGCTGAGCAACAATGGAGATTTGAGCTACAATTTCCAATAGACTGCGTCCCCTGAAATTAACCCCATTCGGGAAACAGCCATAAAATGGAGAATTAGTTATCTCATTCTTGCTGAAAGCTTCTATGACACAGATTTCTAGCCAGGCAGAAGAAATGGTCAGCCATTGGGGAATGACAGAAATTGACATGAATGATGGAGCTGTCTGTCATCAGTAGCTACGGTGTGCCCTCATTTTTATATCGAAGGGAAAACTGAATTGTCTGCATCTCACATTGCAATCACTGAAAACTAACAACCATCCATTTCTCTTCCTTTGCCCACCAGAGAGTGTTTTTTAGGAGAACCATTTTTGGAAGCAGAATGTCCAGTCTGTGCACTTTGATTGCTGGGGAGGAGGTGAAGTACTGAGGCAAACAAACATCAAATCTGCCAGTTTTTAACACCGGAAATGTTAATAAAACCAACATGGGCAGAGAAGACTATGTCCTGTTCCAAGACTGAGACAGAGTATGGGTGGAGGTGAGACTAATTTCAAGTACATTGATATACAACTGTGTCTCATAAAAATAAATCCTTGCAATTGGACAGATGTGGGAAATCGATGCACAATTAGGTCCTGTCTGGCAGGAACTAGTGGAGTTCTCTGTTCCCTCTTCGATCTTGTTTTGTTCCCCTTGATGCGTCATTTGGTGTTAGTTGTGTCTCAGTCATAAGACTCTTGTGACTAGAGTCAGAAAGTTAGGTGCTTAAAGTTCCACTCCAGAGGCTTAAGTATATAATTTACTTGGCACTTCATAGATCAAAGAAGGGCTCTCACACTGGGAGAGCTTTTAACTGCAGAAGAAGCAAAGCCTCAGCACTCAGGCAAACACAATGGATCCCAGAGCATTCTTAGAGGTGAGGCAGATAATTTCCTTGATTTAGACAGTCATGGAGTCCTATAGCACAGAAACAGACCCTTTGGCCCAGACTGGTCCATGTTGACCAAAATATCCGTCCACACTAACCCCATTTCCCCGCACTTAGCCCATATCCTTCTTATCCTTTCCTATCCATGTGTTTGTCCAAATGCCTTTAAATGTCGTTAATGAACCTGCCTCAACCACTTCTGCTGGCAGATCATTCCATATGTGTACCACCCTCTATGTAAAAAAGTTGTCCCCAGCTTCCATTTTATTCTTTCCCCTCTCACCTTAAACCGATGCTCTCTCGTCCTCGATTCCCCATCCATGGAAAAAGACCGAGTGCATTCACCCTATCCACGCCTCTTATGATCTTATACACCTCTATAAGGTCTCCTCTCACTCTCCTGTGCTATAAAGAAACAAGTCCTAGCCTGTCTAATCTCTTTCTATAAATCGCACCATTGAGTTCAGGCAGCATCCTTGTAAATTTCTTCTGTACTCTATCCTGTTTAATAACATTCTTCTTATAGCAAGGTGATCAAGACTGAGGGCAATACTCCAAGTGCAGCCTCACCAACATCCTGTATAACTGCAACATAACTTTCCAACTTTTATACTCAGTGCCATGTCTGTGTGCCAAAAGCCTTTTCACTGCCCTGTCTACCTGGGACTCCACTTTCAGAGAACTGTGAACCTGAACTCCAACATCCCTCTGTTCCTCGACACTCCTTGAGACCCTGCCATTCACCATGAAGCTCCTCCTTTGATTTGACTTTCCAGAATGCAAGACCTCACACTTAGTTATATTAAACTCCATTTGCCATTTCTCAGCCCATTTCCCCAGCGGATCAAGATCCTGCTGTAATTTCTGATTTCTGGCCATTATCGCTCTCTTGGACAACAAAGAGCAGAAATATTTTATGGTCAACCTGATCAGAAATGTGTGTACATCTCTGCAGCAGAAAGGGTTCAAACCCAGGCCTCCTGGCTCAGAGATCATTCGCTATCACCACACCAAATGAGCCCCTTCTGGTCAGTTATGTAATATTTAGGTTGGAGAACCTGCTGAGAACTGGGTGGATTTTGTAATTCCTTCCATCATTTCTTGGAAGTATGTTACAGATGCAGTGAGGTTGTGAAAGGTGTGATATAAATACAAGCTATTTCTTTTAATTGGGCTCGGCCGACACAGCCAGATTGCAGATGATACAGCAATCAATAATAATCTTAGACATCTTGACATGGAACTCCTTCTCATTCATTTATGCAAACAGAATGGCTGCTTATGGATGCTGGAGGCGTAGAGTCTACTGTAACTCTGGGGAATGTATTGGTTACATAATATCCCCCTCCTGAGAGCTCTGTTCTTTGTCTTGAGCTGAAACTGCAGTATAACTAGAACCACAGTTAATGAGGAGGGAGTAGGAGGCAATTTGCTGAGATCAGTTCTTATCATTTTATTATTATTTTTGTCCAGAAGTTGATTTTTCTCTCTACCATGTTAAGAATGGGGTTACACTATTTAATTTAAAAATGAATTATAAATCCAACAATCACTAGTAGGAACTTTATGACAGAAATTGTGAATACGTTGTAGGTGCTTTTCTGCTTCTTCGATATAGTGGGTAGAAATCCTATCCTATACCTGTGACTTCCCAAAACACTCCCCTGTGAGCTCTCTTTCTGCTTGGGCATTTTGCTTCATGGAACATAGAACATAGAACATTACAGCGCAGTACAGGCCCTTCGACCCTCGATTTTGCACCGACAAGTCATACCAATCTGAAGCCCATCTAACCTACACTGTTCCATGTACGTCCATATGCTTGTCCAATGACAACTTAAATGTACTTAAAGTTGGCAAATCTACTACCGTTGCAGCAAAGCATTCCATACCCTTACTACTCTCTCAGTAAATAAACTACCTCTGACATCTGTCCTATATCTATCCTCCCTCAATTTAAAGCTATACCCCCTCATGCTCGCCGTCACCATACTTGGAAAAGGCTCTCCCTGTCCACCCAATCTAACCCTCTGATTATCTTATATGTCTCTATTAAGTCACCTCTCAACCTTCTTCTCTCCAACGAAAACAGCCTCAAGTCCCTCAGCCTTTTCTTGTAAGATCTTCTCTCCATATCAGGCATCATCCTAGTAAATCTCCTCTACACCCTTTCCAAAGCTTCCACATCCTTCTTATAATGTGGTGACCAGAACTGTACACAGTACTCCAAGTGTGGCTGCACCAGAGTTTTGTACAGCTGTAGCATAACCTCTTGGTTCTGGAACTCAATCCCTCCATTAATAAAAGCTAAAACACTGTATGCTTTCTTAACAACCCTGTCAACCTGGGTGGCAACTTTCAAGAATCTGTGTATCTGGACACCAAGATCTCTCTGCTCATCTACACAACCAAGAATCTTACCATTAGCCCAATACTTTGCATTCCGGAACCACTGCTTTAATCCCAACCTTTGCCATCATTTTATTTTTGACTAATAAAACCATGTCAGGATTATATGTTGATTGGTTCAGAACAAGATCGGTTATATCGCAAACCCTGAACCTTTTTGACAAAAGTAATCTACTGTAGACATTGGAAATCTGAAATTAAGAAATTGAGAAAAAGCTGGATTGTTTTTTTACTTTTCAGATCATGACTCCATTCAGCTGTGTACCATGAAACTCTTTGTCAGTGAATAGCCTCTGCCCTCCATCTGAGACCTTCTCTTTTACCTTTACACCCCCTCTCCATTTTGTTTGTTCAAAACCTAACTTCTGAATTACTCTTAGTTCAAATGAAAGGTCACAGACCTGAAATGTTAGCTTTGACTCTCCTCACAGATGCCACCTGACTGCCGAATATTTGTAGCATTGTCTTTTATTAAGTTTTTGAACATTTTCTATACAGTTTACTTTCTAACTTTTATAAGCATTTTTACAGTTGTTTTGCACTTGAGATGCTAAATCAGACTCAAGACTGTAGTGCTGGAAAAACACAGCAGGTCAGGCAGCAACCAAGGAGCAGGAGAATCGCATTTCGGGCATAAGCTCTTCATCTGCCTCATTCCTGATGAAGAGCTTATGCCTGAGCCCTCAATTCTCCTGCTCCTCGGATGCTGCCAGACCTGCTGTGCTTTTCCAGCACCACACTCTTGACTTTGATCTCCAGCATCTGCAGTCCTCACTTCCTCCATACTAAATCAGGCTGTTTGTTTCATGATAAAACACCATCACCAGCTGATTTCTCCTATTGAATCATGCATTATGTCAGTGTGGCAACCATCATTTTGACTTCTGTGCAGAAGCAAATTTGTAGGTTATACTTGGAGAAAATTAATATTTGCAACAACAATAAGCAATGTCATTAAAATAAGCATAGGAAAATTTACACTGGCGTCAGGATGAATTTACCATCTGCCTTGTCTCAAACATTTTTAAAAGTTTTGTTTCAATCTCAGTTGATATTATATAGAACAAGACAGATTTCACAATATAATCAGGCTTGATAGATCATACTTTGTTGTTTTTTTTGGTTTTAATGAGATATGCACGATTTTAATGCAGACAAAATAAATAAGCCAAATTATTCACATATAGCACATGCTCAAATATTTTAAAATATACGGTATTACTGTACTCAAATATCAGAGGAAACACCCTTCTCTTGCTCTTCATTTCCCAGTCAGGAGAATCTGATTTCCTCTTTCTTGATCATGTAACTGAGATTATATATTTGCTCAGTTTCAGATATCTCCTCTAGGGATTAAGCCAAACACTTCTGGTCCAGAGCTTTGAAACTGAACTCTTATACTGAGATAACCTATTTCTGACAATTCTGAAATATCTTCTCCCTTTCTCAGGAGCAACTGCTTTGTACATCCAGCTTCAGGGGAGAACCCCGCACACTCTCCCATTTTGAAACTAAAACAAAAAGTCATTTTCTTTTCAAAGGGTGTTACCACCAATCAAAAAAAACCTTGAGATTCCAAATAGGAGTTTAATGAACAACTGTTCACCCAATAAACAAACCCATTACTCTCTAAGGAGTTTTTCTCTCACAATATTCTTTCACAAAAAGAAAAATCACCACAGTAGAAGACACACGTACAGGTTAATTATTAAACCCTTTCAGACAGACAAAAATCTATTTGGTACTAGTTCAAATTCAAAAATCCAAACTCAAAAATAAATGATATTAATTACTTCACAGTACATTATATTTTTCAAAGAAGATTGACTTTTCCATTGTTTAAAATCTCTATGTCTTTTAACCTTCCTCCCCTTTCAGATTCCCTCCATTTTTAAAATTAATTTTATTTAATTACTGATTAGGAATGAATCAAATGATTGCCAATACCTGCAACTGACACTAACGGCATTTGGAGGATATTTCGATTGGGGATGGGTTGGGGTGGAGAAGGCTGGGGATGGAAGGGTGATATCAAGTTGTTTGTGATGAGCTTTTTGAGATAGGACAAAGTGCTACAGACCTTGTCACTTCATCTCAAAAGGGGAATTCAGATTTTGTGGTCAGGGTGAAGCGATAATGCAATCTATGATCTATGTAATGTCGATCTTTTCTGATATTCTTGAAATTTGGCTCAAGGTCAGGGGATCTCCAAGTTTCTGAAAACAATGATGCTACCAAGCAAGATGATGCAGCCAATCACTTGAAAAGTTCTACCAAACGGGGCCATGGCATGACTAAATGTCCCATTTTGAGTCTTGAGTTATTTTGTCAAAACTTTTCATCTTTCACTTACCAGGACAATTTCCAAGAATACTAAGCAGAGGGAATCCAATGTTTATGCTGTATATGAGAACAGTGCTGTATGGTTGGCAAATGGACTCTGATTAGTCAAGACATTGCATGAGAATATGCCCGTTCATCATGGCTGACCATTGACTATCCACTTACTGTTAATGTTAAACTAGGCAGATTGACTCTGGTCGGGATGGACAGGTTGGACCGAAGGCTCTGTTTCCATGCTGTACATCTTTATGACTCTATGACTCTAATTGATTAGGTCATTGCCCTGGGAAATGGAGTAGACAATATCTATCACTGTCTTTTGGACAAACTGCATATACATGTTCTATCTTATTGCAAAGAACAGGACTCATGTATTAATATATGTAGCTTCCAATGTATAAAAGTGAAAGACAATATGCTTCTGCCTGAAAATCCTAAATTGGTTTTGTAAAAAAGGGAGAATTCTGAGAACACA
The DNA here is from genome assembly GCF_037043375.1 of Chiloscyllium plagiosum. NCBI lineage: Eukaryota > Metazoa > Chordata > Chondrichthyes > Orectolobiformes > Hemiscylliidae > Chiloscyllium > Chiloscyllium plagiosum. Next base: position 18,086,758 of record NW_028270156.1, read on the forward strand.
CACTCAGAATTCTACTTTTTTCATAAATTTTAAATGATATTTTTGTTTTGAAAATGGAACAAAGTTTGGGACGTGCATGTGTGAATTTTAAATATCTTAAGGAAACTTAAAAATCATAATTTGTTCTTACATTAGACACCTCCACCATTACCACAATAGAACATTGAACCTTACATAAACATTAAGTTAGTTTCAATAGTCAAAGAGATTGTTCAGTAATAATTATGACTTAGTACACTGTCAAAAAATTCAGTTACACCTCATTACCAAGACATAATGCATGTAACATCAACATTGTAGTCCCAAGGTGGAGGGTCACATCAGTTGAGTGATTTCTGAAGCTCCCTGTCTGCAGAGACTTCAGAGTCTGCACCCTAGTGGAGGAGTAAGGAATTGCTGACTTTAACCCAGGGATTTGTGTATCCAACTGAACATGAGTGGAGCACATAAGTTTTTATCAGCTTCACTTAAAAATGACGGTGAACGCTATGTTTTGCTGTCATTGCAACTGGGTCAAAACCTGTAGCTGGTAAAGATTCCCACACATACATTGACACTTAAAGCGAACACTTCCTCAGTCCTGGAAAATGCCATGAAATAGAGAATGAGTGCATGTTAGTAAGAAATAAGTTTAATCAGTTACTTTCTTAAAATGTACAGCTTTAATGTGGGTTATGAGTGAAGTAACTGTTCATTGTATTGGATTCTGGTGCTACGAATATCAATCCAACATTTAAACCAATGTTTAAATAGATTGATTTCTTGTCATCAAAATGCTATACCTTTTCAGTTCATGCTGATTGACTCGACACAGTGCATTCCTAATGAATCCTGCACAGAATTTTACAAAATTGACTGAAGCAGGTGTGTTCAAGCAATTACATTTCCAGTGAAAATTGAACTGCAGCAATGGAATGCTTTCAATAATATCAAACACATCCCAGTTATTTATTTGTCCTCAATTAATTTCATCAATACCTTTAAATTATTAGGATAATGTTAGGATTACATTCCTGCAATATAGGTAATTCTCGCATCTCTTCCTCTGTCAAGGATTGCCTGGGAAACAGGATGAACCTATGGTCGTGAAATCCACATTCATAGTTTGTTTAGATTGGTGACAATGACAGAGCATCTGAAATAGTACTCGCATTCAATTAAAGGAAAACTACCTCTTAAATGGAAGCTAATGTGTTTGATTTTGGCAAATCATTTATTGTTGGGTGAAATCATTAAGGTGTTTCAACATAAATATTTGTGTTGTTCTACTCATCTTGAAATTCTGATAACATCCAGCTAAGCATCACTGGTTACTTTATATGATGCTCAATTTCCCAGCCATGGAGAACAACAGTGGAAATATGTGCCTCATATATGGGAGACTGTAGTTCCAATATTAATTTGAAGACAAAGATAATCTGGTAAAAAGCATGGCCAGAGATAAAAGGCTCTGTGTTTTATGAGAGAGATTGAGCATTTTAAGTGGATACTCACAAGAGTTGTGAAGGATTAGGGATGATCTAACTTGTGCAGATAAGCTGCTAAAGAAGATTGACAAAGTAGACACAGAGCAGATGTTTCATCTTGCAAGGCAATCTAGAATGAGAGGGTCATATTTTTAGGTTAAGGGGTGGCAGATTTAAAACAGAGATTAGGAGGAATTACTTACAGTCATTGAGATGCACAGCATGAAAACAAACTCTTCGGTCCAATTTGTCCATGCCAATCAGATATCCTAAATTAACCCATTCCCATTTGCCAGCTCTTGGCCCATAGCCCTCTACACCCTTCTTATTCATTTACCCATCCAGATGCCTTTTACATGTTGTACTTTTAGCAGCCTCCACTTCTTTCATAGAGTCGTAAATCTGTGGAATTCATGACCCCAGAGTGAGGGGGATACCAGAACACTGAATAAACTAATGGAGGAGACAGGCAGATTGTTAATGCGTAATGGGTTATGGGGAGCAGGCAGGAGAGTGGAATTGAGGCTAAGATGAGATCAGTGATGATAGTATTAAATGGCAGAGTAGGCTTGAGGGCTGAATTGCTATTCCTGCTCCTAAGACTTATGTTGCTATATTAAACATACACCCAGGAATTCAGGTTCTTCCTGAACAGAAAAGAAAACAATCCTGGGCATATCTGGTTGTTACTCGTCATTGTGGCTGAAATCTCTCACTCTTTCCCCTTCGATCCTCAAGTGCAGAAACATTGAGGAGCTCAGGAACATTTTCACCGTGATCCATTCAGCTGTCCTCCTTATTCCTGTTGCTGATCAAAGCAACCCCCCCCCCCCCCCCAAGTCTCCAAGATTACAGAATCTTGAACCTGCACCATTCCCCACCTAACAAAACAACAGCAAAACATTGCAGTTGCTGGAAATGAGAAATAAAAGCTTTCTGAAAGTTATGGCTATGCTCAGGAAGGTCAGGCAACATCTGTGGAGCAAGAAAGCTATCAATTCTTCAATTAAGGCATAAAGTTCAGATTATCTTTCATCACAACTGAAGAACAAGAACTGATATATCCTCAACGATAATATCTCTACCAATCAGCATTCACTCGCTAACTAACCAGTAATCTCCTGTTATCCAGTATAAATTTGGTTTTCTCCATAAGTTAGTACTACTGCGAATTGTCCTGAGGAATATATCCCGCATGATAGGAGATTACTGATTGGTAAAGGCATTATATAAGATAATTGGATCTGAAATGTCAACTGATTTCTCTTCACAAATGCTGCCAGACCTGCTGAACTTTTCCAGCAATTTCTGTTTGCGTTTCGGATTTACAGCGTCAGCAGTTCTGTCAGATTTTATTAAGAAAATGTTTTTATTCAATATGTGAATGCCCCTACTAGATTAGGAGCAAAAATTGACCTATTCTTGGGAAATAAGGCAGGACAAATGACTGAGGTGTCAGTGAGGGAGCACTTTGGGGCAAGTTATCATAATTCTATTAGGTTTAAAATAGTTATGGAAAAAGATAGTCCAGCTTTAAAAGTTAAAATTCTAAGTTGGAGCAAGGCCAATTTTGATACCTTTTAGCGATAAGTTTCAGAAGTTGATTGGGTGAAGCGATTCACAGGTAAAGGGATGGTTGGAAAGTGGGGGGCTTTCAAAAGTGAGATAACGAGAGTTTAGACACAGTATGTTCCTGTTAGTGTAAAGCGCAAGGCTCATAGACGTAGGGAAAGTTGGATGACTCGAGAACTTGAGGCTCTGGTCAAGGAAAAGAAGGAAGCATGTGTCAGATATAGACAGCTGGGATTGAGTGAATCCAAAGAGAGGTATAAATACAGAAGAAGTATACTTAAGAGGGAAATCAGGTGGGCAAAAAGGGGACATGAGATATCTTTGGAAAGTAGGGTTAAGGAAAATCCAAAGAGATTCTAAAACAATATTAAGGGCAAAAGAGTAACTGGGGAGTGAATAGGTCTCATAAAGATCAGCAAGGTTGTCTATGTGTGGAACCACAGAAAATGGATGAGATACAAAATGAGTATTTCACATCCGTATTTACTGAGGAGAAAGATATGCAACCTAGATGGGGAAATAAATAGTAATATTTTGAAAAGTGATGTCAGGAGGGCCAACATTATGTAACCTCTTGAAAGTAACAATGAGAATTTTGAAAATGGAAGCATTGTTTGACTGGGGCCTAATCTAGGTTGGCAAATAGCAGGAATAATCGGTGAATGGATGGCTTGATTATGGTCACAAACAAGATTAGAATGGTGCTGGAAACTGCCTATGGTCACAAGCAACAGAGTTTAGAACAAACTGAAGTTTGCAGAAGGTAAATCCAGGGCACCTGACCAGGAGTACATTGGAATGATGACATTGACAGTTAATAATGCAGTGGATGAGGGTTTCAGCAGCAGATGAGTTGAGGCAAGAGACGAAAATAAGTGTTTTTAGTAATGGCATAGGTATGTGATTGGGAAATGGGGGCATTCAGAAGGAGAATTAGCCAGACAGGGAGCAACAGGATGGGAGCAATTGGGAGGGTGATGTTCAATAAGGGTAGCTGTAATGACTTGGATAGAAAAGAGTAACAATTGCCCAGGAAGGAGGGAAAGGTTAATAGGAGGCTGCTATCATGACTGATTGTCAGGAAGATTTGCTGGATATTAGAACAGAGAAACATAGAAGATAAGAGCTGGAGTAGGCCTTTCAGCCCTTCAACTCTGCCATTTAATATGATCATGGCTGTTTCAGTACCTTGTTCCCACTTTCGCCCCATACCCTTTGTACCTTTTAGCCATAAAACTATACTTAACTCCTTCAGAACATTCAATAATTTGGCCTCAACCACTTTCTGTGACAGAGAAATCCACTCCTTGTGTGAAGAAATTTCTCCTCATCTCAGTCCAAAACAGACTAACCCGCATCTGTGATTCTGGACTCCATGGTCTCCGGGAACATCTCCCCTGTAGTTACCCTGCCTAGTCCTGTTAGAATTTTGTAGTTTCTCTGAGAGTACCCTCATTCTTTAAAACCCCAGTGGATATAATGCTAACCAATCCAGCATCGCTTTATACATCAGTCTTGCCATCTTAGGAACTCAACACTACTCAAGCAATTGTTCTCATTCCAATTTTCTGTGGAAACTTCTCAGTTCTCCCATTGCCAGCTGCACTCGCATGCATGAAACCATCCAAAGGAGTACAATATGGCCATTGGGTAATTTGTGATTACTGTATGCGTTATTGCTATTTGTTTTTCTTGTATTCTTTCCGAGGATGTGGATATCGTTGCCAAAGACAGCATTTGTTGGCCATCCCTAATTGCCCTTGAGGGGAAAGAGAACCGCATTGCTGTGGGTTTGACTTCTCACAGCCAGGCTGGGCAATAATGACAGATCTACTTCACGAGTGAGCCAGATAGGTTTTTAACAACAACAAAACAACATAGTTTCCTTGTCAGCATCACTGAGACCAGCCTTTCAATTACAGATTTATTGATTACATTTAAATTCCACCAGGACAGGTGTGGTAGCATTTGAACTTCGGTCTTTGAGAACACAACTTGGAACTCCGAGCTGCTGAGCACAGTAATCTTACATTATTGCACTGTCAACCCCTGTATTTGATATAGTGATGAATTATGTTTGGAATTTATCATGATGAGCACAGAGCTTTGGTTATAAAGAATTATGTAAAAACATAAGCAGAGTGTTGCAGCAATTTGTATCCTATTGCCTACGTAGGCTTTTCATGACAGCTATTGCATGAAAAAATAAAAATCATTGAGTGGAATGGTGTAGGGACCTAAATGATTTGCACTATAGTGAGTAATGTGTCAGGATCATATGGGACATTCAGTGAGGACCCTCTCAGATGTTGGCAGCAATCTTACTGCATCTTTTATGCACGTGTTAAGTAGAAAGGCAGGGTTCTCTCTCGGCTGCAGCAAGTTGCCAACTAAGTGACCAATAATTAATTCATTATTGCTTGTCTAACACCTAATCAAGCAGCATCTAGGGAACAGGAGAATCGACGTTTCGGGCATTAGCCCTTCTTCAGGAATGAGGAAAGTTTGTCCAGCAGGCTAAGATAAAAGATAGGGAGGAGGGACTTGGGGGAGGGGCGTCGGAAATGTGATAGGTGGAAAAAGGTCAAGGTGAGGGTGATAGGACAGATTGGGGTGGGGGCGGAGAGGTCGGGAAGAAGATTGCAGGTTAGGGAGGCGGTGCTGAATTTGATGGATTTGACTGAGACAGGGTGGGGGGAGGGGAAAGGAGGAAACTGGTGAAATCCGAGTTCATCCCTTGTGTTTGGAGGGTTCCTAGCCGGAAGATGAGGCGTTCTTCCTCCAACCGTCGTTTCGCTGTGGTCTGACGATGGAGGAGTCCAAAGACCTGCATATCCTTGGTGGAGTGGGAGGGGGAATTGAAATGTTGAGCTACAGGGTGGTTGGGTTGGTTGGTCCGGGTGTCCCAGAGGTGTTCTCTGAAACGCTCCGCAAGTAGGCGGCCTGTCTCCCCAATATAGAGGAGGCCACATCGGGTACAGAGGATGCAATAGATGATATGTGTGGAGGTGCAGGTGAATCTGTGGCGGATATGGAAGTTTCCTTTGGGGCCTTGGAGGGAGGTGAGAGGGGAGGTGTGGGCGCAAGTCTTGCACCTCCTGCGGTTGCAGGGGAAGGTGCCGGGAGTGGAGGTTGGGTTGGTGGGGGGTGTGGATCTGACGAGGGAGTCACGGAGGGAGTGGTCTTTACGGAATGCTGATAGGGGAGGGGAGGGAAATATATCCTTGGTGGTGGGGTCCGTTTGGAGGTGGCGGAAATGACGGCGGATGATGCGCTGTACATGGAGGTTAGTGGGGTGGTAGGTGAGGACCAGTGGGGTTCTGTCCTGGTGGCGGTTGGAGGGGCGGGGCTCAAGGGCGGAGGATCGGGAAGTGGAAGAGATGCGGTGGAGGGCAACCGACTGACTCCCACAGCTACCTGGACTACACCTCCTCCCATCCTGCCCCCTGCAAAAACGCCATCCCATTCTCCCAATTCCTTCGACTCCGCCGCATCTGCTCCCAGGAGGACCAGTTCCAAAAACGCACATCCCAGATGGCCTCCTTCTTCAAGGACCGCAATTTCCCCCCCCCGACGTGATCGACGATGCCCTCCACCACATCTCTTCCACTTCCCGATCCTCCGCCCTTGAGCCCCGCCCCTCCAACCGCCACCAGGACAGAACCCCACTGTCTGGATATTTTGCCAGATGGCTGAGACTACAATGACCTGGGTGTGAACCTGTGTCATATCCTACCATGCTGGTCCTGGGAGTAAAGGACTGTGCAACTTGTCCATTATGCTCACTAGGACCCTGCCCATAAAGTAGACCACCATTTGCTGCCTGTCTGTGGCAAATGTCAGGAGCAGCTCTGGACTGGGCTGCAGTTTCTTCCCACAGTCCAAAGATGTTCAAGTTAGATGGATTGGCCATGCTAAATTGCCCATTGTGTACAGGGGTGTGCAAACTAGGTGGATTAAAGGAATGGGGAGGGGGCTGGATCTAGGTGGGATGCTCTTCAGAAGTTTAATGTGGACTCAATGGGCCAAATAGGCTCCCATTTATCTCTCAGACCCCTTGGGCCTCTCCTGATGAAGAGCTTATGCTCGAAACGCCGACTCTCCTGCTGTTCAGATGCTGCCTGACTGGCTGTGCTTTCTCAGCACCCACCACACTTTTTGACTCTGATCTCCAGCATCTGCAGTCCTTACTTTCTCCTTCTATGATTATATGACTGACAGTACTGTCTGGATGCACAACAGGCTTTTAAAGGTGAGAGTGTAGTTCTGGAAAAGCACAGCAGGTCAGGCAGCATCTGAGGAGCAGGAGAATCAACATTTCGGGCATAAACCCTTCATCAGGAATATGCCCAAAATGTTGATTTTCCTGCTCCTCGGATGCTGCCTGACCTGTTGTGCTTTTCCAGCAACCACACTCTCCACTCTGATCTCCAGTATCTGCAGTCCTCACTTTCTCCTCAGCTTTTAAAGATGTCGTGGACACAATAAATGCTTGTGGATTCCAAGGTATCCCAACAGTGATGGGTTCTTCTGTGAGAAGTAGCTCGACTTTGGTGAGAGAGTGGTAGCAGCAATTAAGCTGGCAGCTTATGAGGCTGTTTTGGTAAGGTACAGGGAGAAACTGCATTTGAACTGGTGGTGCTGAGAAACCTTCCAAAACACTCGATCCAACTCAGGACAAAAACGGAAATATCTGGAAAAACTCAGCAGGTCTGGCAACATCTATGGTGAGAGAAAGCAGAGTTATTGTCCAGTGACCCTTCTGAAGAATTTCTGTTTTTGTTTCTGAATTCCAGCTTCTGCAGTTCTTTCAGTTTTTGGTTCGATGCAACTGGGACTCAGCCAAAAAAAAAGGAAGATCAGTTCATTGACTTTAACAACATTAACAACAGGGTGAAGCAAGATTTCAAGTGCCGAGGAAACTCAGACGCAACAAAATATCATTGAGACAAACTTTCCCAGCTTGTCTTTGATATTTCTGCTGTATATTACCCATAGCTTCAATAACTAAAGATGCCTGTTTAAAAGTAGTTGTGATGACAAGATGACATGATAGAGTTTTCATTTGAGGTGAAACATTTACTGGAAGCACACAGATTACTGGCAGAGATGCATCAAATGCAAGTTAATTCATTTCTGAGCCTGTTCTAATAGGAGGTGATTGTATTTCAAACAACTCAGTCTGTCTATCATGTTCCCAAGACAGCACATCTCAAAACTATGGCAGTAGTGGTACTGATGTTGCAGTTGGGCCATAGAGATGGAAGGATGGAGCATCCTCCATTTATAATTGTGTTCAAAACTGGTTTGAAATCAGGCAGCTACTTTTCGTCCACATCCTATTGCATCACTGTGGGGTTTAATCTTCTGTTTCTGCACTCCAAATACAGACCTTTGTTCAGACAGCCTAACTTGGAGAGTTATGCACAGGCATAATTCAAAGGCTGCACCTGCAAGAATTTCTGATATGCACTCCCAATCGACGAGGCTTTTCACTGACAGCACAAAAGATTTATGCTGATGTTTTCAAAATCTCTGGCCCTGCTTAATGCCTCATTACAACGGAGACAACTACAAAACATCCTGGTAACATTTGAGAATGCGCTTTGGTACATCTCTCCCCTACACTAAGATGTATCAATGCGGCAAGAGGCCATTCAGCCATCTGTGTCTGTTCCAGCTCTTTCCTGGAGCATTTCAAAACAAATTCAAGAGACACTTCCCCTCCTTATATGATACTGATTCAATTATTTATCCTTAAAGCATGCAAACATTCTCTGTCTCAAAGTTCCCTGTGGCAATGTATCCCACCGTCCAACACTACATCTCCCTTTTGTGAGAATTTTACATTGATGATTCATTGTCACTGTCTCCTGGAAGAAATCATTAATAACCTTAGAAAATCTGAACAAGTTATTTGAATACAATATTATAGAAATGGCTTACCCTGTTTTTCAGAAAAATCCAGTAGCATGCCAACTCCTTGGAGAAACATAGAACAGCATCAACCTCTCATCTCACGACTCAAACATGAAGCAACTAATTATTTAAAGGTTAGACAGAAGCCCATCCTTTAGCAAGAACACATTCAATATAAAGTGTAGGGTCAAGCAAAAATCCCCAATATTTAAAATACTGGACAAAACCCTGGACTTTTCCAATATCTAAACTACTGGACAAAACATCCGACTTTTCAAAACTTTTACAAGGTTAAGGGGACAGCCCGACTGAGTTCTGTAGAAAATACACAAATACAGCTCACAGAACTGAGATGGCTGTCTGAAATTCTAATTTACACTTCCTCTCTAAACCAAAACCAACAGACTGTAGCTTGATCTAGCTTTTATACCTCAGGCTACCCAGTGCGGAGAGGATAGACGCCTCAGAGATACCAGACATTCAACCTCACTCAAAATCCATTCACACATACTCTAACAATCAGAAATCCAATTAACTTCAGGAGGAAATATCAGAAGCACTTTGAAAAGCACAGTTTGGCACGGAGATAAGGGGCCCATAATCAGTGTATTTGCCAGCCCTGATCTCACCTGGGAGAGCTTCTCAAACAACAGTTACCACAGGCTTGTTCTGAACCAAGAGAGCCAACGACAACCAACTATGGCCAGCAGAACCATCGACCAACAACTCTGAAAAACAATCAACTTGACCAACAGCACAAGTCTTCATCCTGGAATAGCCAGGAACACATCAAAACTGCATGTCCTTCAGTAGTGAACTTAAACTCCCAAGGGGAATTTAAGCTAGCAGGGACGGGAAGGCAGGTGGTGACAGTACATTGGGACAATAAGGTAGGGATTCCGATTAAAGACTGTAACTCAATTTGTTGTTTTCTGCATGTGAGAGTAAGATAAGATTCTAATAGTGTTAATCTGGTAAATTGAGTAATTTAAAGTATTACTCTTCTCCGCATTATTAATTGTATCAAATTCCCTGATTTATTGCATTACCCATTTTTTGTACCACATCTTGTATCACATTTGCCTTTGCATTTTGGATAAATTCAGAGATTCTTTTGCCCTGAAACACCTGCCTCCTGCTTCTTCAATTCACATTTCCTGAATAAGTCCAGTATCCAGAACCAGGGATATGGGAGTGACTTGAACCACCTAAAAATCAGGAAATAACTGATTGCAAACCAGAGCCAAGGTTTAAAATTCAACCAACAGCATTGCTAATGTTATACCATAATTTCTGATCACGATAAGTCATAAATGTGGGTTGTATGATGCAGTGGTATAATGGGCCTGTGCAATTTCCAGATGATTCTGGCTGTTTTTCTGAGTTGTAACACCAGACAGGATGAAGTATTAGCCTGAAAATTGAAGGGAAAGCAAAGGGATGAGCTTGTTCAACTTTTGATTGCGTGAAACTCCTTTTTTTAAACAATTTCTTTTTACTTTGAGATCCCTTTTTCTGCTGTTTGACCTCCCACCCAACCACCCAGCCCCCACCGACCACAACTACCTCCAACCGTTTTCAGTTAGGAGGCAAATGGGTTCCTGACTGAGGAATTACCTGAGGGGAAATGAAAGGAAGTCAAGCTGGTGGACAAGTTCCCATCATTGACTCAATCTTAGACACGTTGAAGCTTTGATTCTGATGCCAAAATCTGTTGCAGATCAATATCGGGGTATTGTTTCTCCAACTTGTGAAGGCACTTGGTAAGTTGGTGCTGTAAAACAAGAATGCATACGTTCAATGATATGATGGTGTCTATGATAATATAATTATCAGCAGTCTCATGTTATTGAGATGGAGTAACGGTACTGGGGAGCTGCATTAGCGACCAGTACGAGGGTTAATAGTCCATAAATAAGAGATTATTGGAACGCCAGAGAATCAAACAATACTCACCCTTAGGTAGGCAAGAGATCGAAATGCACAGTTGAATATTTCTGCTGGCAACAATTCAACTTTTGAGAAAGTAACTGACTGGCCATGCAATCCACATATCATTTTCCTGGAACAAAACTGCAATGATACCTACATTGCTGGCAACAACACCATGTTTAAATTACTTATCATCATTCAGTGAAGCCAAATCCAATGCAGTAGTCAGTACAGTTTTCAAATTGTCAGGATCCTGACACTCCTCTGTCCATACAAATTTCTTGCCCTTTTTTTAAACAAGCTTGACAGGGCAACTACCATATTTCTGAAATCTTGAATGAATTTCTGATCGAATCCACTCCTGACCACATACGGGTGTTTCTGGTACAACATGAAGGTTGTGTTCCTGTGCAACCTCACGCTACAGGAAATCGTGTTGGAGAAGACTGGTGTAGAAAATCACTATAACTGTGCAGTAGAAAGTTTGTGCTATCCAAACAGCATCCACGATTCATCAGCTGTGCCATAGCTGACTTATGTTGACGAAACATGTGTTATAACAGAAATACCTGCACCACAAAACATGGCATTTTGTCCAAGGTCCTGGAAAATTCCCCTCCAAACCACTCACCATCGTGACTTGTAAATGTATCACCATTCCTTCACTGTTGCTGGGTCAAAATCCTGGAATTTCCTCCCTAATGGCATTGTGGGTCCACCAACAGCACGTGGACTGTAGCAGTTCAATGAGGCAACTCACCACCCCCTTCTCACAGGTAACAAGGGACAGACAACAAATGCTAGCTCAGACAGTCCACAATGCCCATGTCCCATGAGTGAATTACAAAAAATCCAACACAGCCATTACTTTTGCTTGTCTGGGTGCTACTTGGTCATGTCCCACAGTATGGCCCAAATATGTTGCCTTTAATTTGGCAAATTCATTTTTGCCACATTTAGAGGAATTTAGCACTTGGTAAAGATGAAATAATTAGTTCAAATTTTGTTAGTGTTCCTGTCTGATTCGGCAGGCCACAAACCAATTGATCAATACACAGTATACGATCCAGATTCATTATCTTTCAAATGCGTTTTGTTGGTTAGTATTTGAAAAGTTGCTGGTGCACGTTTTATTCCAAATGGCATGACTTTATGTGAATGCAGTTCTTCCCAGGTTACAAGCTGGATGGCTGAGTTTGTGATGCAGAGTGACACCAACAGCGCAGGTTCAATTCCTGCGCTGGCTGAAGTTACCATGAAGGCCTGTGCCCTCTCACTGTCGCCCCTTAGCCTGAGGCATGTTGATCCTCAGGTTAAACTCACTACTGGCCGTCTCTGTTAAATGAGACAGCAGGCTCGAGTCCTCGGGGGCTGTGGTGGCATTATGTTTTGCTTGCAAAAGTTAATATTTCATTAATGTATTAGTCAAGGGAACTTTTCAATATCCTTTTTGAAAAAAAATCTTTGAAGTAAATGTCATTATCTAATCCTCTTAGACCAACCCTTTAATCATGGAACTAGACATTAATGCATCTTTGCTCCTGTGGAGTCTAGAAGCACAAAGTCCAGAAGAGGCCCTTCAGCCCATCATGTTTGTACTGCTGACTTTGTGAAACCACGCCTGAAAAGTGGTTCTTGTTGGGTCAAAATCCATGAGTTCCCTCTCTCAGGGTATTGTGTCTTGACCTACAATCCACCTCCTGCAGCACTTCAAGAATATAGTTCATTGTCAACTTCTCAAGGACACATAGGGACAGGCAATAAATGCTGGCCCAGCCAGCAATGATCACATTCCAGGAGTGAATAAAATTTTTAAAAATTGTTGTGACCTACCTGGTAACCATTACATTAGTTGAGATCCAGCTGAGGGGAAGCGATTGAAAAATGAAATCTTTCATCATGAGAATGATCTGTTTCCTCACTTGAGCCAAATTCCCTGGGTTGAGTCTGGAAGAATGTATCTTGCTAGCTGCCACATCACCCACTTTGACATCATGCATGACCAATATATTGCCCCAGCCCATTTACATAAATCAATTTGAGTCTGTAATAGCTTTCATAAGTCACCTTGATAATTTGCTGAGAGATAACAGAATATTTCATTTTAATTTTGAAACACATCCAAATTATCCAATCTGATTACTAAGGGTTCAACTTCAGAATTTCCAATTTCCAAATCTCTCTCAGATCACTGATAATTTTATTTCACTCCCTATTTCTTTTACTCGTGCAGAGACGTTCCTCTTCAGACTATCCACCATAATGGAGAGCTATATTATCACTTTAACATTTTAACACTGTACATTTGCTGTTTTTTTTCCTTCTATTTGGAGTAGAACATAGAATGAAACCTTCAGCCCATGATGTTGTGCCGAACATGACGCCAAATTAGTTTAGTTCCTTTTGCCTGTCCTTGATTCATATCCCTCCATTCCTTGCATAATCATGTACTTATCTAAAAGTCCCTCAAACACCCCTGTCGTATATGCTTCCACCACTACCCCTGGCAATGCGTTCCAGACTCCTACAACTCTCTATGCAAAAAACTTGCCCCTGACATCTTCTTTGAATTTTCCTCCTCTCACCTTAAATGCATGTCCCCAGTTTTAGACATTTCAACTCTGGGAAAAAGATTCTGACTGTCAACCCTATCTATGGATCTCAGAACTTTATAGACTTCTATCAAGTTTCCCCTCAGCCTCTACCACCCTACAGAAAACAATTTGAGTTTTTCTAGCCTTTCCTTATAGCCCTTGCCCTCTAATCCAGGCAGCATCCTGGTAAATCTCTTCTGCACCCTCTCCCAAAGCACCTCAGCACCAAGATCCCTCTGTACATCAATGCCGTGCAGGGTCCTGCCATTATACTTTCCTTAGCATTTGATCTCTGGTAGTGCAACATCCCACACTTACCAGATTAAAATCCACCTGCCATTTTTCCACCCATGTCTGCAAATGATCTATGTCCCATTGTATACTTTGACAATCTTCTACACTATCCAGAACTCCACCAATCTTTGTGAATGTACTAACCCACCCATTTACATTTTCATCCAAGTCAGTTATGTATATCACAAACAGCAGAGGGCCTGATATGGATCCCTGCAGAAAACACTAGTCCCGGGCCTCCAGCCTGAAAACAGTGTTCCACCGCGACCCTCTGCCTTCTATGAGCAAGCCAGTTCTGAATCCAAGCAGCTAAGTCACTGTGCATCTTAAACTTCTGAATAAGCCTACCATGAGGCACCTTGTCAAAAGCCTTACTAATATGCATGTAGACAACATCCACTGTTCTACCCTCATCAATCACTTTTGTCACCTCCTTGAAAAATTTAACCAAGTTGACAAGACATTATTTGCTCTGCACAACTGGAAGTAAGTAGCATTGTTTAAAAGCCAGGCGCTGCCCATTTGAGATTCAGAAATTATATTTCTCTCAGATGGTTATGAATTTTGGAGTTCTTTTTCTGAAGAGGTGGTGTTTAAATAATTTTAATGATGTGGAGGTGCTGATGTTGGACTGGGGCGGACCAAGTTAAAAATCACACAATGTCAGGTTATAATCAGACAGGTTTATTTGAAACTTTTGTGTGATTTTATAAACAATTTTAAGGCAGAGGCAGATAAATTATTTTTAAATGAGGAGGGATGAAAGATTACCAGGGATAGACAGGAGTGTGGAGGGGATAGTCTTTACCAGGGATAGACAGGAGTCAACAATAGTAGCAAAACGTACTTTGATCTTCCATTCCCTGACAGTAATTACCACTTTTCTTTGCCTTCCTAATCACTTGCTTTAGATAGATTCTATTTATTGTTATTCATTTACCCGGATATCCAAATTCCCTCATTACATGAATTTTGCAATCGCCCTCCATTAAAAAATATGCTGTTTTTCTAACCTGCCAGCCAATTGGACCAATTCACGTTTTCTCCATTTGCTAGTTTTTTACCCCTTCACTTAACCCACATGTATGCCATTTCACATTCCTTACGTCTTCTTCACAATTTATGACCCTCCCTATATTTGTGCCATCAGCAAATGCATCAACCATGCATTTCATCCCTTCATCCAAGTCATTGATATAGGTTATAAATAACTGAGGCCCCGTCACTGATCACTGCAGCATTTCATTAGTTGCAACTTACTATATCCCAAGCGACCCATTTGTCCATACCCGCTGCTTCCTGTTGGCTAACTAATCTTCTATCCGTGCTTATATGTTATCATCTATGAACTGTTATTTTGTACAGTAATTGTTGACATGGCTCTTTGTCAAATGATTTCTGAAAACCAAGCACACCGCAGCTACTGGTCCTCTTTTAGCCATATTGCTTGTTGCATCCACAAAAAAAACTTTTAACAAATTGTCAAACACAATTTCGCTTTCACAAAACCCAGATGAATATGTCTGATCCCACTAAAGGTGAATTCATAGCAGAGCCAAAATATTGTAACCAAATCAAGTTCAGCTGTAACCAGATTTCTTAAAAAATGATAATGTTCACTGCCCAAAGGAGGCCATTCAGCTCACAATGTCTGAGCTGGAACTCTGTATAACTCTTCACTTACTCCCCATAGACCTGTATGTTCCTGATCTGCAGATGATAAACCAACTCCTTTTGGACTGCCTAGATCCAACCGCCTGCACCACACTCTCTGGCGGTATTCCTGATAGTGACCATTTGCTATGTGAAAACAGTTTTCTCACGTTGCCATTTCTTCTTTTGTCGATTACCTTATATCTCTGCTGTCTTATTCTCATTTCTTTCATTGATGGCAACAGTTTCTCCATATCAGCTCAGTCCAAACCCTGCATGATTTTAAACATCTCTCTCATATCTCCTTCCATGGAAAACAGTACCAATATCTCTAGCAACAAAAATTGCTGGAAAAGCTCAGCAAGTCTGGCAGCATCTGTGGAGAGACATCAACGTTAACATTCTGGGCTTGGTGACCCTCAGAACTGAGGAAGTCCAGAACTAAGATATAGTCTTTACATAATTAATTACTTCAAGACTAATTGATAGAAAGTATTTGCAGCATTAATAGGGTTGTGGTTACATAGGATGCAACGTCATTTACCAATTGTCATAGTTTGTTATCTCTCACTGCTCATAAAGTGCTGGGAAGTAAGTGCAATTGTGTGTGCCTCGCTCTGGCCATGCCTTCTTAGATATCATTTTTATTCTGAAGTAATTTGAAGTTGGATTTAAAGAGTTATATTGAAGTTGACTTTTGAACAATGCTCGAAATAGAATTATTTATGAATCTTATTCTCATTTTGACTGTGGGAAAATATCACATTTGAAAATGTTACAGGGATGCAAAATTTGAATAAGTTCGCTTCTCATTTCTGAAGATCTTTGGAGCGTAAACTATCAAGGACTGTCAATAAATGCTTGGTTTGTCAGGCAGAATTCCACAACAGTGGGAAGTGATTGCTCTTTCAGTCCTGTAACATTGGTGGAGATCTGCTTCGGCCATGTTAAAAAATCTTCAAGCATGAGTGGACATTTTGATTAGTTTCTAAAGTGAGATAATAGTAAAGTAGAAACAAACCTAATGATCTTATTCAAACATTATTACTAATTTTGAGATGGATATTAGAGCTTTGTTACATACTTGTTTGGATGACTAACCGATTCACAGCAACCCTCAACTATTTTCCCCCTGGTATTTTCACAGACCTTTGCAATGCAGAAAGCCTCATACCAAACTCCACATGGGGAACTCAATTCAAGAGCGTGCTGATCCATGTGCATGGAATCTCCACACAGCCACACAGCTTCGAGACAATATTGATTCTGAGTGCCCTAATAGCTACACTAACAACCGATTTCTGATAATCAGTCTATAGGTCATTTATGTTTGTTAGAAATGACGCATATTCATGCATAGGTACACATTTTTTGTGAACAAAGGGAATATGTTCAAGCCATGTGACTTTTTTCTTAATTACCCTGGAAGACTGGGGACCCAGGTTTTTGCCATGATATCACCTTAGCCAATCAGAGATGACTCCCTCCTGTAGTATAAATTGGTGCGATAGTTTGGACACTAGGACAAGATTGAAAGTTCTGACAACGTGCCTGACTGTTTAGCACATCTGTACCCAGATTGATAAATATGTTCAGAATACAGACTGATATCTTGTAGGTTATTTTGATACATTTAGTGAAGAGACAACTCCAATATTGTTCCCAGATTTTGATCAGTCTTTCTCTCTGAGCATCTGGGAATTGGATGCTGCTCTGCTTGTTTTTCAGGGGTACAATAAGTGCCCATGTATTCAATACCACCCTAACATTGCACTCATTCTGATCTGTAAATGTGTCTTCTGAAGTTGATCTAAACACCTTGTAAAAAACACTGAGTTGAATATGCAGGCAGAAGGTATGTAAGAGTTCTGGCTCTGAGCCAGTGATCATACTTCATGCATGAACCTACAAGTTGAGATTCATATTATCTGACTGACATTACTTATGGTACTGGAGCAGATAAGAGATTCATATCCAAAAAGTTGGATGCTCCTTTACAACTATAGTTATTTTAATCACCCTATTCAGAAATGTTATGACACAACTCTGGGGCAAGTGGGACCTGAATACAGACTTTCTGATCCAGAGGTAGGGACACTACTACATCACAAGATCCTGACAGTGTAATGATAATACTAACATCTACCCAGCAATGCAGAAAATTGCCCTAAAAAAAGAACAATCCAACCTGACAAATCACCTCCCTTTCAATCATCAGCGAGGTGAGTAAAGGACACATCAACATGTGGCACTTACTCAGCAATAACTTGCTCAGTTTCGGTTCCACCAGGGCCTCTCAGCTCCTGACCTCATCACAGCCTTTATCCAACATGGAAAAAAGAGCTAAATTTGGTGGTGAGGTGGAAGCAAGTGTCCTTGACATCTGAGCTACATGGAGCCAATGAGAATCAGGGGAAAGCTCCATTGCTTAGAGTTATACCTGGCAGAAAGGAAGATGGTGGAGGTTGTTGAAGGTCAGTTATCTTATTCATAAGACAACTTTTTAGGAGTTTTTCAGCTCAACTATCTTCAATTGCATCATCAATTACTTTAATTCCAACATGACGTCAGAAGTGGGCATGTTTGCTGATAATTGCTCAATGTTCAATTTTATTTATAACTCCTCAGAAACAGAATGAATCCTTATCCATACGCAGCAAGACTTGGATAATTCACATCACAAAAGTGCCAAGCAATGACCACCTCAAACAAGAGAATCGAACCATCTCTCCTTGATATTCAAGGCATCACCGGCTTTGAATCCCTATGATCAATATCCTGGGAGTTGACACTGACCAAATGCTGAAGTGGACCAGTAACTTAAATTCTGTACCTACAACAGCAGATTAGAGGCTCATAAATCTCCTCTTGTCTCCACTATCTACAAGACACATGTCAGGAGTGTATGGAACTGTTTGCCTGAGTAAGTGCGGCTCAAACAACAATCAAAAACGTTTACACCATCCAAGACAAAGCAACTGTGTTATTGGCATCCCATCCACCAGCTTCAAAATTTCTTCCCTACACATGGATGCGCAACAGCAGCAGTGTGCCCCATCTACAAGATGCACTGCACTAACTCTCTACATTCTTTTGACAACAGCAGATGTTTGAAAACACCATCATCTGTAAGTCCCCCTCGAAGGCACATAGTCTCTTGGTTTGCAGCTATAACACTAGTCTCAAGTGAAAAACCCGCAACGTACAGCTCAGGTGCTGCATTGATTCAAGAAGCAGCTCACCCATATCCTCTTCTAGGTTGATTAGAGATGACCTGTCAATGCTAGCCGAGTCAGCCATGCCACTTTCCAAGAATAAATAAATGAATGTTATTCACTGAAGTTGAAGTTTGAGGGTGCTAAACAGGTTAAATCATCTATTCACAAATGGTGGTAGATGTTTGGAACTCTACTGCACAAATGGCAGTGGATGCTGGATCAGTTGTTACTTTTAAATCTGAGATAGATAAGCTTTTGTTAACAAAGCTATTAACAGATATGGGCCAAAGCCAAGTATGTTGAGTTAGATGACAGAGCAGTCATGATCTTACTGAATGGTGAACACAAGCTCAATGGGCTGAATGGTCTACTCCTTTTCCTATCCTCTGACATGATTCTTATCTCCTTGCAATTTTCTCTTACTTTGTTTGCTATCTTTGTGTGTGTTTTTCCATCTTTTCTTCACTCATCGTTTTATTTTGTTCCATAACATCTTTGGATAGGATAAAAATACCCCTGAATACTTTTAACGTTAAAAGAATTAAATAAATTATTTCTCATCCTTTGGTCATTTTCTTTGAAGCGATCACAACCCGACCTTTCAAAAGCTGCTATATATGTAGTTTCCTGTATCCCTTTGAGGGGCAACAATACCGGGTCCCAAACAGGTCTATTATAATTGTTGTGGAGTTTGCTGATTGTGTTAATCCAGGAATTAGAACATACTCTCTAAATATCAACAATAAATTTCACAATAAACTGATTGCAGTGCTGTTTCTGTCTGTCATCCAGACTTAGCTACCTTGTCTTCAGGGGTCATTAGATAGGAAGGAGCATAATGCCTCACACTCACTTCCTTAGTCCAGGGCCACTGAGAGCATTGCAATATCTGTACTGCCATCTGACTGAAATCTGGCATTTTATTAGTACAGAACAAGAAGTTAGGATTAGGAATAAGCACTTTGATCCTGAGTATGGTCCACTACTTAATTTGATCATATCCTTTCTTATACAGTGATTACTGTCAATAGAATATACACTGATACAAAGAATGTATTTCCTTTGTCATTTTTTAATTGGAAGTGGCATTTTGTGGTTATTATTTCAGGTCAAAATATCTGATAGTCTCCTTTAATGATTAACGAATCATTACATTTTGATTTGAGCTGTGGATTAACTCAAAGTTTAAACAAAACCATTTAACATAGACATAGAACATAGAAAATTACAGCGCAGTACAGGCCCTTTGGCCCTCGATGTGGCGCCGATCCAAGCCCACCTAACCTACACTAGCCCACTATCTTCCATATGCCTATCCAATGCTCGTTTAAATGCCCATAAAGAGGGAGAGTCCACCACTGCTACTGGCAGGGCATTCCATGAACTCACGACTCGCTGAGTAAAGAATCTACCCGTAACATCTGTCCTATACCTACCACCCCTTAATTTAAAGCTATGCCCCCTCGTAATAACTGACTCCATACGTGGAAAAAGGTTCTCACGGTCAACCTTATCTAAACCCCTAATCATCTTGTACACCTCTATCAAGTCACCCCTAAACCTTCTTTTCTCCAATGAAGACAGCCCCAAGTGCCTCAGCCTTTCCTCATACGATCTTCCTACCATACCAGGCAACATCCTGGTAAACCTCCTCTGCACCCATTCCAGTGCCTCCACATCCTTCCTATAGTATGGCGACCAAAACTGCACACAATACTCCAGATGTGGCCGCACCAGAGTCTTATACAACTGCAACATGCCCTCAGGGCTCCGGAACTCAATTCCTCTACCAATAAAAGCCAATACGCCATATGCCTTCTTCACCGCACTATTTACCTGGGTGGCAACTTTCAGAGATCTGTGTACATGGACACCAAGATCCCTCTGCTCATCCACACTACCAAGTATCCAACCATTAGCCCAGTACCCCGTCTTTTTGTTACTCTTACCAAAGTGAATCACCTCACACTTACCTACATTGAACTCCATTTGCCACCTTTCTGCCCAGCTCTGCAACTTATCTATATCCCGCAGTAACCTGAAACATCCTTCCTCACTGTCAACAACTCCACCAACTTGCGTATCATCCGCAAACTTGCTCACACAACCGTCTAGCCCCTCCTCCAGGTCATTTATAAAAATGACAAACAGCAATGGTCCCAAAACAGATCCTTGCGGGACACCGCTAGTAACTGCACTCCAAGATGAACCTTTACCATCAACTACTACCCTCTGTCTTCTTCTAGTCAGCCAATTCCTAATCCAAACCTCCAACTCACCCTCAATGCCATACCTCCGAATTGTTTGCAGTAGCCTACCATGGGGAACCTTATCAAACGCCTTACTAAAATCCATATACACCACATCTACCGCTTTACCCTCGTCTACTTCCTTAGTCACCTTCTCAAAAGAATTCAATAAGGTTTGTGAGGCACGACCTGCCCTTCACAAAACTATGCTGACTATCCTTGATCACATTATTCCTATCCAGATGTTCATAAATCCTATCCCTTACAATACTCTCTAAGACTTTGCCCACAACAGAAGTGAGACTCAATGGCCTATAGTTACTAGGGTTATCCCTACTCCCCTTCTTGAACAAGGGAACCACATTTGCTATCCTCCAGTCTACTGGCACTATTCCTGTAGACAACGAGGACATAAAAATCAAGGCCAATGGCTCTGCAATCTCCTCCCTTGCTTCCCAGAGAATCCTAGGATAAATGCCATCAGGCCCAGGGGACTTATCTATTTTCACCCTTTCCAGAATTTCCAACACCTCTTCCCTACATACCTCAAAGCCGTCCATTCTAATTAATTGTGACTCAATATTCACATCGGCAACAATGTCCTGTTCCTGAGTGAATACTGACGAAAAGTATTCATTCAGTGTCTCCCCAATCTCTTCAGCCTCCACACGCAACTTCCCACTACTATCCTTGACTGGACCTATTTAAAGGACTAAAGGTGGTCTTTCAATTTTACCCAAAAGCTCACCACTTCTTGCGAAAGGTGTAATTACTTGGTTGAACAGCAGGATTGAAGTAGGAAGAGGCAGATTGATTGAACAAGCCCACTGATAAGCCAAGCCCTTCAATCAATCTGCCTTGACTCCATTGAATACTGTTGTACTCCTTTGCAGCAATTCTGCTTAATATCAATCACATTACATTTGAAAACTGTACTTAAATAAGTACTGAAAATTGCCAGCTCACTTAATAGATGAGACATTGATGTTGAATACATGTTGATGATGATTCTCTGAGGGTATGATATCATCCTGCAGTCAACCATGGTGGTTGGAAGGGAATTGGTAATACTGCCCAAGTATTATCAGCAAAGATGCGAACATTAATCCTGAAGTGTGCAAAGAACTTCAAAAGTTTTTGAAACCTCGCAGGCATTTTAAAAGCAAGTACAGTTCTAAACATCTCAGCACATCTGAATGTTCTATTTTAGAGCTTGACTCACTGAATTTATGTCGATTTTTAAATTGACTATAAGCCCAGCTAACTTTTTTATCTCCAAGTTGATTTTACTTACAACATGAATCTAATGTCAGTCTTGTATGCATAACAGTTTAACATTACTGATTTCCATTTATGCTACATGTGCCTTTTATCATTTAAATTGCTGGATTATTGCTTTTACAATGTGACCGACTTATTGGTTAGACTTTCCCACTTATCCTGAACATTTTCTAAATATTAGAAACTCTAAAACTATTGTCTTCAGTCGCCATTATTGTTCACTCATCACTGCCTTCATCTATCTCCTTGGATATGGTCTGCTGAGGCTGAACCAGCATGTTCACAACCTAGGTCACCTATCAAACCCTGGAAGGTGTTTCTGACCATACATTGCTACAAGAATTTATTATGTTATATATTTCCTAATCAACTTGCTCAGAGATGTTATTACACATCTCTGGAGTAGGTAACACTTGAACCTAGCTCACTTGACTCAGAGGGACTCAGGTTCACCTCACCTCTAGTGTTCAGCTCTTTAGCCCATGTTTGAGCCAAGGCTTGTAATGAGGTTAGAAGCTGAGTGGTATTGTGGAACCCAAACTGGGCCTCAGTGAGCAAGCTATTGCTGGACACGTTTGAAAGCCCTGTTGATGGCATCTTCAATCTCTTTGCTGATGATTGAAAGTAAACTGTTAGGGCACACTTGGCTGGGATGGTTTTGTCCTGCTTTTTGTATATAGGACATAACTGGGCAATTTCCATATTATTGTAGTGCCACTGTGCCACCCTATTATTTGTCAGGGTAATGCCCTATCTCCAATTATCTCCAGTTGCTTCATCAATGACCCTCCCTCCCTTAAAGGTCCAAATTGGGGATATCTGCTGATGATCGTGCAACATTCAGCATTATTTACAATTTCTCTAATACTGAAGCATTCATGCCCATATGAAACAAGTTTTTGATAACTGGCAAATAATGTTCATGCTACACAAGTGCCCAGCAATGGCAATCCCCAAAGAGAGAGAGAATCTATTCGTCCTCATTTCATGGCCAATGGCATTATCATTTCTGAGTCCTCCACATCTTGGGTGACCAGAAACTGAACTGGTCCAGTCATGTACATATTGTGACTTCAGTAGAGCAAGTCAGAGACTAGGAATTCTGTAGCAGGTAAATTGCTTCCTGTGTCCTTGCCAAAATCTATTAAGTCAAGAGTGCATTGGAAGAGTCTGCACTTGTTCAGGTAGGTGTAGCTCCAACAATACTCAATTCATTTAGCCTGGAACCAGCATACTACCCTGAGGAACTCTTGCAGCAATATGTGGTCAAAAACTCATTGCAGGATCTGATAGGTCGCTAGGTTGCAAACATTCTGCTTTAACATCAGAATCCATGAAAACCATGCACTTCCATTTCCGAAGCAATACCTCTCTCTCCCCTGCCCACGAGGTAATTGTTAAGTTCCCTCTTTGTAAAGATGGCCGTAGCCCGGTTATTTCTGTGACATGAATATTATTTACTGCTTGTCAGCCTAAGTCTGAACATTGTCCAGATGAGCTTCAGTGTCTGGGGAGGCTCAAATGGTTCTGAACATTCTGCAATCAGCAACAAACATATCTATTTCTGACATTACAATAGAGGAAATGTCAATGGCAAAGATGGTTGAACCAAGTACCTGCACTGAGGAACTACTGCTGAGATGTCTTGCAGCTAGGATGACTGGATTCAAGATACCAGAACCTTTGTGCTGGCTATCACTCCACCCAGTGGAGAGATGACCCCTTATTTCTATTGACTCTGGTTTTGTTCAGGTTCCTTGATGCTACAAGAGAAAGTGAGGTCTGCAGATGCTGGAGATCAGAGCTGGAAATGTGTTGCTGGAAAAGCGCAGCAGGTCAGGCAGCATCCAGGGAACAGGAGAATCGACGTTTCGGGCATAAGCCTTTCCTGAAGAAGGGCTTATGCCTGAAACGTCGATTCTCCTGTTCCCTGGATGCTGCCTGACCTGCTGCGCTTTTCCAGCAACACATTTCCAGTCCTTGATGCTACTCACAGCCAAAGTGGCTTTGACATCAAGGGCAGTCACTTTCACCTCATCTCTGGTGTTCAGCTCTTTAGTCCATGCTTGAGCCAAAGCTTGTACTGAGGTCAGGAGCTGAGTGGTGTAGTGGAACCCAAACTGGGCCTCAATGAGCAAGCTATTGCTGGACAAGTGTTACTTGAAAGCCCTATTGATGGCATCTTCAATCTCTTTGCTGTTGATTGAAAGTAGACTTAGATTTGTCTTGCTTTTTGTATATAGGATATAACTGGGCAATTTTCACATTATTGTAGTGCTGTAGCTATTCAGAAACAGCTTGGCCAGGGATACTACAAATTCTGAAGCACAGGTCTTTAGTGCTACTGCTAGAATATTGTCAGAGCAAATAAACTTTGTAGTATCCAATGCCGTTAGCTGTCCTTGATATCATGTGAACTCCTACAAAAATCCCCAGCTTCTGTGATGCTGGGGATCTCTATAGGAGGTCAAGATGGATCATTCTGCTGACACTTCTGGATGAAGATTCTTACAAATGCTTCTGCCTTGTCTATTGCACTGAAATATCGGGCTTCCCCGTCATTGAGGATGTGTTACATTCTCCTCTGGTTTGTAACTGAATGAGGAAGCACTGAAGTAGTTAGGTCTGATCCCTCGGTTGTGAAATCACTTAGACTTGTCAATCACATTTGTGCAGATACCTGATGCTACTGATGGCATTCCCTCCTGCACTGCTCACTGACTGGGGATTGATCCCTGGATAAACAGTAATATTGGAGTGGGGGAATATGCCAGGCTTTGAGGTTACAGATTGGATTTGAGTAAAAGTTTGCTTCTGCTGATGTCCTTATATATATGTCCAATCTTGAGTTGCTAGATCTGTTCGAAAATCAATCTCATTTAGCACAGTGGTATTGCCATGCAACACGATGGAGGTTGAAGATGGGATTTTGTCTCCACATGAACTGTGTGGTGGGTCACTCCTACTGATACTGCTATGGATAGATAAATCTGTCAGGATTTGGCAGGGTGATTGGTGAGAATGTAGTCTTTGTGCTACATAAATGCAAGTTGTTGTTCATGTTGCAAACTAAGGTGTCACAAAATGTACATAATGTGCTTTAAAATAACCTGTATTGATTTATAAGTGAATGCCTTGAGAAACAATCCAGTACGTGATTCACTTTGTTAACAGCATCCTCACAGCTCCTGGCATGAGCTAAGAAAAGAATTTTAAAGGTCTTCTATCATCTGCTTCAGTCCTGTGTGGGCTCATTTGTCATAACAGCACTACATCAGATTTTGACTGCTAAAATGTTTGGTAGCACTAAAATAGCAGCAAAGTCTCTGTTATTTAATTTGTTTAGATCTCTCTTTATTATAAGGCTTTAACAGACTTGCAAGTAACAAAAGGTAAATACCTAGAATTTTCCTCTGTTTTGCATTGAGCTTGGCAAAATCCATCTGAAATTATGGTATCGGCTCACACAGAAATTAAGAACGGGTAGTGGCAACCTGAGATCAATGAGATGGAGTTCTCTGGGTGTTGCCTGGTTGGGGGGCATTAGTTGGGAGGAGAAATTGGACAAACTTCTTTTGATCTCACTTGAACATCGAAGGCTGAGGGGTGACCTGATAGAAGCTTACAAAATTACAAGAGGCATGGATAGAATGGATAGTCATAGTCTTTTTCCCTGGGTAGAATGCCAATCACTAGGGGACATCGGTTTAAGATAAAATGGTGAATGTTTAAATCAAATGTGAGAGTCAAGTTTTTTCACACAGAGGGTGCCTGGGAATCTGCTGCCAGAGGAGGTGGTGGAGACAGATACAATTGCAAGGTTTAAAAGACATCTGGACAAACTTAGGAATAGATAGAGAATAGAGGGACACAGACCATGCAGAGGCGAAAGGTTTTTAGTGTAGAAAGACATCATCTATCGGCGCAGACTTGATGGCTGAAGGGCATGTTCCTGTACAGTTTTGCTCTTCATTCTTTGTTGATGTAGAGGTGCTGGAGTTGGACTGGGGTGGACAGGGTCAGAAGTCAGCGAGGTAAAAACAATGACTGCAGATGCTGGAAACCAGATTCTGGATCAGTGGTGCTGGAAGAGCACAGCAATTCAGGCAGCATCCGAGGACAGGCAAAATCGACGTTTCGGGCAAAAGCCCTTCATCAGGAATAAAGGCAGAGAGCCTGAAGCGTGGAGAGATAAGCTAGAGGAGGGTGGGGGTGGGGAGAGAGTGGCATAGAGTACAATAGGTCAGTGGGGAAGGAGATGAAGGTGATAGGTCAGGGAGGAGAGGGTGGAGTGGATAGGTGGAAAAGGAGCTGGGCAGGTCGGACAAGTCCGGACAGGTCAGGGGATCGAGTTTCTGGAGGTTAGAAGCTAGGATGAGGTGGGGGAAGGGGAAATGAGGAAACTGTTGAAATCCACATTGATGCCCTGGGGTTGAAGTGTTCCGAGGCGGAAGATGAGGCGTTCTTCCTCCAGGCGTCTGGTGGTGAGGGAGCGGCGGTGGAGGAGGCCCAGCACCTCCATATCCTCGGCAGAGTGGGAGGGGGAGTTGAAATGTTGAGCCACTGGGCGATTTGGTTGATTGGTGCAGGTGTCTCGGAGATGTTCCCTAAAGCGCTCTGCTAGGAGGCGCCCAGTCTCCCCAATGTAGAGGAGACCGCATCGGGAGCAACGGATACAATAGATGATATTAGTGGATGTGCAGGTAAAACTTTGATGGATGTGGAAAGCTCCTTTGGGGCCTTGGATAGAGGTGAGGGAGGAGGTGTGGGCGCAGGTTTTACAGTTCCTGCGGTGGCAGGGGAAAGTGCCAGGATGGGAGGGTGGGTCGTAGGGGGGCGTGGACCTGACCAGGTAGTCACGGAGGGAACGGTCTTTGCGGAAGGCGGAGAGGGGTGGGGAGGGAAATATATCCCTGGTGGTGGGGTCTGTTTGGAGGTGGCGGAAATGTCGGCGGATGATTTGGTTTATGCGAAGGTTGGTAGGATGATTTGGTTTATGCGAAGGTCACATGACACAGATTATAGTCCAACAGGTTCATTTGAAATCACAAACCTTCGCAGCACAGCTCCTTCATCAGGTAAATTCTACTTCACCTGATGAAGGAACTGCGCTCTGAAAGCTTATGGTTTCAGTAAACCTGTTGGACTATAACCTGGTGTCATGTGACTTTTGACCTTGTCCTGTGTTGACAAAGCAACTGTCAACCTGTGTTCTAAGTCCATACTGGTTTGTAAGCTTGAAGAATAGATGGCCTCTGGGAATATGATGACATGTCAACAATGAAAATCCATCTCAGAACAGAGCAGGATAGGATGCTAAATACATTTGGATTTAATTTTTTTTCAGCATTGGTAGAGAAGGAAAGAAAGTAGGGAGATAGCAATATTGATTAAATAGCATGCTGCTGTGCTGGAGAGCAAAGATATCCTCGAGCCATTAAGGACAAATCTATTTGGTTCATATTTGGACATATATTGCATTTCTTGGAGGTCACCAAATAGTGGAAAAGTCATAGGGAAATACATTTGGAAAGAAGTGCAAAATTATCTACAAGCCAATTTTAACACGAGATTTTAATCATCTTAACATAGAACTGGGAACATAACAGTGTGAAGTACAAAGATGTAAGAATTCCTGAAGTGTGTTTAGTAGAATTTTCTTCTTTATGATGTTTCTAATTGAACAAAGAATGGATTTGGTTCTGGGCAACAAGGCTGGTAAAGTGGATCAGTAGAGAACAGAAATCATATTATCACAAAGTTTGGGCTGGCTATAAAAAAGGACAAGGGACAATCTAAAATAAAAATACTTTATTAAGAGAGGGCCAAATTTAATCAGGCAGGATTGTTCCTGGGCCAGGGAAGATGATTGGCAGACAAAACAGAAATGGAAAAATGGTCTGTTTTTTATGGTAAAGAATAACAAATGTTCCATGAGTGAATCAAAGTAAAATTTTGGAAAAGGCAGAAAGCTTTGGCTGACAAAGCTTAAAGGCTAATGATTCTGTTTTTACCCATAAGGTTACCAGTTACAACACACTCACAAAGCACTCCTCCTGCAGGCCTGGTACTTTACAATAGAGTAAACCAAGCATTCATTAATATGGATTCAGCAGCAGTCTATAACATATAGGACCACAGGGCACAATTTTGACCTCTGAATGTTAAAGGAGAATACAAAGGAAGATGTTGAGTTGTAATTGATAAAAATGCCAAGCATAGTCGAAAAGGTGCTGGCAGAGATTCTCAATTGGGAAGCACCTGTGCAATAAATAAAGTTCAAATTGAAAATAAGGAACACATCCCAGGTCTTTGTATAATTAAAATACAACTTTTTCAGTAAATATGAAGAAGTGATGGTTAGAGATTGTGAAGTCTGCCACATATATTGTTTAGACAGTAATATCATATCTAATTAGGCAAGCTCATTATGTTCGCTTTACATCTGTTTTATAAATGTCAGTACACAGGAGTAGCAAATTGGGTTCTCACAGAAAAAGATCTCATTGCAATATTCATTGCATTATGTTGTGTATCTAGGTACGCCTTCAGGAGTCCATGTGCATTGCAACAATGTGTGAAGGTGGTTGTTCATTCTGCCCAGTGGCTGTGGGTGCATTGGTGTGATTGTCTGTCACAGCTGATGGTTAATTAATACTTAATCATTGTTTTTGGTCTTAGTAAATTGCCTTTGAAACTAGCTCCAATCTATATTCTGGGTTCTTCTTGGAGATGTATGAAGCCAATACATTTTGACTTGAAAACTGAGTTAGTGTAAAAGCACACATTAGCCAATATTACGAGTTTAGAAATGGATGGATTAATCCATATGGGTTTCAGAAAGCCAGCTTGACAGCTGAAGAAAGGGAATTCCTTGTTATTAACTGGAGACCTAGTGTTCCAATGGGTCCTTCCTGTGGAGTCACCTTATAAATGTGACTGAGTGAATCACCAATCAATCAAGAAAAATCTAGGACCAAGAGTCACTGCACCAACAAGTTGTACTTTGTAAATAATAGTGTTAGTTCCATTCAATACTGATACCACTCAGTTGAGCAACAGTGTGTAAGAAGGGATATTTGCATTGTGGGCTGCCATTGACGAAGTACAAAATGAACTATATCTACAAGATTGTGTGAATTTGGCTTGTACTTTTTATACATTGTTCTGAATGATTCTTTAAAATATATGTCACATTATGTGCTTTCTGAGATCATAGCCAACAATTTCAGCAAACCCGGTGACAGATTACAGAAGTTAGATGAAGAAGGTGGACCTCCACCTGGAATGTCAGGGACCTAGCTACCTCCATGAGACCTGGACTTCAGTTGTACATTAGTCTGACAAATGACAGCCTGAAGTCTTGGCTTCTGCCCCTCTGAGACAGGATGTCCCACCCTCAAGAGCTACCAGTCAATCAGAAGTCTAGTGGCTCTTTGGACTCAATTGCGCCACTGGGAATGATGGCCACTGCTGGGACTGCAGCAGTATCAAGACTGGCGATGATGCTGGGGCAGGTCCAAAGTGTGGGTAAATAAGATAAGGGGTCATTGGGATCAATGAAGATGCAATGCAGGACTTACTTATTGTGGAGGAAGGGGGGAGTTTTCCAATTGTGATGGCAGGGGATGTTAGAGGCTTCAGGGGCTACAAGTTTTCTGCCTGCTCCCCAGAACGTGTGGGGAGACCAGCAGTTTTCACTGGGGAGACTCCGTCAGTGGCAAGGGGCTCCCCCATCCATTGGTGCCATCCTCTCCACCCCTGCTGCTGATAAACTGTCAGGGTGGCAGGAAGATGTCTTATATACACCCATCAAATGGCCACATAATGGTTGAACTAGCCTAAGGATGGGCAGGGCTGATGCCACCTATCCCATCACTGGTAAAGTGCCAGTAGAGAAATAAAGGCAAAAAAGCACAATACCCTCTCCGCCCCCTAATATACCACCTCGTTTTACACATCCACCATTTCATCACCCATTTCTGTGTGAGCATGGGCTATCATGGTATAGACAGGCTATCAGTGAGTATCTAACATGCTGTAAAAATCTGGTTAAGCAGAGCAGCAGTTCGAATCTGAAAATCATCTCTAACTAAGAAACTTGATCATAAATAAATGGTCAAATTCTGCTGAATGCATTCCAACTTCTTCTCTAAACCAGTTTCTGTACAAGCTCCCAAAGTGGTGTGGTCTCCATGGTGAAATTATAGAGTCATAGAGATGTACAGCATGGAAACAGACCCTTCAGTCCAATGCATCCATGTCAACCAGATATCCTAAACTAATCTTCCATTTGTCAGCACTTGGCCTAAATCTCTCTAAACCCTTCCTATTTATATACCCATCCAGATACCTTTTAAGTGCTGTAATTGTACCAGCCCCCACCACTTCCTCTGGCAGCTTATTCTATACAGCCTTTGTATGAAAAAGTTGCCCCTTTGGTTCCTTTTAAATCTGACAGAGGCAAGTCTCAGTCTGAAACAGACTGAAGAAAGCATCCAGATGGAACACAACTGGATGCAGTAGGTCTCTTGCAAACCATCTGCATTCTGGCCATTTCTGATGTGTACCGCCAGTAATAAAAGAGAAAGGTGCCAAATTTTTGCAACCAATAACAGTTTCACTCTAGCATTCAAATGGTACAGGGGTACCTATCAATGTGCTTTGTAGCTTTTTCTAGATATCATCCTAACACTGTATTAGATCACAGTTTAGATCAGAGTGGAGCTGGAAAAGCACAGCAGGTCAGGCAGCATCCGAGGAGCAGGAAAATCGACGTTTCGGGCAAAAGCCTTTCATCAGCCCATTCCTGATGAAGGGCCTTTGCCCGAAACGTCGATTTTTCTGCTCCTCGGATGCTGCCTGATCTGCTGTGCTTTTCCAGCACCACTCTGATCTAAGCTCTGGTTTCCAGCATCTGCAGTCCTCACTTTCGTCCTGTGTTGGATCACAGTCAAGCACATATACATGGGTCATCCAGGATTGTAAAGGAGTCAGTCATTGACCAGTGTAAGCATTGAGAGAATTCACAGGAAAGACAGACAATGAATGGAAAGCATGTGGACCATTTTCATGTCACGTATCAGTCAGCTCTAAAAGGTTAAGAAACCTGTGTAATAATTGTTCACTGCTCCAGGTACAGAGTTAAAATGTTGGAAATGAAAAGCACTGTAAGTAATTGTGTCAGAATACAGGACAAAAAAATGTTTGTCAGCATAATTCTTCTTTTAATAAGCTGCCTTGCTATTTATGAATACTCATAACTATTTCTTTCTCCCTACAGCATTTGTTGCTGGCACCAATTACTTTTGCATTAGAAATATCTGTAACCTTTCTGAGTCAAGAGGTGGCAAGTTAGGCAGCAGGAGATCAGTGGTCACTGCTTCCAGCACTTACAAAATTTCACTCTGACAAATTAGTGCATGAAGAAGCTCAAGTTTCCAAAGGAAGACCCAGGAGTATACTCAATGACAGAAATAAAGAATGTTAATCTCTGCTTAACCTCATTAACTGTGAAACGGTCAAGTTGCAATGTTCTCATCCCTCAGTTACATGACATGAAAAAAAGACATTGAGCTCCCGGTTGCCTGCCTCCTCAACACACCACTCTGCTCCCCGGCCACCATCTCCGGCACAGGCTTGCTGCCTTACTCTAGCGAACCTCAGTGCAGGGTGAAAGAGCACCACCTCATTTTCTGCTTGGGAACTCTGCAGCCTTCTGGCTCAATATTGAGTTCAACAATTTTAGGAATTGAGGCAGCTTCTCCCATGTCCTTACCCCAATACCACACACACACCAGACCTTGTTATCACATGGTCTGATATTACACATGACCCATTGTTAGCCATTAACAGTCCCAATTAATAGCTATAATTTGGAGATGCCAGTGTTGGACTGGGTTGTACAAAGTTAAAGTTCACACTACACCAGGTTACAGTCCAACAGGTTTGGAAGAATATCAATAGCTATTCATTGTCTGAGGCTAATCTTTATCCCCTTCTATGTCTGTCCAATTGTTTTTCTCTCTCTTTGGGCTCTATCTCCATCAATCGTTTACTTTTAACACTCTCCCACCCTATTGCCTTTATAAGAAACAATTGTTTCCTAGCTACTATCAGTTCTGAGGAAGGGTTATTGAAATCTCAACTCTGATTTCGCTTCACGGATGCTGAGCATTTCTAGCAATTTCAGTTTTTATTTTGGATTTCCAGCATCCATCACACATGATCCCATCAATTGTATTGGCCAAGATGTACTCAGCCATGTGTAGAACTATTCCCAGATGAAGCTGCTTTGATACCAGAGACTTTTAATGAAGGAGGCCGATATCGCTGTGTCATTTATGGCAGGAATATTTACAGTCTCCCCCATAACAATTTCAGATTGATACAACTCATAGCTTCAGCTTTGCTCCAAGACTCAACGCAATGCTGATCTGTGAGGATGGTATGGTATTAGCAAAGTAGTCCTGCAGATCACACACTGCTCGATTCCCCTTTCATTTTCCAACTGACTTAGCTTGTTTTCCCTTCAGACAAAGGTTACCAATGTGTTAAATGCCTTCCAAGCCATTCTTAAGTTCGTAAGCAAAAAATGTGTTCCCATTTCATGGCTTTGATCGCTTCACTGTTGTGCACTAATGAATTACAGTCCCAAGATGCTTAACTTGCTCTGAAATACAAGTGTAAAATCTGTAAAAAGACCATGAGGATCAATCTGGTTTACACATAGATCATGACAATCCACCGTGGAATTTGTATTGGCCACATCTATTCAAATTCTTTTGTGACTCTGCAGCTATTAACTGTGATGGTGCTGTCACTTTAACAAGGTTATTTTGTCATTGGGATTTTTTTCTAGAGAGGTCATAAAGGCAGAGGTGCTGAATTGTCTACTTTAGCAACAGCAGGGGAGTGGCCAGTTCTCCCAGTTCAGTTTTTTTCCAGTTTGGCTTTAGTTTTAATAGAGAATCTGCTGGTAGCAGGCACAGAACTTGGAATGGAAAAAGGCTCCATGCTTCAGCAGATGATTCTTGACTGGCTTCTCTCTCTGAAATCTCTGCTGCCTGTAAGAACCTGTGTTTGAATTTACCTTTTGCCAAGGGCTGTGTTTATGGGATGTTACGGGAATTGGAACAGCTCCTTCGTTAAGTTGCAATATTGAGTCAGCTGAGTTTTCAAATAGTTAAGTTATTCTAAATGCTGTTTTCGTTTGTTCATGTTTCAATTGTAGTGTTTAAATAAATTCTGTTTTGTTTAAAACCAAGGGGTTTGACCAGCTTCATCCCACCTGGAACATACACTTCACATCTGCTTTTTAAATAAGAAAAAGTTAGGGTCTGGGCTACTTTCTTAAAATATTTTGCTTGGTCGCTTGGTCCATAACATGACTAAATTGCTGTGATTGACTAATTTGAATGAGATGCCTATTTATCATCTAATCGGTGAAGTTTCTTACTGCCTCTGAATTCTAGGATAGTGCTGTCGAACATTGAAATTGCCTGATTGTTCTTTGTGCCTGAAAGTGATGCCAATGGATGATTGTCATCATGACCTCTGTTCTTTGCACTCCCATGATATGTATGTCTTGTTATAAAGAGACTGTTTTGTGGAGACTGGGACAATTGTGGCTCAGTGGATTCCAACCTCAGGAGACTGTCTGTGTGGAGGTTGCACAATCTCCCTGTGTCTGCGTGGTTTTCCTCCGGGTGCTCCGGTTTCCTCCCACAGTCCAAAGATATGCAGGTTAGGTGAATTGGCCATGCTTAAAATTGTCAATTAGGTGCATTAGTCAGAGGGAAAAGGGTTTGGGTGGGTTACTCTTTGGAGGGTCGGTGTGGACCTGTTGGGCCGAAGAGCCTGTTTCCATGCTGTAGGGAATCTAATCTAATTCAGGAAAGAAACAGGACTCATGGTTGAATTGAAGTCAGCTGGAGACAGGTTGAGAAAGGGAAGAAGGTGGAAGTTTGAGCTGAAAATGAGTCTTTCATGCAAGAGCTTAGCTCTGCCAGTTTTCAACATTTGAATTGCAATGCAGCAAAGAAAACAGTCTCTGGATACAATCAAATATTTGCACATCAAAAAATATGTACCATGATTGCAAACTCCATATCTAACACCAGTTAATGCAGCCTCTGCACTAAATTGTCATTCAACAGTTTAGCTGAAGAGCATTCTAATCAATTGTATTACATCAAAAATGCCAATACTTTGGCACACATTGTTAGCTTTTGGAGAACAGCATACAGATAGAAATAACAAGTGGTACCATATTCTCAAAACTAGTAATTCAGATCCAATTGTCCTGCATTAATGGACAGTGGCTGCCTCACTAACACACCAATTATTCCATTCTCAGGAATTAATACATTTATGACAAGAAACATTTATTTTTCTGCAACATATTAATCGAGGTTTTCCCTTCAGTAACACACCGCCCCTCCGAAGAGTAACCCACCCAAACCTTTCTGCACAATTATAAAGATCTAACATTAGCAAATTACTCGAATTTGATTTCTTTTGCTTACTTGTCAAAAACAACATTGTGCCAAAACTGACTCCTTGATTTGATTTGACTGCTTCTGAAATAGCTGGAATGTTCAACTTTCCGCAGACTCGGACTGTATTTCCAATACACCATCAGTTACTGCACAACTTACAGTAACACCACGATTAAGTGCCATGCAAAAACTAGCTTCTACCATTGCTCACACCAGAGAATTTTTACGAAGTGGAAAGAACAGTTAAATTCCTTGTTAATGATTCATCTCGCGTGCACCATTTTCAGTTCAATACTCGCTGTCAGTCAAGCACGTGTAAATTACAGACACTCTTCGAGAATTTAACATTTTTACTTGTGAGGACGTGACAGTAGAACATATGACATGGTGTCAATTGCAATTATTCCTCTCCTTTTTCTAGAATAATAATCTTGATATCATTTGACATGACACTCACATGTTCATTCAAGGGCCCTAATCACAAGTAAATGATTATTAGCTTTGTTTTGAAATTGGAAGGCTACATGATTCTGCGTTACCATCTGTTGTAACACTGGCATTGACAGATGTTCTGCAAACAGGAACACGCCTCTAATATTAAATACTTATAAACCAATACATTTGACTCTATGACACCCAAGGAAACACATAACAAAGAATTACATAAAATATAGAAAATCGGGTAATCGAATTGTCTTCCAATAATATTCAAAGAGGCAAAATCCTCCCTAATTTTGACATTATTTTGAAAACAAAAGCAAATGTAATCTGACATAATCTACTGCTTGTTCTTTCTTATTTATTCCACTTCCTTTTACAAGACAAAATAAAGTTGCCAGACACAGACCCTGAAATAGTCTTGGCAGGAACCAAATGCCTTCACTCTGATAATGGAAGAAATCACTGGCAGTCTTCATCGGTTGCCAAATTCTACAGTTTTAACAGCACATTGAAAACATTACCTGTTGCTTCAGGTGTGCCACATCAGCTGTAGAGATACGGATGGTCAGACTTTAATCAGCATGACTATTTTTGGGCATAATGACTAGAGAAGTCATGCAGAGCAATCAGCATTGAGATTCCAATTACTTGCATTGTACATTAATGATTGCTCCTCTAAAACCATTAGTCTTTCTTGTTCAATCAGTATGGTGCATCTTGTATTCTTAACACAGGACAAATATTCTTCCTGTTTTTATTTCATAGAATTAATATCGCATCCGGAATACAGTAGACCTGACATTTGAAAAACAGGCTCACACATGCCAGTTCATGTGAGCACAGGGACTATGTGAAATTGGTACTGACAGCTCGTTATAATGGATCAAGCATGCAGCTTGGGGCTAGAAAGCCCTCTAGGTAACAGCTCCCTTGCCTGCCAGGAGAAGTGGTTATGGAGATCAATGTGAATAGTTTAGCTCCCAGGACGTGAGAACACTGCCAAGGCAAGTTTAATGACCTCGGCACAGTTGTCGAGGTGAGAGTTTTACGTTTTTTTTCCTCACGACACTGCCTTTCACTCTTGTACAATCACTACATCACTTCAGTTGCAATCAGTTACATGGATAGATTTGGCTGCATTGTCCGAAGGAGAGATTTAAGAGGAGATTTGATAAATGTGTTCAAAATCATGAAAGGTCTGAATGGAATAGATTTGGAGAGATTGTTTCCATTGGCTGAGAACCCCAAAGATTTAAGGTAACTGACAAAATGGAGGAATGGTGACATGAGGACAAACATTTCCATTCATGGATCTGAGAGGGTCTGGTGGAGGTGGGTACAATTGAAGCATTCATGAGTGAGTTGAATTGTTACCTGAAAAGGAAAAATGAACAGGGCTGGAGGATAATGCAGGGACAGTGACAAGAGCAGAATTGTTCCTTTTGAGAGCCAGCATAGCAATAATGGGCCAAATGGGCTCTTTCAGTCTATCATCATCTTCTAGTCTTGTGATTACCATCATTTCACCTCTTTCTTCTGCTGTTTTGCACCTCCTACCCTTAACACTGTTACAATTTTCACTTGCCCGCATCTTTCACCCAATGCCTGCACTATTAGATCATGACAGGCACATTCTTAAAACTGTCACAGACAAATTGGGCATATTCCCGAATTTGGTTGGCAGTTTATCACATAATTGGTTCAGAAGTACTGAAAGTTAATTTTGCAGATCCCACTTTTTTTTTGAATTTGAGGCATTCAAAGAATATTTTGGGTTGTTGGCTGAACAAAGTACAAAGGATGTTAGCGCTATTTCTTAAGTTGCAATCAAATCAAAGTGAACAAAATCACAATGAAGATAATGGTTGCATAAATTATGCTTAATCAGAACGAAGATGCAAGGAATAAAATGAGGCGTCAAGCTTTAATCAGACAACATTGGCTCATCAACAAAATAATTTAAACTATTTGCATTAATACTGTATTTGAGAAAAAAGTCTCCATAGCTTAGAGTCACATGTTTACTCGCCCTTCAATGGTTACAATACACATTTTCTAAATTAGCTAATTGCAGCTGTCTAATTTGCTTCATTATTCTGTTTACTCTAAATACAGTTTTCCATATAACTTAATCCAACCTAATGCATTAATTCATTAAAGGCAAGCAATTTTTTTTTTCATTTGGCACTCAGGTATCTAATGATGCATGACTCCTGACTTGGCATAAAATGGGGATGCACCTCTATAAATGGTCAAGTTAGTGTACTCTGCAGTTTTGATGGAAACCCCATCACCTGTTTACAGACTTTGGACTCCATAAATGTGAAATTTATTCCTCAAGTAGATATGGCTCTGAGTGGGGAAGTAATGGAAATGATCATCTTCTATAACCTGTTGTCTCTCAAATCACTGAAATTTAGTGTGACACCGATTCAAAAGAAGGGCATTGATTAAAGGGGGAGAAGTGTGAGATCAAGCCTTTCTCAGGGTGGCACCACTTCCAGCCATGCCCCCAGTTATCAAGCCCAGCATTCTGCCAGCTGAGATCCAGAACCAGGGGGTCACAGTTTAATCACACATGGGAAGCCATTTTGGCCTGAGATGAGGAGGGGTATCTTCACCCAGAGAGTGGTGAGCCAGTGGGATTGTCTTCCACAAAAGGGTATTGATGCAAAAAATTTAATGCTTTGAAGAATGAGTTAGGTATAGCTTTTAGGACTAAGGGGATCAAAGTATCTGGGGAGACAGAGATCAGAAACAGGGTCCAGAGTTGGTGTCCCTGGCTAAGCCAACCTTTATTGCCTTGAGGGCAGTTAAGAGTCAACCACATTGCTGTGTGTCTGGAGTCACATGGAGGCCAGACCAGGTAAGGATAGCAGTTTGCATCTCTAGAGGACATTAGTGAACCCAATGGGTTTCTCCCCAACAATTGACAATGGTTTCATGGTCATCATTAGATTCTTAATTCCAGACATTTATTGAATTCAAATTTCACCATCTGCTCTGACCAGATTCAAGTCCAGTGATAACATCCACCAAGCGATCACTTCCTCTACATTGTATTAAATGGTGGAACTGATTTGAAGGATTTAAGGACCTGTTCCTGTTCCTATTTTACAGGTTTATATACTTTTTTATTGGAGCAAATAGCTGCTCCCTCCCACCAAGGTTATTAACCACAAACATTATACATCACACATGAAAGACAGTAGCTTTCTGCCAGATCTGCTCCAGTGACTGAGATAATACAACAATTATTTTTTAACAATGCATAACAAAAACAGGAATTGCTGGAGAAAACTCAGCAGTTCTGGTAGAACTGAAGAAGGGTCACTGCACCCGAAACGTGGACTCTGCTTTCTCTCCACTGAGGTTGCTGGACCTGCTGAGTCTCTCTTGCAATTTTCTGTTTTTGTTTCAGATTAGATTAGATTAGATTAGATTACCTACAGTGTGGAAACAGGCCCTTTGGCCCAACAAGTCCACACCGACCCTCCGACGAGTAACCCATCCAGACCCATTCCCCTACATTTACCCCTTCACCTAACACTACGGGCAATTTAGCATGGCCAATTCACCTAACCTACACATCTTTGGACTGTGGGAGGAAAACGGAGCACCCAGAGGAAACCCACGCAGACACGAGGAGAATGTGAAAACTCCACACAGACAGTTGCCCGAGGCTGGAATTGAACCCGGGTCTCTGGCGCTGTGAGGCAGCAGTGCTAACCACTGCTTAAAAAAACATTATGCGTTGATCAGATGAGTGAGAAACCATTGGAGGGCATCTCCTAAGTTTGCTATTAATCAGATTTTGCAGGTTAGTTTGTCGTGTGGGTTCATAACATGTCAAGAACACTATTGAAACTGACTTTAATGAATGCTCTTCAAAGAAGGTGGAAAAAGTGGGGATTGTTATGGAGAGGAGACATGTTTGAACTCTGACAGTGAAGGGGTGGTTTGGTGTTGCAGGAGAATAGTAAAATCAGAGAGCTATGACTTCATCCTTGACATCACTTGCAAAAAGGCTCTGCTGATTTTTAAATTATGTCTCATGAATTCATTAAATTGAAAGCTGTTGTTGCTGAAGAATAGGAATTTTCCATTTTTGACATCCATTCTCATTAGTTCAGGTGTAAGAAAGTCACCTTTACCCTTTTCCAGAACAAGCATCTCCTGTTTCACAGACATTTTTGCAAATCATTAGTTAAGCTGCAGTTGCAGTTTTCACATGTGGCTGCATTATATTAGAACGGACCCACAAAACTCTGGAGAACATAAACATGTAGATTGACTATGGTTGGGACAGGATTGGGAAATGCTAATGTTAAAGATACTGCATCTGTTTTTAGTTGGATAGATTGCACACTCAGCTTGGAATTCAATGGGCCAACCGCTTAAAACTGTCACAAGCTGAATGAGGAGAACAATTAAGGACAAGCCCTTCATTCAAATGTTTGGTGGAACATTGAATTATTTGCAAATGTGTGTGACATAGACCATGGTACTGGTTAAAGGAAAATAAAACAAAAAGCAGAGTAAGGCACAGGGTCATGAGGAGAATGTGGAGTACTAGGTATGGCTTTGGATTGCTTCAGCTAATAGCCAACATAGATTTTGTTTCTCAGGCTGCGAATCCTCTAGATGTTCACACGACTGCCAATGTAGTGCTAATCAGAGCTTATTAAGGTAGTTACACATTTTTCATTTATGATGACCTCACAAATTCATTACAGTTTGGATCTTCACAGCTGGCAAAGGGAAAGCACACCTTCATCCCATAATTTCCAGCTCACTGATGTGGGCGAGTGGGATAATCCAATGCAATCTAATCACATTTATCGCTTGCTTCAGTCTTTTTATACTATTTGTCGTGTGGTCCCTTCTGCTGGACCATGGGAGGAAACTGGGGCACCTGGAGGAAACCCACGCAGACACGGGGAGAATGTGTAAACTCCACACAGACAGTTGCCTGAAGCGGGAATTGAACCCGGGTCTCTGGCGCTGTGAGGCAGCAGTGCCCACCACAGTGCCACCGTGCCGCCCATAATTGTGTAATTGTAATAATTCAGGAAGCCTGACTGGAAAAGAGCATAATTTATTGTTGAACACTAAAATAGAGCTACTACTCGTGGGTATTAGGCTATTCCCAGCCTGGGACAGAGTTCTTCAGACCAATCCCTTGGTGAGCGTGATTTCTGGATCTGCTTTGAAAAAAGGGTTTCAGGTGATGAGTTCCAGTTATACAGGTCATTGCCTGTTACCAGGGAAACTCGTACTCAGTGAGGTCCACAAGGAGATTAATTACCGATTCCCTGTGGGCCTTGAAGGGGTCATTACAGTAATATAAGGACTACAGCTGGACAATGCTCAGCAAGCAGTGAACTAAATAAAAACCATGAGACAGGTGGATGTAAATCAGAAACAAAAGCAGAAACTGCTGGAAAAGCTCATCAGGTCTGGCAGCATCTGTGAAGAGAAATCAGAGTTAACGTTTCAGGCCCGGTGATCCTTCTTCAGAACCACAACCAGAAACATTAACTCTGATTTCTCTTCACAGATGCTGCCAGACCTGCTGAGCTTTCC
This sequence comes from Chiloscyllium plagiosum, assembly GCF_037043375.1. Classification (NCBI taxonomy): domain Eukaryota; kingdom Metazoa; phylum Chordata; class Chondrichthyes; order Orectolobiformes; family Hemiscylliidae; genus Chiloscyllium; species Chiloscyllium plagiosum. Next base: position 18,127,463 of record NW_028270156.1, read on the forward strand.
CAGCGATTTCTGTATTTATTTTGTGAGCATATGAGAACTGTTGTGTTTAAAATGCAACACCCACGGTTCAAAGAAAGGCTTCACAAAATGAGCAGAGTGAATCCTATACTTCGAGGGCAAGTGTGGAAACACAGAGGTTGACCATACAGAAGGAATCTGTGGTACTGTGCCCTTGTCAGCTGTTTGCCAAATCAATCTAAATGAACTCAGCTCTCTTCTCTTTGCCTGTGTCTTGCTCTCATACTTTGAAAAATAAATCAATGACATTATACTGACTCCAAGCAGAGGAAATAATCTTTCTGTGTTCACTCAAGGTAAAATATGGTTCTAGTATTCCAATCCACGTGAATGTCATTTAACATCCATGCTATCGTGGCCTTGAATTCTTGTTGGATGCTCTCTCTAGCTTTAGTATCAGTTCTCATACAGTCATCGAAGTGTACAACATGGAAAAAAGGCCCTTCAGCCCATCCAGTTTGCATCTGTCAAAAACAAGCAGCTAACTATCCAAATCCCATTTTCCAGAACTTAGCCCATAGCCTTGAATGCCTGGGCATTGAACATCGAACTACCTCTTGTGTGTTATGAGGGTTTCTGCCTCTACCACCCTTGCAGTCAACGAGTTCCAGATTCCCTCTACCTTCTGGATGAAAACACATTTACTCACATCCCCTCTAAAACTCCTGTCTCTTATGTTAAATCTTTACCACCCCCAATCATTGATCCCACCACCAAGTGGAAGAGTTTCTTCCTGTCCTGTTCCCTCACATCTTAGATATCTCAATCGTGTCCCCCTCAGTCTCCTCTGCTCTCAGGAAAACAACCCTTGTCTATCTGATCTTTCTTCATAACTGAAACTCTCCAGCCGCAGGCAAATTCCTGAAATTCCCTCCCTAATAGCATTGTGGGTTAACCCACAGTAAGTATATACAGCGCATCAAGAATTCAGCTCACCACCACCTTCTCAAGGGCAACTAGGGTTGGACAATAAATTCTGGCCAGCTAGCAATGCCCACATCCCACAAGTGAATAAATTAAAATAAAAGAACCCATGAGATCCAAGGAAAGTTGGCTAATTAGCAAAAGAATTGGCCAAATGTCAGGATGCTGCTGATATTGATTTAGGGGTCTTTTTCTAACTGGAAGACAGTGTGCAATGAGATTCCATGTTGGGGCCCTTGCGATGTAATGTTTATATAAATGATTTAGAATGTAGGAGGGTTGATCAGTAAGCTTATGAATGATATGAAAATTGGTGAGATGGTGGATAGTGAAGAGGATAACCTCAGATTACAAGAGAATAAAGATGGGCTGGTCAGATGGGCTGTCAGGACGGTGAATGGCTTGGAGGGGAACTTGAAGTTGGAGGTGCTCCCATGTGCCTGCTGCCCCTCTCCTTGTAGATGGAAGTGTTTATGCATTTGGAAGATGCTGTGAGGATCTTTGGTGAATTTCTGCAGAGCACCTTATGAATAATACTGTTGCTACTGAATGTTAATAGTGGAGAGAGTGGATGTTCATGGATGTATTGTCATTCAAGTGAACTTTTCTCCTGGATGGTGTCAAGCTTTTTGAGTATTGTTGGGGCTACACTCATCCACGCAAATGGACAATATCCCATCAGTCACCTGACTTGTGCTTTGTATATGGTGGGCAAGCTTCGGGGAATCAGGAGGAGTTACTTGCTGCTTATTCTGAGCCTTGAACCTGCTCTTATAGCCACTGTTTTTATGTGGTGAGTCCAGTTGGGTTCCTGGTCAATGATAACCCCCAGGATGTTGATAGTGGGGGAACTCAGAAATGGGAATACCATTGAATGTCAACGTCCGGTGCTTAGATTATCTCTTATTGGTGCTGGTCATAGCCTGGTACTTGTGTGGCGTGAATGTTACTTGCCACTTATATCAATTTCCAATGATCAAAAGTCTATCAAAATTTGATAATTGAATATCCAGAATTACACAAAGTAGTCAAAACCAAATTTTTCTTACATTTATTCTTGCTCCTTAACTTTTGAACTTTGTGGCTCTATTCATCAGTACCTAAAACAACGTTTAAGCAAAACCAATGCAGGTTTCCTCAATACAAACATGTGGGTTATTGAACTGAGGCAGCATCACAAGATCATTGTGCTGCAGCTTACACTATGACCTAATGAAGGCTGGAGGCAAAAGCAGACCAAATGAAAGCAGAATATCACCGAGGTATGAAGAATTCCAAAATCATCCCACTCCCAACCCATCCCTGCCCACACCTTAACTCCATACCCTTCTGCTCCCCACTGTGTCTGTCCCACAACAACCTGGAAGATTTATCTCACTTTTCCACACACAAATGGAGCTTAGTTTTGGTGTGAGAAATCAGACCTAATGTATTCCCAACTTTACATAGTTATTCCAGTTTTCTGAAGGATTTGGATCAGGTTTTATTTATTGCTTGTATAAAAGTGCATTCATTTCCAATTGTCAATCATTAGCTCATCTCTATGATGAGCAAGAACTACAATATTTTGAGATTCTTGAATACATCTCAGAGTTGTTAGCTCCGGTTATCTTGCTCATTATGATTTCCTTTGCTTTCTTCTGGTCTATTGATCACTTTGCCAACAGTTCCTATTTTAATTCTCTGTATTCACACCGTACTCTATGCTGAAGCTGAATTTTTTTCACTCAATAAGCTTTCGACGACTATTAGTCAGATCATTTCCACTGGGACAGTCTCTCAGTTTGAGTTCATTGCCCAAGGTTAATGGCCTTAAAGAGGGTATGCATTCCATATCCAGCTAAATGTTTTACTGTCATTAAAAGAAAGCATGTGTTTTTTCATCAGTCGATATTTTTCTTGGAATTATATTCACATTCGAACATACTGGGTTTTGCACAGTTCTTGTGCTTTTACTTTCCTTGATGTTTATAGCTAGCAATCTATATTTGGTGCATACAATATGTACAGTGACCTGACATCTTGCCTTAATGATGTCTGAATTCTTAAATAATATACACTCTGTTGTGCTCACCTATAGAATACTAAGCCGATCATGTTATAAGTCTGAAGTTCAAACCAATATTTCCCAAATACTGCTGCCATTATTCAAAATCACATGGAGTCTTTACACTGACAAACTTACCTTGGCTCCCAAACTAACAATACCTCAATATTTTTTGAATCACTCTCTGAGCCTATCTGTCACACTCTCTTTAACATCCTACAGCCTTGCAACCAATTACTTTACGTCCATGATTTTTTTTATTTGTTGCTGAGTACTCTTTCAACTGGGGTAACACAGTGGCTCAGTGGTTAGACTGTTGCCTCACAGCAGGGTCCCAGGTTTGATTCCACTCTCTGTGTGGAGTTTGCATGTTCTTCCTGTGTCTGTGTGGGTTTCCTCTGGGTGCATTGTTCTCCTTCCACAGTCCAAAGATGTGCAGGTTAGGTGGATTGGCCAGGCTAAATTGCCCTAGTATGAAGGCTAGGTGGATTAGCCATGGGAAATACAGGCCTGGGTGGGATGTTATTTGGAGGGTCAGGATGGACTTGATGGACCAAATAGCCTGTTTCCACACTGGAGGGAATGTTTTTTATGAGCTGCCTTAAATTTTCTTTCTTAAACATTGCCTCTTTGAAAATATATCTCTGTGATTAAGCTTTAATATGTCCTCAATATCTCCAGATTTTCTTTTCACTACTCTCCTTTGAAGCCCTTGGGGAAGTTTTAACAGTTAGATGTGCTATGTGAACACAAAATGCTGAGGTCACTGGCCTGTTGTTCTGAGTCACAGTATAAGTTGTGGGCTGTGCAAACTGTTTTAGTTGAATGGCAGAAATGTGTCAAAACTTGTATCAACCTATAATCAAATATATCTAGAATTCTTCAGTCTCAGCATCTCTCACTTCTAACTTGAGCAGAAGATTCAAGCAGTAGTTCAGTCTCCTAGAACTCAATATAACTTATCTAGTGTACACGAGAAGTTGTGAGAAAATGAAACTCCCTCCCACAGGGGTTAGTGACTAATATAATTGCATTTGGGAAGAAGCTGGCTAATCATATAAGACATTAAAAAACAACATATGTGGCTAGAATCGGACAATGAGGATGGGATGAGGCAGGAGAAAACACTTGGCTGTGTTGTGCTAAATGATCCTGTGGTTCATAGAATCCCCACAGTGTGAAACAGGCTCTTTGATTCAGCAAGTCCTCATCAACCCTCCGAAGAGCAATCCACCCAGACCCATTCCCCCACTCTATATTTACCCTGACTAATGCACCTAACCTACACATCCCTGAATACTGTGGGCAATTTATCATGGCCAATTCAATTAACCTGCACATCTTTGGATTGTGGGAGGAAACTGGAGCACCCAGAGGAAGCCCACACAGAATGTGCAAACTCCACACAGACAGTTGCCCAAGGTTGGAATCAAACCCAGGTCCCTGGTGCTATGAGGCAGTAGTGCTAAGCTACTGCGCTGCCTTTGGCATAGATACTCAATAACATGATGCAGTGCATTCAAAATCAAAATCTAGGAAACAGAAAGCAAATTTTCCTTTAGCTCTTCCTTTGATATAACCAGATACAGATGCAGCTGGCATCAATTCTGTAGGAAATGGTGTACATTGCAGAAATGCAAAGATATTCAGGGAAGGTACTTTTAAAGGGAGAGTTCTGGTTGCAGTGGTTCCCACTTAAACGTGCCATTCACAAAATAAATTGCTGTTCTTACTTATAATGTCAGAGGCCAGGTGATATCAGGTGTTGGAGAAATTCAGCCCAATGAATCAGAGCCCACAAACGAGGATCGCAGTGAAATTGACAAGCGGTTTATTGAACAAAGTGAAATCGCTGAAGAGAAATTGACAAGGCCGACACAGAACTGATTCTCTGCACAGATGGTCAGAATGCTCTTCCCTGAACTGAGGGTGCAGGCACGCTTTTTAGGGGTACAACATAAAGGTGATAATTGTAAAGAGTTACAGTACAGTGGTGAAAATTGTAAAGCGATTGAAACAAGAATAAACTTGGTGGAAATAAATCAAGCATCCGGCAGAAGCAATTCATTTGGAATTGACACAGGAGATTCCAGCCATCTCCATAAGTGGGTGAGAATGTCTTACAAAGAACAAAGAAAATTTACAGCCCAGGAACAGGCCTTTCGGTCCTCCAAGCGTGAGCCAATCCAAATCCACTATCTAAACCTATTGCCCAATTCCTTAGCATCTGTATCCCTCTGCTCCCCACCTACTCATGCATCTGGCCAGACGCACTTCAGATGAATCTACCATGCCAACTACCTCTGCTTGTAATGCGTTCCAAGCACCTATAACCCCTGTGTAAAGTACTTGTCACATATATCCCCCATAAACTTTTCATCTCTCACCTTGAACGTGTGACCTCTCATTATTGAATCCCTCACCCTGGGAAAAAGCTTATCTCTATCTACCCGATAGCTTCTCGAGGATTCTTCATTGTATTTCTCGTCCAAGCGAATACGTGTAAATGTTTCTTCTCCTGGCATTCAGGTCTGTCCATGATGAAGGAGTGGCGCTCCAAAAGCTAGTGTGCTTCCAATTAAACCTGTTGGACTATAACCTGGTGTTGTGTGATTTTTAACTAATCAGGGCTGGGAGCTTACTGTGAAGGCTGTTTGGAATGTGTATTCCCTGGTCTGGGAATAGCTTGGCCATGTCTGGTTTCTATGTCAGCTGGTTTGGCCAAGACTGGGGCATTGTGGGTGTGTTCTGTGTCAGTTGGCAGGCTTGATCTCTGTGTTTCACAGGTCAGCTTCTGTGCTTTTTATGTGGTCAAGCTGTGGGTGGGCAGGGTAGCAGATTTCTGTCCCACACCAGGTTATAGTCTAACAGGTTTATTTGAAATCACAAGCATGTGACCTGTGGTTCTGACTTTGTCCACCCCAGTCCAACACTGGGGCACCTCCACACCATGGTTACTTACAGTGTTAAGAGGAAGGAAAGTCACATTATGTTCTTGCAGTTCGACTTCAAAACATAATGATTAATTAACAGCTAATTATAAAGTGGTTAAGGGGAGGTGATGGCTTATTGGTGTTATTGCTGGACTGTTATTCCAGAGACCCAGGTAATGTTTTGGGGATTTGAACTCTAACATGGCAAATGGTGGAATTTGAATTCAATTTAAAAATTCTGAAAATTATGAGTCTAAGCCTTTGGTTAATTGTCAGAAAAACCCATCTCGTTCACTAACCATCCTTTATGGATGGAAACTGCTGACCCTTGTGTGATCTGACTCCAGACCGTTAGTGATGCAGTTGACTCTTATCTGCCCCATGGGTATTTAGGAATAGGCAACAAGTGCTGGCCTCTCCAGTGATGTCTCTGTTTTGTGAATACATAAAAAAAAATCTGCACATCAATGCCTCAATCAATCAGAGTCCAGTTGCTAACCATACAGCATAGTATAAATGCTATTTTTCTTTATATTGATATTCTTGTGAATTGACCTGATGACTGCAAGACAAAAGGCTTCAACAAAATGTTTCCTTTTTCAGCAATATTCAGAGATGGGATAAATAAATTGCCGAGCAAACTAACATAAATCATTACGCTTACTAAATCGGTACTCAGGTTATTTGTATTAGGTCTAAATAACAATTGGATTGTGTCAAATTTGAAGTTTTAAACTAAATTACAACAAAAACAGTTGGGTGGTTAATTAGCTACACAGCTGAAGCAAATATTGACCAAATCAGCAGGTGATGGGATTTAATGCTAGTGACTGTAAATTACAATTAATAATTGGTTAGCATGTAAATTAACTCTAAATGATCTCATTTTAACACATTAATACTAAACAAAATCATTCTGTCAGGAGACAAAAGGACTATTTCATCAACAATTAGATCTTCCTAATGCACTTCATGCTTAACCTTAAAGCAATGTTCTCTGCATTCTCAAATGTTAATCGTATGCTGACATTAAATCACACTATCTAATAGAAAATTCAGTGCAATCGTAAATTAACAAGTTAGAAATTTCTCTCTTGTCCTTTGCTAATGAGGTTAGTTTAGATAGGGAGGTGCTAAATGCAGGTAAACATTCTCAAAGCAAAACAAATACATGATGCTTCCTCTGAAATAGCAGGACTTTCATAATTTTAAATAAATGTTTAAAATATGAAAGAGTTCTAAAAATAACTGACTTTCAGTTACAGTACATCAAGTTAGAAGCTGCACACACTATCAACATGCTGCAAACCCTTGTATTTAAACCATTCATTCATTATTTCAGCTCCCACTGCAATGTGGATGGCTGAAATCAACTTGCTTGATAGATATTTTGAATCAATTGGGTCAGACATACTATGACAAATATGTGGAGCAGGCGGGACTTGAATCCCAGCCTCCTGACCCAGAAGTAGGGACACTATCAACCTGCCAGAGATTGCAGGAGAGGAGCACCTGCCAAGCCTCCAGACCTTTATTCTCAAACCAACCTGTCATTGGATCGTGTTGAGGGATGAAATCAGTAGTCCAGGAATGTGCTCCCAGGATGCAGCACTGACTACTACCAGAAATAAATTACTGTGAAAAGAAGATTGTGCAACTCACTTGTAGCTCACAAGTAGTCAATCACCTGACATTCTGAGCCTGCACATTATATTGATGCAAATTCTTTCTTTAAATATAGATTTTACACAAGGGAAGCGGGTAATTTTCCCCATTGGCTTTGTGCAGACCAGGCAGGAAAATGCCAGGATAGCTGTGGCTTGTATTCCAAGACTGGAAAGCTGAGGGGTTACCTGATTCAGAACTTGGAGAAATCCCTGTTGGATTCTCTCCCAAATCTTCCTCTGGGGCTCCATTAAAGCGATGAAATGCAAGTAGAGCTTGCCCGTTGGCGGGCCAGCCACACTTCCTCCTCAGTAGCACCATCAGAATCGATAGCCAAAGATACAGGAGGACCAAATACAAGCTTCAGGTGAATTGGCTTTGAAGAGTGAAAGTTAATTGAATTAGGACACTTGTTAACTTAATTCTCAATTTACTCACTTATAATTCCTGTTCCATTATAAGTTCTTACATCCACTTTTATAATGGAAATTACCTCAGTAGACATTGTAATTGGATCCTTGTTCCAAGGATGTTGTCAAATGTCTTGTTAGGTGAATAAAATGGTGGCTAAATAAATAGCTTAAGTAATTAGAATGACTGAGGTTGTAATCGGGATTTTCCTCATTGCTTGTCGATGCGAGTCTGAAGTATGTCTCAGGAACCATATCAGAAGACAATAAGGAGTAGAGGTAGATCATAGCATTATAGAATCCCTAATGTGGAAGCAGGCCATTCAGCTCATCAAGTCCATACTGAACCTCTGAAGAGCATCTCACTCAGTCCCACCCACTACCCTGCATTTCCCATGGCTCATCCATCTAATCTGTACATCCCTGAACACTATGGGCAATTTAGCATGGCCAATCTGCCTAATATTTTAATATCTTTTGACTGTGGGAAGAAACCAGAGCATGCAGGGGAAACCCACACAGACATGGGAAGAATGCATAAACTCAACACAGACAGTCTTCCAAGGCTGGAATCGAACCCAGATCCCTGGTGTTGTGAGGCAGCAGAGTTAACCACTGATTCAGCCAATCGATTCTGCTCCACCATTCAATAAGGTCAGTCCTGATCCAATAATCCTCCATTTTCCTGCCTTTTTCCTATAACCCTTCGTTTCTGATTAAAAATCAATCTACATCTTGAATATACTTAACAACCCAGCCTCAATAACTCCTTGCAATGTAACCAAAGTATGAGAAACATAATATTGCTGCAGAAATACAACTTTTATATTGTGACCAGGTATTTTTCATTGTATGTCAGTTGTTTAATCTGCTTCCTAGTGCCTTGCGGCATGGAGTAGCATCCTTGCCTCTGGACCAGAAGACCTGGGTTCAGAGATGTGTAATCATATCTCTGGACTGGTTGGTTAGAAAATATCTTAATCTGCTTCCTGATAACTGCTTTTGGCAAAGTTACCATGGACCCAAAGTTAGACATTTTAAATTGTCTCACAGCTGGAGAAATCAGGCCTGACAGAAAACTGGCCAAACTGAATTAAACAGCTACTAGTAGCTATCGGCAACAGTGAACAGTGGAAACTAAGAGACAATCAGTTGGAGACTTGTATGTTGGAGAAGAGTCGATCAGATGTTGTGGCACCTTGACTGCCAGAGTATGGGAATCTACACCTTACGTCATAGCAACACTCAAGGGCATTGTCACCAGCCTATTGGATGCTTTGAACCGATCTCATCACCCCATTGGCCAAAGGCCACAGAATATTCTGGAAGGTCAGGGACGAGAGGGAGAATAAGAATACTTACGTGGGAGCCACGCCTCATTGAAGACTTATTAAAGACTTGACCTAGCACAGTAGTGGAAGTCCAATCACCTGGAGGGAAAGACAGAGAAAGAGAGGGGGGGAGAGAGCATCCATCCTGACCTGCAAGACCCATCTTTGTGGAAAGAGTCATCCCTATATCGCTACAAGGAGACTCCAATGGCCCAGCTCAAACATGTCGATCATTGCCAGTAATATCCTTCCTCAGATAGCTAGAGCTAGATAGAGAACAAAACGAAGCTGCACCAGGACATTACTTCAACGAGCCAACACACACTGTAGCACAGAGGAACTATGCAGAGCAGAAGAAAATCACCTAAACTGTGTATTCAAAAAGAATGGGTACCCAAAGAACATAGTCCGCTGATTTCTCAGCAACAAACCCAAACAAGCAGACAAAACACATCCAGAAACCTTAACTACTCTCCCCTACATCAAAGACATCTCGGAAATGACTGCCAAACTACTCAGACCCCTTGGCATCATGGTAGCCCATAAACCCACCAACACACTAAAACAGCAGCTAATGAACTTGAAAGACCCTATACAGACAACAAGCAAAACTAACATCATTTACAAAATATTGTGCAAGAACTGCAACCAACACTACATTGGACAAACAGGCAGAAAACTAGCCACCAGGATACAGGAACACCAACTGGCCACAAAACGACATGACCCTCTCTCACTGATATCCCTACATACAGATAAGGAAGGACACCACTTCGACTGGGACAGCACATACATCTTAGGACAATCCAAACAGAGACATGCATGAGAATCCCTAGAAATATGGCATTCCAACCAGAACTCTATCAATAAACACATCAAGTTCGACCCCACCTACCACCCCCTGAGAAAAAGAACAGGAAATGACATCACCTCAGGAAATGACATCATCAACCCAAAGAAACCCAAACATATAAATAGAAAGCAGGAATCATGTACAGTGCTTTGCTTGAGGCCCACTGAAGATGTTACCTCGTAGGGTGACATATTGTCTGGAAATGAACTTTCCAGCTCAGCGATCTAACCTACGTCCAGAAAACAAATATTGTTGGAATTTGTAAAATACTCACCATGTTCAAATAAAGAATATTTTGTTAATAAAATCAAGTTGAACTGCAAACTGAATTCTATGTCCTTTTGTCTGCCTTGCAGACAAGAGCATTTGGGTGAAGTGTTTCTAATACATAAACTGGTTGAAGTGTCCCATGTACAGACACCACACTGATGCAGATTTGCGAAATTGAATGTGTGTCCCTGAAGAACACTGTCTAATTTTGAAGCGCAATGCAGGAATGGGAGAGAAACAAGAATGCCTGATGGAGTGGAAAGGAGAATCCTTGCTTGATAGATTATTTTTGCAATGCCAGTGATAGATGGATGGCATTTGTGGTAATGTGCGTGAGGGAAATAAATATATACAATGTGCTAGTTTGGTCTCGTGAGTTAGGGAATGACAAAAACTGTCATTATATAAATATGGGGAGTATTTGATGGGGACAGTGTGGAGGGAGCTTAACTCTGAATCTAACCCAGTGCTGCCAAAGTCCTGTTGACTTTGACTTGCAACTACTAATGCCATGCTTTGAAATTTCAGGACAGAGTTGTAACTACAGGAATTTGGATTGTAGGAATATAATAATCTCCAATTCTGATGCTCTTGAGAGTTTCTCTAGAACATATAACAGCCATAATGCAACAAGAATTATCTGTCTATCTCTAATTTCAGATCTGATCCTTGCACTTTAATCTGAAACAGTCCACTGTTCTCTATCATATTATGTACTGTGTCCAGTTTTATTTACAAAGTCACAGGAAGACATTTGAATCCTGGTCCAAATGGCAAACAGCAACATTAAGAGTTATTTCCAACAATTCAAAAATAAAATACCAGAAATAGTTGGTAGATTGGAAATTCTGCATCATGTAAGAGAGAATCCTGGAAGGTTTCAGATTCTGTCTGGACAGATGGGAAGGCATCTACTATTTTGAGGCACCTTTTAAAATTGCCATTTTGTACTTAAATTAAAAAATCAATCATTAGATGTGAGCTTAGCTAGCATTAGTATCTTTGTGCATGACAGCAGCACATTGGATTTACATCCATAGTGCTATTAAAGAGGAAGTACTTGACCCAGTGACAGTGAAGGAACAGCAGTATAGAATTTGCACACGTTCACATGCATCTGCTGCCCTTCTCTTTTCGGGTTGTGAGTAGTTCCTGTTTTTACACCCTAATTAGAAATAGTCCTTAAACTTTAAAATTTTCTAAAGTACAGAATTGCTCAGATACAGAGTTTGACTCAAGTAAAACTACTAAAATGCCTCAATACAAAATCTTCTAAGCTAATTTAAATAACACCATGCAGGGAAAGTCACAGAGGAGTGCTCTTATTAAAGCAAGAGAGATGACTGGTCAAGGTTTAACTGAAGGGTCACCATAGCTCAGGCAAGTTTGAGGAGAAGGGACCTTTCATGGTGGCCTTAGCTGGTGGAGGAATTGAACCAGTGCTGTTGACATCTCTCTGCAATAAAACAGCCAACTGAGCCAACAAGAACCACACAGGGTACACCAGCTCAGTTGGTTAATTCTGGTTACATCCCTCCATGATTTAACTTTGGCTCCCACCCACACACTGTTACCATGACGTGATAGGAAACCCCAACCCTAACCCTATTGAAAAACCACAGGTGAAACTGTTGGTCTACAAGGTAGGATGAACATTGCTGACCCTTCTTCTCAACTGCAGTCCCCATTCCCTCACACCAAGATCACCACGATCCAGCTCGGAACACTTACAATCTCCAACATTGGTGTAACCAGTATTGATTGTGGTCCTGAACCAGGCTGCCTTGTCCTGATCCTTCCTCCTGTCTCTTTAATGATGGTCCTTTCCAAGTATAACATATTTCCTAAGGCCACCCTGTTAGATGATGAGTGCATCGCACTCTTTTAATCCTCTTTGTTCCAGACAGACCCAGTCAGTGCTGATGTTTTTTTCCAGAGTCAGAAACAATGTGTCCCTCAGAGTTTGGAAAGGCTGGCCCTGAAGTAGACATGAATGCAAAAAAAAATTCTCCTACCCAGACAGAAGTCAATGAGTACTGTACAGGTCCACTTGGGTGTAACAATGCCCTCCTCCATTTCTTATTTGGGTTACATGATGACATTGTGCATGCTGCTATTGTGATAATGTCTTAAATTCCAGTCTGTGTGTTATAAAAACAATGGAACACCAAAACTAGGAGCAAGAGAAGGCCATTTGACCCCTTGAGCCTGTTCCATGATTCAATATGGTTATGGCTGATCATCGAGTTCAATACCCTAATCCTGTCCACTCACCATATCCCTTGATCCCCTCAGCCACAACAGTTACATTTACCTTCTCCTTGAAAACACAATGTTTGGCCTCAATAACTTTCTGTGGTAGTGAATTTCACTCTCTCACATTTTCTCTCGTTTGATTCCTAAAAGATTTAACTCCTATCCTTCAACTATGACCCCTGGTTCTGGACTTCCCCCACTATCAGTAACACTCTTTTTGCATCTAACCTGTCTAGTCATGTTAGAAATTTGTAGGTTTCTATGAAGTTCCCTCTCATTCTTCTAGACTCTTGTCAATACTGTCCTAACAGTCTCAATCTCTCCTCATGCATCAGTCCTGCCATCCCAGGAATCAATTCGGTAAACCTTCACTGAACTCTCTCTATAACAAAAACGTCCTTCCTTAGATAAGGAGGTGAAAACTTCACACAATATTCCAGATGTGGCTTTAACAATGCCCTGAATAGTTGCAGCAAGACATCTCTGTTCCTGTACTCGAATCCTCTCTCTATGAAGACCAGTTTGCCTTCTTTACTGCCTGCTGCACCTGCAAACTTATTTACAGTGACTGGTCCATATAGGTTTCGATCATTCCCCTCTCAATTTGCAGCCATTCGAATCATAACCTGCCTTCCTATTTTTGCTGTCAAAATGGATAACCTCACACTTAACCACATTATACTGCATCTGTTCAGTGACGTTTCTTCAGAACTAGTTGTAGCTGGGAAATGAGTGGTATATAAAGAGTCATAGAGACATGGAGATGTACAGCACAGCACCAAACACTTCAGTCCAACTCGTCCACACTGACCAGATATTCTAAATTAATCTAATTCTATTTGCCAGCACTTGACCCATATCCTTTTCTACAGACCAGGCCAACCCTCTCAAAACATTTCAAGAAAGTAGCCCAGGCCCTAACTTTGCTCATTGTTTTAAGCAGGTGTAACGTGAATATTCCAGGAGGGATGCAGCTGGGCAAACCACTTAGGTTTAAACAAAACAGAGATAATTTGCAAGATTACAGAATGAAATATAAACAAAAGAGAACAGAATATAGAATGACTTAAATTATCCAAAAACCCAACAGATTATTCCAATTTAATGGTACGGTTCCAAATTCCTGCAACAATGCCCATAAACATTCCTTGGCAAAAAAAGGTAAAATCAAACTCAGGGTCTTACAGGAGAGAAAGAGATGGCAGCGAGATTCAGCATGGAACACCTTCTCCCATGGAACTATTCAGCCTCAGAAGAACTGACTGCCTACTAAAACCAAACTAACTCAAACCAGAGAAAAGCTGAGCTGGGAGAACTAGCCACTCCCCTTTCATTTTACAAGTGATTTTTTTTAAACTTGGGAGTCTTTTGTCTGAGACAGTATTATCAGTTAGTTATTATCAATTTGGGCCTAAAACTCATCCAAACTAGACACCACAGAACTCTGTGTTTATGAACACGCTGGATAAAAAAAAACAAGGACAACATAACGTTGTCAAAGGAGCAGCATCCTCACACTCTCTAAACCCTTTCTACTCACATAGTCATCCAGATGACTTTTATGCTGAAGTTGGGTTGGAGGGGTGGGGGGAGGAGATTAAATGATAGCTAGGGATGGAGCCCAGAGAGAGAGAACTGTGACTGGGCAGACAAAGGAATGGGTAATGGTCAGCCCTAGAGAATCAATAGATGTGAATGGGGAACATTAGTGATTGACAATGGATTGCTTGTGGTGTGGCCAATGTGATGACAAGGACTGATGGGTCAGAGTTGGGGGAAGGACATGGGGACAGGTGCTCAGGCCGTTCATTCCTGCAGGCTGACTTTTACCCATTCCTTTGTCTACTTAATTGCTCCTGTCTCTCTCTGAGCTCCATCTCCACTTATTATACTCCTCCCCTCTCCCTCCATCCCATCTTCAGCACACATATCAACATTTTCCTACTGCAGTAGGCTCTGAAGATGGGTCACTGGACCTGAAACACTAACTGTGCTTTCTCTCCACAAATGCTGAGTTTTTCCAGCAATTTCTGATTTTGTTTCTAATTTCCAGCATCCACAGTTTTTTTTATTGGTCATTGATGAAGCGACCATTTTGAGTGATGTTGGAGCTGAAACCAACCAGGAAAGTGAGAAAGCTTGATAGTTCTATTGATGACTCTACTGATGACTAGTTCTATTGATGACCAAGAGCACACTGATGGGGTGGTAATTAGATTAGATTCCCTACAGTGTGGAAACAGGCCCTTAGGCCCAAGTCCACACCGACCCTCCGAAAAATAACCCACCCAGACCTATTTCCCTCTGACTAATGCACCTAACACTACGGGCAATGTAACATGGCCAATTCACCTAGCCTGCACATCTTTGGACTGTGGGAGGAAACCTGAGCATCCGGAGGAAACCCACGCAGACACGGGGAGAATGTGCAAACTCCACACAGACAGTCGTCTGAGACTGGAATAGAACCCAGGACCCTGGTGCTGTGAGGCAGCAGTGCTACTCACTGAGCCACCGTGCCACCCAATTGATTGGGTTGGATTTGTCTTGTCTTTTTTGGGCACAGGATGTACTTGGACAATTTTCTACATTGCTGGAGAACGATACTACAGCAGCTTGGCTAAGGGGCTGACTTGTACTGAACCATAAATTTCCAATTCAGTCACTACAATGTTGTCAAGGCTCATAGCGTTTGTGATATCCAGCATTTTTAGCCATTTCTTGATAGCACATGGGGTGAATAGAAGTGGCTTGGGACTGGCAACATAATTGTAAGCAACTCAAGAGGAGACAGAGATGGATCATACACTTTACACTTCTGGTTAAAGTTGGATGCAAATGCTTCAGCCTTGTCTTTTGCATTGACATACTGGGTTCTCATGATTAGTTGAGGATACTTTGGAACCTCATCCACCTGCTAGCTGCTTAATTGTTCAACATCATTCATGGTTGGGTGTGCAGGACAGCAGGGCTGGTTGCAGGATTGCTTAGCCCTGTCTATTGAATAGGAGAAAGTGAGGACTGCAGATGCTGGAGGTCAGAATCGAGAACGTGGTGCTGGAAAAGCACAGCAGGTCAGGCAGCATCCGAGGAGCAGGACAATTGATGTTTCGGGCAAGAGTCTTGATTCCTGATGAAAGGCTCTTGCCTGAAACGTTGATTCTCCTGCTCCTTGGATGCTGCCTGACCTGCTGTGTTTTTCCAGCACCCCACTCTCGATCCTGTCTACTGAATGCTTGCTTCACTGCTTGGTGTGAAAGCAGTCCTGTATTGTAGCATCACAAAGCTGACACCTTAATTTTAGATATGTAAGGTGCTGCTCCTGCATATAATCTTGCACTCTGTTGAATGAGAAATGATCACCTGGCTTGATGATAATGGTAAAGGGGAAATGCCATTAGGTTACAGATTGTCATTGATGTATCCATTTTTGAATTTAACTTTCCCTCTGTTATCTCTAACTGCACCTTTTTTAGCTTTGTCCTTTTGAGAGAGTACATTGACACTTCCAAGACCTGTCAACTTAACAAGATGATCCTGTAGTGAATTACCAACTACTTCCTTTCTTTCTTCTTTCATTTTTATATGCAACATTTTTATATGAAATAATTTCCTATCTATCACTGTGCTACAGAATGATGGAGTTCCAGCAGCCTCCAACATAATGTCAGTGTCACATATTACGGTACGATTCTGTTTGTGTTATTAAATGCCTTGGTTGTTGTTTTTATTTTGAGGTCTTAATCTGACCTAAACATTCTGGTGTTTGAGTTGGTGAGCTGAATTTTTGGTGCAACCATTAGTCCAAGAAAATCTTTACTTGCAAAATCCCAATTCTGTGTTCCAAAATCAGGGTGGCAATTGCCTGGAATTTCCGTTGCTGACAAGTTTAAAATTTATTTTAGTTTCCGAAGAAGCTCTGGCATAATGCGGCATTTCCCAACGCAATTTCCCAACCCCCTGTACCAGGGGATGCTGTTTGAAGCTGGATCACGGCTGACTTTGAAACGCAGACATAGACATATGTGAGTGCTGTTTGAAATGCTGACAGTTCATCCAACTGACGACAGTTGGCATGCAACCGATGTAAGCACAACAACAGCAAATATTCACCTCTTCGTTCAAATCACAGATAATGGCAACTGAAAGATTTGAAACTTGACCTTCTATGTAATGCATACTAAACTCACAACACTTTAAAAAAGTAACTTTTTGATGGGCAAGCTCATTAAATGAGAGAAACAGTGTGTGTGGACAGGCTAAGACACAGATTAAATTGAATGGTGTAAAATGCCAGAGAACTGATTGACTTAGTTCTGTTTCTATGAATTTTGTTAGTTTTCCTTCCCAAGAAAACTAAGTCATGCATAAAGTGTACATACATTACTCCCAGAGAGCTCAGAAATGGCAAAACATCAAGAGAGCATGTGGATTGTGAAAGTATCGTTCGGTCCATTACAGGCAGGAGACACACTGCTCGTATCTACAAAAGAGCAGCAAAGGGAACTAGACAGCTTATGTTTGAAATATCAACTCTCCTGCTCCTCAGATGCTGCCTGACCTGCTGGTGCTTTTCCAGTGTCACACTTCTTGACTGCCTAACTTTTTCGGCTGGACAAGAGTTGAACTAATACTTTGCATCAGTCTTCACAATAGAAGACAATAATACCATTCCAAAATTATACAATACGCCAAAGGCAAAAAAGGAAGATAAGTAATAAATACATTATCTATTACGAGTGAAAAAATGCTAGGGAATCTAATAATCCAATAAGCCCCCGGACCTCATAGGATGCATCCTTGGACATTGAAGGAGGTAGCGACAGAGATAGTGAATGGCAGTCATCCAAGAATCTCTAGGTTTTGGAAGAATTGCAGATGATTGAAAAAGGATAGGAGACAAAAGAAAACAGGCAACTAAGGGTCAGTTAGCTTAACTTTTATTATTGGGAACATGTTCAAGTCTCATGTAAAGAATGTAATTTCAGAGTATCTGCAAATACATAACGTAAACAAATAGTGTCAGCAAGACTTCCTGAAAGGGAGTTCATGGAAGGCAAATTTCCCAGCATTCATTGAGGAGGTAGCAAGTGGGATAGATAAAGGTGAAACAGTGGATATATACACACACACATGTGGATTTTTAGGAAGTGTTTGATAGAATACATTCGGATACTAAGTAAGATGAGATGCTGCACTATTGGAGGTAGTGTATTGGCACGGATGGAGAGTTGGCTAACTAATATAAGACAGAAAGTTGGGATAAGAGGAGTATTTTCAGGATCCCAGATCCAACTTTCCAACTCAGCCCTCCTGATCTGACCTTTCTGTCCATCTTCCTTTCCACATCTGCTCCACCTTCCCCACTGACTTGTCATAATTGCCTCCCACCTGCATCCAATTATTGCCTTCCCAGCTACCTTCCCTCCAGCCCCAGACCCACTCCACTATTTATCTCTTAGCCCCCTTCCCCCTCCACATTCCTGATGAAGGGCCTACGATCAAAACGTTGACTCTCCTGCTCCTCAGATGCCGGCTTACCGCTGTGCTTTTCCAGCGCCACACTTTTCAACTCTTATTTGCAGGATGGCAAATTGTAACTAGTGGAGTGCCACAATTAACAAGCAAAACATAACAAAGAGGAGCAGGAGTAGGCCATCTAGCCCTTCGAGTCTGCTCTGCCATTCAATAACATCATGGCTGATCTTTTCATGGACTCAGCTCTGCTTACCCACCTGATCACCGTAACCCTTAATTCCTACGCTGTTCAAAAATCTATCTTTACCATAAAAAACATTCAACGGGAGGGCTTCAACTGCTTCACTGCGCAGGGAATTCCACAGACTCACAGCCTTTTGTTTGAAGAAGTTCCTCCTCAGCTCAGTCCTAAACCTGCTCCTCCTAATTTTGAGACTATGTGGCCTAGTTCTAGTTTCACCTGCCACAGTCAACACTATTTTCAACCCTGATCAGATAAAAGGCAATACAATTACATTTCAACAAATTCTACTCTGAAAATCCCTGGATAGGAATCTCCTTCTATAAAATAGGCAAAACCTCTTGACAGATGCTCATAGCCAACAGGCGCAAAGTTCACCATCAAAGCGATGTCTCCTTTTTGTAGCAGGCAATGTGCAGTGTTCTGTGATTTAAATGTTCAGAGTGCTTGGTGAGCCAATGAGAAGTTAAGTAACCAGATAGCTGCAGGGCTAGGATGCCCGGTGTGTGAAATGGAGGTGGGTGCCAGTTAAGTGGCACGCCAGGTGGGTGAAGGAGGTAGTTTGGGAGGCAAAGTAATGAGGTAGGGTGCAAGGTGGATGAGGGTTAGGAGCAGTTGGGTGAGTGGAGTACCATGATGGGTGGAGTAGGGGTTATGCACCAGGTAGATGAGAGGTGGGTGAAAGGTTTTCAGTGGATTACTGGTTAGAATGTTTAAGTTGTTTGAGGGGGTAGTTTTGTTGAGCCAGCAGTGTCAGGTTAGGTTTAGGCAGAAGGAAGGTGCCAGGTCAGTTGGGCAAGAGGATGTTGAGTCAAGGTGTGCTTTGTTGAAACCAGTGGGCAGAGGATGATGAGGGATCAAGTTAATGGGAGGGCATGTCCAGAACAGTGGAAACATAGGTATCAGGTCAAGGATGTCAGTGTTTGACTCGCCAATTCATTAGTTAACCCAAAGTCAGAATGGGTTTTTAAATCCTTTATATTTCGTTGGGCAATTATTGGATTTAAGTAAATTGAAATTCTCCAAAATCTGACCTTGAGAGACCTTTCTTGTGTTATTTGGTCATAAGATGAGAGCATCTCTGGCTAGGCCGGCGTTTACTGCTCTGAGTGCAGTTAAGAGTCAACCACATTGCTGTGGGTCTGGAGTCACATGTAGGCCAGACCAGTTAGGAATGCCAGATTCCCTTCCCTAAACAGGCATGAGTGAACCAGTTGGGTTTATATGACAAATGACGTGGTCAGCATTGCTTCTTATTCCAGATTTTATTGAATTCAGCTTTCACCATCTGACAAGGTGGGATTCAAACCCCTGGGAGGGCCATGCATTATAATCCCACTACCTCACCTGAGGGTTCCAGAATCAGGATAACTCCCAAACGGAATGTTCAAACTCCGAGCTCTGCGTTGGGTGTTTTTGCATGGTCCCGACTCACAACTCCAGCCTACTTGCTGTAAACACTTACTCCACTGAAATGTCTGGGTCATATTCTTCACAACCTGCTTTTCGAGCTTCAGCCACATACAGTAGGTGGAAGGGTCTCCTTTACTCACAATATGAATGAACTGTTTGTTGTCAATGTTTGCAGGCTTTCATTGCCTCAACACCCACACTGAGCATGCAGGTTATTAAGATCAACCTGAGGACTTAACAGAAATAAAACACGTCTCAGGAGTGATTAGTTCATGCTCTGAGAGACGTAGCCATTTGCCTCCCAGGCAACCAAAGTCTTACATCACTAGCACTGAATGCCTTTACCCATGTTCTTGAAAAGACAGAACCACTGAACAAGCACATTAAGTTCTGAAGGTAAAACAGTCACATCTCCTTGTGTTGGTTTATATGCTATGTTGATTCCAGTGGAGAGTAATAGGCTCTGTCAAATACAGAAGTTGACATTTTCCATTACAAAGTCACATCGTTCTGATTTATAGGTTTCACAAGATCCGTCAAGCAGCAAAGGGAAGCCAAAGAGCATAGAAAGACAACAGAAAGAATTGTACCTTATGCAAAGCGATTTATCATTTTTATGATGCCGTTAGATCACAAACCTTGGATTACCATAAGAAATTTCGAAACATAAATTAATCTGTTCAAATTTTCTCTTTGAGCTATTCGTCACTTGACCCACCAAAGACAAGACGTATCAGACTGGAAATGTCAACTCTCAGCAGAATGTTATAAGGGTCTGAGCAACAGGAGACATTAATAGCAGTATCACAGCGAGGCCTATTTTGACATTGAGAGAATCTTGTAATGTCGTTTATACTTATGGTAGGTGGTGTGGTGACTAGACAGCAGTGAGGTGTTAGTTAAGTGGGATTAATGCTAGTCAAATACCTTATTAATGCCCATCTCACCTCATTAACATTCAGATTCCTGTCTTACCAAATACGCCAAACACGAGGAACATTGAGAAATCCTAACCCAGCATAGTTACCTGGTGATTCCAGCTTGCCTCTTGATCCAAAGGACATCGATGTCAGACACCAGGCACCATCATCTCAGGGCATGCTCCATGGGCACCACCTCACAGCCACAGATATTGGCACTGGCTCCATGACCCTTCATGGAACATCACCAAACCACTTACAGTGTATCTCTGCACTTCAATTCTGCTCCTCAGGCGGTACCATAACTCTCATTGTAATGCTGCAGCAAGTATACAGTGTGGTCAGGAAAACTCACCCAGCTCAGGGACTGGACCAGGCTCCGGGCACTCTGATCGATCTCAGTGATCACTCTGATCCTGCCTGACAATCACAGCATGCCTGCCTTGATTTCCCATTTTACACATTTCTCCCTCTACAGTGATACCAGAGTCATATTACCTCAGTGTAGTCATGCTGTTTAGAGCAGCCGCAAAAGACGGAAGCTTGTCATGTTTGTCAGCAGGTCTCGGTCAAGACAAGGGCATAGGGTTCGAGTGTGGGAAGTCACAGGCAGCCTCTGATACCAATCCCGGGGCTTGGACATGGTCAATCAGCTGCTCAGGGTGGTCGCAGTCAGGATCCTCTCCACACAAAGTGGGAGGAGTTCAGTGTCAGGCAGCTTGTCACCCATCTTGACTCTCTCTGCCCTATTGCAGGCTGCTTTTCCACTGGAAGGATAAAAAAGAAGGTATTATGAAAGGCAAAACTGGGTGGCACAGTTTTTACTTTCCATTCAAGTGTGAACAGAGAGGGCATGCAGTATTATTGGCATCAGGGGGAAGATGTTGGTGAGGGCGACTGGGGAAGACGTTGCAGTTCATAGTGAGAGCAGTGGAATATGAGAATTGGTGGGAAGTGAGTATATCGTCGAGATAGAGTGAGTGTGAGGTATTGGAGAGAAGATGGTGGCACTCTTGCCAGATTGAAGAAGGACATTGATTGTCTTCCTGCATTGACGTTTGTTCCTCCAAATGGTTGAGACTGCCCTGTCTCAGGAAGCCATGATGGGCCAGGCTGATGTGATCCGGTGTGTGGCCTCCTCTACTAGTCCTGGGGTTGAACAGGATGTCTCCTGTCAGCATCCTGTCTAGCAGGGTCTCTGAGTCCCTGCCCACAAAGCAGGGCTCCAATTTCTCCCCCCAGGTTGTCTCCTCTGCTCTGAAGCTCTTCAGCCATCTCCTGAAACAGAGTCACTACCACAGCCACATCTCCTTCCTCAGTGCCTGCCTACTGTGTCCGTTTTTCCTGATGCAGCCCCGAGATAGGACGCCTACTCACAGAGTGCATTAGAGAACATCTCCAGGATGCCCGCACCAATCAAACCCACCTCCCCATGGCCGAACACTTCAACTCCCCCTCCCACTCTGCCAAGGACATGCAGGTCTATCTTCCTTTCCACTTATCTGCTCCACCCTCCCCTCTGACCTATCACCTTCTCCCCCACCACCATCCACCTATCGCACTCCCAGCTATCTTCCCCCCAGCCCTAACCCCAGTCCCATTTATCTCTCCACCCCTGAGGCACCCAGCCTCATTCCTGATGAAGGGCTTTTGCTTGAAACGTTAATTTTCCTGCTCCTCGGATGCCGCCTGATCTGCTGTGCTTTTCCAGAACCACACTCTCGACTCCAATTTCTTCCAGTCTGTCACGTCTAGAGCAAAGATCAGGAATCATGCAGATCGCTGTGCACTGATAGTGCTTGTCTTGGTGCACAATGGCCTTTCAAAAATGATACAAGCACAAGGGATTCATTCTGGGATATCTCAGTCTGAGAAAGACATATGGTCAAGTCGAGCTACAACTGGACATGAGGGTCTCCACAGTGGAGGAATAGGTAACTAGTGAGGCACATTTGGTCAGATGAAGTGAGAAAACTCACTAGGCCAGGCTGCGAAAGCGGTAAAAACAATGACTGCAGATGCTGGAAACCAGATTCTGGATCAGTGGTGCTGGAAGAGCACAGCAATTCAGGCAGCATCCGAGGACAGGCAAAATCGACGTTTCGGGCAAAAGCCCTTCATCAGTTTCCTCATTTCCCCTTCCCCCATCTCATCCTAGCTTCTAACCTCCAGCAACTCGATCCCCTGACCTGTCCGGACTTGTCCGACCTGCCCAGCTCCTTTTCCACCTATCCACTCCACCCTCTCCTCCCTGACCTATCACCTTCATCTCCTTCCCCACTGACCTATTGTACTCTATGCCACTCTCTCCCCACCCCCACCCTCCTCTAGCTTATCTCTCCACGCTTCAGGCTCTCTGCCTTTATTCCTGATGAAGGGCTTTTGCCCGAAACGTCGATTTTGCCTGTCCTCGGATGCTGCCTGAATTGCTGTGCTCTTCAGGCTGCGAAAGCCCCTTCTAAAATTGATACAACTCCCGTACAGTGCAAAAAAGATTCAGCCTGATGTTTCTCTCTCCACAGACGCTGATACACCTATTGAGCTTCTCTCGCATTTTCTGTGTGTTTTTCATTTTCCTTTTCATGTTCCTTGTGAAGAACTTTTTTATGTTTTCAGTTTCATTGACAGTCAAATTGGATTTCGCAAATCTGTCACAAATGTGCCCTCTCCTTCTTTCTCTCGCTCAGTACTCTCTCATCAATACTCTACCTCCAGCTTACTGAGTGCAGTGGTCAAAAACAGACATTTCACTAGGTTTGTTAATGTTATTTTTCTCATATTCACCACAATGTGTGACAAGCTGCATATTCACTAGAAAGAGCAGGATAGTGATGAACTGGGAATACAAAGAGCTAACCTCACATGATTTTGTGTGCCATGGATCGCAATGGGACCCTGTGAACAATATAACATCATAGTGGGAATGGACATAGTTACAGTCAACAGGGACATCAGCAATCAGATGGAATAGGTCATGAAGAGGGAATGGAGGGAATGGAATAGACTTTGTTAGTGAGAGATGTGCTCACAGAAAATAGAATTCTACACAATATTTTATTCTTGCAGAAACAAACCAGACTCAGGCTGTGGCCACTTAAGGCTGGTAGCCCAGTCAATAAGGCAGAGCCAAATAACATGCCTTCCACAGAAAGGAAAGATTTGAGACGCACTGGTCAACAATCACAGAGCAATGCTAATATTTTTACCAAAACTTCTGGGGAAAATTGTTGACTTACATCGTGGAACTAAAGACAAATTATAACCTTGGATGAGTCATTCCTGGGTCAAAGCAGCCAGAATGAAAACAAAATCATAATGTATTGTGGGGGGTCTATTTAATCACAAAAATGGTTGAATCACTACTTACTTTCCAGATGGATTATTTGTATTATATTCAATGGCATCATTGATAAGACTGATCCAATGATATTCACTGGTGAAGTTGCCAACCAGGACTATAAGACTTGACTAGCTTAAGCCCTGTAACAAGGTAGAGATCACTATTGAGTTTGCAACTGGACTTGCAATGGACTTCCCCAACAGATCATGGTTAGATTTAGAAGCCCTACAATGTGGAAACAGACCATTTGGCCCAACAAGTCCACCCTGACCCTCCGAAGAGTATCCCATCCAGACCCATTCATCTACACTATTACTCCACATTTCCCCTGACTAATGACCTAACCCACACATCCCTGAACACTATGGGCAATTTAGCATGGCCAATTCACCCAACCTGCACATCTTTGGACTATGGGAGGAAATCAGCGCACCCGGAGGAAACCCACACAGACACCGGGAGAATGTGCAAACTCCACACAGTCATCCAAGGCTGGAATTGACCCTGGATCTCTGACGCTGTGAGGCAGCAGTGCTAACAAATGAGCCACTGTGCTGCCCCTTTTACCAGAGGACCGCACTTGACATCTTTCCTCCAGGTTCCTGATCAATTAGAGATGGGAGATGGGATAGAGATTTGAAGCTCTATTTCGAAGCTGCCTGGGGAATACCAGAAGAGGATGTATTTACATTTGGACCCCAAACTTCCATCAATTTGTGGGATCTTTCCACTCAGCTCATTCCCAAATCTGTCTCAAATAACTCAGAGAATTCTGTCAGGAGCGTAGTGACAATGCTTCCACTTGATTGTTTGTGGATTCATTGCCAGTCAGTCAACTCCACCAGGATCAGTAGCAGCAAAGCGTACCATCCACAAGATATCGTACAGAAATTCACCAAGGTTTCTTAGACAGCATCTTCCAAAACCATGACCTCAACTATCATGAAGGACAAGGGGTATTAATACAAGGGAACATCACCACCTCCAAGTTCCCCTCCATGTCACTCACCTTCCTGACTTGGAACTATATCTCCATCCCCTCAGTGTTGCAGCATCTAAATACTGGAATTCTCTTCCTAATAGTTGTGCATCTACCTTCAAGAAATGAATTACAGCAGTTCAAGTAGGCAGCCTACCACGATCTTCCCCAGGTCAACTAGAGATGGGCAATCAATGCTGGTAAAACCTCCTACCTTTGAATACATTTGAAGAAAGTTTAGGATGGTGAGTGACTTGAAGGGGAACATGCAGCTGGTGGTGTTTCCATCTATCTGCTGCCCTTGTCCTGCAAGATAGTAGAGGTCATGGGTTTGGAAGGTGCTGGCTTAGACATAGAGTCATGGAGATGTACAGTATGGAAAAAGACCCTGTGGTCCAACTCATCCATGCCGACCAAATATCTTAAATTAATCTAGTCCCATTCGCCAGCATTTGGACCATATCCCTCTTAAACCTTTCCTATTAATGTACCTGTCCAGATGCCTTTTAAATGTTGTAATTGTACCAGCCTCCACCACTTCCTCTGGCAGCCCATTCCATATATTCACCACCCTCTGCATGAAAATGTTGCCCCTTCGGTCCCTTTTAAATCTTTCCCCTCTCACCCTCAACCTATGCCCTCCAGTTCTGGACTCCCCTAATCCAGGGAAAATACCTTATCTATTGACCCTATCAATGCCCCTCATGATTTAATAAACCTCTATAGTGTCACCCCTCAGCTCTGACACTCCATTGAATATTGCCTCAGCATATGAAATTCTGCATTGCGTCTTGTAAACTGTGCACAATTGGAGGTTGGTGAGTTCAGTTGGCTGGATACTTGGTTTGTGACATAGATTTATGCCAACAGCACAGTTTTGATTCCCATGCCAACTGAGATTACCATGAAGGACTCTCCTTCTCAACCTCTCCATTTGCCTGAGTCATGGTGACCCTCAGGTTAAACCACCACCGGTCATCCCTCACCAAAACGAGAGAAGTCCGACGGACCAGTGAGACCATGGTAACTTTACCTTTCCTTTAAATAGTGCACACTGCTGCCATTGTGTGTCGGTGGTGGAGGGAGTGAATCTGAATGTGGTGGACTGGAAGGCAATGAAGCAGATTGCATAGTCCTGATGATGTTAACCTCCAGGAAAATCAAGATACATGAAAACCGGCAGAGAAGTGACATGACTGAATGTGGAACAGGCTTGTGGGAATGTACAATATACGCCACCCCCTATTTATTACGTTCCTACAATCGACATTAAATAGAGAAATCACAGGGATGAGAAAACAGAACAACATTTTTAAAGTCAGTTCTGATATTGGCAAACAAGACATCTTGATTTGGTATGACAATAAGAAGATTAGATGTCTGAAAGAAACACCAGTTGGAAGTGCTAATCTTGTATGTTTAACTGTCTGTGAAAAAATACTCATTTTTACTAAGTCACATCCAGCTAGTCTCACAACAATTAAAAAAAAATCACTTGATTAAATGATACATATATTCCAAAGAATCAGACCCTGAGAAACATACATCTATACCTGACAGTGTGTGTTACCTCCTGGAAAAATGGGATGCTTCAGGTATTCCAATGGCAACACAGTTATTGAAAGGTTACTGGTGGGAATTGTGCATTGAGGCCATGTGGAGTTCCAGACTCAACTGATTCCATGGGAACTGCCCAGGTAATTGAAGATTCCTCTGGGTAATTATCCATGCATTAGGAACCTTCCAAATAAAGTCTATGAACATCAAAGAATTTGAAAGGCTCAGAAGCAGTTAAGCATCTGGTTACCCAGAAAAATTAAAGGATAAAAAACTCACTCTAGCTCCAGCGTTGTTATTGAACTGAACATCAGGGTTAATATTCAGCTGCCACAACTAGACTGCCCTTGACTCTTTACAGTTTCTCAACCACAAAACAACCATCCAGTCTTAAACACCACCCAACATGGTTCCAGCACCCTAGTGGGACCTGACACCTTAGCCATTGGACTGTTGCCTTGAGACCCAATACCACCCCATCCCCATTCTCCTGTATCCAACAACCATCCCCCAATCCCCTTGCCTGATGCCACCTGCTGATCTGACTCAAATTAACCCCTTCACTACTAGATTGATCACATCTCCAGAATTCATTGCTCAACAACAAGATAAGACCATAAGACACACGAATGGAATTAGGCCATTCAGCCTATCAAGCATGCTCCACCATTTGATCATGGCTGATGTGTTTCTCAACCCCATTCTCCTGGCTTATATGTGTAACTCTTGATCCCCTTACTAACCAAGAACCTAACTGTCTTAAATACATTCAATGACTTGGCCTCCCTAGCCTTCTGAGGCATCCTTCCACAACCCCAAAGACGTCCACACATCCACCCCCCTAACTCATCACCGGATGCATTGGCTTCCTCAACTCACTAGCCTGAAACCTCCTTGGATGATATCCTCTTCCCTACCATCCCCTTTCTTGACCTTGACCTACCCGAAGCATGACCTACCCTGACACCGAATTATATGGCACCCTAGCACCCTTCCCACTTGACACTTTAACCACCTGGCACCATATTTCCACAACCATCTACCATCACACTTATTTTACATACTTATCATTTCACAGGAGCTGTCAATGTGCCTGGCTGTGCTATTGGACTTGTAAATCACTGGATACAGCACACTGACTGTGACAAAGCAGAGGAAAGTAAACGAGAAAAGAAAACGTTTGTGGATTTAGACTGGGTAGGTTGTTAAGTGTTTACAGACTGAGGAAATTCAGCCCGTCATGTCTCTGGTGGTCAACAAAGACCTGGCTGCATTAATCATATTTTCCAGTTCTTGGCTCATAGCTCTGGAAGCTATGGCAATGCAAGGTGATATGTAAATGCTGCTTAAATGTTGTGAGAGTTTCTGACACAACCACACTTTCAGGTAATGAATTCCAGACATCCAACACCCTTTAGATAAAAAAGCATCCACTCAACAATCCTCTTGGTCTTCTACCTCTTATGTTAAATCTATGACCCTATTCAAGCCACTGGTCAGTCTATACCTGGAATACAGTGAACAGTTTTGGATTCAGTATCTTAGGCGATATAGATTAGCGTTAGAAACAGTTCAAACAAATGTAACCACTTTGATTCTGAGTAAGGATGAATGTTTTAATGGAGAGAGATTGAGTTGCTGGTATCTTTACTCATTGAAGCCAAGAAGGATAACAGCAGACCTCATTGAAACTTAAAAATCACACAACACCAGGTTACATTCCAACAGGTTTATTTGGAAGAACTAGCTTTCAGAACACTGCTCCTTCATCCACCTGATGAAGGAGCGGCACTCTAAAAGCTAGTGCATCTAAATAAACCTGTTGGACTATAATCTGGTGTTGTGTGATTTTTAACTTTGTCCACCCAAGTCCAACACCGGCATCTCCAAATTATTGAAACTTATAAGATTCTTGGGTGGCTTGATAAGGTACTTGTAGACCAACTGAGATTGTGCCCTCTGGTCCTGAACTGTCCCACAAGGGGAACCAGAGGAAGCAGTCAGCCACTTACGATGGAGGTGAGGAGGAATTTCTTCTCTCAGAGGGTTGTAGATA
Organism: Chiloscyllium plagiosum; assembly: GCF_037043375.1. Classification (NCBI taxonomy): domain Eukaryota; kingdom Metazoa; phylum Chordata; class Chondrichthyes; order Orectolobiformes; family Hemiscylliidae; genus Chiloscyllium; species Chiloscyllium plagiosum. The sequence continues at coordinate 18,156,154 of NW_028270156.1, forward strand.
TGTGGAATTCTTTACTGCAGAGGGCTTTAGAGGCTGGATTGTTAAATATATCAATGCTCAGATTGATAGATGTTTAATCAGTAAAGGAATCAAGATTTATGGGGATAAGGCCAAAATGTGGAGTTCAAGATTATCAGATCAGCCACTGAATGGTGGAGCTGACTCAATGGGTCAAATGGTCTATCTTCAGGTCCTAAGTCTTTTGGTTTAGGAGGGAATCTACCAATTTTCAGTTGATAGTCAATGGTATTGCCACTACGGAATCTCCTACTGTCACGTTTCTTCTGGCTACCATTGACAAAGTACTAGCTATGTAAATACAATGGTTACAAGAGCAAATTAGAGGCTAAGAACTGACTAACTGAGACTAACTCACCTCATGATTCCTAGACCTGTCCATCATCTACAAGCCAAATGTCAGGCATGTGATGGTAGACTCCTTGGATGTCAATATGAGCTCAGTTCCAGAAATACTTAAGAAGTTTGACACTATCCAAGACAAAGCAGCCTGCTTGATGGGAACCCAAACAGTGTCCTCCACCACCAAAGCATGGTAGCAGTAGTGTGTGCCATATGCAAGATACACTGCAGATAGTCACAAAGGTCCTTAGACAGCACTATCCAAATACATGACCATTACATTCTACAGGGGCAAGAGTGGCAGGTACAAGGGAACATCATGACCTGCATGATTGTCTGCAAGTCAATTACATCCTGGCTTGGAAATATATTGCCAGTCCTTCAGTTAACTCCTGTCCTAACATCATTTGCAGGTGTCCCTACACCAAATGGGCTACAGCAGTCCAAGACTGCAGCTCACCACTGCCTTCTCTCATGGGCAATTGGGGATACCAATAACTGCTGGCCGAGCCAGTGATGTATGCTCCATGAATAAACTGAAATTTAAATTTAATAAAATTCCACAAGTCACTACACATGAGCACCAAGCCACAAAAGGAAATATTAGCATAGAAAACCAAAAAATGTAGTGAAAGAGAAAGATTTTAAAGTATGTCTTAAACAAAGACAGAAGGAAATTCCAGATTCAAGAGCTCAGGTAATTGAAGGTGTGACTCTCAATATTGGAACAAATAAAATTAGGGATGTAGAAGAGGCCAGATGAAAGGAGTGCAGACATCTTAGCAGATTATTGGACTGAATTAGGGTGGCACAATGGCACAGTGCTTATCATTGCCACCTCACACTGCCAGGGACTCAGATTCGATTCCAGCCTTGGGTGACTATCTGTGTGGAGTTGGCATCTTCTCCCCACATCTGTTTCCTCTGGATGTTCTGGTTTCCTCCCACAATCCAAAGACATGCAGACTAGGTAGTTAAGCCATGGGAAATGCAGTGTTATGGAGATAGGGTGGGGAATAATCTTCAGCAGGTGAAAGGGCTGAGTAGCCTCTTTCTACACTGTTGGGATTCTATGACTGAGATCACAGAAATGGGAAAGTGGTTGACCATGGATGGATTTCTAAACAAGGATGAGCATTGTCAGATTATGGCATTGATGCGTTCAAGTTTGCAGAGAATAGAAGATGGGAGGCCAGCCAGGACAGTGTTGAAACAGTCAACTCGAAACATAACAAAGTCATCAATAAGGGTTTCAGCAGTGGGTAAGCTAAAAGCAGAAAAGGGATGTTTTGCTTCGGAAATGGAAGTGGTGGTATATGTCATTAAATGCATTTTTTTTGTATTCATACATGAGATGTGGGTATTGCGGATTCAGCCAGGATTTATTGCCCATCCCTAATTGGTCTGGAGAGAACAAACTGCTGAAGTCCTTGGAGTGTAGGGGCACCCACAGAGCTGTTAGAAAAAAAGTTCCAGGATTTTAACTCGGCAATAATGAAGGAATAGTAACATCATTCCAAGTCAGAATGATGAGAGGCATGAGGGTGAAATTGCAAATGGCTTTGGTCCCTGTATTGAGTATTAGAGGCAGTTCAAAATAGATGCAAGAGACTGATTTCTGGGATGATGGGTTTGACTTACTAAGAAGGGCTAAACAGGTTATGCCTTGATTCATGGATTTTAAAAGAATGAGGGAAATTCCTATCAAAACATTTAAGATTCTGACACACCTTGACAGGGTAGATTTTTAAGAAGATATTTCCACCAATGGGGACATCTCAGTGTAAAAGTCACAGTTACAGAATAAGGTGACAGCCACTTTAAACTGAGACGGAAAAGAATTTCTTCTCCCAGTGAATGCCTGGAATTCTCGACCCTAGAGAGTTGCGGAGGGTAGATCATTGAAAGTACATAAAGAAAGGGCAGATAAAATTTGGAAATGTGGAGGAGTTGAAGGCTGGAGGGGAGGTGGCAGGAAAGAAGGGTTGAAGCCTGGAACACGTCAGCCATGATCTTATAGGATGGTGGGAGAGGCTTGAGTGACTGAATGATCAGACTTACCAGAGACTGCACTTCAGAATCACTCTTATTGTTGGACATATGCATCTCCATCATGGAAGGATACCTCAGTACCTCACTCTACTGCAAGCCCACAGATAGCCTCACGGTGCTGCACTTCTCTTGGTTTCATCCTAAACATGTTAAAGAAGCCATACGCTACAGACAAGTCCTGCGTATACACAGGATCTGTTCAGACGAGGAGGAATGTGGCAAACACCTACAGAGGCTGAAGAACACCCTCGTAAGAATGGGATACGATGTTCGACTCACCGATCGCCAGTTCTGACGTGCAACAGCGAAAAAACGCAACAACCTCTTCAAAAGATAGATACAGGACATGACCGATAGAGTACCCTTTGAAATCTAGTACTTCCCCGGAGCAGAGAGACTACGCCAAGTTCTTTGCAGTCTTCAACATGTCATTGATGATGATGAATATTTTGCTAGGATCATTCCTACGTCCCACTTCTCATCTTCAAACAACCGCTAAACCTTAAAGAGACCATGGTTTGCAGCAAATTACCCAGCCTTAAGGACAACATTGACCACAACACCACACAACCCTGTCACAGCAACTTTTGCAAGACATGTCAGATCATCGACATGGATACTGCTATCACGTGTGGGTTGACCACCCACCACATACATGGCAGATACACATGTGACTCGCCCCATGTTATCTATCACATATGCTGCAGGCAAGGATACCCCGAGACATGGCATATTGGTGAGATCATTTAAATTATACGCCAATGCATGAATGGACACCATGCAGCAATCAGCAGACAAGAATGTTTCCTCTCTGTTGGAGAACACTTTAGTGGCCAAGGACATTTCAGCCTCTAATCTTCAAGTAAGCATTCTCCAAGGCGGCCTTCAAGGTACATAACAACACAGAATCGCCAAGCAGAAACTGATAGCTAAGTTACAAACCCATGATGACAGCCTCTACTGTGACCTTGGGTTCATAATGCACTGCATGTGACCCCACCACACTGTTCTGTGTCTGTAAAATCTTCCTTACTGTCCTGTTTTGACACCATCACCTTGATAAATTGATATGATCTCTCTATCTTAGTTTGTACAGTTTGGGATTACTTGTTACTTTGGTTAGACCCTTGGCATGTGACTCTTTTACATATCATGTTATTCCAATCATTTGGTTTGTCTCCAGTGCCACCTTATTTTTATATTTTATCTCACTGCCTCAATTAATTGGATCATAGTTCATCACTTGTTGTTCAGCTATTGACACTTTACTCACACCACCTGGCACTTTTGATCACCTGCAGAGACTTGTTAATTGGCCTGTCGACACTCCACTCACACCATTTGTATGATCTTTTGATCTCCCTGACTATAAATTCTGTGCCTGTGTGTTTTTGTTCATTTCACCTGACAGAGGAGCATTGCTTCAAAAGCTTGTGATTTCAATAAAACTGTTGGACTTTAATCTGATGTCATGTGAGACTTTCTTTGAGATACTTCAATGCTTTTATGTCCATCTGAAAAATTGGGGTTCCATTTAACATCACATCAGAAATATAGCACCTCTAACAATGTTGCACGCTATCAGTACTGCACTAACATGACACCTTTGATTTTTACGCGTAAGCCCTGAGTTGGGTCTTGCATTTAAAATCGAAACACTTGAAATTTGGGGGTGACAGTGCTACCAACTGAGTCACAGCTAACACACTTTGATGAAAAATGTATAACGTTAAGCACTTCTGACTTGATACCTATTAGCTCTTAACTTATCATTAGAAAAAATATATCACCAATGAAATAAAAATATCTTTTGAAATTAGACATTTAATATCCATGAAAAGCATATGAATAAAATATGACTGATTGAGTAACGTTTCTTTTGATGCAACAAGACAATCATGTTAGAAGCCCTGTTAGATCCTAATTAAGTACCAGGATTACTATTTGGATAAATGTGAGGTGATGAGACTTAGTGTGAATTGTCAGGCCAAATGGCCTGTTTCCACACTGTACAGGTTCTAGGAGTAATAATAGTTTTTCAAAGTTATATTTAATCTGCTGACTGTACAAATGTACCACAGATGAGCAAGTTTGTTATTTTGTTTTGCAATTTATGTACTTGAAAAAATGCAGTCCATATTGGACACATTGTTATATTGTAACAGGCATCTTTCTCCAACTCTGGGATTATCTCCAGAGTAACTGCTTTCCAAACTTCCTTTTCAGCTCTTCAGTCCATTTCTATCATCACTCTTACACCGATAGGTATTATGCGTCACAGAGCAGACAGTGAAATAGGAGAAGCAACAACTTCAAGTATAGTCCAGTGTCCATTTTTCACTTTCTGGGAGCTGTCAATTGGTTTTTCTACTTAACACCTCAGGGCAATCCAAAGTGATGGTTGAGCGCTTCACAGGTACATCCCAAGCTTGGGCAACCATGCAAAGGACTGACTCTTCTTTAAACATTTTTTCAGCCACTCAAGGTGTTGTAAATGGATCTGTGTTGATGCTTGCACCAGTCTGCTCAATGCAAGGGCTGACTGCTGAAGGGTACTAGCAGGACTATCTTGTCATATTCTTCAGAAATGTCTGCCAAATAATTTCAAACAGCTAATTTTAGAACTTGGCTTCTCGCTACTTCACTGCCAATTGCAATGTTCCCTTTCTTACTATATTGATCTTTGCTTTTGTAGCTTTACCTCACTTTTTTTTAACATTTGCAAATCATCTGACAAGGCCATTGCTGAGCACAGAATCGCTCGCTCATGACAGATTCCATACTCGTGAATCATGGCAGAAGGGTCAGGCTTTTGTATCAAGAAATGAAGGTTCTTTGAAGAACTATTGAATTTATTCAATATTAATCAAAATTCTCATCAACAGAATGCAGACATTTCCTCAACCTGATGCATTTTCCTTTCATGAAAGGCTGTGAATTGTAATACCACCTCTGCATGGTGCAAGGAGCACACATGGGTAAATGTAAAGCTGGTATAATTTGTAAGCCATAAAAGCCCCATTCATGGTTAACCCAGGAGCAGTGGTTTCTGATTCAGGTCCAGAGGTCAGCTCTCCATGTCTATAAGCCACCTCTTCCATACTGCCCCCTCTGTTACTCTCCTCCAATCAGTCATCTTTCATGGATTGAGGAGTTGAAATTGCTGCTTTGCTGAAGGAGCAACACCACGTTGAGCATGTACTCTCAATACGCCCAATGCATATGGTTACATCAGCAGCAGATATATGGCTACATCATGAAGTCTATCACCGTCAGCAAATGCCACTCGTTCTGTCTGCCCATGAGCTGGTGGGTATCTCACTTCCTGGAGTGCTCACTCCATTTGTACACAGCTAATTGTGGTTCAGTTGAGCGAATTCATATCTCTGAGTTAGAAGGTCTTCAAATTGTAACACAACATCAGGCTGACTTTCTGAATGCTCATCTGCACAATCAAGTCAAAGATCCCACTGCACTATTTCAAAGCAGGGTTGCAAATTTCTCATGGTTGAACTGGCAAGTACCTGCCTCCCAAACAGTGCCAGTTAAGGAAATTAGCTAGTCATTATCATAGTGCTCTCTGGGAGTTTGCTGCAATCAAATTCACTGCTAAACCTTTTACATTACAGCAATGACTGTGGACTAAACATTTGCTCATTTTTCGGAAATGTAGATCGGAGACATTTCCCATCACTGATCTGTGCGAAAGTGTCCCAAAATGACAGAGCTTTCTTCTGGGGAAATCAGATTTTCTGAAATACATAAAGGTCAACCCCAGCATTAGTGGACTGGTTGACACGTGTGGAGATGGATGAGGTTGAATGTCTGCCTCTGTCAAAGATATAAAATGAAACATTCCTTCTGCTCTTATTCCTTAAAGGCCCTCAATCCATCCACACAATCTCAATGGCCGATTTGTGCCGTCTCATCCCCTCCATCCGACTTCCATAGCCCTAATACCTTTCATGCCCCATGCCCCTCCAGCCATTCCTCATGACCTTTTTTTAATAACCACAATAACGATTTAATGCCAACTCTTGGAAAACCATGCTCTTTCAGCATTTGCCTTACATCTACTCACCCATTATCTATCACAGCAAACTATAAGACCTACACTGACATTAAATAAACTGTATAATGAAAAATTCATCATTTTGAATAAAGTAATTTTCATTGATTTTATTTAAAAGAAACTATCTGCTATTAATTGTTTTTGTACAAACATTCATTGGAATTCATGTTTCCTCTTCAGAGGCCATATAATCATTCAGAGAAGTAAATCAAACTGTGACCTGAGAGCCATCACACTTGATAGTGGATGATTTTGACATCACCCAATAATAAGGGGTCAGGCTTATGTGAACAAATGTAATCAAATTGCAGGCACATTTTTAAAAGAATTATAGTCAGTTTATTTCCAAATATTTAAAGGGCAGAAGTTTCAAGTGCTTTGAAAAATCCTTGTGACAATTCATTTTGACAGCTCCTTCTGATAACTCAATTAACCAGTTCTACATATATCTGCACTCTTTTTACATACTTTTGTGTCCACTGTCAACACACTAGAAGCCACCTAATCCCTTTGAAAGGGCAGCTGATCTCCCCAGAGATGTCCTTGTACCATGTCAAAAAACTACTTGTCCATCAGCATACCCCAACTATACAAGGAATAGTACACAAGCAAAAGGGTAGACATTTTCTTACTCGGTTTAAAATGCACACATCAAGTTTCTTGAATGGTAAATATTAGATATGACCAAGGGCAGTTGCTGTTTTACATGGGTAGCTGCATTCATTAACTGCAAATGGACAGGTCTACAGATTTTGATTTCTGGAGCCATTTTCATAATTACAAAAAGAATCAGCCATCCATCTTGAAATGACTTAGTTGGCTGCAAGGCATGTTCTGAGATTGTGATTTCAAAAAAAAAACTTTTTTTTCCATAAGTTATTTGTTTTTCATGGACCCTTACCAGCAGAATAGATTTTTCTTTGTTTAAGAGTAAAAGACTGAAGAGGCTTTGCATGTAATGTCATACTTATCTTCAAACCCTGTCAGTAAATTATCTGTAAAATCAACTATCAGAGGCAGCAAACAGACTGTCAAACAAAATAAAACCCTTCAAAACTCATCATATCTCTAAAATGAACAGTGGCAAAACTGAGACAGAATATACCAAGTGAGATAATTTTACAAAAGCAAATAAAAAAAATCAGTTAGAGATCAAGCAACACTAGAGTAGTACATGCATGAAAATATAAAAGGGAAGAGAGTACGAGGGAAACCATATCAAAAACAGGATGAGTCAAAGTAAAGACTGAAATGTTCTAAACAGCTAAGTGTGGGTTGTAACCTCTGCTCGATCAGCAGATGCATTGTTGATTGAGGAAATGCCCACAATTATCCAAATATAATGTACCTGGAAGAATCCCAACAGGGATGGACAAGCCACAAGTCAAAGCTGAAAATCTGTTCCAGGCAGCTGCAGCAATTTAATGATGCCATCCTCCCTCTGGCTAAGAAAATGTGTGCAGACAATCCTGAGCCCAGTGATTGATTACATGTTAATAGATCTCTTCTGGCATCAGCAACACTGGATGTCTGACATATGCAGGAGTTTCTGACTTCCGGTGCTACTCAAGCAAATTGGATAGGGTACATGATATATAATGCTATTTATACCTATCAGTTTATGCCTGTTCCCTTTTCGGCAAGATTTTCCTGGGATTTATTGGAAATGTTGGTGGATGGTCAATACAGTCTGGCCTGGAAATCATATGGTTGTTAAATGGGATAGAGCGAGGTGTGATAAGTTTAGTCTAATTGAGGGCCTTTTGTCATATATCATTGCTTGCAGCTTTGTGAGTCAGGAACCACAACGCCAAATCCCTCTCTAGTTTTCTGCCTTTTTCAAGTAATCAAGAACATTTTCTCTTCATGACAATAAACTTGATTTCTGCTGAATAAAATGAGCTGTGCTGAGTTCATTTTGAACTCAGGGCAGAATCGCAAGAATACCAATCTCAAAGGGAACAGTGCAATTCACACTGCTTAAGAAGATGGTCCTGATTGGATGACAAATAGACTGGTTAATGGAGGCCTTTGGTCAAAGTCTGCTTATCAGCCAATTATCACCCTCTTCTCATGCAGAGTGAGCCCGGTGATTGATTACATGTTAACAGATCTCTTCTGGCATCAGCAACACTGGATGCCTGATATATGCAGGGGTTTCTTACTTCTGGTGCTACTCAAGCAAATTGGATAGGATATATGATATATAATATTATTTATACCCATCAGTTATGCCTGTTCTCTTTTCAGAGTTGTCCTCTTTGAGATTTTGTATTCTTGCAATCTGTCCTGATGAGTGCAGGATGAAAAGCTTTGGCAACTCATGTAGTTTTCAATGAACATTTGTGTTTGATTTTATTTTCAAAATGTTTATTTTTATTCTCGCACTTTAGCATTTGAATCGCTTAATGATGGTGAAGGTAATATTTGTTTAAATACCACATTCAATGGGCTGGAAATTTGAAGTAGAGACAACTGAAGAAACTTTTCATTTTCCTCAATCTGATGGAAGTTTTTGGATAAGTATGTACAGAAACAAAAACCAAAACTGTGCATCCAGAGAATTATTCCATTTATAAAACATGATGATGTAAATTTAATAGTGAACATGGTTTGCTGGCTTTTATTGTGAGGTGATCAAGAAGTGGGACCACAGTGGACACTAAATTTGTTTTACATAATTGTTATAACTACATGACATGCTTGAAAAATTGCTTAGCTTATACTCAAGTGCCTGTGATAAATTTGAATGCTGAACCCTCATTATTTTGGTTATAATATCACGGATCTGATTTTATACTTTCTGTGATGTGCTTTTCCACAACATTAGCTCAATTGTATTACACTGCTGTTGCAAATAAAGCCAACTATGTTATGAACAAATTTAACTATAACAATAGGATGTTGTGCTTGGGGTCATGCCTCTCTTTCCTAGTTGTTACAAAGCATTTTCAGGATGAATTGCAGTGAAAACTGAACTTTTGCAAGAGTGCCCAAGTTTGCGAAAAGTTCCTGATAAGCAACAGCTGAGATACCCGGAGGAATTAATCTGATTCTGTATTCGGGTTAAATTCCTCTGATTAAAATGATTTAAACATATAAACTTGGTGTGCTGATGATAACAGATCTCAATTAGTTATAATTTTGGGCTTCACTTATTGATATCTTAGACTTGTGAGCAGTACGATATAAGAATGGTAGCCTATGATTGGACAGATTTTACCTGGTCCCAAGGAAGGTGTTTGAAAACACACTCATGCAGAACTAAGAAGACCCACACTAATTAATTTGTAGTAGCATTTGTTACGTGCAAAGATCTAGTATATAAAATCCTGAAATAGTGCAGGTGAGAATGATGTACCTCTTAATGACATGATTCCCTCAGCAACGTCAGATAATTGAATCAAATTTCCCCATTCACTGGGACTGCTGCCAAATGGTTTGAATGAGAGAGGGATGTCTACCTGCTCTACTCATTTGAGGCACCTGGTACTGCTGGATTGAAAGGAAGTGTCCTGTGCCATCTCTCAAATCCATCAGAACTGCAAAAAAAATCAGACTAAAGGTAAAGCTACCATAGTCCCATCAGACTGCTCTCTCATTAGATATAAACCACTAGTGATGTGTTTAACCAGGAGGTCACTGCACCTCAGGTAAGACCTTTGTGGTAACCTCAGCCTAGGTGGGAAGTAAACCCATGCTGTTGGTAATACTTTGCATTATAAAGCAGGCACCCAACCAGCTGAGCGAACAGCAAATCAACATCAGCATGGAAGAAACAAGCAAAAACAGAAATCACTGGCAAAAACTCAGCAGGTCTGGCAGCATCCTTGGAGAGAAAACAGTGTTAATATTTTGACCCCTCTTTTGACTAAAAGAGATCTGTTATATCAATTGAAATTGTATTTTGCATGGGAATACCTTAAGCAAAGAACTGCAGATGCTGGAAATCGGAAACAAAAACAGAAATTGCTGGAGAAACTCAAAAGGTCTGGCAGCATTATAGAGAAGATAGTGAGGACTGCAGAGGCTGGAGAGTCAGAGTGGATAAAGTGTGGTTCTGGGAAAGGCACAACAAGTCAGGCAGCATTTGAGGAGCAAGAGAGTCGATGTTTCAGGCATAAACTTTCAACAGGACTGGGTCCAGTACTGATGAAGAGTTATGCCTGAAATTTCAATTCTTGCTCCTTGGATGTTGGCTGACCTGCTGTGCCTTATCCAGCGCCACACTTTATCACCTCAGCACCTGCAGAGAGAAAGCAGAGTTAATATTTTGGATCCAGTGAGCCTTCTTCAGAACTGATCACAAGCAGGAAAGGGTGTATGTTGAAAATGGCAGGATGGGGAGGAAGGAGTACATGATTGCTGGAGACAGGGCAAAGAGGGAGAGAAAAAACAGTAATGCAGACAAAGTGCCAAATGTTAACTCTGCTTTCTCTGCATAGATGCTCCCAGACCTGCTGAGTTTATCCAGCAATTGCTGTTGTTTTATTTGCTCTTATAATTTCTGTTATTATCTATAATTGCTGAACCATCTAACTGAAGGTTAGTCATATATGAAAGAGGCACAATGAGCCAATAGGCTAATATTAATTCTGAGTGGAATTTGGATAGTTTTCATCACAACATGGTCCCAGGTATGGTCCTTATAGAATAACTGATGGAACATATAGCAGAAGGCAGGCAGGACTGGATGATACATCATTTGCATCACAATAGTGTCAAGTTTCTTACTTGGTTACACTCAACAATCTAACCTCAAATTGCAGTATATTTTACACACTTACTTGCATGCCATCACATGCAAAATCAGTCATGAATCAGCACAATTGGTCATTGTACTGGACGGAAATTTTTAATAAATACATTCATCAAAAGTTATATCTTGATGAGTTTGTTAATAGGGTTATTGGTAAGGTTATCCTAAAATGCCAACATTTTAGTCAAGAATGTCCTCCATCACCTGGGAGTTACCTCATGTTACATATTTGAAAATGACATTAAGACAAATATACTGAAGCAAAGAAACAATGACAACGTGAGTATAACCATTTTGCTTGCGTGGCAATGAATATGGTCCAGTATGCACAATCCGTAAGTATGGTTGAGGCAGGTTTAATGTAGCCAATCAAGAGAAAATTGGATGATAATAAAGAATGACCAGACCTATGAAGATCCAGCACAGACATGGTTGGCTGAATGGCCTCCTTCAATGCTGCAAGCATTCAGTGATGATACTTTTTGTGATAGCACTACAGTAGTTAGTTTCTTATTAAATTAGAGTGAGATTGAGGAATCCAGATTCGTGCTTGGTATAATTTGTATTAAAATATTCCTGTCTCTTTGTGCTGGTTTGGCTGATTTCTGGTGAATTACGATTAAGGTAAGCAGCACAGTGTAATGCATACTCCAGAATGTGTCTCACAGTCATTTTCTGTGACTGCTTCTAGTGTCGTTCAGCCTAATGATTTGGTAGCGTAACAATAGATGTTGTACGCTTTGTAGTGGAAATTTAATAGTAGTAAGTAAAAGTTCCATGTCACTGCTGACAAGTAATATGCTGCCATTGCAGTCATGTTTGATCAATACTGACAGTAGAAATGTCTTATATATAAAATGCATTAGTCTTGTATTGCAGCATGCTTTTCATATAAGAAACTATTATTACTGACTGTAACAATATAAACTAACACAACATAGAACTTCACTGCTTTAACATTTATCCTGAACAGCATTTTATCAATACGTTGTAAAGACTGTGGAAATATGCATTGTTTGCCAATCTGGATTTTTTTTTTGTTTCCTGAGTATCCCTTAGATATTATATTTACAGTTGCCATCTATCTCTAATTGCCCTTGAACTGGTGATGAGCCTGCTCCATCTCAACTTATCATTGATCAATCAGCATTCTTCCAAGCTAATTAACTTTTACAGTGAGGAAATCTGTTTTTATATTCTTTTCCATGCAAGGAAGCTGCTGATTCAAAGCGTTTAACACTTTCCAGTCTGCAGAAAATGATCAGTTTTGCAACTAACAAGCAACACAAACTTATCATGCTTTCCACATTCATTCGATCAATTAACTCATTAAGACTTGCTTGTGTCTCCTTGGAAAAATGCTTGTCTCTTGCTCTTAAAGAACTTTAACACAAAACTTAGTTTGTGTTCACTGTTCATTACTTTTAAGTCACCCGATCAATCCCATGTTATTTACACATAATACTTCTATGACTATTACAAATTCAGCTGATAAACAGTCCATGTTATCACATTTGATTCACAAACGGTGTCTGTTTTAAACAAGCCTTTAGCTTTTCCAGAGTTACTGTGACATTTCAGTCCATTACTGCCGAGTTAGAAGGCTTGCTGTGAAGAAGCAAGCACATTCCTTCAGCTTTAACACAAATGCTTTAAAAACTCATGACGTTTTTAATCATTAAGTCATTGCCAAGTTAAAGGTACTTTCTCTCCCTCTCAATTTAGATTAGATTACTTACAGTGTGAAAACAGTCTTTTCGGCCCAACAAGTCCACACCGACCCTCCAAAGAGCAACCCACCCAGACCCATTCCCCTACATTTACCCCTTCACCTAACACCACGGGCAATTCAATATGGCCAATTCACCTAACCTGCACATCTTTGGACTGTGGGAGGAAACCCACACAGACACAGGAAGAATTTGCAAACTCTATACAGACAATTGCCTGAGGTGGGAATTGAACCCAGGTCCCTGGCGCTGTGAGGCAGCAGTGCTAACCACTGTGCCACTGCGCCGCCCCATTGCATTCCATTAGTGCCAACTCAGCAAATTTGAGGTTAATAACTATATCATTCCTGATCCATCCTGATTCAACTACACCCCCACCTGCATTTATTCACTAACCTTCATTCATTCACTTTGGGTCTTTAGATCCACCTCACAGCAACCAATTTGTAAAACTGGGGTGTATATTCTATACAGATTCTCCTTTCGTGCCTTTACATAGAAACCAAGACATTGCTGGAATGGAAGGAGGGCATTCTTAATCCCAGGTAATTGTGTAGTTTTCTGAATTACTAGCATTAGATGCAATGCTTCCAAAGTTAATTGGAAAATCTGGATTATAATCACTCTATCCAAACAAAAATGCTATTCAGCTATGTCAGATCACAGACACCCTTCACGTTAGAAATAAAGGGATCAATTGCAGCTTAACTATTTACAATTATATTGAAAACATCTTGCTAAATCTTAGCAGACTTTGGGTTTACTTATTCTGGACTCAGGAGAGATGGTGGTGTCAAGGTAAAATCACTGGACTAATGACCCAAACCTCCAGGTTAATGTTCTTGGGGACGTGGGTTTGAATCCCACTATGGCAGATTGTGAAACCTGTATTCAATATAAATCTGGAATGAATAACCAGTCTAGTAACCCCTGGGAAGGACACAAGTAGGATAGGGGGATGACTCTGTGTGGGATGCTCTTCAGTGGATGGTGGTATTTGGGGAACATTTAACAGTGCATGGTTGTAACAAATGGCCAACTCTTGCATTATAGATCAGCAAGTTAAAGGTCGCAAAAGGTCAGAAACAGATTTCAGGACAAGGCTGAATATAAACAAATTCCACAAGTTTGATAAAACTTCAGGAATCTTCTTAACAGCTCCTTGTATATTTTGAACTGCATATTTTAGCCTAAACAAAATGTCCGTACAACAGAAACAGAATTAGGGAATGGCGCAAATGATAAATGTTTTTCGATCTAAGGTTCAGTGCAATGGGTGACGTACATTTCATGACAATCTGCAATTTCTCAGATTTTGTTTATCATATTTACAAGTATATAATGTATTCCTTTTTTTGTAAAAGCACAAAGCTTGGAAGAGAAATAGAGAATGACTTGGATCTCTCCTTCTCCTCAAGTTTCAGCCAAAACTGCTACAGTATTTCCAATAAAGGCTGATTATTGTCAGTTCAAACTGATTTTTTTTGAGTATTGTTGATTTCTTTTGCTCTCACAGATCCCTGCTAACTAAACTCCAATTCGACAGGGTAGGTGTGGACTTGCAGGCTGAATGGCCTGTTTCCATACAGTATGGATTCTATTCTATCCAAGTATAAATACCTGAGATCTCCCACTCACTAAAACAATTTGAGTCTTTCCTTTACAAATAATCGACCCAGATTTGCCTTCAGGTAACACCATTGTTTATCACATGACCTTTTTCAGTTACCTTAAATTTAAAAACACAGTTCCAAATTGAACTTTAATTACAAAGCTAAGATACAGTCCTAACATATAATAATTCAATAAATCTCACAATTGTAATCATTAACATGTGAAGAAACTCTTTTTTTCCGCATACCGTATTAAATGGAATTCTGCAATCAATATGTCAATGTCTTGAGTAGGTTTGAAGTTCAGTTTTCTTATTAAAGCTCCAGTGTTAGAACTTTTGGAAAATTTGAGTCACATAAATGGTGTATTTATAAAATACATATTACTCCATGACAAATATTTCAGACATTTACAGCATAAATAGCTAATACTATTGATTATGCCACACCATAATGTCTTGCTGACCATTATTCTCATCAATTGGTTAATCATCGGAGCTCTTGCCATTCCACCTTTTGAATCATTAATGAAATTGAATTTGATGCATTTACACCAGTCGTCACACCATTGTGACTTCAACTGTATAAGAATGACACCAATGTGCCAATGCTGTGATTTATCTGCTAATTCAAAATAGTTTCCTCTGATACTGCTTTATCTCACTTAGTGAACTCACGATCAATTTAAAGCGAATTCACAGACCCATTTTCATGAATCAAATTAGGATTACCATTTCCGTCCCCAGGAGCCTGAAGTTCAACTTGGCATTAAATAAAAGATCAAGCAGAGCATTCTGAGGGTAATGCATGATTTGGTAGCTTGATTATTCCCATTGTAATAAGCATTAGGATAATGGAATATTTCCTATTATTTTATTGCTGCTGTGTTTATGCTTTACTATTATCACCATAACAAATAAATTGCTCTTTTCTGATTTTTCTAATTACAAATCATACCATCTCACTGAATTATGGATTTGAATTGGATCACAAGGTTCTCTTATCTGTTTTGACCTCCCGTTTTCACTTGCAAGTATTGATCTCCAAACTTCAATTGGATTAGAGCACACTTCTAGCACAGTAGTGAAGTGGGTTATCATTGTCTTCTGTAAGATGGCAGACAAGGAGATTCACCTGCTCTTATGGCTGCCATCAGGGATAGTCAAAGGACTTGATGGCTTGTAATCAATTTGTTTGGCTATATTACAAAAGCACCTTCCATGCACCACCCACCAACATAATAAAAGGTGACATTCAAACTTAGAACTTGGGATGCTACCAATGTACTACAGAAGCTTCTAATATTATATGCATAGGTAGGTAAATGGTTAACTTCCATGGGATTCACATTGTGCAAAATAATGTGGTCTTTGTTCAGAAATCCTACTGTGGTTTCAATGAAATATGACAGGGTAATGAGTGGGGGTAGCAGAAAAAATGAGAAGTGCTTTTATACTCCCCCTTAAATGTCTCCATTTCTTTTATTAAATGAGGCAGTACAGGCTTCCTGTAAAATTCTGAAAACTCTTAAATATGCATTAAATGGATGAGGGAGGAGAGGACCTAGGGATAGGTATGAGCAGCATCTACAGGAGCAGTAGAATAGGGAACGTCAAGATCAGCAGTGAGCAGTACCTAGAGGAGTAGGCATGCTAAGGATCCTGAGGTGATGGAGGCAGATTCAGAGGCAGATAGATTCTTGTTCATCAAAGGGGAGAAATGAAAGGCATCAATGGCTAGGAGGTGAGTTGTCAAGAGAGCCATGGATCTTGTTGAATGGTGGAGGGACTGAGTGACCTACGCCTAAACTTTAATTGTAATTTCATATGCTTTTTTCATTGGGACATACCTCTATCTCCACACTGTCACACATTATTCTCAAGAGTGAAACTCAAATCTTTGTTGTAGTTTAGGCAACACAATTTCAATAGATAATTTAAAAGCAACAAAGGCTTGCATTTATCTATCACTCATCAGTATCTTTATGTCCTATGCCCTCTGCTGATGCTTCATCCTGAGACTTTTCCTTGGCTGGTTTATTCGTGGTAGTCCTCCACTCTCAAGACAGAGCCTAAGTCTACCTCGAACGAAATGGGAATCAAACGCACATTGTTGGAAATAATCTGAGCTATCTAGCTAACTGGGCTAAAACACCCTCAGAACCATTATCTGTTGCTAGATTAGTAGATCAGAACTTCTGAAAAGTCAGTTAAATCTACGGATCGATAGGAGCAGGTCATTGTTGAGGTTGCTTCGGCTGCTGTATTCACCGAGACACAATCTATCTGGTTTCCCAGCAAAGATTGGCATAGCTTCACCATTGGAGAATTGTGGACTGTATCAAGCTGGCCTGTGAGGTTAGTTGTGAATATTACTTTGGCTGCAAATTCTTGGCAAATGTATTTGCTGTAAACAGGTGAAAATGAGATACTGTTTCATTAATTTGGACATCTAAACAGCCAAACCTATCAGATTCCCAAATGTTGCATAGTTGAAACAAGATGCTGAAGATTAGCCTTTCTACAGATGTCCAAATATTGACTGGAATTCTGTTAGGCTGTTTGTATATTATGCTAATAGTGACCTTGCAGCTCAAAACCTAATATCCGTTTAATGTTTCATATCATTCCTCGCAGATACAAGCCAAGCAATAATGTTAATGACTTAGATTAAATTCGCAACCCTATTTTGTCCCAGGGCTGCCAAACGCCTCAACAGTAAAAGAAAATAAGTGTTTATGATGATTCAGATGCCAAATTGCTCTTGGAAATGACTTGGATTAATTGCCAATATTCTCATTTGTAAAATCTGATGAAGTTGGGCTCAGTATGGCTTTGGAAACCCTAACTGCAGCTTTTTATTCTGAGGAGAACTGGAAATTGGTGGGGACCAAGCGGCAGGAACAGATAGTACAGCTCAGGGATACTGTGGGAAATGTGTCCTTTTTAAATTTTGGATTCAAAACACAAAACAAAGCTGCAAGTAAACAATAATTGATTGTTTAACTTGCATATGGCTTCAAAGCCACTTTGTCAGGTATCAGCCCTCTGAAAGCTTGTACTTTCAAATAAACCAGTTGGACTATAACCTGACGTTGTGTAATTTTTAACTTTGTCCATCCCAGTCCAACATTGGCACCTCCATATCACGATTTATTGAGAAAGAGGAGAAATGGTGTTACGTGCGCTTTTCAAAAATTCATTCATTTACAAGCATCACTAGCTCGGCTAGCATTTGTTGCCCATCCCTAATTGCTCAGAGGGCAATTGAGAGTCGACCACATTGCTGTGGCTCTGGAGTCACCTGTAAGCCAGACCAGGTAGGGATGGCAGTTTCCTTTCCTGAAGGACATTAGTGATATGAAACCAGGTTGGCTTTTCCAATAATTGACAATGGTTTCATGGTCATCATTAGATGATAATTTCAGGTTATATTTTATTGAATTCAAATTCCATCATCTGCCATGGTCGGATTTGAATCCAGGTCCCCAGAACACTGCCCGAGTATCTAAATTAACAGTACACCACTAGGCCATCATATCCCCTTATGATGATAAAAGAAGATTTGATATAAGATGGCTGTAAATCTTACAGAAAATACACGTGGTTCAGGAGCTTGTTTCTTTTGACAGCAAGTTTTATAAAGGGTAAACATATTGACAGCACTTAATACAAAATATTTGCATAAATAATATTTGTTTGGATGCACTTTAACCAAGAATAAAATATATCAGCATTTAATTATTTTCATGTATTTTCTTTTTATTTTTAATGAAACAAGCATACTAAGGAGCATGAGCTGGAAATGTGTTGCTGGAAAAGCGCAGCAGGTCAGGCAGCATCCAGGGAACAGGAGAATCGACGTTTCGGGCATAAGGAGCATGGAATAACTACAGAGTGTTTGACATATTAACAGTAGCGCTTCTCAAAGATTATATGTAATTTACAAGATCCAGACTTTTCTTGAATTATTTAATTTCTGAAGGATGTAAAATAATAAACATAAACAGCAATATGGAAAAAAAACTCTCAGAGAATGGTGGAGAAACTCAGCAAGTTTGGCTGAAAAACTCAAAACGAAAGCCCTGGTCCACAGATGCCACTGGGCCTGCAGAGTTCCTGCTATGTTCTCTGCACTTCTTTCGGATTTCCAGAATCCAGAGTATTTTGCATTCATGGATAAATTGAATGTTTTTTTTCTGGCCATAGATGATTACCAGAAAATATCTGATGTGGTGTCACAGCATATACTTGTACAATTGGATTTGATACTAGCTAGCTTTCCATACAGCATAGAAATCAATATGTTCTGTAATGAGTGCACCATTTGTATCTTGACCTATTTTGTAAAGGCCACATTTCTTAAAAAAAGCATGTTTCCTTTTGATTGCAGACTAAAATGATGGAAGAGCTATTTTAAAACTAGGCACCACAGAAAAGTTCTCAAAAACAAGCTAGTGACACTCATTGTCAGTTGTGTTTATATTACTGCTTTGCAAATTATTGGGAGGGGAGTAGGGGAAGAGAGAGAGAGAGAGAGAGGGAAGACAGCATGGTGATGTGTGCGCTGAGTGAGATTCAGCCAGCAACAGATTTTTGATTAGTTTGTGGATGTCAGAGGTCATCAACCTGATGAAAACTCTCGGATGGCTACCTGAGCAGCTGGACGACTGTTGTGCCTGAAAGATACAGCGCCACGAGGCCTCCAGACCAGAAAACCAGGGTCTGTCTATATTTCTCCGCAGCAAAGTAATTCACCCTGGAGACAGTCAGTTATTCTCTCCCAACAGTTGTTGTAAGGTGTTGTCTTCAAATGGTAACTTTACAATTGGTGTGTCAATTACCCTATCCTTCCTCTGAAAAGTTGAAAGAATCCAGAAAAGGGATTAGAGAACAGATGCTTTTGTGGAGTGAAAGGACCATTGCGTCAAATCCTGCGGGCTGCTGCTACTGAACTGTGTTCCCCAGTATTTTACAACCATGCATAACAGCAATGTTTTTGGTTTGCGTGTATACATATAAGCGAACATTAAATGAGGGTTAATGTTACATGTTGATAGTTCATAGATTTGTTTGCCTATGGCTAGAACATATTTGCTTATAATTACTGACTGTTCTTTTGTGAACACAGGACCCTGATCAGTAGCTTGTATTAACCTGATTCCACCAGACAGGCAAACTGAAGACATTACATACTTTGGTTCCATCTTTAACTTTAGTAGCCACCATGAGAGTAGTTGAGTTTGAGAATCTGCACACTTTCCAAAGTAGATAATATCATTTTTATTTATCCTTTGCATCTGAGCATTGCTGGACAGACTGCTTATCCCTAAATGCCACTGAAAAGGTGGTGATGGTCCAGCTTTTTGAACTGCTCCAGTCCATCTGATGGAGGTACATCCTCAATGACTTTTTGTTGCAGATGTTAAGTACATCTGACTGTTTTGCTCAGCCATTATTCAAATCAACCACATTGCTATGCATCTAAGATGATATGTAATCCAGAGTGGTTGGTCCCTCTTCTGAAAGACGTTAATAAGCCAAGTGGGACTTTGCAAAAATACAGTTGGTTTATAAACATTATTTTGAAGGCTAAAATTTAATTTCAGTTTTATTTATGTTTCTTCTGTTATCCTGGTGGAATTTGAACTGATATCTCTGGAATAAGAGACCATGTCTTTGGTACACAAAGATTACCATAATGCCGCAGAATGCCTATTTACTTCAACCTATACTCAAAGATTTCCTTCAACCACTAAATATCTAATTAACTCTGATGAATTAGCCACTTTAATTTTGGTGGGGAATCAGAAGAACCCTCAAGGAGTTTCCTGGTCAAATGCGATGTATTGTAAGAATATCTAGATAACAAGTAAACATGCTTCAAAAATGAACCTCTGAAAATATGTTGTCATTTGTTTTCTTTTGATAAATTTGCATTTTCCCGTCCCCAAAAGAGTGAGCTGGACTAACAAAGCCTCCCTCTCCCTATTAACCCCTGACCACACCCGTCCCACCCCCAAACCTTGTAGCTCTTGGATTTGGTGGTATTGTGGAGGAGTTGATGATTTCTACATCACATTCTCTATTGCTTCCCCTACCCCTTCGCACAGCTCTAGGACTAACATAAGTGAATTGTGGTGGAGGAGGGCTTTTTTGGAGTTGGGAGAGAAGGGGCTCCGGGTGACAGGAAGCCAAGGAAAGAGCACAATCTCACACCTCCTCAACTCCTGCATCGCATGTTCAATCCCTTAAACAGGCATTGGTTGCTATTGGTTTAAGGTGAGGGAGTTGGTTAGCTTGTAACACAGAGTAATGCCACAGCATGAGCTCAATTCCTGTACCAACTGAGCTTGCCATGGGTTCGAGTTTATTCCATTTATTATTGTCACATGTACTGAGATACAGTGAAAATTATTGTTTTGACTGCTAAACAGGCAAATCATATCTTACATAAGTACATCCGGGTAATAGAACAGAACGCAAAATATAATATTACAGCTACAGAGAAAGTGCAGAGAAAAATCAACTCTGATATATAGGAGGTCCTTTCTAAAGTCTGAGAACAGAAGGGAAGAAGCTGTTCTTGAATCTGTTGCTATATGTTTTCAAACTTCTGTAACTTCTGCCTGATGGAAGAGGATGGAAGAGTGTATAACTGGGAGAGGAGCATTCTTTGATTATGTTGGCTGCTTTCCTAAGAAAGACATTCCTACTCACTCTCCTCCCTTGTCTGAAGCCATGCATGTAACTCTCAGTTGTTTTTCTCTAATGACAGAGTAACCATATGATCCGGTAAGATTGTGTCAACTTTGACCTGTTTTTGTGAAGCCAAGGCCCACCCTCAACTTCCCAAGGTGTCGAGCTGCCTATGCATAGTGACCTGTCGGACACAATGCATTGTAACAAGTCCACTTGTAGCTGGATTAATCCCACTGGTGGCACGCTGAGACCCTTAAGTGGTCCATGATTAAGGCAACTAAGTGGCCAAATGACAGTAAGGTTGGAAGGCGAAAGTGAGTACTGCAGATGCTGGAGATTAGAATTGAGAGTGTGGTGCTGGAAAAGAACAGCAGGTCAGGCAGCATCGAAGGAGTAAGAGAATCGATGTTTTGGGCAAAAGCACTTCATCAGGAAGGTTAATCATATTCGCCACTCCTACAATAAATTAACTCCAGTGGAGGTAATAAAGTGGTGGATATGCCACTAACCCAAATTAAGTGCTTCCTCCACTTCCATCTCTGGGAACAGATTATTCCACCCATTGTTATGAAGATTACTCAGATCTATCTTTCTTTGACCATTCTCATCTTCTCTTTAAGCTTTAAATATTCAACTTATTTCTAAACACATAATAAACATTTAGCTTGGTATGATTGTGAATGAAATGCAACAAGATCAGTGCTAGACATTGCAGGTTAAAAGGATCCCTACAGAGTGGAAACAGACCCTTTGGCCCAACAAGTCCACACTGACCTCTGAAGAGTAACCCACCCAGACCCATTCCCCTACGTTTAACCCCTGACTAATGCACCCAACCTACACATCCCCAAACACTGTGAACAATTTAGTACGGCCAAATCACCTAACCTGCGCATCTTTGGATTGTGGGAGGAAACCGGAGCACCCGGAGAAAAACCGCACAGAAACAGGGAGAATGTGCAAACTCCATGCAGAAGGTTGCCTGAGCCTGGCATCGAATCCAGGTCCCTGGTGCTGTGAGGCAGCAGTGCTAACCATGGAGCCACTGTGCCGCCTTATATTGTCCACTTGTCGCTTTGAAGAAATAATATTGTCTGAGATACAACAAACAGAATTTCTTCTTGTTCTTCAATCCTATTGTAATGCAAAGCATATTTTAATGCATCAAAATTACAGAACAATATCATGTTGCAGCTGTACAGGACATTGGTTAGGCCATTATTGGAATACTGCATGCAATTCTAGTCTCCTTGCTATAGGAAGGATGTTGTGAATCTTGAAAGGGTTCAGAAAAATTTACAAATATGTTGCCAGGGTTGGAGAATTTGAGCTATAGGGAGAGGCTGAATAAACTGGGCCTTTTTTCCCTGGAGTGTCAGAGGCTGAGGGGTGACAATATAAAGGTTTATAAAATCATGAGGGGCATGAATAGGATAAATAGAAAAGGTCTTTTACCCATGGTGGGGTAGTCCAAAACTAGTGGGCATATGTTTAAGATGACAGGGATAAGATATAAAAGGGATTGAAAGGGGCAACTGTTTCACTCATAGAGTGGTGCGTGTACGGAATGAGCTGCCAGAGGAAGTGGTGGATGCTGGTACAATTAGACCATTTAAAGGTTATTCGGATGGATATTCGAATAGGAAGAGTTTAGAGATTTATGGGCCAAATACTTGCAAATGGGACTGGATTAGTTTAGGATATCTAGCCTGCATGGACGAGTTGGGCAAAGGGGTCTGTTTCCATGCTGTTTATCTCTATGATTCTATGAGTCAATATGACTTCACTTGTTAAAGAACCAGACCATTTTGTGCAGGCAAATAGAACTAGAATTAACTTTAGAGTCACATGTACTTAAACGAGCACAGTGAAAAGCTTACAAATCACAACTTTGTCACCATCTTAGGTACAAGGTACCTTGGTACAGATTCTTATGTCCAAGTTCTTTGGAAAAATGTCAGAAAAAAAAAGAGGTAGGGAGTAGAAATAATGTAAAGCAAGGATTTTGAAACTATCCTCACATTGCACTACACCCTTAGTACAAACTGAGTTCTCCTTTTCAAGCAAATTTAATCAACACCAAGAACAAAAAGGAGAAATCCAGCATTTAAATTGTTTAGTGGGAACCAAGGACCGTTAAGTCCAACTTTACATAAACATCATAAATGTTTTTGATGCAGCATTAAATTTCAGTGCCTTTTATGTTGTTTTAATATTCTTGCCCAATCCTGGGGAGTCTTCAGTGAGAAGAGTGTGCGTTGCTGCTAAATATGTGAATGGAAAGTAAATAATGGTTATAACTAAAAAGCTAAATATGACACTGACAGCTGTGTGACAACAGCAAGAAATCTCATTTTTCCTGATTTTACTATAATGCTAGCAATTGTTTTGTATTTCTTCATTGTTTTTCTATTGTCTTCATGAATTCCTTTCTGCCATTTTGACAAGGCAAGTGAGACTGTGGAATTCATGATAAATAGAATCATCAATCTGCCCTTTAAGTAGATCTGACAATAAGACCAGATGGACAGTCAAAAGTAGAAACTCTGAATAATGTAATGAGAAGATCTTCTATAGCATTGCACATCAATAAGTTTAGTTTCTCTTCCTCCTTAACCTTTCCTTTTTATATATTTGCTCATAGGATGTGTGTATCGAACGCCAGGCTAACATTTATTAGCCATTCGTTAGCACCCTTGAATCAGCCTTGGGTTGTAGACACACCAGCAGCGCTCTCTTCATTTATTCTCTCTATTTCTCTATTTATTTCTATCAGCATTGGGTTGGTGGGTAATGAAGTGCTGATGATTTTAACTATGATTGCAGTTGTTGGGTAATTTGTAGTTTCCTTCCTATCTAATTTTTCTTTGAAATATTTGTGCTGGGACCACCTCCCACTGACACTTAAATCTTTTCATCTCCACAAGAACATAAGAAATAAGAACAGGAGTAAGTAGGCCATTTGGCCCCTCAAGCCTGCTGTCCTATTTAATAGGATCATGGCTGATCTAACACTCCACTTCCCTGCCCTTCCCCATAACTGTTGGTTCCATTCTGATCATGAATCTATCCATAAGACCATTAATAACTCATCTACAAGTCTATCTATGAAACAAAAATACCTAATGCCTTAGAAAGAAACAAAGTTAAAAATCACACAACACCAGGTTATAGTCCAACAGGTTTACTGGGAAGCACTAGCTTTTGGAGCGCTGCTCCTTCATCAGGTGGTTGTAGAGTATAAGATCGTAAGACACAGAATTTATAGCAAAAGTTTACAGTGTGATGTAACTTAAATTTTGTATTGAAAAGGACCTGAATTATTTGTTAAATCTCTCATCTTTTAGAATGACCATGTTGGTTTCACTTCTTTCATATGTAAATCACAAAGCATTTTTTAAAAGTTACATTCTCAAGTGAACTTTAACAATTAGTGTCATGTCAGCCCAGATAATGTATTTAATTTAGAGCTATTGGGAGAGGCTGAATAAACTGCGCTTTTTTCCTGGAGTGTCAGAGGCTGAGGAGTGACATTATAAAGGTTTATAAAATCATGAGGGGCATGGATAGGGTAAATAGAAAACATCTTTTCTCCCTACTCCCTACTCATATTTACTGAGGACAGCCAACATGCCCAGTCTACCCCTTCATGTCAGTTAGCTTTCTGCCCCTCTCCTTAAGATCTTGAAACTCTCCAAAGTGAATCATTCTCTTTAATAGAAATTGAATTAAACACAGGGCAAGTCATTAACAATTGGCCTCTCTGTTCTGGGCTCTGTCTCTTGCCTCAGGTCTGTGATCATGGTGATGTGTTCCAGAAAGTCTGAGCGGCAACATGCATGTTTACATGTGTGTTATAATCTGGAGCAATGAGTAGTCATGTTGGAGGCTCCAACATTCTTTCCATCATTTGGCTGACCAAGAATCTCTTCAACTCTTACCTCCTGCCACAGGCATATGTTGAAAGGCTTTGCAGTTAACAATCAATCTGTTTAGCTGTGTATGAGCACACCTACTTGACTATCATGGTGAAAGTAAGGACTGCAGATGCTGGAGATCAGAGTCAAGATTAGAGTGGTGCTGGAAAAGCACAGCAGGTCAGGCAGCATTCGAGGAGCAGGAAAATCGATGTTTTGGGCAAAAGCCCTTCATCAGGAGGGCTTTTGCAACTGAAAACATAAATTTTCCTGCTCCTCGGATGCTGCCTGACCTGCTGTGCTTTTCCAGCACCACTCTAATCTTGACTCTACCTTGGCCATCATGTCTGGGACTTGAAATCAGTGCTTCTGGCTCAGAGACAGTGGCACTATCCATTGTGCCTCAAGGCCTCCTTCCATAGTTGACAGGTGTCAGCAATAAAAGAATTCACATTCCTCCACAAACTACACAATTCCTGTACATGAGGGGCTTGCTGTTTGTTTTCGAAATGAGCTAAATAGAATTTCTCAATCTTATGGACATCGAAGACCAAATCAGAAAACCAAATTGCTCCTATTGTTAAGATAATGAGGCATGAGTCACTCTGTTCTCTTTAGCGAAAGGCACATATAACTGTTGTTGTCACAAAGACCATTACTTCCACAAAAAATTAGTATTAGGAAAACTCTGTGGATACAGGAAATGTGAAATAAAAACAGAAAATGCTCTAAACATGCAAACAGCCTGGCTGCTTCCATGGAAAGAGAAAAAGAATTAACTCAAATGTATGACTTTTCTGAATATATGCATCAGTCTTTCTCAGGCACCCTGTGCCCACTGGATTGACATAAGCCGGAGCTTCTCTTAAGGGAGACACCCCACTTGCTTCCCTTCACATCAGGCCATATACCTACGCCATGCAGTCCCTCCCCATTTGACTTACTAGCCCCAGTAATCCACATAGCTGTGAAACAAGAGGTCAAACAACAATTCTCAACTTTTGGCCTACTACAAGACCAACAGTAGGATCCACTCTGAGTGACACTGTTGCTACCAAAGAGTTGTCAGTGACTGATTGCCTGGCAACTCTTTCACGGGGGACAAACACCCTATAGGAGTAATTGTAATGGGAATTTGCCCCTCTTGGAGCCAGGAATCCCAATGGCAGACAACAGCGTGCCTGATTGGGAATGAATCCTGTTGTGTTCTCTCAAAACTGACTTGGGCAGGGCTGCCACCAATATCTCTAGCCCATGGATGGACCTACTACTTTGAGGATTGCATTTTCTCCATTGAGTACAATGTCAACGATGTTATGGTGAACTCTAGTAAAATATTGGTTCAACTAGGAGAAAGTGAGGACTGCAGATGCTGGAGTACCAGAGTTGAAAAATGTCGTGCTGGAAAAACACAGCAGGCCAGGCAGCATCTGAAGGCTAGGAGAATCGACGTTTTGGGCATAAGCCCTTCTTCAGGAATGAGGCTGGTGTGCCAAGCGGGCTGAGATAAAAGGTAGGGGGCAGGGAATTTGGGGGCAGGGGTGCTGGGAATACGATAGGTGGAAGGAGGTTAAGGTGAGGGTGATAGGCCGGAGAGGCGTTGGGTTCGGAGAGGTCAGGAAGAAGATTGCAGGTCAAGAGGGTGGTGCTGAATCCAGGGGCTAGGAATGAGAAAAGGGGGGGTGGGGAAATGAGGAAGCTGGAGAAATCTACATTCATCCCATGTGGTTGGAGGGTTCCTAGGCGGAAGATGAGGCGCTCTTCCTCCAGGTATCATGTGGTCATGGTCTGGCGATGGAGGAGGCCAAGGACCTGCATGTCATTGGCAGGGAGGGAAGGGGAGTTAAAGTGTTCAGCCACAGGGCGGTTGGGTTGGTTGGTGCGGGTGTTCCAGAGGTGTTCCCTAAAACGTTCTGCAAGTAGGTGGTCTGTCTCCCCAATGTAGAGGAGACCACATCAGGTGCAGCGGATACGGTAAATGATGTGTGTGGAGGTGCAGGTGAATTTACGATGGATATGGAAGGATCCATTGGGGCCTTGGAGGGAGGTGAGGGAGGAGGTGTGGGCGCAAGTATTGCACTTCTTGCGGTTGCAGGGGAAGGTGCCGGGAGTGGAGGTTGGGTTGGTGGGGGGTGTGGATCTGACGAGGGAATCGTGGAGGGAGTGGTCTCTCCGGAACGCTGATAGGGGTGGGGAGGGAAATATATCCCTGGTGGTGGGGTTTGTTTGGAGGTGGCGGAAATGACAGAGGATGATATGATGTATCTGGAGGTTGGTGGGGTGGAAGGTGAGGACCAGTGGGGTTCTGTCCTGGTGGCGATTGGAGGGGCGGGGTTCAAGGGCAGAGGTGTGAGAAGTGGAGGAGATGCGGTGGAGAGCATCATCGACCACGTCGGAAGGGAAATTTACTACAAACCTACCGACTCTCACAGCTACCTAGATTACACCTCCTCCCACCCTGCCCCCTGTAAAAACGCCATCCCATATTCCCAAGTCCTTTGCCTCTGCCGCATCTGCTCCCAGGAGGACCAATTCCAATACCGAACAACCCAGATGGCCTCCTTCTTCAAAGACCGCAATTTCCCCTCCGGCGTGGACTCCACCACCAGGGAATGCCACTATCTGCAAGTCCCCCTCCAAGCCCCACATCATAGCGAGTTGAAAATATACTATTCACTGTTCCCTTCACTATCACGGAGTCAAAATCCTGGAATCCCCTTTCCAACAACTCTGTGAGTATCTTACACCCCAAGGGCTACAGCAATTTCTCAAGGTTAATTGACGATGGGCAATAAACACTGACTTACCAAGCGATGCTAATGTCCCATGAACTTTTTTTTTAAAATGCCACCAGTCAGAATCCAATAAAGGATCTCTAGCACCTTAGAGTAAATAGTCTTGGGTCCTTTGCAATGAAAGTTCAATCTGGTGTGGACCAGAACAACACAATGAGCAGAAACTTAGGAGAGATTGTCTGCTGTGATGCTGCTGTGATAGTTGTATTTAACAGAATCCAATTAGCCTTTGAATTTCAGTAATCAATGCTGAGTTTTACTCAACATTTTGAGAATTTAGGCAGGGAGGATGACACATTTGAATCCCAGCCTGAAGATTTTATCTGTTGATCTCAGACAGCAGTTCAAGTCATTACTTAAAGATAGTGCCTTCTATGCCAATTAAATTCCCATTTTTCAATCTCTTCATGTTAAATACTACAATGGGTTAACAAGCTCATAAAATTATTCTTTATGCCGTTTTTTCAATGGCACACACCCACTATTAAAGCATTGAATGAGATCCTGTCACTCTCATTTGTCACCTGCTTCATGTTAACTTCTTGCCTGTACCCAAATCACTGCACCGAATTTTTAAATTACACTCTATCTATTGCCCCCTCACTGCCTCCTTGCTTTCTGCTCAGTCACAAACACACAGGCCTTCATCAAGTTATCTGTTATTTGCAAAGGGATCAATTATTCTGCCGAACCTCCCTTTTGTCTGTAGTCCTGGGAGATGGGGATGATTGACTGAGGATTATGAATCTGGCAACTCCTTTTCTCCCGACAAGTAAGGGTTAAACCTTTTCACACAGGCTTCCTGAGGGCAAAAGCAGAGAATTCATTGCACATGAAATCATTGACACAACGTGCAGTGTCTGTTGTAGATCACTAATGTCATGCTCCTCCACAAGGCTCTTCCATTTGAATGATCATAAACATTTCTGTAACATCACCATAAATTCTTCAGAGCAAAATGTTTCCCAAGTTACTTATTCATCCACAAGCCTACTATTATGGTTGATTACAAAGCTGAATTCCTCACCTAAGGTGATTCAAATTGGGTTATTTCATTTACTTACAAGTACCCTGGGGACTCAATATTGTTCAGTTTCACTGTGGAAGGCAACAACACTTGACAGAAACCGCTTAGAAAATTAAAAAAATGAACTGTGATCATCTGTAACCATATCAACGATGTTGAGTCTAATGGCTTGTAGCAGATTTGCCATGTGTGGTTGTTTCTGCTGAATGTCAATTTGTTGCCTGATTTCAGACTGCAGATATTCAATTCTGTGAAAAAGATCATGTGGCATTGTCTTTCCTTGTTAAAAGAGGAAGAACAAGAGACTGAAATCCAAGGTCAGTCGTTAACAGGAGGATATGACTGGCATCTGTATCCAAACCCTGTCCCATTTCCCAAGAGTCATTCGATGCTAATGATGGGGACATTGTCTTTTTTGATTCATGAGCAAGATGACTTCCAGAGAGGCAGAAATTCACATGCTTTTGTTAAACTAAACTTATCTTCATCCCCATTTAGGGCCATAAGACAGAATTAATTAATTCTGGTGATCGACATTGTCTCTTCTTTCAGCCGTGGGCTGGTATGAACTTCTGCTGGGGTTTCTAAATTGGTCAAGAGTTGAATTCCTCAAGTAGCACAACATATTCCCAGAACATATATCTTTGATATTAGACAGTCAGAAGAACCTGCAATCTCTGGGATGAAAACTAAAATGGAATCTAGGCAAGAGCTGGTTCCCTTCCAGTATTTATCAAATTTGTACCCTCCATCTTTCAGGCAGTGTGAACTGGAAATTATATTTCTGTATCCTTTTGGTTTATTTGGTGACTGTTTCTCCTTTAAACTCTCTCAAAATCCTGCATAATCCTGAATACTGTCAAACTTCTCTTATCCTGCTATGTTTTAAGGATGAGAAACTTAACTACTCACATAACTCTGCAAAAATTAGTTCTTCAAACTATTTTGGATCTACCATCATATAAGGTCACGCTGTAATCTTACAGAAAAGTATCCTTTGGTGAAGAGTAATGGGATATTTTGAGAGTGGTGTGGTTAAATATGAAGCATAAGTTTTAAAATCTTAGAAGTTTGAAATTCAAATAAAACTAACTTTCTATGATAGTATATTGGAAAGTTAGATAAAAAGATATGATGGCAGAGAACCAGTAGCAAACACTTAAGGAATAATTCAGAAGTTGAAGTGGATTCATGGATTAAAAACTCCATAAAACATGCTACAACTTGAGGTAAGTTTAAAACAGTATTATGTTAGAGGTTAGCTTATAGTGTTGTCAAAAATATTTTAAGTTTTAGGATTTACTTTTCTTAAAATCACAAAAGAGGAAGAAAACAGAACTCAAGGTTAAATGAGCTATAAATACAAAGAGATTGTGAGACATTGTACAAGTTAAGAGAAAAGGAATGACTAATTAAGGTAAACATGAGTACCTTCGAAACAAGCAGAAATTGTTGGAAAAATACTCATCAGGTCTGGCGGCATCTGTCGAGAGAAATCAGAGTTAATGTTTCGGGTCCAGTTCTGAAAGAAGGTCACGGGGCCTGATACATTAACTCCGATATCTTTCTACAGATGCTGAGACCTGATGAGTTTTCCAGTAATTTCTGCTATTGTTTCTCATTTCCAGCATCCCTAGTTCTTTCAGATTTTTTTACTGAGTTCCTTAGTGTTTGAGACAAGAGAGATTATGGGGATGGATAATGGCAGAAATGTTAATCAAATAGTTTGTATTTGACTTCACAGTAGAGACACAAAGAACATAGCTAAAGGCGTGTGGAACCAAGCGTCTAATAAGCCTGACGAACTTAAAGTAATTGCTATTAATAAAAATAACACACTGGAGAATATATTGCTAACAGGTCACTTGGAAATTCATACTATGATTAGGCAAAGTCAACACCACTTTATGATGAGGAAATGTATTATTGCATAACATTAAGGTTAAATGGAGAGAAGCTAATTCTTCTAGTTGTAGATTCTGGAAATAATTGCGATCATTTTGGATAAAGGTTCAGGAATTTCTGACCTGAGATGAGGAAACATCCTTTTCACTCCAAGAATTGCAAATCTTCAAAATTCTCTATCTCAGAGGGTTGTGAATGTTTAATCACTTAGTACATTCACGTCTGAACTCAGCAGATTTTCTGGAACAAAGAAAATCAAGTGTCTATATATTTATATCCTGAAGGTCTTAGTCCTGCTTCTAATTCATATATTTGTCTGCACTCTGTTTCAGGCTGTGACAATCCTTTTAAAAGGATGTTGCACAGAATGAAACATTATATTCCTTCTTCAGAATAAGTAGTGTTGTACAACGCAGGATGTTTTGGATGATGGATTTCTCACCCCATTACTGGGGATGTGTTTCCGCTCCAAGGAGTGGTCTTTGGCTGGAGGTAGAACTTCCAGTCTTCACTTGGGGAAAAGTACCCGGCAACTCTGCATTTCTGCCAGTGGCACTGTGAGTGAGGTGAGGGCTGGCCATCTGACCCAAGCTTTGGCATTACCCATAAAGTTTCAGATAGTTTCAAACTCTCTTCAGGGTTTTATCCCAACATTTCTGGTTTGGAACTATCACAAACTCCTTATTCTAACCTACCCTAATTACTATTTTCTCATCTTCTCAGGAGCATTGTACAAGTCATGCATATCCATGCAAGGACTTCATATCCCTGCTGAAAACAGAGTAAAACTGAAACAGAACTCTATTTTTTTCAACTATGTTTGATGAGACTTGTCTCTTGCACCATAATCTTATTGTAGCATAAAGGGTTAATATGCACATATGTAAATAGCAGGCTGGACTAGGACTGCTTTAAGAGATTTCAGGATGGAAAGACTTTGAAGAGAGATGTTACTGTGTAGATGTCATGCTATGCCTAAGGCTGTAAATGGTTCATAGACTGTTGAATACAAAGTAATTGTAAGAAGATCTTGGATTCCAACAACTTCTCTTAAGTGTTGCAAAGCACCAAACTCTTCAAAGAGGGAGAAAGTGAGGACTGTAGATGCTGGAGATCAGAGTCGAGAGTGTATTGCTGGAAAAGCACAGCAGGTCAGGCAGCATCTGAGGAGCAGGAGAACTAACATTTCAGGCATAAGCCCTTCATCAGGAATTCCAAACTCTTCCCAAGACTCAACACCATGAAACATGCTTCATGGTTCTCATTAAGAGCCTGCTGAGCTTGCATGGGAACCATAGAAGCATGTAAAGAAGTACGTGCAGAGGGAGTTACCTATTTTGCTGAGTATTCATCCTATGGTACATATCGGAAGCTCAAAGGCAATGAATATATCACTTACAATGAATATGACATTTACAATGTCATTTACAAAAAACCTTGCAAAAACTGTAACAAACACTACAATGGACAAACAGGCAGAAAACTAGCCACCAGGATACATGAACATCAACTAATCACAAAACGACATGACCCTCTCTCACTAGTATCCTTACATATGGATGAGAAAGGACACCACTCCAGCTGGGTCAACACATCCATCCTCAGACAAGCCAAACAGAGACACACATGAGAATTCCTAGAAGCATGGCATTCCAACCAGAACTCTATCAACAAAAACATTGACTTGGATCCCATTTACCACCCCCTGAGAAAAAGAACAGGAAATGACATTACCATAAAAATGATGTCACCACCAGAAATGACATCACCAACCCAAGGAAACTCCAACATAGAATTAGAAAGCGGACTATGCCACCAGTGCTTCATTCAGAGGCTCACTGAAGACTTTACCTAGTATGATGACAAAATGAACCTTTCAGCTCAGCAAGTAAACTTACGTCCAGAACCTCAACCTGAGCTACAAATCTTCTCAAAACTCGCTGACAATGAATATTGTAGATTTGTGCCAAGGTCAAAATATTTTGGATGTTGTCCAGAGAACAGACATTTACTCAAATGTAGATCAGGTATGGTCACACTCTAACTATAGATTTCTAGCATGATGGCCAATGTGATTTTTGTATCACTCCCTGATGACATAGTTGTGGTGCAGGCTGATCCAGAGCATGTAGCCACTGCCTTTGGGAAGACTTACTTGGCTGAATCCATGCGTTTTTTTTTCACCATTGTGATCCTTCCTCAAGGAGGAGAGCATGAAGTCCCCTTTTCTCACATACAGTGTCTTTGTGACCTGTGCAATGCACCTGTATATGGCAACAAGTGAGATGTTGCTCATTTTGACAAATGCGTCTATCATCTCAACAGCCATCTCTTTCAACGTTCTGGGATGCTGCTCCTCTGTAACTTATCTTATTCAGGGGATTTGTCAACCTTTCATTCAGTTAACTTTTCAAGGAGCAGCTCTTTACTAATACTTACTTGTTTAGTTCCTCAATTCTACAAGTCCCTTGATTGCTTAGTATTTCTGAGATTGGCTGTGTTTACTTGCGTTAACCCAATGGATCCCATTCACCTGCAGATCCATTAATAAAAGTGCAGTCATGTTGCAGCTGTATAGAACGTTGGTTAGGCCATTTTTGGAATACTGCATTCAATTCTGGTCTCCCTTCTATAGCAAAGATGTTGTGAAACTTGAAAGTGTTCAGAAAAGATTTACAAGGATATTGCCAGGGTAGGAAGGTTTGAGCTGTATAGAGAGGCTGATAGGCAGAGGCTATGTTCCCTAGAGTATAGGAGGATGAGGGGTGATCTTGTAGATGTTTATATAATCATGAGGGACATAGATAGTATCAATAGTGAAGGGTAGCAGAGTCCAAAACTAGACAGCGCAGGTTTAAGACGAGAGGAGAAAGATTTAAAAGGGACCTGTGGGACAACTTTTTCACACAGAGGGTAGTGCATGTATGGAAAAAACATCCAGAGGAAGAGGTGGAGGCTGGTACAATTGCAACATTTAAAATGCATTTGGATGGGTATACGAATAGGAAGAGTTTACAGGGATATGGGCTTAATGCTGGCAAATGGGATTAGATTAATTTCGGATGTCTGGTCAGCATGGACAAGTTGGACCGCAGGACCTGTTTCCATGCTGTAGATCTCTATGACTCTAAAAGGCCTCAAGAGTCCTATATTGTCAATGCATCTAATCACTAATGTATTAGTTTGCATCCTAGATGAAAACCTATGATTGTATGACCATTTGGTATAAACATGCCTCTTCCATCATTTGGTGAATTTTAAAATTTGTTGAATCTTGCTTTCAAGTGGTCTCAAATTATGTTTGCCACAAGTGTTAAGTTCAGTTGTTTCATGGACTGCATCAAGGAGAAAAACAACAATCCAATAGTGTACCTTCCACAAAATCAATTTCCCAATATGAGAGTATGGCTTCTTGTGGTGAACAGTCCCAGGTTTCTTACAATTGAGGCAAGCTGTAGTGTATGCAAGTCAATAGCATATTGATAAGTCCTATTGCTCAACATCATTACAAGAAACCATTTCTTCCAGAATGAACGTTGATATAAAGTGAAATAAAAATTGCAGGGCGCAGGGCAAAAGTAAAAATGGCGATGCTACAGGTGGATATGGCTCATTTAGAAGAAATAGTTATTTGATTTTGGACGATAAAATGAAGGGGGAGATGATGGCCTCATGGTATTATCATTGGACTGTTAATCTAAAAACCCAGGTAACATTCTGGATTATTTGAACCCTACTATGTAAGGTGGTGGAATTTGAATTCAACAAAAATCAGGAATTAAGAATCTTATGATGAGCATGAGCTGTTGCTGATCTGTCAAGAAAAAATAATCCATCTGGTTTGCTAATGTCCTTTAGGGAAGCGGACTGCCATCCTTAACTGGTCTAATCTGCAAATGACTTCAGATTCTCAGTGATATGGTTGACCTTAACTGTCCTCTGATCAATTAGAGATGGGTGATAAATGCTAGCAGTCTCATACCATGAATGAATAAGAACAAATCTTCAAGAGCACTATTACAAGAGGAGTGGGTTCAGGCTGAACCTCTGTCCAACCCTGCAATGATCCCATTCCATTTTCCTGGTTTGAGTCCAGTCAGTGCTTCATAAGCTGTTTTGTTTGTTTTTGAATGGTTATTTCGACCAATTTCAATCCACTACTATCATTAACCCCTCAAAGCTTCTCCCATTGAATCCTCACCTCCATCAGTTGTGAATTAATTGACAAAATGCCAAGACCCTGATCTTCTAAAAAAACATGGCAGGGTTTGTCTTGGACATATTTAAATCTGATTCTAAATCTGATAAACACAGAAGACATCATACTTAGGTTTTCCTTGAATCTCTACAAAATGAATTGAAATTTGCATTGTGTATACTGTCCACTGGAGGCAACCATACAACCATACCAACAGTGAGATTCTGCCCAGATGAGGTGATGATGGATCCATGTTTCACAAGTCATGCAGCTGTAAATTTTGAATGTCTCTAAATGAACATGTGACTGTCTTAAGAACTTCCTACTTTTTCTTTGGCCTGTCTGTTTCTGCGTGGAAATTCTGAGGGCAAACCTTTTCCTCTTTCCTGTTCATTTTAAAAGAGGGGAAGTCATATAGGGAGAAAGGATTAAGAATAATTGACTGTTCTTTCTATGATACACTCATATAATTACTTCTTTATAATTTATGAAAGTGGAGAAAAGGATTATGGCTGACATGGTTGCTACCTTAATTCCACTTGCCTTCTTATTCCCATACACCCTGAGTCAAACTTGTTACATTATGGATACAGAGCTGAAAATGTGTTGCTGGAAAAGCGCAGCAGGTCAGGCAGCATCCAGGGAACAGGAGAATTGACGTTTCGGGCATAAGCCCTTCTTCAGGAGCCCTTCTTCGGGCTTATGCCCGAAACGTCGATTCTCCTGTTCCCTGGATGCTGCCTGACCTGCTGCGCTTTTCCAGCAACACATTTTCAGCTCTGATCTCCAGCATCTGCAGACCTCACTTTCTCCACATTATGGATACACACCAGAGAAGGGGAAGTTTCAAAGAGCAACACTGGTTAGACACCCGATAGTCAGCTGATTCCCTATTTTTTATCATGTTTCATATCTTGGAAAATTATTTTAATGGGTTAGCAGTTTTCAGGAATATCCAGTCTCAGCATCTGAGGTGGATTCACTTTTTCCTCGAAGCTGATCTGAATCCTAGGCTTTTCCTAGCTTCGAAATTGTGCCACAGAAGGCAGGTAAACCTAAGCAAATTCACGATATGTTGAATTCCTCCAATCAACATTAGTAGCTCTGACATGATGAGTTGACATTTCTTGGGTGTGTGTTGGGGATGATGGTGGATGGTGTTAATTTGGACATGGACTGCTCCTCAGCTTATTCCTGTCACTGGGTTCTTTGTGGGAATGGATTGGAAACAGGATCAACCACCTGTTTTACAGCTTATGATACTTGTTTAGTCCCCAGGTGGAACAATATTGCTGCCTGCAAAAGTCATCAACTCAATGGAGGCAGCTTCCAATTCAAAAGGTGTGAATCTTTGCAGTTTGGATTTGCTGATCGGTCTGTGGTACCTCTCAAGGGAGAAGAACTCCAATGTGACTCTGGAAGGTTCCTTTCTGTCACTGGTAATAGGTGAGGATCCTTGCAATAATTTTTCCTGTGAAAGACAACAAAGAGACTCATCTGTAGTGATCATAACTGGACTTGTGTCTCCATCATTATAAGCATGATCTCCAGCATGCACTCCTCTCTCTCTCTGAATGATATGATGATTGTGAAATCGTGTCAGGACTTTATCTCTAATATATCTCATGCAGAGTTGCAGCAGATTTTCCATCTGCTCCAGAGGCCTAGCTGTATTTCAACTGTCTTTTGCCCTTATCATTTTGCTCTGGATTGTGACAGGATCAAGGCTGAGCCAGGTGAGGTATTGAGGAATGGAGTTGAGGACATTCAAATTGAAGAAAAAGTCTTAATTGTTCATATCTGCACGTAGGACAATATGATTCTACGCTGTGTATGATTTCAGCAGCAATCTCTTTTTCTCTGTTGTTCTTGACAATGCAATTTCAAATTTCGAAGCCACACTTACAATTCTGATTTGGCAAAACAAAGAGCTAATGGGTACTTGTTTCCTCATCCCAAGAAAAAAGATCACCTGATCCAGGCTAAGGGCTTAGGAATCATTATTACTATGAAGTTAATGAAGCTCCATTCAAACACGGATTCTAAACTCCAATCAGCAAGGTGTTTTTCTGGAGATACGTGGCCGTGTTGATTTGATGATCCTGATGTGATGTGCCATCAATGGCAATGAGCAGAGCACAATGCACATTTTGCATCTTCTGCCAGGACCAACCTAACAATTCAGCTTCAATCTCAACCTCAAGAGAATCCTTCACTGCACCAGGTAACACCTTTGCTTTTCATAATGCGACAGCTGTGTTTTATCCCTCAAATGGTATGCATTGGGAATTAGCTCAGAGAGGCCGATTTTTCACTTTATG
Organism: Chiloscyllium plagiosum; assembly: GCF_037043375.1. Lineage (NCBI taxonomy): Eukaryota > Metazoa > Chordata > Chondrichthyes > Orectolobiformes > Hemiscylliidae > Chiloscyllium > Chiloscyllium plagiosum. The sequence continues at coordinate 18,193,604 of NW_028270156.1, forward strand.
AGCACAATTGTACATTGTCAGAGAAAGAGGAGAGAGTTAATGCCATAACAGTTAATTATGAGTTTTAGTTGGGGAGACATTAAGAGTTGTATGTAAATCAATGTAATACAGTGCCAAGTTTATTTTCTTCTGGACTCCAGTCAATAAGAGTAATAGAAAATCATCAATGTGCGTGAGGTTTTAGATCCAAAACTTCCATTGGGAATGCAAGGTTAATTTGCCATTCTTCATTATTGGTGTGTCTGATCATTTCTTGCATGATTTAAATCCCCTCTCCCTTAAGTAACCTTGTTAAACTTTCAATGACAAAGTTAGAAAATAAATGTACAACAACATTAAGAAGCATCACCACATCATGGCTGAAGGGCAAATGCTATGTATCTATATTCAATCTTTGACATTATATGTTAGTCCTAGATGCATTGAAATGCCCAGTGGATGTGGTTCATATTCAAACTAAACATATACTAAGGATCAAATACGTTCAGGCTTAGCTGCCAATATAAAAAGACACTTTACCAAAATGTTTGATGTATTTAGATATTATCAGATTTAAAGAGCCTCATCTTATCATATTTCCAAGGCACTCAAAATGTATTAAATGCTAAAAGTACTGATAACTTCTGCTGCATTGTCTATCTCTCCATTTGCCTGCTAGCAACAATAAGCCACATTGACATAATGTCTGTCATGTAGAGAAATAACCCAGAGCAGCTTGCATGGAGAAAATGGATTAACCACAGGAAGAATGAAAGCATTGGCAGTGGGTGTGTCCTTAGGAAATTTCAAAATTAAAAAAAAGAGAGCAATTTTGAGAAAGGTAGCAATAGGAAAACAAGATAGAAGGAAGAATTTTTAATAGTGGTGCGAGAAACAAGGTTTTAACCAAATTAAAGAAAAAAGAGAGCTTTAGCTGAGATTTATGAAGTTTATTTACCTCGTTGGAATTAGTCCTCAGTCTACTACAGAAGAAAGAATTAACTCTGTGATGAGTTTTTAGCAAGTGGTTAAGGTCGTTTCTAATCTTAAGTTTTTAATGTTGCATATAAATTGCTGGTAAGGTTCATAACATATGTAAATAAATAAAGACACAGAATAATTAAGTAAATAATATAATTAATGTCATTATAGATGGCAGAACAGGTGATGTCTAAAGGCTGCAGCATATTTGGATGATGAAACGAACCAAGGCTCTCAAGTACGAGAGGCCACTTAAGGTGGAGGTAGCAACGAGGAATGTCATAATAGTAGTAGGGGTTGTATAGTGAGGTGGGGCTCTGCAGGAAAGAATGAAAATCCAAAGGAAATCCTACTGTTTCAGCATTCATAATGACTGCTCAGAGATGGAAAGAAACTAGCAGTGGGAGGGGGAAGGATCCATAGAATCATAGAGTTGTACAGCACGGAAACAGACCCTTCGGTCCAACTCATCCATGCCAACCAGATATCCTAACCTCATGTAGGCCCATTTGCCAGCATTTGGCCCATATTTCTTGAAACCCTTCCTATTCGTTTACCTATCCAGATGCCTTTTAAATGTTGTAATTATACTAGCCTCCACTACTTCCTCTGGCAGCTCATTCCATACATGCACCACCCTCTGTGTGAAAAGTTGCCTCTTAGGTCCCTTTTAAATCTTTCCCCTCTCACCCAAAACCTATATCCTCCAGTTTTGGACTCCCCTACTGCTAGGGAAAATGATCTTGGGTATACACCCTATCCATGCCCCTCATGATTTTATAAACCTTTATAGAGTCAACCCTCAGCATCCAATACTCCAGGGAGAATAACCCAAGCCTATTCAGCCTTTCCCAAAGCTCAACCCTTCAACTCTGTCACTATCCTTATAAATCTTTTCTGTACCCTTTCAAGATTAGCAACATCTTTCCTATAGCTGGGATCCCAGAATTGAATGAAGTGTTGCAAAAGTAGCCTAAACAGTGTAATGTACAGCCTCAACATGACATCCCAACTCCTACATTCAGTGCACTGATCAATAAAGGCAAGTGTACCAAATGCCTTCTTCACCACCGTGTCTACCTGTAACTCCACTTTCAAGGAGCGACTTACTGGAACTAGGAAAGAGATTCTGCTTAGAGAGTATGAGGAGCTAGGCATGGATTTAAAATGCAGAACTTCAACGTTATTACCTGAGCCACAAGCAGATTAGCATAGGGTGCATAAAATTAGAATGATGAATACATGATTCAATGACTGGTGGGGAGAAGTCGATTTCTGTTCATGGGACACTGGACTCAGTGTTGGGAGAAGTGGGAACTGTACCATTGGAGCAGTCTCTACCTGAACTGAGCTGGGGCCAGTATTTATGTTGAACTACGTAACAAGGAAAGTACAAAGGTTTTTAATCTAAGTAGTGGGGCCAAACGGATCAAATTTGGAAAGATGCCAGTATATGAAAAAGAAGAGAGATGGTGAGAGAAGAAAATACTAATTCGGAAAATAAGAGTCAAGGATTGGCAGGAAGAGAGAAGAAAATGTAGAAACTCACCAACAATCAAAATTAGATATTACAAGGATAACAAAAAGATAAAGCTAATGGCTATGTATTTGAATGTGTGTAGTGTTTATAATGACGCAAATAAATTGATAGCACACATTGAAATGAATATACAAGGAACAATATTAGGTGTTTGTGATAAAGAGATGGCAGTAATTGTGGGTGATTTTAATCTGCTTATAAGCTGGGAAAAAAAGTAAATCAGAGATTAAGGAGTTTGTAGAATTCTTTCCAGATAGCTTATTTTCTTCAATTCATTCATGGAGTGTTGGCATTATTGGCAGAGTCAGCTTTTATTGCTCATCCTTGGTTGTCCTTGAGAAGGTGGTGGTCCTTTGCCCTTTTTGACCCACTGCAACTGTGTGTTGTGGGTATACCCACATTGCAATTCAAGAATTCTGGGATTTTAATCCAGCAACAATGAAAGAACCGTGACGTACCATCAAGTCAGAATGGTGAGTTGCTTGGAGAGGAACTTACAGGGATTGTGTTCTCATGTAATAGATGCTCTTCTCTTTCTCAATGGAATTGGCCTTGGCTTTGGAAGGTACCATTTAAGGAGCGTTGGTGAATTTCTGAAGTGCACCTTGTAAGGGGAAATCAATGATGGGGCAATCAAGAGTGTTGAGAGTTAGATTCTCTCTTGATGGAAATGGTGATTACCTGTGTGAGGTAATCTGAATGTCTTAAATTTTTATATATATATATAAAAGGATATATATATATATATCCTTTATTTTGGATCTTGGAATTTTATCTAGAGCCATATAGAATTTCCTTGTGTCAGAAGAGACATAATCATTAGCTTGTAAATATTTCTGTAGCCATGGTGATTTATTTTAAAACAGTGTGAGAGACAGTCTTCCTGGAGAGATATGGGTTTTTGTTTGCATTAGGAAAATTTGCAAGTGAACAAAGTGAACAAAGATTGTAGAATGTTAGGTTTTCAGAGATATTCTTGAATCATTGTTTTTGGGATTTAAGGGAAACAGTAATAGCTTGCTAAAAGCAAATGTTTTTCTTTTAATTTCAGTTTGGATGGTTCTGCAGGGTACTTGACTGAAGGTGATTTTTTTGAATTGGTTGCTCCTGAGATAGAGGGAAGATAACATTGTTAACATTGTTAACATTAGGTGACTGGAGTATAGGAGATTAGTTTAAAAATTCCACGGCAGAGTTAAAATTCTGAAGGGGTTATGTGAAGCTGAGAAAGTCAAAGCTCACTTATACAATGAAATAAAAAAAGATTCTGTTCAATTCTTGTGACCGACAGTTAGTCAGATAGAAAAGGGCAGTCTCTCTATTTTTAGAGTGCACTAATGGAATGTTATTGGGATTAATGGCATTGTATTTATACAGTGTTTTCTAATCTATAAATTCATATCATATAGAAATAGTGTTCTGTTCTATTATATTGAATTAATATGCATAACAAGCTTTTCTTTACTAATTTAAAGCATATCTTCAATTTTGCTTGATTATGTTTCAGTGAGAGACCACCTTGTTAAAACCAAAGCAAACATCATCTATCAAGGCATATTGCAGTCTGAGATCTAATGTGTCCAGTAGTAACATCAGCCAGGATCACACATTAGGCACTTTAGTGGCACAAATATTAATTGCTACTTGTCAGCCCAAACCTTGTCTTATTGCAATTGGACCGAGACATAGGTCTTATTGCAATTGGACCGAGACTGGTCCAGTAACTGACTAATCATGAATAATACTGAACATTGAGCAGTCATCAATGAACAACCCGACTTCTAGCCTCATGATCGAAGTAGATCATTGATGAAGCAGCTAATGATGGTTGGATCTACAGCATTAGTCTGAGGAGCTCCTGTAGCAATACTCTCTGGCTGAAGAAGTTTCTCCTTATCTCCATTCTAAAAGATCTTCCCTTTACTCTAAGGCTATGCCTCAGATCCTAGTCTCTCCTATCAACAGAAACATCTTCCCAACATCCACTCTGTCCAGGCCATTTTGTATTCTGTATGTTTCAATTAGATTCCCTCTCATCCTTCTAAACTCAGTTGAATCTGGATCTAGCATCCTCAAACATTCCTCACATGTTAAGCTTTTCATTCTTGGTACCATTCTCGTGAACCTCCTCTGAACACTCTCCAAGGCCAGTACATCCTTCCTGAGATATGAAGCCCAAAGCTGAGCACAATTCTCCAAATGTGGTCTGACCAGAGCCTTATAGAGCCTCAGAAGTATATCCCTACTTTTATATTCAAGTCCTCTCAAAATAATGACATTGTTGCATTTGCCTTCCTTACAATGACTCAACCTGCACGTTTACCTTGAGAGAATCTTGGACTATAACTCCTAAGTCTCTTTGCACTTCAGACTTCTGAATTTTCTCCCCATTTAGTAAATTGTCAATGCCTCTATTTTTCCTGCCAAGATGCATGACCTCACAATTTCCCATATTGTACTCCAAGTGCCACTTTTTTGTTCACTCTCCTAACCTGTCCAAATCCTTATCCAGCCTCCCTTCCGCCTCAATGCTACCTGACTCTCTACCTATCTTTGTATCATCTGCAAATTTTACCAGAATGCCCTCAGTTCCTTCACCTAGATCGCTAATGTATACAAAGTGAGAAGCTGTGGTCCCAACACTGAGGTTTGCGGGACATCACTTGTCATCGGCTGCCATCTTGAGAAGGTCACTTTTGTCCCCACTCTCTGCTTTCTGCCAAACAGTCAAGCTTCTATCCATGCTAGCACCTTGCCTCTGACACCATGGGCCCTTATCTTACTCAGTAGCCTCCTGTGTCGCACCTTGTCAAAAGCCTTCTTGAAGTCCAGGTAGATAAATCCATTGGTTATCCTTGGCCTAACCTGCTTGTTACTTCCACAAAGAATTCTTACAGATTTGTTAGGCATGACCCAACCTTGATGAAACCATGCTGTCTCTGCCCTATTTTACCATACACTTCTATGTATTCGGAAATCTCATCCTTCGTGATGGATTCCAGCATCTTACCCACGACTGAAGTTAGGCTAATTGGTATATAATTTTCCATCTTCTGCCTTACTCCCTTTATAAACAGGGGTGTTACGTTAGCGATTTTCTAGTCCTCTGGGACCCTTGCTGATTCTAGTGATTTCCGTAAGATCATCACTAATGCCTCTGCTATCTCTTCAGCTATCTGAAATGACCAATCTCCAACAACCACAAACATCTTCCCTTGCCCTAGGTATGACTCAAATGATTGGAATTTGTCTTTCCTAATTTCCATTGACTCTAATTTTGCTTTGATTTATTGACGTGACATTCAGTCAAATCTGGCTTTGATAGCAAAGGCAGTCAATTTGTTTGTTCATGTTTGAACCTAAGCCAGAAAGAGGTCAAGAGCTGAGTGGCAGAATCCAAACTAAGCATCAGTGAGCAGATTATTGTGAAGCAAGCACAGCTTGGCACCACTGGTAAGCTTTTCTGTTACTCTACTGATGATCAAGATTAAACTCATGGAATGGTAATTGGTCATCACTAATGTTTCCTGCATTTTGTGTACCTTTGGACAAATTGCCACATTGCCAGGTAGATGCCAACACCTGTTCTCAGAGCAACATGTTCTGAAACCAACTGGAGAGAAGGTCATATTAGACTTGCTATTTGTGATGTGACTGAATTCATTACCGCCATCAGTGTAAGGGCACCTCTAGATAACAGCAACCATAAAATGATTAAATTTAATATCTAGTTTGACAGGGAGAAAATTGGGTCCAAGATTAGCATTTCAACCTTATGTAATAGCAACAATGTGTGCAAGAAAGCTAAGCTATCTGAAGTGAACCGGACCTCCAGACTAGGGATGGATCAATGGAGACACAGTGGCAGATACTCAAGGCACTGTCTCAGAATACCCAGAATAAAAATGTTCCAACATTATAAGAAAATTATAACCCACCACCTGTGGTTGATTAAAGAAGTTAATTAGGGAATGTATCAAAATTGATAAAACACATAACTACATAAGTATGAGTGGCAGACTATAATGTCCACAGCAAATTACTAAAAGGTTAATCAAGAGGAAGGAATTTGAGGACAAAAGGAATATAACTTAATGCAAAAACAGCACAAATGTATCCAGGTATATAAAAGGAAGATAGTAAATAAAGTGAGTGTTGGTCTTCTGGATGGGAAGTTAACAATAGATGATAAGGAAATGGTTGATGAAATGAACAAATATTTTGCTTTTGCCTTCATGGTAGCAGATGCAAAAAAAATTCCAATAACAGCTGTAGATCAGAGATGGAAGGGAAAGAGGAAGAAAGTGGAATTACAATTGCGAGAGAAGTGGTGCTGAGCAAACTGATGGACAAGTCTCTGCTCCCAGATGGACATCATTTTAAGTTCTTTAAAGAGATTGCAAATGAGTATGCATTTGTGCTAATTATCCAATATTTTCTATGTTCAGGAACAGCTCTGCAGTCAAGCATTGGACATTCCAAATCGACCCACAGCTAGAGACATTGGCCCTTACAGAAAATTGGTCAAACTCAATTAAACAGCAGATATTGACTATAGAGAACAGTGGAAACCAAGATCAAAGATGAAATAAAGGTTCAAAGGAAACTATATACAAACAGCCTGAGAGTTGTGTACTAGAGAAGTGTCAATCAGATGTTCTGGCATCTTGAATGCCTGAGGAAGTACACTTCACATCTCCCAACATAGCAACAGTTGAAGGTTGTTGGCATGATACCATTGGATGATTTGAATCCAACTCATGAAACTATTGGCTGAATGGTCATGGAACAATTGGGAAGGTTTGGTGCAAGGGGTTAAGAACACACACCTGGATGCTGCTCCTTCAGTGAAGAAACAGTGAAGACTCAGCAAACACCCAATCTGCTCTAGCAGTGGCGCTCCACATAACTATAGGGAGAGAGAAGAGATCCACCCTGACCCATGACACACACCTTCGTGGAAGACCAAGCCTTACATTGGAGAGGAAGGCGATTCCATTGACTCACCTCAAATGCGTGGATCATTATGGGTAATATCCTTTCTCAGATGGATAGAGTAATATTGTGGGAATTCGGGAAATGTTCATGTTGTGTTTTAATTAGGAATACTTTGGTTAATAAAATCAAGTTGAACTGCAAACTGAATTCTGTGTCTCTTTGCCTCACTGACAAGAGCGCTTGGATAAAGTGTTTTCAATATATAAACTGGTTGAAGTGCCTAAAGCATGGACAGCAATTCCATGAGACTGGAAAATAGCAAATGTAATGCTTCAAATCAAGAGGTAGGGAGACAAAAGATGGGATGCTATAAGTCATTTAGTTTGGTATCTATTGATGGGAAGGTGCTCATGACTGGAAGTTAGGTAACATTCCAGCACAAGGGGATAGAGCTTCAAATTGAGGGGTGATAGATATAAGACAGACATCAGAGATAGTTTCTTTACTCAGAGAGTAATAGGGGTATGAAACGCCCTGCCTGCAACAGTAATAGACTCGCCAACTTTAAGAGCATTTGAATGGTCATTGGATAAACATGTGGATGAAAATGGGCTTCAGATTGGCTCCACAGGTCAGCACAACATCGAGGTCCGAAGGGCCTGTACGACACTGTAATGTTCTATGTTTTATGTTCTATTCTCACTGAGCTGGTGGGGAGTGCAGGAGACATCCTTTCTCAGAGATGAAAGAGGGGGAGTCATGTGGCATTGCTCTCTTGACCGTGGACACCATTTTAATCCTGCTCATATCTCGAGGAGACAAAAGAAATAAAGTTTCGTGAATAAGGAATAGATGTCAGTAGAAATTCCAGCATCTTAACAGTGCATTCTGTTCGAGAGACATAGTCATATAGTATGGAAACAAACCCTTTGGTCCAACTTGCCCATGCCAATTAGGTATCCCAATTAGGTAACTCACTCCATTTGCTTGAGTTTGGCACATATCCCACTAAACCTTTCCTATCCCTGTACCTATCCAAGCGTCTTTTAAATTTTGCAATTGTATCTGCCTTTACCACTTTCTTTGGGAGCTCATTATACATACATACACCATCCTGTGTGAAAAGTTTCCCCTTGGGTCTTTTTTAAATCTTTCTTTGCTCACCTTAAACCTATGCCTTCTAGTTTGGCTTCTCACACCCAAGGAAAAAGACCTTGGCTACTCACCCAATCTGTGCCCCTCATCATTTTCTATAAGGTCAGACCTCAACTTCCGACACTCCAGGGAAAAAAAGTCACAGCCTATCCAACCATCCTTATAACTCAAACCTTCTAGACAGAACAACATCTTTGTGACATTTTTCTGCACCCTGCCTAGTTTAACAATGTCCTTCCGTAGTGTGACCAGAATTGTATGCAGTATTCTAAAAGTGGCCTCAACAATGTCTTCTACAAACACGACATGATGTGCCAACTCCTACATTCAATGTTCAATGGGCGAGTAGCACAGAATTGACAGCATTTCTTACTTGGTTGACAGGATGTAGATGTTTCTGTGTCTTCATAGGACTGTTTCCGGTTCTTGATAAGGAGGCTCAAGATCAACTCTTCATAGGGGACAAAGAGTTGAATGTCAGGCATCCTTCCCCCCACCCTGTCTCCTTCAGCCCTTTTAGGGGTTGTTTCTTTCTGGAATGAAAGAAAAGGAGGGAGTCAGTGAGTTGAAAGTGGGTGTCAAAGTTGTTAGAGCTTGTGCAGGTTAAGGGAGGTAGTATCTTCATTTGAATGAGTGAGTACACAGGGCAGAGATCATGCAGTGTTTATGCAATAGGAGGATTGGGTGGGTGAGAATGAGTGAGGGAAGATATTTCAGGCAGTTGAGTGCGCTGGAGAATGAATTTGATGGGATCTAAGTGCAGTAGCAGAGATAGTGAGCTTTTTTTATTCATTCGCAATATGAGAGCATCGTTGGCTCAGCCAGCATTTAATGTCCAGAGGGCAGTTGGGAATCAATCCCAATGATGTGGGTGTGGAGTCACATATAGGCAATACCAGGTAAGGGTGACAACTTCTCTCCTCAGATGACATTTATGAACCAGATGGATTTTTCTGGAACCAACAAGTTCCATGGTTATCATTAGACCCTCAATTCCAGATTTTGTAGAATTCAAATTCTACGTTCTCTGTGACAGGATTCAAAACATTACCTGAGTCTCTGGATTAACAGTCCAGCAATAACACCACTCAGCCGTCACCTCCCCTTTGGAGAGAAGCAGCTCCTACTTATGTTGGTGGAGTGAAGGAAGATGTAGACATTTTCCCTGCAGTGCTGAGCATTCCTCTGGATGGTTCAGGCTGCAATGAACTGAGAGGCAATACAGAGCAGGCTGGCAGGTCCTGATGCCATGGACTCCTCTGCAAGTCATTAGGGCAATGGATGGCCTTCCTCTGCTTCACCCTATCAATCAGGATCTCCACGTCCCTGCCACAAAGCTAGGCACCAATTTCCCCTTATCTACCATTTCCAGAGCAAACTGTTCTGAACAGTTCCAATGCCATTACTTGACCAGATGCCCAACAGTGCTCGTACCAGGTATCCTGAGATAGCCTAACAATGGCGAGGACTTGGATGACATGGACGAGTTGGACCGAAGGGTCTGTTTCTGTGCTGTACATCGCTCTACGGGAGAATTGGGTTAGTTGATGTATTAATCATGATGCCAGTTTGAGATGTATTTGTGAGGGTTCGTGGAGAGGAACTCTCCAAGAAGCTTGACAAAAAATGACATACGGCCACTTTCTGATAAGATTCATTTCATAAAGCTGACCATGAATATATTTTCCAAAACTTTCTGTGGAAAATATCACTCGGCTAAAAATCCAAAAGTCCAAGCTCGTGTTCTGGGGACATGTGTTCAAATCCTACCATGACAGAGGATGGAATGTAAATTCAGTTAATAAAAATCTGGAATGTAAACCAAGTCACAATAATGGCCACCATAAAACTGTGATTGACACATCATAAAAATCCATCTGGGTCATCAATGTCAAGTTGGGCAGGAAATCTGCTGTCCTTACCATCTGAATGGGTCAGTAGTTAGCACTGCAGCCTCACAGCATCAGGGGCACAGGTTCGATTCCAGTGCTGGGTGACCACCTGTGTGGAGTTTGCACATTCTCCCATAATTGCAAAGATGCTCAGGTGAGGTGGATCAGCAATGTGAAATGCAGAGATAGGGTAGGGGGATGGGTTTGAGTGGAATGCTCTTTGGAGCGTGGGCATGGACTTGATGGGCTGAATGGCCTGTTCCAACATTGTAGGGATTCTATGATTCTCAACTGTGTTAAATCTTATTCTGAGATTCTGCTGTCTGGTCTTCAATTCTCCCAGCAGGGAAAACAACTACTCCTCATCTACTCTGTCAAGTACCTTCAATGGATTGGGATTTGGTAATGACCATTAGATTGTGGTGTGGATGTAATTGATGCATGTGAGGAATTTATTCTGGAGGGTTTTTTTTGGAATTATTTGTACAGTTCAATCAATTGCAATCTGAAAGTCAAGCTAAAGGAGATGTGATGTGATGGATGGAGATGGTGGAATGTGAAAAGAAAGGAATTGCAACTTTAAAGCAAGAATATAAAGCCATTAAACAAGTAAAGGAACAATCTGTACCCAACCTCAGTTTCTGGATAAGTCCATGATATTCTGAAATGAAGCCTCTTTCATTTCTCAGTTGAACAGCTACCCATTAATACCCATTGCATGTGGGCAACAATGATAACCAGACAATCCGATCTCACATTATTCCCCTATATATAGCTGAAAAGATAAATAAATGGCAAGGATTTATATTGGAGAGGTTTCCACCGTTTATATATGAGTCAGCTTGTCAGAATAAGGTTTTTACAAATCATTTAACAATTTCATTGTTTTACATGAAGGTACATTTATGTACTATTTGCAATCTCAAAACCCACAGAAGCTGCTCAGCTGTTTTAGCAACCATGCCTTCTGTATCCGAAACTTGGTTTCAACTCTATGAAAGTGAATGGGTTTGAATGAATAAAAATCTCTCTGCTGATTTAGTCTTTCTCCCTTTCCTTGAACTGACTTGGTTCTGTGTTATTTGCCCATTTGATATTGCCAGTATGGAACTGCATAATTAGTTAATTAGCTATATTAGTTCATTAAATCTCTTGGCTTATATGGGAGGACTAATCATGGAGTCATTATGATAGAGAAAGACACTATTGGCTCCATTGAACCCATGCTGGCTCTCTGGAGAGAGACCCACTCAGTCCTTAGTTGGTAGGATTAGGGAAAACCCTAAGGCTTTCTATAGGTATGTCAGGAATAAAAGAATGACTAGGGTAGGAATAGGTCCAGTCAAGGATAGTAGTGGAAAGTTGCGTGTGGAGGCTGAAGAGATTGGGGAGACACTGAATGAATACTTTTCGTCAGTATTCACTCAGGAACAGGACATTGTTGCCGATGTGAATACTGAGTCACAATTAAGTAGAATGAATGGCTTTGAGGTATGTAGGGAAGAGATGTTGGAAATTCTGGAAAGGGTGAAAATAGATAAGTCCCCTGGGCCTGATGGCATTTATCCTAGGATTCTCTGGGAAGCAAGGGAGGAGATTGCAGAGCCATTGGCCTTGATTTTTATGTCCTCGTTGTCTACAGTAGTGCCAGAAGATTGGAGGCTAGCAAATGTGGTTCCCTTGTTCAAGAAGGGGAGTAGGGATAACCCTAATAACTATAGGCTGGTGAGTCTCACTTCTGTTGTGGGCAAAGTCTTAGAGAGTATTGTAAGGGATAGGATTTATGAACATCTGGATAGGAATAATGTGATCAAGGATAGTCAGCATGGTTTTGTGAAGGGCAGGTCGTGCCTCACAAACCTTATTGAATTCTTTGAGAAGGTGACTAAGGAGGTGGACGAGGGGAAAGCGGTAGATGTGGTGTATATGGATTTTAGTAAGGCGTTTGATAAGGTACCCCATGGTAGGCTACTTCAAAAAATATGGAGGTATGGCATTGAGGGTGAGTTAGAGGTTTGGATTAGGAATTGGCTGGCTGGAAGAAGACAGAGGGTATTAGTTGATGGTAAACGTTCATCTTGGAGTGCCGTTACTAGCGGTGTTCCGCAAGGATCTGTTTTGGGACCATTGTTGTTTGTCATTTTTATAAATGACCTGGAGGAGGGGCTAGAAGGTTAGGTGAGCAAGTTTGCGGATGATACGAAAGTCGGAGGAGTTGTTGACAGTGAGGAAGGATGTGGCAGGTTACAGCGGGATATAGATAAGCTGCAGAACTGGGCAGAAAGGCGGCAAATGGAGTTCAATGTAGCTAAGTGTGAGGTGATTCACTTTGGTAAGAGTAACAAAAAGATGGGGTACTGGGCTAATGGTCGGATACTTGGTAGTGTAGATGAGCAGAGGGATCTTGGTGTCCATGTACACAGATCTTTGAAAGTTGCCACCCAGGTAAATAGTGCGTTGAAGAAGGCATATGGCGTACTGGCTTTTATTGGTAGAGGAATTGAGTTCCGGAGCCCTGAGGTCATGTTGCAGTTGTATAAGACTCTGGTGCGGCCGCATCTGGAGTATTGTGTGCAGTTTTGGTCGCCATACTATAGGAAGGATGTGGAGGCACTGGAACGGGTGCAGAGGAGGTTTACCAGGATGTTGCCTGGTATGGTAGGAAGATCGTATGAGGAAAGGCTGAGGCACTTGGGGTTGTTTTCATTGGAGAAAAGAAGGTTTAGGGGTGACTTGATAGAGGTGTACAAGATGATTAGGGATTTAGATAGGGTTGACCGTGAGAACCTTTTTCCACGTATGGAATCAACTATTACGAGGGGGCATAGCTTTAAATTAAGGGGTGGTAGGCATAGGACAGATGTTAGGGGTAGGTTCTTTACTCAGCGAGTCGTGAGTTCATGGAATGCCCTGCCAGTAGCAGTGGTGGACTCTCCCTCTTTATGGGCATTTAAGCGGGCATTGGATAGGCAAATGGAGGATAGTGGGCTAGTGTAGGTTAGGTGGGCTTGGATCGGCGCAACATTGAGGGCCAAAGGGCCTGTACTGCGCTGTATTCTTCTATGTTCTATGTTCTATGTCCTACTCTCCATTTCTATCCTCATTACCCTTTCCTTAATTGAAGGGGATCAGTTGGCTCAGTTGGCTTGTTTGCGATGCTAACAGCATGGGTTCAATTCCCACACGAGCTGAAGACGCTCCTTCTCAATGTCTCCCCTTGCCTGAGGTGTGGTGGAGCTTATGTTAAGTCCCTAGTTGTTGGTTATCTCTGATGAGAGTACAGCTCCACAGTCCAGTATAATGAAGTTCTTGCTCCAAAGAGCCCATTCAACTCCCCTTTGAAGTTATTGATCATCTCTGCTTCCGCCAACCTCCCGGGCAATGAGTTCCAAGTTATTATCACTTACTGCAGAAGATGTTCTTCCTCACTTTCCCTCGTATCTATTGTCCACAACCTTTACTCTGTGTCCCTCATCCTTGTTCCATCAGAAGGACAACATATTATACAGTATGCTTCTCAGATTGAAGTATCTCCAGCTTGCCATTCTAATGTTCTGAAATATTCATAAGGCTACTCTCTTGGGAAAACATGTGCAAGAAAGAAAATGCATTGTACCTGATCAAGGCTGAAACTTAAAACTTTGTGAAATAAATGCTTGTAAAGCCAAAATATCTTTTTACCAATTAAAATACACTGTAACTGATCAGCAGAATTTTGATAATGATGTATCTGAAACACAAATGCTTCTGTTCCTATTATATTTCACAATGAGTTCATTGAAGAGATACATTTGTGGGGCTGTATTGTTACATTGTTGAAAAAAGCGACATGTTGCTAAATGTTTTGGTCTTGCCCTCATCAGGACAAATGCAAGAATGCCAGATTTCAAATGATTCAGAAAAAAATTACACCTGAGGAACAAAGGGCACTGATTGTTTGGCAAAGTCAACTGTGATTGGCAGATGGCTTGCCATGGAGAAAGCATTGCAGAATTAATGATGCCTCAAGCTCCTGGGTATTTCAAAAAAGTGCAAGATTTGACTATATTTTTTTCATTTGCAGAGAACAAGTCCCTATACAAAAATGTGCAAAGCATTAAACAAGTGCAAATGAGCCACAATATGATGACAACTGATTTTCCTACATCAGTGTTAGTATAAATAATTAGCACATAATGTGTTGTTCACCAAGTGCTGTCCAATCATGGGATATCAGATCTCGCACTCGACATTTTTGTGTTGGGTTTTGGAAGCTACTGAGTAAGATAAGGGCCCATAGTGTCAGATGCAAGGTGCAAGTCAAGATAGAAGCTTGACTGTCTGGCAGAAAGCAGAGAGTGGGGATAAAAGTGTCCTTCTCAGGATGGTAGCCGGTGACAAGTGGTGTTCCACAAGGCTCAGTGTTGGAACCACAACCTTTCACTTTATACATTAACGTTCTATGTGAAGGAATTGAGGGCGTTCTGGCTAAGTTTGCAGACGATACAAAGATAGAGGGACAGGTGTCATTGAAGAGGTAAGAGGCTGCAGAAGGATCCTGAAGAAAAGTTACAGCTGAAATTTTGACTGTTCCACCTTCTGATGCTGCCGAGCTTGCTGTATTCTTCCAGCCTCCAGCTTGTCTACCTGCAGAAGGATTTGATAGATGAAAAGAGTGGGACAAAAAAGTGGCAGATAGAGTACAATGCGGGAAAGTGTGAGGTCATGTGCCTTGGTATGAAGAATAGAGGCATGGATTCTTTCCTAAGTGGGGAGAAAATTCAGAAGTCTGAAGTGCAAAGAGACTTGGGTGTTCTAGTCCAGGATTCTCTCAAGGTAAACTTGTAGGTTGAGACAATAGTTAGGAAGATAAATGCAATGATGCCATTTGTTTTGAAAGGACTTAAATATAAAAGCAGGAGTGTACTTCTGAGGCTCTATAAGGCTCTGGTCAGACCACATTTGGAGTATTGTCCACAGTTTTGGGCTCTGTATCTCAGGAAGGATGTACTGGCCTTGGAGAGTGTTCGGAGGAGGTTCACAAGAATGGTCCCAGGAATGAAAAGCTTAACATGTGAGGAACATTTGAGGGACTCTGGGTTTATACTTGATGGAGTTCAGAAGGATGAGGGAGGATCTAATTGAAACTTACAGAATACTGAATGGCCTGGACAGAGTGGATGTTGGGAAAATGTTTCCATTGTCAGGAGAGACTAGGATCTGAGGGCATAGCCTTCGAGTAAAGGGAAGACCTTTCAGAATGAAGATACGGAGAAACCTCTTCAGCCAAAGTGTGGTGAATCTATGGCTTTCATTGCCACAAAAGGCTGTGGAGGCCAGGTTATTGAATATATTTAATTCTGAGATATTTAGGTTCTTGAGTATCAAGGGGATCAAAGGCTACGGGGAGAAAGTGGGAGAATAGGGTTGAGAAACTTATCAGCCATGACTGAATGGCGGAACAGATCTGAGGAGCTGAATGGCCTAATTTCTGCTTCTATGTCTTATGGTTTTATGGTCTAAGCATGAGGCTGATTGAGTATAGTCTGCATCAGACCTGTTATAAACAGCCAAAAGAACATGCTGTTTGATTTGATCAGCCAATTGTTGATCCATGACCTAAATGTTTGGGATTGCACTGGCACTGAAATTCATACAAGACGTCAGTCAGTTCTGGGAAGGAAGAATGCCCTTTTGGACTGATGACAAAGGTTTATTAGTGGAAAATGCATAGTAGCAGTGTCAGGTAGCTTGCTTGACCTGTTGTTCAAATTGATTTAATCGAAGTGCGATAGACTAAGTGAGATTGACTAAGCTGACTTCTCTTCCTTCACTGAGTTCTTGTAAAAACACCTTTTGACTCAACAACCAATCTGTGGCCTGGCTTAAACATATTGCATTCACGATTCCTCAGTTTGATAGTGAACTTAATTTCCATTTGCTTCTTCACCTTATGGCAAATATATCGACCATTTCAGATAACTTTGCAATGTAATTTACTGGGAATTTGAAAGTATTCTTAGGCTTCTAAGTGGCAAGGAAACTATTGACTGGACAATAAGCAGAGATACGAATCCAGGACATACTCACCACTGGCCTTGCAAAAGAGCTGTGATTTCTCATCATAAAAATTGGAACAGATGCAAAATCTGGATGGAAAACCGTTTCATTATCACTGCCAAAAATTTCTGCTCTATTTTTAGATTCAGTATCAGATATTGGGCAGAAAGAGGAGATGCAGAAGTGCAGGATGGTTCATTTCTTTTAGAGTTTCAATGATAGCTGTTGTTCATGTTAAAACATGAAGCATTTGACAGACCTATAAAAGGAGGTAGCCCATCACAACGATAAGCCATAATTGGCACAACACATTGGTTGGAATTACATTGTTAAGGAAGCTGGGACAGTGCTGTTCCTGAGAGATAAACATCCAGTCAATGTAATTAATTTTTCACATTGTTTCTTAAGGATAATCAATATGGCATTGGTGGTGATTGACAATGGGGGAGTTAAATAATTGTCCTACATTCCACAGTACCCAGTAGAAAATGAGTTGCATTTAAGAAAATTGGTTTGTTCAGATACAGAATTATTAAACTTTTACGATAGTAGAAGTAAACTTTGCATTCAATAATAAAGTAAATGCATTAGCCCAGTTTTGGTTTCTACAGGTTGGTGTCATGACCTCACGATTATACTGAAACTAGAAACTTTCTGGCAAGTCATGATTTGCACCATGATCTTTGCAATTTGGTTTGCAGATGTTTTGACTCCTTTCCAGGTGATATCCTCAGTGCTGTGGAGCCTCCTGTGAAGTGTTGCTGTACTATGATGGTTGGAATTTATTTGTTTTCGTTCCCGCTGCCCCTGTTTGCTGGTTCTGGTTGTTTATTGCAGTGGTTGGCATATTGGGTCGAGGTCAGTGTGTTTACTGATGGAGTCCTTGGATGAGTGCCAAACTTCTAGGAATTCTCTGGCTGTCCTCTGTTTGGCTTGTCCTATTATTGTTGTGTTGTCCCAGTTTATTTTGTGGTCTTTGCTGTCTGCATGTATAGCTACAAAGATTAACTGGTCATGGTGTTTAGTGGCTAGTTGATGCATGTGAATCACTGGTTGTCTGCTTGTTTGTCCTATATAGTGTTTTGTGCAGTCTCTGCATTAAATCTTGTACACCACGTTAGTCCTGCACATGATGGGTATAGGGTATTTTGTTCTAGTGAGGTGTTGTCTGAGTGTGGCTGTTGGTTTATGTGCTGTCATGAATTTAAGTGATTGGAGGAATCTGGCTGTCAGTTCAAGATGTTTTTCATACAAGATAAGAGTGTTGGGTTGTGGTATGTCCTTGTCGCGTTGTTTGTCTGCTTGTGGGGATTAAATTGTGGGGATATTCGTTCTTCATGAATACTCTGTACAGGTGTTCTTCTCTTTACATGTTGGTGCAGTGTGTTGTAGGCCTTTTGAACAGGAGAAAGTGAGGTCTGCAGATGCTGGAGATCAAAGTTGAAACTTTATTGCTGGAACAGCACAGCAGGTCAGGCAGCATCCAGGGAACAGGAGATTCGACGTTTCGGGCACAGACCCTTCTTCAGGAATGAGCAGAGAGTGTTCAGCAGGAGAAGATAAAAGGTAGGGAGGAGGGACTTGGAGGAGGGGAGTTGGAAATGTGATAGGTGGAAAGAGGTCAAGGTGAGGGTGATAGGTCGGAGTAGGATGGAGGCGGAGAGGTCAAGAAGAAGACTGCAGGTCAGGAAGGCGGTGCCGGGCTGGAAGGATCCGGCTGAGACAAGATTGATGACGCTACATTGATGACTATATCGGCGCTACCTCGTGCTCCCACGAGGAGGTTGAACAGTTCATCCACTACACTAACACCTTCCACCCCGACCTCAAATTCACCTGGACAGTCTCGGTATCCTCCCTCCCCTTCCTAGACCTTTCTGTTTCTATCTCAGGCGACCGAATCAACACGGACATCTACTACAAACCTACCGACTCCCACAGCTACCTGGACTACACCTCCTCCCATCCTGCCCCCTGTAAAAACGCCATCCCATTCTCCCAATTCCTTCGTCTCCGCCGCATCTGCTCCCAGGAGGACCAGTTCAAAATACGTACAACACAGATGGCCTCCTTCTTCAAGGACCGCAATTTCCCCCCCGACGTGGTCGACGGTGCCCTCCACCGCATCTCCTCCACTTCCCGCTCCTCCGCCCTTGAGCCCCGCCCCTCCAACCGCCACCAGGACAGAACCCCACTGGTCCTCACCTACCACCCCACCAATCTCCATGTACAGCGCATCATCCGCCGTCACTTCCGCCACCTCCAAACAGACCCCAGCACCAAGGATATATTTCCCTCCCCTCCCCTATCAGCTTTCCGTAGAGACCACTCCCTCCGCGACTCCCTTGTCAGATCCACACCCCCCACCGACCCAACCACCACTCCCGGCACCTTCCCTTGCAACCGCAGGAGGTGCAACACTTGCGCCCACACCTCCCCCCTCACTTCTCTCCAAGGCCCCAAGGGAAACTTCCATATCCGCCACAGATTCACCTGCACCTCCACCCACATCATCTACTGCATCCGCTGCAGCCGGTGTGGCCTCCTCTATATTGGGGAGACAGGCGCCTACTTGCGGAGCGATTCAGAGAGCACCTCTGGGCCACCCGGACGAACCAACCCAACCAACCTGTGGCACAGCATTTCAACTCCCCCTCCCACTCCACCGAGGATATGCAGGTCATTGGACTCATCCACCGCCAAACCACAACAACCCGACGGTCGGAGGAGGAGCGTCTTATCTTCCGACTGGGAACCCTCCAACCGCAGGGGATGAACTTGGACTTCACCAGTTTCTTCATCCCCCCACCTTGTCTCAGCCGGATCCTTCCAGCCCGGCACCGCCTTCCTGACCTGCAGTCTTCTTCTTGACCTCTCCGCCTCCATCCTACTCCGACCTATCACCCTCACCTTGACCTCTTTCCACCTATCACATTTCCAACTCCCCTCCTCCAAGTCCCTCCTCCCTACCTTTTATCTTCTCCTGCTGAACACTCTCTGCTCATTCCTGAAGAAGGGTCTGTGCCCGAAACGTCGAATCTCCTGTTCCCTGGATGCTTCCTGACCTGCTGTGCTGTTCCAGCAATAAAGTTTCAACTTTTGAACAGGGTCTTAATGCAGCTTCTCTTGTGTGCATTCAAGTGTTTGCTGTTGTATTTCAGGATCTGGTCCATGTGTGTTGCTTTTCTGTACACGTTTGTGGTACATTTTGAGTTCTTTCTACCATCACATCTAGGAATATGAGTTGGTTATTAATTTCCTCCTCTCTTGTAAATTTGATCCCATGAAAATGGTGTTGATAATCCAGTGTGTGCTCTCGATCTCTGTTCCTTTAATTATTACAAAAGCATCATCCACGTATCTGATCCAGAGTTTGGGTCAGATTTATGTTCTATTTGTTCTAGTCTTTGCATCACTGCTTCTGCTATGAGCCCTGAGATGGGTGAGCCCATAGGTGTCCCATTGATTTGTTAATAGATTAGGCTGTTGAATATGAAATGCGTCATCAAACACATGTATGCATTTCTAAGAAGATGGTTGAAATGCAAATCTGAAATTTTGAAGGGAAATGTATCTTTTAACAAAAACAGAATTTGCTGGGAAAGCTCAGCCGGTCTGGCAGCATCAAATCAGGGTTAACGTTTCGGATCCTGTGACCCTTCCTCGGAATGGGGGAGGGTCTGAGGAAGGGTCACTGGACCCAAAACATTAACTCTGATTTCTCTTCACAGATGCTGCCAGACCTGCTAAGCTTTTCCAGCAATTTCTGTTTTTGTTTCTGATTTGCAGCATCTGAGTTTTTTCCTTTTTTATGTAATATATTTTTAAACTTTCACTCAGA
The DNA here is from genome assembly GCF_037043375.1 of Chiloscyllium plagiosum. Taxonomy (NCBI): domain Eukaryota; kingdom Metazoa; phylum Chordata; class Chondrichthyes; order Orectolobiformes; family Hemiscylliidae; genus Chiloscyllium; species Chiloscyllium plagiosum. The sequence continues at coordinate 18,213,969 of NW_028270156.1, forward strand.
TCTTGCTCAATTTGGAATTACAGTGCAAAACATTAAAAATATATCCATTGGCTGTTACTGGCAGGGTTAGCATTTTTAATTGCCCTTAAATTGAGAGGTTTGCTGGATCACTTCTGGAGGAAGTTAAAAGGCAACCAAATTGTTGCGGATCCAAGGACAGACCAGGTAAGAATCATAGAATTCCTTCAGTGTAGAAGGGGGCCTTTCAGTCCATGAAGCCCACACCAAGCCTCTGAAAAGCATCTCATCCAGTCCCACCCCACAACCCTGCATTTCTTATGGTTAAAAATCAGGGTTGGAATTGAACCTGGGTCTCTGGTGCTGGGAGGCAGCAGTGTTCACCACCATGACACCATGGCATGAGGCAAAATACTTTCTCTCAGATGATAATAAATCTGCGGAATTCCTTATAGAAGAGAGCCTTTGAGGCTGGGTCATTAACTACATTCAGGGCTGGGATAAAGAGATTTTTAATCAAGAGTTATGGGGAAAAGACAGTAAAGTGAAGTTGAGGATGATCAAATTGGCCACAATGTCATTGAATGGCGGAGATGACTCAATGAGCCAAATGGCCAACTTTGGCTCCTACACCTCATGGTTTTATGGTTATTTTACCCTGAATGCACCTACATATAACGGTACAAATCAAGTGCTTGTCCTCAGCCCAGGATAAGACTGTCTTTGTGAAAATGAGCTGAATAGGGAGACATTGCAAGTTGCATTACACTGACTGATAGATGTTCATTCTAACAGGCAGATTATATTCTCAGCAGCCAGGTATCACTTACTGTACAACATGGGTATACCACCAGCGTCAGATTGATAGTACAATATAACAACAGCCTCATTTGCCTAATTGTTCCTTCTGTTATCTTGTATTGCCTCACAGTCATGCTGTCATCCTGTTTCCCATTCACTTTATGATACCAAAATCGGTCATTGCTACCTCTTGTGAATCTCTATTAGCTCACATTTGTCTCAAAATGATCATCTGTTGCTTTCAAACAAATGTCTCTACTCTTCACACATTAACGATTCTGCCCTTAGAACAGTGACTGCACTTCGCTGTGTAAAAAGTGTTTTAGAACATCTTGAAAATGTGTAAGTTGTTATAACTGCTTTCTCTTTCTTTCTTTCTCTTTGGATATCATCTCACTGTACTCAATCCATGCCAATCTCTCTTCTCAGATCAGCTCCTGATCAATCGCTCTTTCTTTCTTCAGCTTCTCACACCATTGCTCAAATTGAATTAGAAAGTCTTGTTGTGTTCAACGAACATGTAGCAAGGCCAATAGACCAGCAATGCTCTTGGAAACAATGTGGAATAGGCATCTCAGAATTTGAATTGGAATACATTTGCAGTTTTGAAAGTATAATTGGATGTTTGGACACATCCTTTGGAAAGAAGGATGAATCGTTCTTTCTTAAATGCACAGCATTATCAATTGCAACCAAATGGCAAACCTTTGAAAAGAAAATGCTCATTACACTCATCTATCAATGTTTATAAGGGGCAGTCAGGAAAGCTGAGCTAAGGTAATGACAGGATCAGCTGTGAATGCACTGTATGGTGCACTGCAGGCAAGAGAGGTCAAATAACTGACTATGGCTCCTCTTTCTACTATCTTCAAATTGATGCTAGTGTTTGCATGAAGACAAAAGAGCCACATTTTCATGTCGAAGATGGGCAGTAGGAGGTACACCTATTGCTGTTGCCATCCTGCCTCTGTGGCCAGGCTACCAGAAAACTGCATTTTGCCTTTGCAGCCTCCATTATGTACAGGGTCTGCCATTCTCAAAAGCAAAAGCAATGCCAACATATTGTTGAGTAGATTGCTGTCATCATCATTTTGTTTCGAATGGGTCTGCAGGGCTCACTTGGTCTAAACTGGTGGAGAAAACCACTAAGTCTAATGAGAAGAGGTTCTTTTCCTGAACAAGATGTAGTTTATTGTACGTTAACAAGTTGGTTCAAGTTACATCTGTAAAGCAGACATTGCAACTATGTCTGTTGGGATATCTGACATAATAGCTCCACCCCCTTTAAGGCTATAAAATATTCTGTCTTTCTTCAACCAAGTCCTGCAACGTCATCAGATTACATGAGCTTAATGGAGTCATCAGCCTTAATCATTTTCAAAACCATTACCTTTCATAATAGCTATGTCAATTGGCAGACTCAGTGTGGAACCAGATCAGTATGGCCCTGTAGTGGACCAACTGAAGCACTTGCCTCCACCATCATTTTCTCAGCATCAATATCATTTGGCCCTTCTCTGAAGTCACAAACTTCCTGTACGACGTCCCTCCATGTTGACTTCATTCTAATGCTATTACTAAGCCTGACAAGTAGATTGGAGGCCTTCTGTCCTGCCTCAATTGCCATTCCTACCTCTTCTTACTCAGTGGGGTCATACAGGCCTTCCCATACCAGAAGGTAAACAAATAAAACTTATAAATGATGGATACTGGTCTGACTTGCTTTGTATACATCAGAACAGTGGCCCAGTATGAGCAGTGTGTTCATTTCAGTTTTTAAGCTGGTTTTTCTTTCCGGTCATGTGTAATCACCTTTGAGGAAAATCCTGAAAGGTCCGATTTTAGGCCCTTCAGTGGGGGCAGGTAGTCTTCTTGTCCTGCAGTCCTTGACATAAAATGATTGATGATAGAAAAGGAGAATGAATTTCCACCAATGTCACTTGCCCATTATGTTCATTTCCCTCATATGTTTGCTCTTGCTTTGTGGCCCCAAAGTAAGACTCAAAGCATTTGAAATATTCATATTTTGCAACCCAGGTTTGTGTTTCCTGGCTGATATGAGACAGCAAAACAATATCCCTGAAAATGGGCTATTGAGAATCAGTGTTGCTCTCAGTTTGATTTGCTCATGATTATCACAATCAACTAGTTCTGCTATTTGATTTTTGTTTGAAGTGAGTGATTTCTTTTATTTAATTCTCACATCACTTATCTCTGAGCCTGATAGGAGCATGAAGTGGACTTCCTGTTGAAACTTGGTCGGCTCATATTAATATCGAAATGTCCCCAAGGTTCACTATAAGCAATACCACAAGAAATCCGCTGATACATGGAATTTGTTCACATTGTATGTACACCTCTGTTTAAGTTGCATCACATTTCCCACTGAGTTAAATGCTGTAACTTGAATTCAAAAGACAGAAGAACCGACACACAAAAAAAGCTTCAGCTAACATTACACTTAAACAGCAGCTTCTCTGATTATCGGTACAAAAGGAGAGTCAGTAAATAGGAGCACAATGCGGAGACATGAAGGTGATAATGGGGTAATTATTGAATCTATTTAGGGAATACAGATTCTCCTGCTAACTTGATCTGCCTTAATTGTTTTTAGAATTTATTTCTTACTTTTTATTACCTACCTCCTTTTATAATTTTCTATTTTTATCTCTTTGATTTAACTACTTCAGCAACATATCTATTACTTCCATTGGCGCAATGTATCAAAGGGTAATGAAAGAGGATATTAATGATTTTTCTTTTAGAAATAGCTTTGAGGCATTGAATCTGTGTTTGTTTCAATACATTTCTGCTGATTTCAAATACCCACTTTGAGATATGAAACCATTGCTCTTCTTCCACACCTCAGAAAGTCGTAGGCGTCAATAATCTTCAACCGGGAGGTCTTATAAGGACAAAGGCCAGATAAAACCAGGTTGTAGTCCAGCAGGTTTATTTGAAATCACAAGCTTTCAGAGCGCTGCCTCTTCGTCAGCTGACTTGGTGTTGTCTGTCATCTGACCTTGTCCATTCCAGTCCAAAACTGGCACCTCCACATCATAGGAGGTCTTGTACCACAGTGATGGTATTGCTATTTCTGGTCTTGAAGCTCTGGGTTTGAGTCCCAAAACAGGATTTCTTAGCCATGGAGGGTATGTTCTTAACCTGGTCAAACAAGTTGATTTTCAGCCTATAAATTGTTCCCAATTCACCTGATGGCTGATAGTAAGAATGGGAGAGTCTTCCATTCATTCATCCAGCAGAAGGCAATGCTAAATCATTGTGAAAGTGTGAACCAATCCCACAGAAGTCCATGGCCAAATCCATGGAAATGTGACATACAGAATCCTTATCTCAGTTTACAAGGGTGAATGTAGAACCAAAAGGAGTAATTCCTGTACTCAACTGTGTCACAATAGTCTTACCAGACCATAGTGGCTGCTCTCTCATTAGAGAGAGAAGCGACTGATGGTGATGTAACCAGAGGGCCACCAGACCCAGGTGAGGGAAGAGGTTGAGAAGGAGAGTCCTTCATGGTAACCCCAAACAAGTACAGGTAATGGGAATTGAACCCACACTGTTAGCATCACAATGCTTTGTAAACCAACAATCCAGCCAACTGAGCTGAACCAATTCTATTCCTGTCCACCCCAAGTTACAAACAAAAAAAAATCCACGATTATTTCTGGGTCAGATTCCATTGTACATGTACAGAAAGCTCAGACTGTACAGTATGATTAAAGAGAGATTAGGTTGCTTTTGTGTGTCAACCTCTCTTCATCATCAATGTTACCAAATCATTCAGGATTCTATTGTGCATTTTGAACAATGACCTGGGCTGGATTTTGCAGCTGGCAGGGACACAATGGCTTTTGTGACCAATTTTCTTGTGACAGTTGTCTGCATGACATAGCACGCTCATGTCATTGGCAGTTTAAATGTGGTGCAAGTCAATGTGACCTCCAGGTTTACAGCAGCATTGATGACATCAAGCAGGGTAAACAGTCAACTAGTTTTAATGCAAACAGCAATGAAGGAAAAAAAACACCAAAACCAAACACTTTTCATTTTCAAATTTTACAGATAGCACAATATCTGAATATGCACAGATTGAGATAGAAGCTAAAACATCATTAACAATCCCCAAAAAATGTACTTGGAATTTCTTGATACTGAATAGATATGGCAAAGAGCAATACATATAATATTTTATAACATTATAAAATTTCAGGACCAGTGGGTAACTGAGCTGTAATTATAATCTTAGCATGTTGTTAAAATCCCAGACATGCCTCATTCAACATAATGGGTGAAGTGGACATCTCAGCAATGAACCCTCCGCACAAGCATAAAATCACTGATGGTAACTTCTGAATTTCTACATTTAACTGCACATGTGCCAGATTTCAAAAGTCGCTGTTAGTTTCAGGTGATTAATGATGATGATCATTGCCAGTATTGTCATTACTACCACAACATTGGAACTATTCTAATTAAATACTTCGACTATGCTTTAATTCAATGATATTTGTAGTTTTGGTCCATTCACACGATGTAAGAAACAAACAAGGTGCCAAGAAGTGCCATTAAATTAACTTAAAAATCACACAACACCAGGTTATAGTCCAACAGGTTTATTTGGAAGCACTAGCTTTCAGAGCACTGCTCCTTCATCAGGTGGTTGTGGAGTATAAGATCGTAAGACACAGAATTTATAGCAAAAGTTTACAATGTGATGCAACTGAAATGATGTATTGAAAAAGGCCTGGATTGTTTGTTAAGTGTCTCATCATTTAGAATGACCATGTTGGTTTAAGTACTTTCATATATAAACCCAGAACCTTTTTTTAAAGTTACATTCTCAAGTGGACTTCAATAACAGGTGCCATGTCAGCTCAGATAATGCATTGAAGGTGTGAGGTTAAAGATTGTCTGCCTGTGTCCCAATGTTTAGACTGATGCTATTTCTAAGAAAGGGATTTACAGAATCTAACATGATTTCATGCAGTTTTTGAGCAAAATAAAATGTAATTCTGCAAGTACAAATTCACCCCACAAACGTATATCTGTGTGGGTGTGCATGTGGGTGTGTGTGTGTGGGGAGGGTGTGTGTGTTTATGTATGTGTGTGAGTGTAAAGGGGTATAAGTCTGTGAGAGGGTGTGTATGTGGGGGTGTGAGTGTGGAGAGTATGTATGTGTGAGTGTATGAGAGAGGGTGCATGGGTTTATGGGTGTGTGTGTGCACGTGTATGTGTATACATGCGCACGATTGTCTGAGTGTGAGTGAGAGAGTGTGGAGTGCAGTGGGGTCACCTAGACTGTGACACAAACCCAAGGTCCTGGAGTTAAATTAACTTGCAATCTCCAGCAGCAGTGTTGTGCGAACAGATTCAAAAAGTTAAATGTCTATACTTCAGAGAAGCATAGAGTTGATCAATATTTATAATGTCATGAAACAAATGTTATTTGCGTCAACCAACTTGATAGATTAATGTGTTAAACTTGCAATGGAATGGAATAGGGTTGAATGCTAGATAGTTCAACAAAAACTGCAAACAGCTGATATTGGTGCATGGGAACAACAACCCCCATCAGCTTCTCTATAATTAACACACTACAGGGTTGGAATTATATCATCCTCCATTCATCATTATTCGGTCAAAATCCTCAAATCGCCTCCCTGACAACAGTGCATGTACCTACACCATCTGACCTGCAGTGGTTGGAGACGACAGCTTCCCAGCATTTCCTCAAGGCCAATTAAATATGGGGAATAAATGTTGGCTTTCCAAGTAATTCCCACATCCCATGAACTGATAATAAAAATAAGAAATTGTGACTATTATCAAGATATTGATATTAGCCTGCATGACTTTCTTCTTATGGTTACACACTAGTTGGATGATGAGGGAAAAGAATTCTCTCCAGGTGATGGGGAAATTGATATGCAGCACCATAAAACAAAGCACCTGTGGTGAATGATGGGGAAAACCATTCTTCTGACAAGTATTTGTGCTCACTCAACCACTTTGTGCCTGGTAAAATGGAAGGAAATGTAGTTATCTCATTTTGGAGGGTTGGCAACGTCCCTGACATAGCAAAGAGTGGTAAACTGCAGGATATTGCAAATATCTCCAGCTGCAGCATGGAAGGAACCAGATGAGTAATAATTTAACATGACATTCTCACTGCCACTAGCAACGCAGCCTTTACCCTGCTCTAGGATTGCACTTGCAGTTCCAGCAGGTGACAAGGTTCGAGCGAAAGGCAGAAATCTCACAAGGCAGTTCTTGACAAGGTTCATGGTGGAGATTTGCTTCCTTTGACCTCAGATGGATATTGCTATGAGCCTTCTTCTCCCTCCCTCTTCCAGCAGCTTCTTACGCTCTATGACCTCTGCTCATTCTCCAAGGCTGGCTGCATTCCAGGACAAAGTTTGACCTTGTAAGCAACGAGTTTGTGAAGAAGACTTGAAGTCGGAAAAATGTTACTTAGTAGCTGATTACACTGTTTATTGTAGACGTTTTCAACTGGAAACATCTGCAAAAAGCTATTGTATAGTCGTAGGAATCGCTAGAACAAATTGACTGATATCTGGAAAGTAGTTCATTGTGACTTCAGATTATACTGATGGGAGGATCCTCCCTTGGCCTGACTGTATTCTGTTGGACCATATTAATAGAGCTCATTGACCACTGACCTTAAGATAGTCACCTAAGACCAAGCCACCATTGACCTTTTTTTGTGTACTTCTAATGAATGATTAAAAAGATGTCTGGTGGTTCACCCCAGAAGTATGTATATGGGTAGCATTTTCGAGGTCAAAGTGTGTGTGAAAAACAGGTACTTCTTTCTTGCTCCCTATCTTTGCTGTCAACTGGATGTTTGTGAAGTGCAGAGGTTACTTTAAAGTATTTTATCTATTCTCCCATTGTTTACAACTGGAAAGCTCACAAATATTCCAAATAAAAATAGGAAGTACTGAAGAAACTCAGCAAACTTAGCAACAGTCTTTTTTCAAAATTAATTCACAGGATAAGGACATGGCTGGCTAGGTCAGCATTTATTGCCCATCCCTAACTGCCCAGAGGGGAGTTGAGAGTCAGAGAGTCATCGAGTCATAGAGATGTACAGCACGACAACAGACCCTTCGGTCCAACCTGTCCATGCCGATCAGATATCCCAACCCAATCTAGTCCCACCTGCCAGCACCCGGCCCATATCCCTCCAAACCCTTCCTATTCATATACCCATCCAAATGCCTCTTAAATGTTGCAATTGTACTAGCCTCCACCACATCCTCTGGCAGCTCATTCCAAGCATGTACCACCCTCTGCATGAAAAAGTTGCCCCTTAAGTCTCTTTTATATCTTTCCTCTCTCACCCTAAATCTATGCCCTCTAGTCTGGACTCATCGACCCCAGGGAAAAGACTTTGTTTATTTATCATATCCATGCCCCTCATAATTTAGTAAAACTCTATAAGGTCACCCCTAGGCCTCCGACGCTCCAGGGAAAATAGCCCCAGCTTGTTCAGCCTCTCCCTATAGCTCAAGTCCTCCAACCCTGGCAACATCCTTGTAAATCTTTTCTGAACCTTTTCAAGTTTCACAACATCTTTCCAATAGGAAGGAGACCGGAATTGCACACAATATTCCAACAGTGGCCTAACCAATGTCCTGTACAGCCGCAACATGACCTCCTAACTCCTGTACTCAATACTCTGACCAATAAACGAAAGCATACCAAATGCCTTCTTCACTATCCTATCTACCTGCGACTCCACTTTCAAGGAGCTATGAACCTGCACTTCAAGGTCTCTTTGTTCAGCAACACTCTCTAGTTTACACTTACCATTAAGTGTATAAGTCCTGCTAAGGTTTGCTTTCCCAAAATGCAGCACCTCGCATTTATCTGAATTAAACTCCATCTGCCACTTCTCAGCCTATTGGCCCAAAATGGTCAAGATTCTGGTGTAATCTGAGGTAACCCTCTTAGCTGTCCACTACACCTCCAATTTTGGTGTCATCTGCAAACTTACAAACTGTACCTCTTACGCTCGCATCCAAATCATTTATGTAAATGACAAAAAGTAGAGGGCCCTGCACTGATCCTTGTGGCATTCCACTGGTCACAGGCCTCCAGTCTGAAAAACAACCCTTCACCACCACCCTCTGTCTTCTACCTTTGAGCCAGTTCTATATCCAAATGGCTAGTTCTCCCTGTATTCCATGAGATCTAACCTTGCTAATCAGTCTCCCATGGGGAATCTTGTCAAACGCCTTACTGAAGTCCATATAGATCACATCTACTGTTCTGCCCTCATCAATCTTCTTTGTTACATCTTCAAAAAACTCAATCAAGTTTGTGAGACATGATTACTCACACACAAAGCCATGTTGACTATCCCTAATCAGTCCTTTCCTTTCCAAATACATGTACATCCTGTCCCTCAGGATTTCTTCCAACAACTTGCCCACCACTGAGGTCAGGCTCACCGGTCTATAGTCCCCTGACTTGTCTTTACCGCTCTTCTTAAACAGTAGCACCACGTTAGCCAACCTCCAGTCTTCTGGCACCTCACCTGTGACTATTGATGATACAAATATCTCAGCAAGAGGCCCAGCAATCACTTCTCTGGCTTCCCACAGAGTTCTCGGGTACACCTGATCAGGTCCTGTGGATTTATCCACCTTTAATCATTTCAAGACATCCAGCACTTCCTCCTCTGTAATCTGGACATTTTGCAAGATGTCACCATCTATTTCCCAACAGTCTATATCTTCCATATCCTTTTCCACAGTAAATACTGATGCAAAATATTCATTTAATATCTCCCCCATTTTCTGTGGCTCCACACAAAGGCTGCCTTGCTGATCTTTGAGGGGCCCTATTCTCTGAGGAGAAAGTGAGGTCTGCAGATGCTGGAGATCAAAGTTGAAACTTTATTGCTGGAACAGCACAGCAGGTCAGGCAGCATCCAGGGAACAGGAGATTCGACGTTTCGGGCACAGGCCCTTCTTCAGGAATGGCAGAGAGCTTCTTCAAGGAAGGCATCCTTGTAAGAGGATTCGCAGTAGGTTGAAATCTTCGAGGAGAAAGTGAGGTCTGCAGATGCTGGAGATCAAAGTTGAAACTTTATTGCTGGAACAGCACAGCAGGTCAGGCAGCATCCAGGGAACAGGAGATTCGACGATTCGGCCACAGGCCCTTCTTCAGGGCCCTATTCTCTCCCTAGTTATCCTTTTGTCCTTAATATATTTGTAAAAACCCTTTGGATTCTCCTTAATTCTACTTGTCAAAGCTATCCCAAGCCCACTTTTTGCCCTCCTGATTTCCCTCTTAAGTATACTCCTACTGCCTTTATACTCTTCTAAGGATTCACTCGATCTATCCTGTCTATACCTGACATATGCTTCCTTCTTTTTCTTAACCAAACCCTCAATTTCTTTAGTCATTCAGCATTCCCTATACCTACCAGCCTTCCCTTTCACCCTGACAGGAATATACTTTCTTTGGATTCTTGCCATCTCATTTCTGAAGACTTCCCATTTTCCAGCCATCCCTTTACCTGCAAACATCTGCCTCCAATCAGCTTTCGAAAGTTCTTGCCTAATACCGTCAAAATTGGCCTTTCTCCAATTTAGAACTTCAACTTATAGATCTAGTCTATCCTTTACCATCACGATTTTAAAACTAATAGAATTATGGTCACTGGCCCCAAAGTGCTCCCCCACTGACACCTCAGTCACCTGCCCTGCCTTATTTCCCAATAGGTCAAGTTTTACACCTTCTCTAGTAGGTACATCCACATACTGAATCAAAAAATAGTCTTGTACACACTTATGAAATTTCTCTCCATCTAAACCTTTAACACTATGGCAGTCCCAGTCTATCCTTCCTGTAGCATTTGTATCCTAGAACAGTAAGCTGCCAGTCCTGCCCATCCCTGAGCCATGTATCTGTAATTGCTATGATATCCCAGTCCCATGTTCCTAATCATGCCCTGAGTTCATCTGCCTTCCCTGTTAGGTCCCTTGCATTGAAATAAATGGAGTTTAATTTATTAGTCCTACCTTGTCCTTACCTGCCCTAACTGTTTGACTCGCTTCTGTTCTCAGCTGTACCAGTCTCAGATTGATCTCCTTCCTCGCTATCTCTCTGGGTCCCCCCACCCCCTCCCACCCCCCACCTTACTAGTTTAAATCCTCCCAAGCAATTCTAGCAAATTTCCCTGCCAGGATATTAGTCCCCTTCCAATTTAGGTGCAATCCGTCCTTCTTGTACAGGTCACTTCTACCCCAAAAGAGATTCCAATGATCCAAAAATGTGAATCCTTCTCCCATACACCAGCTCCTCAGCCATGCATTAATCTGCTCTATCCTCCTATTCCTGCCCTCACTATCTCGTAGCACTGGGAGTAATCCAGTTATTACTATCCTTGAGGATCTCCGTTTTAAATTTCTGCCTAACTCTCTGTAATCTCCCTTCAGAATCTCAACCTTTTCCCTTCCTATATCTTTGGTTCCAATGTGGACAATGACCTCTTGCTGGCCCCTCTCCCCCTTGTGAGCATTCTGCACCCTCTCTGAGACATCCTTGATCCTGGAACCAGGGAAACAAAACACCATTCTGCTTTTTCTCTGCTGGCCACAGAAACGTCTGTCTGTACCTCTGACTACAGAATCCCCTAACACAATTGATCTCTTGGAAGCCGACGTACCCCTCGTTGCATTAGAGCCAGTCTCAATACCAGAAACGTGACCGTTCGTGCTACGTTCCCCTGAGAATCCATCCCCCCCTACATTTTCCAAAACAGCATACCTGTTTGAAATGGGTATATCCACAAAAGACACCTGCACTAGGTGCCTACCTCTCTTACCTTCCTGGAGGTAACCCATCTATGTGACTGTATCTGAGACATTCCCCCCTTTCAATAACTGCCATCCATCACATACTGTTGCTGTTGCAAATTCCTCATTGCTTCTATCTGTCTCTCCAACTGATCCACTCTATCTGATAAGAGTCGCATCCAACAGCATTTATGGCAGATATAATCCGCAGTAACCCTTAAACTCTCTTTAAACTCCCACATCTGACAAGAAGTACATATCACTGCAAAGGCCATTTTTGCTCCTTCACAATCTACAGACCCAGAAAATAACACCGTTTTATTCCTCTACAAAACACTGCACCAGGTTAAATTAATAGCTATGGCTTATATTTTAAGTTTAATCAAGAGACTTATCTCCAAAATCATGTAATCAAGAAAGAACCTACTGTACTCACTAATACAGCCTTTCTCTTGGACAGACTTAAAACAAAAATTAACTTATCTGATTCTGTGTTGTGAACTTCACTCAAGATCAACCACATTGCTGTGGGTCTGGAGTCACATGTAGACTAGACCAGGTAAAGATGATAGTTTCTTTCCCTTTATCACATGAGTGAGTCCAATGATTTTTTTTCTTGACATTCATAATGGTTTCATGGTCATCATTCAATTTTTAATTCCAGACTTTTATTGAAACCAAATTCCATCACTAGTAATGGCAGGATTCAAACCCAAGTCCCTAGAACATTAGTCGGATCTCCAGATTAATACTCTAGTGATAATACCACTAGGCCATCAGCTCCCCCCCTGTCGAGAAAGAAACAGAGCTAATCTTTCAAGTCCAGTGCAACTCTTTTTTTGGAACTGAGGAGGGATGGAAAATGGTGTTTTTTCTAGTGTTGAGAAAATGGGAGGAGGAACATGTTAAACAGCTAAGGAGGGTGCACAGAGCAAAAATTAAAGGGACCGCTGAGAGGAACATCAGAAATATGAGCCATTCAGCCATTTGGCCTTTCTGGCCTGCCCCACCATTCAATCAGGTCAGCCCTTCACCTCAGCCTCTTTCTAATGCCAACTCATCATAGCTCTCAACTCCCAGATATACAAAAGTCTCTCTTCTTCCTCTTTAAATGCTGTCAGTGACTTGGTCTCTACAACTCTCTGGGGTAGAGATTTCTAGGCATCACAGACAGAACGCTATAGGACATAGAACAGTAGAGCACAGGAACAGTCCTCTCAGCCCACCATGTCTGTTAACAATAATCCCATCTGCCTATACATGGTCCATATCCATCTATTTCCTGCCTGTTCATATATCTATCTAAATGACTCAACGTTGCTTTTGTAGCTCTCAGCTTCCTTGGCAGCACATTCCTCTGTGTAAATTACTTGCCTATCACTTCTCCTTTTCTCCTCTCACCTTAAACCTATGTCTCCCAGTATTTAGCATTTCTGCTCTGGGGAAAAAAAAACTTCTGACTGTCCATCCTATTCATGCCTCTCATAATTTTATATACTTCTGTCAGGTCACCCCCTCAGCCTCTGAAGCTCTAGTCAAAATAATTCAAGTTTGTCTGGCCTCTCCTCTCACATTCCAATCCAGGCAACATCCTGGTAAACCTCTTTTGCACCCTTCACATCCTTCCTATAATGTGGCGACCAGAACTGCGCATTGTTCTCCAAATTGTCCTAACTAAAATCTTTTATAGCTCTAACATGAGTTGTTAACTTTTATACTCAATGGCCCAATCAATGAAAGCAAGCAAGCCTGCCATATGTCTCCTTTATTAACTTATCCACTTGTGTTGCCATTTTCAGAGAGCTATGGGCGGCACGGTGGCACAGTGGTTAGCACTGCTGCCTCACAGCACCAGAGACCCGGGTTCAATTCCCGCCTCTGGCGACTCTCAGTGTGGAGTTTGCACATTCTCCCCGTGTCTGTGTGGGTTTCCTCCGGGTGCTCCGGTTTCCTCCCACAATCCAAAAATGTGCAGGTTAGGTGAATTGGCCATGCTAAATTGCCCGTAGTGTGAGGTAAATGTAGGGGAATGGGCTGGGTGCTTCGGCGGGTCGATGTGGACTTGTTGGGTCTGTAATCTATTCTACAGACTTGTATATTCTTCTGTATATCAATGATCCTAAGGGTCCTGCTACTAACTGTATATTTTTCTCTTTCAGTTGACATCCCAAAATGCATCACCCTACACTTTCCAATATCAAACTCCATCTGCCAAGTTTTGCCCATTCACCCAACCGATGAGAATCTCCTTGCAAATTCCTTACACGCTCATCACAACATGCTCTCCCACCTGTTTTTGCAACATCACTAAATTTGGATACATTAAACGCTGTGGTGTTCTTCTCCGAGTAATAAATATAGATCATAAATGATGAAAGACCCATCTCTCCTCCTTGTGGCACTCCATTAGTTTTGTCTTTCCAACCTTAAAAAGACCCATTACCCCTGACTCTATTTTCTGGGTGTTAACCCATCCTCTATCAATGCAAATACTTTACCCTAACATGAGATCTTATCTTTTACCAGACCATTTTATGTGGTACCTTATCAAATGCCTTCTAAAAATTCAAATACATTACGTCTATGTGTTCCCCATTGTCAATGCTGTTTATGAAATCCTCAAAGAACATTTGCAAATTTGTCATAAATTATTCAATTTTCACAAAACTATGTTGACTACTGCATTTGCAACCCCAGGATATAGCCATCAGGTCCTGCCAACTTGCTGGGTTTCATTCCAAATAGTTTGTCAAATACATTTCTCTTTGTGATGGAGACTGTTACAAGATCTCTCCTCCCAGTAAAGCCTTGCTTGTCTGACTCGTTATGTTGATATCCATTGGGAAAACCATTGTCAAATATGAAAGGTCCCAAGTTTACGAATGTCCAACTTGTGAGTGCTTGTACTTATGAATGTGATCCCATAGAGGGGTGTAATTTTAGAGATCTGACATATATGCATATCTTGCACTTACAAACAGCTACTTTATATCGTCCTGCATTGTGTTCTGACTTGTGTACAAATTGACATGTGAACAGACTCAGGAATCCATCTGCAACCTGGGGACTGCCTGTATTGATTTAAGTTTTCTGCCATTACCCTATTTCTCATTATTATTTGACCAGTCACATCATCCAATAGTCTCACACTTAACTTTAGCTCCTTGCCTGTTCACAAGTTGATTAGTAAATTCTCTTTAATTAAGCCATCCCCCATTAATTAGTTTAAAGCCCTAACACCAACCTAAGTTACACAATTCATCAGGACCCTGGTCCTAGCATGGTTCAGATGAAGCCCATCCCAATGGAACAGTTCTCTCTTTCTCAGGTACTGGTGCCAATGCTCTATGAGGCTGAACAGGCTGGGGCTGTTTTCCCTGGAGCGTCGGAGGCTGAGGGGTGACCTTATAGAGGTTTACAAAATTACGAGGGGCATGGATAGGATAAATCGACAAAGTCTTTTCCCTGGGGTCATAGAGTCCAGAACTAGAGGGCATAGGTTTAGGGTGAGAGGGGAAAGATATAAAAGAGACCTAAGGGGCAACTTTTTCACGCAGAGGGTGGTACATGTATGGAATGAGCTGCCAGAGGATGTGGTGGAGGCTAGTACAATTGCAACATTTAAGAGACATTTGGATGGGTATATGAACACAAAGGGTTTGGAGGAATATGGGCCGGGTGCTGGCAGGTGGGACTAGATTGGGTTGGGATATCTGGTCGGCATGGATAGGTTGGACCGAAGGTCTGTTTCCATGCTGTACATCTCTATGACTCTATGAATCACAACCCTGTTCTCCCACATCAATATTTAAGCCACACATTTACCTCTCTAATCTAATTATTCTTAAACCAATTTGCGCTTAACTCATGACTTGGAGTTGTTGGTTTTGGACTGGGATGGACAAAGTTAAAAATCTCAGCTACCTTCTCCCCAGCCCCACCCCCTCCCATTTATCTCTCCACACTGAGGGTCCCAACCTCACTCTTGATGAAGGGTTTTTGCCCGAAACATTGATTTTTCTTGCTCCTCGGATGCTGCCTGACCTGCTGTGCTTTTCCAGCACCACTCTAACCTTGACAGTAAACTTAAAAATCACACAACACCAGGTCACAATCCAACAGATTTATTTGGGAGTACTAACTTTCACCTTGAAACCTATTGGACTATAACCTGGCACTTAGCTCAGGTAGACAGATAGAAATCCAGACGTTATTATCTTTGTGGTTCTACTTTGTTATTTAGCAGTGAACTACTTGCAATATTGCAGCTGAACTTTTGTCACAGTCCTACATACATCATTTGTACCTACATAACCAGTTACAACTGGATCTTTCCCCTCTCACTCCAAGTTCCTCTCCACCCTAGAGATGATATTTTGATGCTTGGTACCAGGTAGGTAACACAGCCTTCAGGACTCTCTGTCTTTGTGGCTAAGGTCAGTATCTATTCCTCTAACTATGCAATCCCTGTTACTGCTACAGTTCTCTTCAGTCCCCCGACTTGAATGGCTCTTTAGACCAGTGTGTAGTAATGGTCAGTTTACTCACCTGCCTATCAGTCTGTGCCCTAGACTACAATGGAGCAAGAATCAATTGAATAGATGCACTGGTTGATGCTCTTCTAAACCTAAATTCTGAATATCCCCCACATACCTGCCTCACTCTGTCACACTCTCCTGTCACTGACCATGGACCACATTTGATGTAATCTAAGGGATGTGGCTGTGTCCTGACACACAGTGTCCAGGTAACTTTCCCACTCCTTGAGTGACCAACACTTGCAGGCACCTTGGATGATAGCAGTATCAACTAATTCCCACATTCTGTAAAGATAACGTATTACCTGCGAAGCCATGGATATTTTAATTAATTAATTAATTGCGATATTAAATATTTTTTAAAAATCATTTCTTTACTGTGCACTTGCTTTAATAACATCCCCTAATTTAAACACCTGGTTAATCAAAAGAGACACAAAATAAATACCCACCTACCTGTTTTACAGTGATGTCACGTTTCAGCTTTGAACTGTAGAAATAGCTTTAAAGAGATCTCTGACATGTTTTGTTTAAGACCTGCTTTTACTGCCAGTCGCACACATGTTCCCCGTCCACATATGCAGTGATTGACCACAATGTTAAGGCTTTACTGTGATATGTTTCTTAGACTTTTTTCTCTTCTCCTCACATTATTTTATCTGGTGTCCACCCCATCTGTCTCCAACTCTTTTAGGTGCTGGTGTTTGTGCCTATGCTCTTTCTCTCTCCCTCACTCTTTTATTACAGCTAATGGCAATAGGGGAGCGATTTGGATCAAGAATAGCAGAAAATAGGTGAGCTCTGAATAAATCAAACCCATGCAAATAAAACACTGAGGTGGATGAGGGGGAGAGGCACTGTAATCAAAGTGGAGGAAAGTGTCCATGGCCTCAACTTTGTTGAACTCAATGTTGAGTCCCAAAGACTGTCAAGTGCCTAAGTGAAAAATGATGAGCTGTGACTCTAGTTTGCATTGAGCATCACTTGATTACTGCAGAATGCCAAGAACAGAAATGCTAGCCTGAAAGCAAGATAGAATATCGAAATGGTGAGAAACTGGAAGGGTACAGAGCAGATGTGGTGTGCAAAGCTGTCACTCAGTCTGCTTTTGGTCTTGTCAATGTTCGGAAGACCGCATTGTGAACACTGTTCTCTATCTTGATTACACCCTTTCAGTCTTTGGTTTGTGAGGGTTTTCTTTTAGCAGAGTTGACCTAGTTTCTGCTGCACACACCTATCATCAACATCTACTCTTTATTCCAAGATGTAAGAAATACATCCTCCATTACCATTAGCACTCACTTTGTCATTTACCCTGGGCGCTGTCACCATCAATTCCCCTTGCTTCTCCTCCTTCTTTGTCATGAGTATAAAAATAACTATTTTGCAGTTCCTTCAGTTCTGACGAAGAGTCATTTTAGACTTGAAAAGTTAACTCTGTTTCTCTCTCCATAGATTCTGCCAGATCTGCTGAGTTTCTTCAGCATTTTCTGTTTTTATTTCAGCTCTTCAACATCCACAGTACTCTAATTTTATCGCACATATTTTGTGTTCGTTGCTAGGCAATATTTAAAATTGTTATAAATCATGTTCCTTTGTGATTAATTATTAATCTATTCTCCTGACCCAGTAATACTAACAATTTCTAACAATTTGTGAGCAAGATCATTTTTCTATGTCAGCTGTCTGCTCTCTGTGGAGAAGACATGAGCTTTCATGAAGGTATTAAAAAGGGAAAGTGGCAACGTAGCATTTGGTCATGCAAAATTGTGCTGCGTATGTAAGGAGAATCATTTTTAAAAATTCCTTTGCCTTTTTTTGTGCTTTCCTGGGCATTCTTCTGACCTTTTGTGAATGCATTGACTCTACTGTGATATAATTCCATGTCAAATTCTTGTAGTTCCAAATAATGGTCATTATTCTCAGGAAAATCCTGGCAACGGGTTTCAGCAAGAAACTTGCCCCTAGATATCACTGCTGAGCCAGTGTAAGCATAGCAATTATTCCACAGTGGGAGCCATGGCTAATTTTCCCCTTCTATGCAGTAGTTTCTACGACCCTACCTAGAACTAGCTTCGATCAGTTAATTTGCACACACTGGTGTAGTTGATAAGGAATAACGGCTCACTAGAGAATCTCTGAATTAATGTTCTGAAGGAGGGTCACTGGATGCGAATCATTAACTCTGTTTTCTTTCCACAGATGCTGTCAATCCTGCTGATTTGCTCCAGCAATTTCTGTTTTTGTTAGCCTCTGAATTAAAAGTGGCTTTCAACTCATTTTTCACAGAAAGCACTTTGTTCTATCCACTGAGGGCAATGCTGAAGTTCTTACGGTAAAGGGCCATCATTCCTTTTACTGCATTTAAAGGGAGGGTTCAGGAGCACTGAGTTGGGGAGAATTATGATTGACTCCAGTCTTCCTGGCCTGACAGAGGCACACTGTGAATGAACATGGTCTGCAAAATATCTAACAGATGCAGTGCTGTGGCCTGCCGGTCCAACTTGGACTAGCCTTGTAAAAACTGCAGGGAGTGTGGAGGCAGGATAAGCTATTGCTGACCTCTGACCTTTCTAAATTCTCCATCTATTGCTTCCTTTGCATTCCAAAAAAAAACATCAGTGTTGAAGGCACAAAGGAACTAGACTGCCGATAATCTTCATACAAATTGAACCCTTGCGGCAAGTTTGAATCTCTAATCTCTAAATTGTTCTGTTCATGGCCCTGCCTGAAGGCAAGTCCTTCGCTCCTTATTAGCTGATGTTTCATTTCGAGCTGCTTATCTTGACAGGTTTTATCAGTGGTGGTTTTTATATTGCCTTCCAATCTTGGAGCAGGATGAGAAGGCAACACTGAAGTCTATAACCCCAACTGGAATGGAGCACACACTGTTGACATTAATCTGAACCACATGATAGCCATTGAGCCAAGTGAGCTCACTCGTCTCCTTGTTTTTAAAGCAATGCAGGTGAAGCACCTGACTGAGGTGTTAGAACAAACAAGCAACATTGGATCAGCTGCACATCATAAGCAGCATCAGATAGAAGCATAGAAAATGTGGTTTATTGGTAGTGCCCCTACCTTTCAGCCAGAAGGCCTGGGTTCAAGTCCTTACCTGCTTCAGGAGTATATCATAAAAAGTCTGAATAGGTTGTTGAGAAAAAAATATATGGAACCACAGGTGTAGGCCCCTTGGTCCTTTTTAAACCTGCTCTGCTATTCAATATGATCATGGCTAATTTTCGAACTCAATACCCTGTTCCTGTTATCACCCCATACCCTTTGATCGCTATAGCCCTAAGAACGACATCTACCTCCTTCTTGAAAACATTCCATGTTTTGTCCTCAACTGCTTCCTGTGATAGAAAATTCCACAGGTTCACCACTCTCAGGGTGAAAAACATTCCCACCATCTTAGTCCTGAATGGTCTCAAAGGACCTCTACTGTTCTTCATCCACAGAAGAATCCATACACTAAACAAACAGTTCTTCCTAGCCATATTGGAAAAGGCCATCTCCTTAGACTGAGACCCCTGGTTCTGGACTTCCCAGCCTCAGGGAACATCCTTCCTGCATTTACCCTGTCTAGTCCTGTTAAAATGTTAGAGATTGTGTTGAGAGATCACCTCTTCATTTTTCTGAAGGTAGTTAATTCCATTTACTGCACTCGTTGGATGCTGTATAGAATGGGCAGACAATCTGATACTGTCCACTCAGGGTCAGTAGCTAAGGAAAAATTCTACCCAACTCCCTCCCCCGCAACCTCCATAAAGTTTGGGACCACCAACCAACATAAGCATAATGCACTAACCTGTACCAGAATACCTTTATGTCATCCTTTGAAAGCAGAGCATTCAATAAACACTGGAGTCTGGGATTGATGGCCACTCTTAGAGGACCACTCAGCACTGTCTTTTCTCTGTGCTCACATCCCACTGAGCTGTGTTCAGGTTTATCACTGCACTGCCATGCAAAACACTCCTTGCTACAACCACTGTGGTGCCTCTACTCAATAACAGCAGCAAATTCAGTTTCTCTCTTCACTTTATTTTTCCTGAAACATTCCACCTGGTCCATTTATGAGGGCAGATAAATGCATTAATCTCTGTAATATTGCACTAAAAATGAGACGAAATTGATTGTTGTGTCCCAGGAAGAGAATCCACAATTAATGTACAATTTGGCTTTCACACAATACTGAGTCACCAGGTCACTTGGTCATTTTTACACAAAGTGAGAATTTCATGTTGTATGTTTAATGGAAAAACATTACAGCCTTTTTGACTTCTCAATGTGGACTGCAAAGAGGAAGTACAATGCTTTGCATGTGCAGTTGGAAAACCTTGCCTTTTCATGTCCTGAGAATTGATACTTTTGTTGTGTTTCAATAATTTGTGCTTAAACTCTGTTATTTCAAATAACTTTTTCCCTTGTAAAGTGTGTTTATCATGTGCAGATGACGGAATCCCATGGTAATAATTCAATGCCTAAGTGTGGCACGGTGGCTCAGTGGTTCGCACTGCTGCCTCACAGCGCCAGGGACCCAGGTTCAATTCCTGCTTCGGGTAACTGTCTGTGTGGAGTTTTCACATTCTCCCCGTGTCTTCATGGGTTTCTTCCGGGTGCTCCGGTTCCCCCCCCACAGTCCAAAGATGTGCAGGTGAGGTGAATTGGCCGTGCTAAATTGCCCGTAGTGTTAGGTACATTAGTCAGAGGTAAATACAGAGTAGGGGAATGGATGTGGGTGGGTTACTCTTGGGAGGACTTGTTGGGCTGAAGGAGAAAGTGAGGACTGCAGATGCTGGAGACCAGAGTTGAAAAGTGTGGTGCTTGAAAAGTGCAGCAGGCTAGGCAGCTTTTCAGGAGCAGGAGAAACGACATTTCGGGCATAAGCCCTTCTTCAGGAATTCCTATCTCTCCTGTGTGCTCTGGCTGAGTACCGCTTAACGAGTATTGGGTCATAATGAGTCTCCTATTGTCAACGTTGATCACCTCTGTTCAATATGCAATGCAAGGCTGGGCTGACCCTGTTTGCTTTTGACCTGTGGTAAGCTTGGCCTTTTTGCATTCCATTAGTTTGCAGAAATGTGACTACAAAATTTTAACAGAACTTCAAGTGGGAATCCTTAAAATCAACATCAGACAGGGAGAAAGGGAGAGCGTTCTCAATAGCAATATGGAGTAAGTCAATCTAAATAAAGGACTGGGGTAGTGAACCGGGTTACCGAGGGTTACAAACTGCAGTGCCATTACAGCAAAATAAAGGAGGTGTTAACCCTGTCGCTGAACCAGTTTAGCTGTGTCCACCCTTGGGAAAATACTCCAATTATATTTTCAACAAAAGCAGCAATCACAGCTGAAATCTGACTTTCAACCCTCTTGCATTGGGAAGAGAACCTCCAATCAAGTAGAAGCCTGCATGGATAACAAGTTGGCCTTACTTTCATCTTTTACTTGGACCTAATTTTAATGCTTGTGTTCATGGTTTGGTTCACGATGATATCAATTTTGTAACTCAGTAACCCATGAGCAGTATTAGTTCCAAAAGCTAATCTTGACCTTGTTTAAGGTTAAGGGTTTGCTGTTCATTTCTTAAAAAATAGAAACTTATGAAAAACTGAAAGGGGATTTAAGGGAATTTTACAGACGCACTTCGTGGACAAATCTGCCCGGACTGGTCATGACATAATTGATATTTTTGAGTTCTGAAATGGTTTTGTGTGTGGGAGTAGAAATTGATGCCATAAAATTTACTGGAATGAAATTTATTTTGATCAGAAATTCTAGATGTCAATGAGTTAGAGGAATGGGATGGTGAGAATGAATGAAGTACATTGCCGGACACCCAACACTAATGGACTGAAGTAAACCTGATTATTTTGCAATGTAAAAGTAATATACAAACTCATTTATGTTTTTGGTTTAATAAGCATGTCTTGAACAAACAATGCAACAGCACAGATGTGGATGCGTGTTAGCTTATAACGTAGCCAGGACTTTGGGCTTTTATCTTTAGAGGGCATTGTTCTGCCCTACACAAATGTCAGTGCACACTGAGAATATTTCACAGAGATTGCACAAGTCTTCGGTTATAAGATCATTACTTTTTACTACTTTGCTACACAGTGAGTTGAAGTGCATACAAAATCTTGATTTTTTTCTGCATCTCTCTTTGGAATTTATCCACAAAAGCTAATAGCTTTGCAATAAATTAACATATTTTTGAATCACATGTACATTGAAAATCATTCAAATGAAATGTTCGTGCTATTAACTTCTTATCAATTTGGTTTCCCAGTTACCGGAGTATGTAGAATGCTCATTGCTGTCCCACATTTCTGTTAATGATATCACAGTAATGTGCAATTGAAACTGATACATGATATGATAATAAAGAATGTTTCAACATGTTTGATACTGGAAAATGATTCTGAAAGCTGATTAGAGTACACAGTGCACCAAATGCTTTAATCAGCTCAACGTCTTGTATTCCAACATAAAACATGTTAAGATGTTCACTGCTATCATTAGCAGGTATTGGAGCATTTTAAGAATGCAAGAATCAAACACTAATGACTTTTATCTTAGCTAATTTTAACATTCATTTTGTTTAATCCAGTCATTGCCTACAGAAATAATTAAAGATAATGGAGCCCATAATACAGTTCCAAAGCTATAGTTGCAGCAATTCTGTTCTTCGGGCACGCTGCATATGACTAGTATGCTGTGGATTGACCTTGCAATGTTAACCCAAAGTCAGTTTCTTTGCAAAATGCTGCACTGCTCCTAGATCATGTAAAGAAGGCATTTTTAAAAAAGGGTATTTTTATTCATTGAATTTGGCCAAGAGCAAATACTAAGCATTCAGCCTACAGTTCTGCGTATTCACAGACTCATGTAAAGTGGCTAATGATCAGAATCATTTTTGGATTCTGTGTTTCTGCATTTGTCCCATGGCAACAGCTCTTTGCAGGGTAAGGCTGTGTAATGCATTGTGCAGTTATCTTGATTATATTGATTCACGAGCGCTGCAAGTTTTCTCACTTCCTGTTTATCCTTCTCTAGAACCAGCAGACAGATATGGACAAATTCCCTTGCATTTGCTTTTCAATCACTCCGACCACCTCAAAGCCATTCAATGCCAATAATTTGCTTTTAAGATGTATGTCAGTCTCATTTTATGATAATCACAATAAAGGAAATATGCAAAAATCACAGTACAGCACAGAGCATTGGGATGCACGACCAGTTAATCCGCACTGATGCTACCAACCAAGGGATCACAATGAGATAAAATTTTGTGGAGAGGCATGTCTGTTCTTATTTAAATGTTTCAGAGAGACAGTTAGGCACTTTAACTTGCCATTTTATCAGAAAGACATTCAGCAATGCAACCGTTTTCAACTGCTACACTAAAATGCTCAAGTCCTGGAGCGGGCAGAACTCAGTTACAGTTCCCTCAGATAATTAAAACCCTCGATGGCAAATGGAATCCTGCTTTTGGAATGTGAGGTCAACATGCTGTTACTCAGCATAAACCGACATAGGTGAATGTAGTATGTATGCAAAGTACTTGGGAAGTGACCTTAGACCTTTGTTATTAGTCAGATTGATTATGTGCTGCACCACATTGCCAGTATACCCTTAAGAGACATGCTCAAGATACCATCACTGTACCTTAAGGATATAAAGATCTCATGCTCCATCTTACCTCAGATGACTTGATGCATGATGTTGGAAATATGCTCCCTCATTGTAAACTAATCGTTTAATATTAGACTAGACACTTCCAATGACATTGAAATTGAAAATGTAGCGCAAGTTTACATTATCTGCAATTTGAGGCACTTGTCTTTCAAGTAGCGCAACTGCAGAGTGATACTAGTTTTAATGTTGATTAAATGATGATCGTGCTACCCAAACACTTCTTGAGGGTCGCTGACCTGTTAAGGAACAGGCCAACCCCCTCAAAACATTTCAAGAAGGTAACCCAGGCCCTAACTTTGCTCGTTGTTTTAAGCCGGTGTAACATGGATATTCCAGGAGTGACGCAGCTGGTCAAACCACTTAGTTTTAGTCAAAACAAAATGTATTTACGAGATTACCAAATAAAACACAAACAAAAGAGAACAGAATACCAAATAGCTTAACCTCTTTGAAAACTCAATAAATTATCCCAACTTAATGATGCTGTTCCAAATACTTGCGACAATCCCCATAAACACAGGGCACTGTCAAAATCAAACACAGGGTCTTACAGGAGAGATGTCCGACAGAGAGGTGGCAGCACATATCTCTTCCATATCATTGTTTCTTGGACCAGCAGCCTCAAAAACTGACTGCCCGCTTTCAGTGAACAGCCAGACTGCCAAATAAACCAAACCAAACCAGAGTCAAGCTGAGCTGGGAGAACTGGCCATTCCCCTTTCATTGTACAAGTGTTGTTTTTAAAGTTTTTTTTTCAAACTCAGGCCTTTTGCCTGAGGCAGTATTTGTTAGCTATAATCAAATTGGCCCTAAAACCCTTCAAACCTAGATTTTTCCGAGTCTGTTTCTTTTACGAGCTCTCTGAAATAAACCAAAGATAACATCACCTTGTTAAAGGAGCAGCATCATCACAGCCTTACAATAGTAGCTTGGGTTGTTTGAAGTAAGAATAACACAGGATCAAATTTCATTGGTGAGCATAAAAAATCATAAGAACATCAAGTTTAGGAACAGAAGTAGGCCATTCATCCCATTGAGTCTTCTTTGACATTTAATAGATCATGATTGATCTGACCATCTATACCTGGGTGCACCCTTACCCTGGCTGTGCAGTTGTGTGTAATACAAAAGGAAAGAAGTAATGGTCACACGGAGTGATGGTGCACGTAGTAATCTCTCACCCAAGACTCCCAAAGTTTTTCCACAATGATGACTTTTCTTTCACTAAGTGAATCACTTGTAGATAGAGTTAAAAATTATACAACACCATGTTATAGTCCAACACGTTTATTTGGAAGTACAAACTTTTAGAGTGCTCCCATATGGGAGAGGTGAGCAAAATGTGACACAGTTTAAAAAATAAAGATGGAGGTGAGGAAACTTTCTTTGAGATTTGAAAATCTTTGGATCTCTCCTACCCAGAGAGCAGTGGGGACATTTTTAAGGCAGAGTGAGGTAGATTCTTCACTTTTAGATTTGATTAGATTCCCTACCGCATGGAAATAGACCCTTCGGCCCAACAAGACCAGACCGACCCTCCGAAGAGTAACCCACTCAGTCTCATTTCCCTACATTTACCCCTGACTAATGTGCCTAGCACTATGTGTAATTTAACATGGCCAATTCACCTAACCTGCGCATTATTTGGAATGTGGGAGGGAACCAGAGCACCCGGACGAAACCCACGCAGACACGAGGAGAATGTGCAAACTCCACACAGACAGTCACCCGAGGCTGGAATCGAACCCAGGTCCCTGGTGCTGTGAGGCAGCAGTGCTGCCCGCTTTTATCTGACGCAGGAGCAGTACTCTGATAGTTTGTACTTCTAAATAAACCTGGACTATGAACTGGTGTTGTGTGATTTTTAACTTTGTCCACTCCAGTCCAACACTGGCATCTCCAAATCACTTGTAAATAGTGATTCCATAATGTGACAGGATTCCCAAATATCTAGGGGTTACGCATTGTACCTATATACCTTTTAGCATAATGTCACTACCAATATCAATCAATCATTCTACTCAGCTCATCTGCAGCTTTTAGCACCTGTTCATGTTCACTCCTTCAGTCAGAGAATCTACTGCCCTGATCCTCTTGCTTTTATGCAATCCTTTATTCCATCAAAATACCATTGTGACAAGCAATTCCCAGGGCAACGTCTTACCAGCCTGCAATATGGTTACTCTTTGGATGTGATATTCTTCCAAGGCTTCAGCAGAGCAAAGGAGTAGTTCTATCCAGCAATGCACTTGTCAAACACACAGTTGGCAGCATATTAGAAAGGCTTGTTGGTGCATTTTGCAATGTAACTCAGCCAGGACATTAAGGATTTCTGTTGTTTGCTGCAAAGTGGCTACATAATAGAGGTTTTGGATCAAGAGAGACATCAAGTACATCAAGGAGCAGCTGGTTATGCTCGTTCAAATTGGGCTGGAATTACTGTATCATTTTCACTGGGAAAATTTCTGTTGTCATCCCTCTGAAAGATGTACAATTTCTGCCCCTCCCTGCACTTTTTGCATGATACCCTCTTACACAAAGTTAGCGAGCACAGAGCAAAACTTTGAAGTGTTGTCAATTATGAGAATGGCAGTCAAAGACCTCAAGAAGAGATAGGTAGACTGGTGGAAGAAGCAAAGATATAGCAAATGCAATTTATTGAAGAGAAGTGTGGAGTGATAGATTTTGGTTTGAAGAATGAAGTGAGTCAAGATAAATAAAATATGCCATTCTGAATATGCTGCAGGAACAGAGAAACCAAGGGTATATTTGCACAAGTCGTTGAAGGTAGCAGGTTGAGGAAGTGAGTAAAAGCATAAAAGCTCACAATAAAAAAGTAAAGAAATCACAAATGTTTATAAACCATGCTCAGCCTCAACTGGAGTATTGCATCCAATTCTGAGTATCATGCATTAGGAGCATTGGGAGATAGGACTTTAATGATTTCATAGTGAAGACACCTCAATAGTGGTTATCATATGATTGAATTTTACATTCAGGAGAGAGGAGTGGATCTGAGATTACTTTTTAAAAATTAAAATAGTAGTATTACAAGGATACGAAAGCAGAGCTGATGAATTAGCCAATTAGGTTAAATGATAATCCAATACAGATGCAGTGTCTGACATTGAAAAGAGATATTTCAGAATATACAAAAAATTCCAAAGTGTAAGAAAAATCCCGTGGAAGAGCATCTGAAGTTAACCAGAAACGTTAAAGATAAAATCCAATTTAAAGAAATAACATGTAATTGTGCAGAGACAGATGGCAGGTCAGAAGATTGGACAGAACATAATGACCAGTGAAGAATGACCAAAATGTTAGGTGAATGACAAAAAGAACCAATGGTTGTACAAAGAATAACTTGCTTGTGCAGTGAGTGGACCCAGAATTCACTCCCTGAGAATGTGGTTAAGCTAATGTATATAACAAAGAACACAGTTATTGAAGTACCTGAAGATAACTAAGATGGAAAGAATCAATTTGACACAGAAGAAAATTTTCAAAACAAGTGAGTGCACCAATTTAAGAACCTTACTATTTTTAAAAAAAGTTAGTCAGCAACTGTAAGGCATCCACATTGGATCAGCAACCCGGTGAAAGTGGCAGTCCAAAGGAAACTTCACATCAGAGTTGGTAAGAGGTGCAGGGAAATCAATGTAGGTTAGGAAAAGAATAAAAGCTCACTGTAGTGGAAGAAGATGGAGTCTTAATTGAAGATGGTTTGAGGAGATATTGGGAACTCCAGGTGTATGGTTAGAGATCCCTTTATAACTTTACAATTATAGTGTAAAGAGCAGGCTGGGAAGGAAAGTATATAAAGGGAATTCTGACTCTTTGAAACAAGCATCACTGCGATTGTGTGCAGGGTCCTTGAGAAATGATTACAGAACACAGTAAAAAAGGCAGAGAAGTGCTGAATACTAAAACTGCAGTACTAGAGAAGTGGTACAATTTGTTAATAGTGAATTTTAAAATAAATATGTCAGAAAGAATCTCACAGAAAAAGGAAATTAGAAGAATTTTCAGACTTCTGGAAAATCAGGATATTCAGAACTTAAACCAATTTTAGCAGTAAGACTTTTAAGGCCTGTGCATTGAAGTTTATTAAAATAATATGATATATTTTGTGTTTGGGCCTAACAAGATGAGAAAACATAATGTAAAACAACATTGATCTAATTCAAGACTACAGGTTTGAAATCTGAACTCTATAAAAAGCATTGTGCTATTATAGTTAAAATAGCTTACAGCAATATAAATTAAGAAATAAATTTAGAAGAAATGTCAGGAGAAATAACATCTGCACAAAGATTTAATGTCAAAGTTGACCCAAATAGAACACAGGAGTGGAAATCTTGGAGAAGACAGTTCTTAAGATATGGAATTGATTCAAATTCAACCATCACATCTGAGGCTGAACAAATTAATGCATTACTGTATTAATGAAGTCTTATCGTGGGCGATGTTTTAAATTGCAAGAACACATCAGAGAAGACACAGAGACTTATAACGAAAACTTGAAAGTTTTAGGTAGTTAATCTGACAACAAACAAAATACTTGAAAGGGGACATTTTAGCAGAATCCCCAGGGGAATCTGTAGATGATTTCATTAATGAACTCAATAGATGAGAAGAAAACTGTAACTATGATTCTTTAAAATCAGAGTTCCAAGAGGTCAATTGTTGTTAAAATTATTGCTGAATCTTTGTCATTTTACTCGTAGTTCAGGGAAGATTTAGCTTTCAACAAAGCTATTTGGATTGTGCTGCAGCAGAAGCCAGAGAGATTCACAGATTTTGAGAGAAGAGGATCAGCTCCACTTCAGGAGAATTTATGAACATATGAAGTGGGTTAGACATTGGCCATTTGGCTCATCCAGACAGCTCTGATACTCAATAAGATGATGGCCGATCTGATTATTTCTCATGCCCTCCAAGGCCAATGACCCCCTTGCTTAATAACAAATGCAACAAACCCCTGATGTCTACCTTGTATATGGTGGATAGGAAGAAACTTGCCAAAGAACTCCTAGCTTCTATTCTAGATTAGTGGTGCTGGAAGAGCACAGCAGTTCAGGCAGCATCCGAGGAGCAGTAAAATCTATGTTTTGGGCAAAAGCCCTTCATCAGGAATAAAGGCAGAGAGCCTGAAGCGTGGAGAGATAAGCTAGAGGAGGGTGGGGGTAGGGAGAAAGTAGCATAGAGTACAATAGGTGAGTGGGGGAGGGGATGAAGGTGATAGGTCGGGGGCAGGGGGAGGGTGGAGTGGATAGGTGAAAAATAAGATAGGCAGGTAGGACAAGTCATGGGGACAGTGCTGAGCTGGAAGTTTGGAACTAGGGTGAGGTGGGGGAAGGGGAAATGAGGAAACTGTTGAAGACCACATTGATGCCCTGGGGTTGAAGTGTTCCGAGACGGAAGATGAGACGTTCTTCCTCCAGGCGTCCGGTGGTGAGGGAGTGGAGGTGAAGGTGGCCCAGGGCCTGAAACGTCGATTTTACTGCTCCTTGGATGCTGCCTGAACTGCTGTGCTCTTCCAGCACCACTAATCCAGAATCTGGTTTCCAGCATCTGCTAGCTAGCTTCTAACCTACTCCTAGCTTCTAACCTACTCCTAGCTTCTAACCTACTCTCACAGCCATTGTATTTATACCTTTGATTTGGTCAGTTCAAATTCTGGGCAATACTAACACTAAGAATGTTGATAGTGGAGTATTCAATGATGGTAATGCCATTGAAAATCAAAGAGCCAGGGTTAAGTTTTATCCTGTTAGAAATCGTCATTGCCTCGCTCTGGTTTGGAGTGAATGTTACTTGTCATTTCTCAGCCCAAGCCTGGATGCTGCATACAGACATGGATTGCTTGTTGCTAGATTTGCAGATGACGTAAAGGTAAATGGAGGGACACGTGATGTTGAGAAGGATTTGGACAGGCAAGAAAGAGTGGACAAAGAAGTGACAGATGTAATACAATGTAGTAAAGTGTGAGGTTACAGGTGAAAATAGATATCTAAACTATTTCTTAAATGGGAAAGACTTTGGAAATCTGAAACACAAAGGGATTTGGGAGTCCTAGTTCAGGATTCTCTTAAGATTAACATGCAAGTTTAGTTGGCAGTTAGGGAGGTAAATTAAATGTTAGTATTCATTTCAAGAGGGCCAAGAATACAAGAGCAGAGACCTACTGCTGAGGCTGTATCAGGCTCTGGTTGGACTGCATTTGGAATATTGTGAGCAATTTTGGATCACGTATCTAAGGAACAATGTGCTGGCATTGGAAGGGGTCCAGAGTAAGTTTGCAAGAATGATTCTGGGAGTGAAAAGCTTGCCATGGACTGAGTGAGGGCTCTAAAACTCGACTCGATGCAGTTTAGAAGGATGAGGGTGGGATCTGATTGAAACTTATAGAATACTGAGAGGCTAGGGTAGAGTTGACATGAAGAGATGTTTCCGCTAGTGGGAGGGACGAGGACCCATGGGCACAGCCTCAGAGTGAATAGATGTGCTTTTAGAAGTGAGATGAGGAAGAATTTCTTCAGCCAGAAGGTGGTGAATCTGGGGAACTGATTGTGTTTGGAGGCTGTGGAAGCCAAGTCATTGAGTATCTTTAAGACAGAGATGGACAGGTTCTTGGTGAATAAGGGGGTCAAGAGTTATAGGGAGAAGGCAGGAGAATGGCGTAGAGAAACCCAATAGCCATGATCGAATGGTGGAGCAGACCTGATAGGCCGAATTCTGCTCCTATATCTTATGCTACTACAGTCTATTTGAGGAATCATAAATAGTGCTGAACATCATCAGAGAATACTCTCAGTCTGACCATGTGATGGAGGGTTCGTCTATTATAAGGTTTTATATAGCAGCATAATTGTAGAAGCTGAATCAATGAAAATCTTTGTGCTAGGTAAACTGCTACTTACTCTAGTGAAATCTTCCATGCATTTTACACAACAGCGTGTGCAAATCAGACCACTCTAGGAGCTTGAATTGTTGTGGCAACATGAAATATGATATGTGTTGTAGTTCTAAGCTGCGGGTGGTGCTGGCAGAGAATCTACCTTTCTTTTCACAGTATGACTGACCAGGAATCTCTCCCACACTTACTCTTGGCATGTGGTAAGAGGTAGATACTTAACCATTTCAACCACGTTGTGAATACATCTTCATTGTCTGACTAATCCTTGAGTGGTATTCGAACTAGAAGACTTCCTCCAAAAATTTCTAAGGTCTGTAACATACTGTCAGTTACCATTAAGGTCACTTGACTTTCAATTTCTTGTGGACACCTGTGCAATTTGCAGAACAAAGAGGCCTTGGAATGCAGGTTCATAGCTCCTTGAAAGTAGAGTCGCAGGTAGATAGAAGAGTGAAGAAGACATTTGGTATGCTTTCCTTTATTGGTCAGAGTATTGAGTACAGGAGTTGGGAGGTCAAGTTGCAGCTGTACAGGATGTTGGTTAGGTCACTTTTGGAATATTGCATGCAATTCTGGTCTCCTTCCCATCAGAAGGGTGCTGTGAAAGGGTTCAAAAAAGATTTACAAGGATGTTGCAAGGGTTGGAGAATTTGAGCTATATGCTGGGGGTGAATAGGCTGGGGCTGTCTCCAATTCTGGTCTCCTTCCCATCAGAGGCTGAGGGGTGACCTTATAGAGGTTTATAAATCATGAGGGGCATGGACAGGATAAATAGACAAGGTTTTTCCCCTGAGGTGGGGGAGCCAGAACTAAGGGGCATAGGTTTAAGGTGAGAGGGGCAAGATATAAAAGGGGCTTAAGGGGCAACATTTTTACACAGAGGATGGTGTGTGTATGGAATGAACTGCCAGAGGAAGTGGTGGAGGCTGGTACCATTGCAGCTTTTAAAAAGTATCTGGATGACTATATGAATAGGAAGGGTTTGGAAGGATATGGGCCAAGCACTGACAAATGGGACTAGATTGGGTTGGGACATCTGGTCGGCATGGATGAGTTGGACCGGAGCAGCTGCTTCCATGCTGTACACCTCTATGAATCTCTGACTCTATAATTGAAAAATATTTTTAAAAAATTAATTTTCAGGATGTGGGTGTCTCTGGTTCAACCCAAATTTATTGCCCTTCCCTAATTGCCCAGAGGGTAGTTAAGAATCAAGCATATTGCTGTGGGTCTGGATTCACATGTAGACCAGACCAGGTGATTATGGCAGATTCCTGCCCTAAGGACAGAAGTTAATCAAGTAGGGTTTTCCAGACAATTGACAATGATTTCATGGCCATTGATTGACTATTCATTCCCAATTTTTATTGAATTCAAATTCCACCATCTGCCATGGCAAGATTCGAACAGAGGTCCCCAAAACATTGCCTATGTCCCTGCAGCAACAGCTGGACCTGACACCACCAGGCCATCACCTTCTGACAGTTGGAGTACACATATTGTAAAGAGGTCACTGATTTTATTATTGAGAAAGGTCAATGAGACCATCACTTGTCCTGCTGACTAACTGAAACATCATGGAGGGAAAATACATTTCTTCGGTGTCCATCTATCTGTGACCATGAGCATGCAAATGTATGTCTACTTCCCTGGAGTACTCGCAATGGTTTAATCCATACTGCCATTGTTTGAGCATGAAGGCCGATTGCTTTATTGGAGAGTTGACCATCAGTCTGAAAAATCTGTGGACAATAGAGCACTGATGAAACTGAGACTATAACCTGACCAAACTTCACATTTGGGATATTGAAGCCGTGCCACACAACATAGCATGCTCTTTTACTGCCCATAATCAGAATGCTTTGCATGGGAAGGAGTTCATTTTTTCTTATCCTTGGACTGTGCATTCCTATTAAGTAGTTCATTAGGAAGCTTTTGTGTGTCAAAAATAAAGAAGGTTATCCATTCTCACACATGTACCATAAATGAACACAATGTCTCTCATACACGCAAACATTCACACTCACAGATGTATACACAGACAAACAAATGCGTGCACACACATACATACACAAACACTCATGTCAAGGACTACACTTGTAAAATTGCAGTTAATTTAGTCTCCAATTTATGATTTCCCATCTCCCATGTGAAAGGCCTGCAGTGAACGATTTCCATCATTTGAGGTCAAACTACAGGCCTTCTAGCGCAATATGTTCACAGGAGGCTGTGAAGTTTCCTGTTGTTAAAGGCTGTTTCTCAGATAAACTTTGAAATTCAAATCATATCGGTACTTTAGTACACCTATATCCATATTTTGTTAGATATTTGTCAAAGACTTGAGAACTGCCAGCAGTCTAAAAGTCACATGACTTACCTCAACCATCTGAACATCTTATTGGTGTCCAATCTTAAATGTATTGATTGAAAGTTCACAACATGACATGCCTGTAATGGGGATGGCACTTAGTTATTGCAATAAATTTGGAAGTGGTTTACTTTCTAGTACATCTACTCTATTATGTAATGTAAATTATATTAGCTTGAGCTGGCACTTTGTCAGCTCCTCTTGCTTCTGTTTTGTTAGAGATATTAGATATTTAATCTCCTATATCCATTAAGTAATTCCTTTGTGCAAGCAGTGCATACTCTGGTAAACTAGTGTCGCTGACCATCTGCTAGAGTTGTGGAGCCCTCAGTCTGTTGAGCTATCCTATGGAGCTAAACTGCCCCCACATTATGGCGGCTGAATATCTTTCCCGTTTTTAACATGTTTCTCCAGTCAATGCTGCAACAGGTATTTCTGCAGTCCTGCCACAATTGTGAATACCAGTGGACAGTTTAACAACCGGCCAATTACTGCTCCATCAGTAAAGTGATGGAAGGTGTCAGCAACACTGCAATCAAGCAGCACCTGCTCAGCAATAACGTGTTCAGTGATGCCCAGTTTGGGTTCCATCAGGGCCACTCAACTCCTGACCTCATTATGGCCTTGGTTCAAACATGAACATAAGAGCTGAATTCCTGAGGTGAGGTAGGAGTGGCAGCATCAAGACCACATTTGACTGAGTGTGGCATCAACGAGCTCCAGAAAAACCAGAAACAACAGGAATCAGGGGACAAACTCTCTGGTGGTTGGAGTCATATCTGACCCAGAGGAAGATGGTTGTGGTTGTTGGAGATCAGTCATCTTAGCTTCAGGACATCTCTCAGGGGTTCGTCAGTGTTGCATCCCAGCCCCTCTTATCTTCAATAACCTTCCCTCCAATCATAAGTGATGATGTTTGTTGATGATTGCACAATGTCCAGCAAAATTTGTGACTCCTCAGACATCCACATCCCATGAGAGAAATAACAAAAAAATAAGATTCCATAGTCAGGCCACCATAGGCATGTATGAAGCTCCCTGCTTAATACAATCAAACCTTTCACAGTTATTGTGATTCAATCTTGTCGATTGGCATCGGTAGAATTGAATTGTCTGCTTGATTCATATTCCACTGATCTCTGTGAG
Organism: Chiloscyllium plagiosum; assembly: GCF_037043375.1. Classification (NCBI taxonomy): domain Eukaryota; kingdom Metazoa; phylum Chordata; class Chondrichthyes; order Orectolobiformes; family Hemiscylliidae; genus Chiloscyllium; species Chiloscyllium plagiosum. The sequence goes on from NW_028270156.1 coordinate 18,248,259, forward strand.
AGTAGAGAAAATGTTAAATCCAATCCTGTGAATCCCTCATTGAGTGATGACCTTGACAATGTTGTTAACGTCCGATGAAGTAATAAAATACAACCTACCCTATTCAAACGAGGAGCAATATGATCAGCTGCTGTACTTCACCATGTTGGTTGTCACAGAAATGCGCCACTTTGGGGATGAAATAGCTGCACAGAGGCCAGTATCCTGTCACCAAGTCACCCTTTATTTACATGGCCTGTGACCAGTCAGCTCAGAGTCAGTACCTTGACTGAGGAGACTCTCTGAATCTCCTGTTTCTTTTTTTTTCTTTTTTTTTCTTCTTCCCACACTACCACCTGACAATCCCCTGATTATTTTTTTTTCCTTTTTTATATTAACCCCCACACTACCACCTAAGTGCGGTAGTGCTTATTTTTTCCCCAGCACCCATGGTGTGTGTGTGCAGGTGTGAGACACAGTGAAAGACACAAAGTGCATGAATCTTTATTCAAATTCCACCACCAGGAAGATAGGAAAACACCCGAGTGGCCAGTGACAAACACTGCCCATCACATCAAAGGGCAGTGCTGTGTGATCAAAACAGTGAAGGGGAGGGTACGGACTAAATCAAAATAATCTCCTGTTTCTATCTGCCAGCCAGGGCTCTCTGATTGGTCCAGGTGAACAGTCCCAATCAAGGATCTCATAGTCAATGTGATCCAATCACTACAGTGGATCAGCAGTCATACTGCAAGGGGAGAGCTATCAATGACTGTCAAAGTTTGGGTAACTTCATTTTATCCAAATGAATAATTCCAAAAGCATTGCAACGTGGCACAGTTTAGCATGTATCGCTGCCATTCACAGAGGTTCTGTACACCAGAAATTGCGATGATCATGATCTCCGTAAACAAAGAATGGCAGGAGGAACAAACACGGGCCTTTGCCACCAAACTGGGCTTCCCAAGGGAGCCATTGTGAGAACACAATTGCCTCTTAGCCATCACAATGCTCTAACTGGGAGCATCTTTGCTTACTAACATGCAGTTGGTAAATAGACACGTGGCTGCTGTCTCTTTCCTCCAGACTCAGCCACTATGATCAATATGAGATAACAAGACCTCACCTACCATGAGGAACATCGTCAACAAGCAGTCAATCAGGTCGGGTACTGAACCGCTGCCTGGGTAGCTAGGACAAAGCAGCCCGGTGCTCCCCAGGATGGATTTTCTGATTTGTGGTGCTTCATTACACTTTCCGCAACTTGGCCATCTGACAGCTGGACCCTTGCTAGCATTTGGTGGTCAGAAGAAATGAAAGTGGGCGGCACGGTGGCACAGTGGTTAGCACTGCTGCCTCTCAGCGTCGGAGACCCGGGTTCAATTCCCGCCTCAGACGACTGACTGTGTGGAGTTTGCACGTTCTCCCCGTGTCTGCGTGGGTTTCCTCCGGGTGCTCCGGTTTCCTCCCACAATCCAAAGATGTGCAGGTTAGGTGAATTGGCCATATTAAATTGCCTGTAGTGTTAGGTAAGGGGTAAATGTAGGGGTATGGGTGGGTTGCGCTTCGGCGGGTCGGTGTGGACTTGTTGGCCCGAAGGGCCTGTTTCCACACTGTAATGTAATGTAATGTAATGTAATCTAATCTAATCTAATCTAATCTAATCTAAAAAAAAGAGATGCTGGAGGAGGGGAAAGGAGGAGGGAATGGAAGAGAAATGGTAGCTGGCACATTGATTCTCTTAGACAGGCTGTCCATGAGAAAAGCATCAGATTCCTGATCCACACATTTCTCGACTTTACCATTCCTCTGTTACGTCAATCACAAGAAGCCTGAAATAAATTTCTCCTCAAAGCAACCAGCTTTACCTGGCAACACATCCAATACTCCATCTGTTGCGGATTCAGCCAATCATCCTTGTGTATTCCCTTTGCATCTGACATACGGATGTCTTACTTGACTCAGAGCTCTTACACTGTACTACCCCAGTGCTGATAAAAGGTTGATAACATCCAAAGGAGGAGACTGCAGGCCTTTTAGGACGCTCTGTCAATGACCCATTTAGCATGAGTGACAGGAGTCAGTGCCAATTGGGTGGCATTGGGCCACTGATGGAGCGGCAATTGAAACTATATGAATACTGTCATCCAAAGACACAGGACAACAAGTTAATGCTTCATGGTTCCACTGCCACTCTCCCAGGTGGTGTCTTTACATTTTTTTTGCTGAAGCCTTAATTGATTGGTTGATTTTAAATCTTGCAAACCTTTGTGAACAGTGGTTTCACTCAGAAAGATGGCAGCAGTCTGAACCAGTATTACACTAAGTTGACTGGGCAGGACCATAAGCTCAGTGTGAGCTTCCGCAGTACGTCTTTTTTCCCACCACCAAGACACCATGACTTTTTTTATTTATGATTGACTGCCACCTGGATCTACTTTCTTTTACCCACCTTCTAATCAATCTGTTCAGAGATGTAATTCCTCACTGTTGGAATAGGGTATTTATGTTGTGCAGTTAATTTGGTCATTAACTAACATAAATCTCCCTTAGTATGCAACTTGTCCAGTGAATGTATCGGGGTGGCATGGTGGCTCAGTGGTTAGCACTGATGCCTCACAGTACCAGGGACCCAGGATCAGTTCCTGCATTGGGTGACTGTCTGTGTGGAGTTTGCACATTCTCCCAGTGTCTGCGTGGGTTTCTTCCGGGTTCTCTGGTTTCCTCCCACAGTCCAAAGATGTGCAAATCCGGTGAATTGGCCATGCTGAATTGCCCATAGTGTTAGGTGTGTTAGTCAGGGGTAAATATAGGGTAGGGGAATGGGGCTGGGTGGGTTACTCTTTGGAGGGTCAGTGTGAACTTGTTGGGCCAAACTGTAGGTAATCTAATCTAATCGCTTGACACCTGGAACTTAGAAAATGCAATGAGCTGTTCCTGGCATCATGAGTGGGTTCACTGAACCTGTCACTGATTGTACCATGTTTCTCACCATGGGCCACAATGTTCAGGATCTTACAAAACACACCAGAAAATTACCAGTCAGTGAACCAGGGAAATGCAAACTATTGGTGGCTGGAAACAACAGTAGACTATTTGCACTGAGGAGTGTAAGTCCATGTAGAGTGCAACGTGTGATAAGAGGAATATTCTTTTCCATACAAGCTGGCTACAGAATTACAATAAGGGTTAGTCAATAATGATCATTTTCAGTCATTTTGTTGCAGCATAAGATTTAAAACATGAAATCTTGACTTGTCATGTCTTTTTAGCGATTAACAGGAAGTTCGAATCTTCTTCTGAAAATGATTGGTCTCTGCGGACAGTGAATTTAAGATTGTTGGTCAGCCTGGGAAGGTAGGTAGCTGCCGTGAAAGGTGTAACATGTTCTTAGCGAGAGGCACAGTTGATAAGATTTTGTTTTCACTGACCTTGACCACTCTGGTTGAGGGCAGTAAACTCCTTGTGGAAAATACCAGGTGCTCAAATAATTGATCTTGTGGAGAAAGAGCCGAGAGCATTACACCTACTTTATCATTCCATTAAAGCACAGTTCCAATGCTTTCGGAAACATCAGTTGAAATAATGTCGAACACTGACAGCAAGAAAAATGCTCTGGGGGTGGCTGTTGTGCCCAAATTTAATTCCCTTTTGCAATATTGTGAAGCGAGCTACTCATTTAATAAATGAGTGATGACCATCCTTGCCGATAAATATAACATGACCCTGATCTGTTACTGAGGTTTAACATGACAGAAGTGTTTGCGGGAAAGACAGAGCGAGCCTGTGTATGCCAATTGCACAGAATAACGTGCTGTAGCTGTTTTACTGAAGCACATATATTCAAGTGAAAAGCGTTTATTTTGCTTTTCCAACAGTGTGAGAGTCCCAACAGAAATCTCCATTGTGACCCCTTCTGCAAATCCAAGGCCAGTCCTGGGAAGGAATAATGGGTATTTCTGGTTATCAAAACTCCTCCTTTCTCTTCCATGATGTGGAGGAGTTGTCCACAATTACCCGATGAGCAGTGCTCCGCAAGCTAGTGCTTCCAAATAAGCCTGTCGGACTATAACCTGGTGTTGTGTCATTTTTAACTTTCCTCTTCCAGTTATAACACTGAAGCTCAGAAATACTCAATCAATAAGTATAGCAAGACATCCAATGTGGTGTTACTGACAGCCAATGCACCCTTAACATTACTTTGAAAGTTACAGAGAGCTTGCTAGCAGTTGCCATAATGGAAGAGGATTGCTCTGTGATCAGCCTGGGATTCCACAGTGAGCCTCTTTTAGAATTCTTCAGTTTTCTCTTGGAAGTCTATCTGCATCATTTGCATTCCCTGGGGTGCATAGTTATTATTCAGATCGCAAGGTGACAGCTGATCTATAGCCCCTTGGGCCTCAGTACTTGCTTGATCCGACTTCACAGCAGAGCACTATGCAAGGGTCACCACCCCCATGCTGATATGTAAGTGATGGCAACAATGTGCATCATGACTGGAATCACCTACTCAACTGCCTTCCTGTCTCCACAAATGTTGCTCCCCCAAAGGCCTGCTGCCAGCTGATCAAAACCCATGAGCTGGCAGAAACTCTCAGTGCCAGGTTTCACTTGCTACTCCATGATGGACCTTCAACCTGCCTTCAGCCCACCTTCTATCTTGGCACCTCATCTGGAACAAACTCCCTGAATGGATCAATAACTGTGAAGCATGGGAAGTCACTGATATGTTCATTGTGACAAACTCCATCAGTCAAATGGGCAGGGGTTTGAAGTGAAGAGCTATTGCTTGAAACATCCATTCTCCTGCTCCTCGGATGCTGCCTAACCGGTTGTGTTTTTCCAGTGCTCCATGTTTTAACTCTCAGGGTATGAAGTACCATGTATGATGATATTATGGCTGTAGGAGATGTATTTTCTGATTGATTTTGAAGAGGGGTTTTAAGACAGAGGCATTGGGCTGTCTGTTTGGCTCCAATAAATTAGATTAGATTACATTACAGTGTAGAAACAGGCCCTTCGGCCCAACAAGTCCACACCGACCCGCCGAAGCGAAACCCACCCATACCCCTACATTTACCCCTTACCTAACACTACGGGCAATTTAGCATGGCCAATTCACCTGACCCTGCACATCTTTTGGACTGTGGGAGGAAACCGGAGCACCCGGAGGAAACCCACGCAGACACGGGGAGAATGTGCAAACTCCACACAGTCAGTCGCCTGAGGCGGGAATTGAACCCGGGTCTCAGGCGCTGTGAGGCAGCAGTGCTAACCACTGTGCCACCGTAAACAACGTGTGAGGCATTGGTTTTCTTTGAAAGCAAGAACAATTGAAGCAGCGTGAATGGATGAGACTAGTTCCCACAGAACCAGGATCTTCAGTAGCAGTTGTTGCTGGGGCCTTGATGCTGTTTGTGGAAGCTGTTTCCCCTCTCTCAGTTACAGCTTAAAGCTTGGGGATTCTCTTCCTGCTGCTGGAGTTGCATATGAGATAATATGTTTCCTTTGTCAAGAGTGTGTTTGTGGGATGTTAGTATATCGGACCAGTTACTGTTTAGTAGTAATACAATCTATTATTCTGTTAAGTTTTCTAGCAGAATTACAGCTAGGCCAATTCTTTACTTTATTTTTTCTTTTGTTGCATTTTAACTATAATATATGAATCAAATGGGTTTTAACACCATGACAATGATGGTCCTTGCTAAATAAGTTCAGGACACGCCAGGACTTCTGTGCAGGAGAGAGTGAGGACAGTAGATGGTGGAGATCAGAGTCAAAAAGTGTGGTGCTGGAAAAGCACAGCAGGTCAGGCAACATCCGAGGAGCAAGAGTCAACGTTTCGGGCATAAGCCCTTCATTACAGTGCAGTCAATTATTACTTCTGGGACCTCAGCATAAACCTCTATGCATTGTGTGGAGACACAAAAAACATTGTACATTACTGAGGAGTGACCCCACTATGACTCTGCTGGATGAATTAAATTAAACTCAGTAAATGAGGAGGCTATCAGTTAGCTTCAGGGATTTGCATTTGTTCAACGGTAACAATAATAACATACAGCAACATATTGTAATCGCTATCAGACTTCACCTTCAGAAAAGTGCTTCCTTTCTGCGAAATATGTTTTCCATTTCAGTGAATCTGTACTTTGTGTTCATTTAGAAATGTTGGACGTACAATCATATGATGGTTTTGCAAAGTCTTGCAAATTAGAAACTTTACTCTGCACTTTTAATGAAATCTGATGGACGCATAACATGATAAAAGGGATTTGAATTGCGAAGATTTTCAGTATGTGTATCAGGTCTCACTGGACATAAACGCAGATCAGAGAGTTGGGAGGGGCAACTACCAAAAACCAAAGTATTGTTGGAAAATTTGTGTTCTACCTGTCTAGTGGGCAGCAGTTGAAACCAGTCATGGGACTTACCCACCTGCTCCAGCCCTGCAATTCAAGCCTCTGGGTTCTCAGCAGACAATGGGACCCTGCTTGAATCTAGTGAAGCCTTTGTTTAAAATGTAGATTGATGTCTAATCATTGGACCTTGAGCACTGTTTGAAATGGGAGCCATCAGGAATTTTTCAATTTGTTCGACACTAGCTGAAGATGGCCATACCATAATCTCAGGAAAATATAGACAGACAAATAAGCAAACCTTTATTTTACTGTCATATTGGAGATCTCTCATAAAGTAGTTTAGACATGTCATATACTTTCCTCCCTGAAATTTGTATTAAAAATATGTTGCTGAAATGTTTTGTCTTGCAACCCAGCTTGGTGGTATGAGAGGGGGGAGGTGTAGGAACCAGAGTCTGATTGGGGTTGGCATGGAGTCTTGAATCTTGGCACGACAAATAAAACCAGCCAAAACCTGGTAACTGAGCCACAATTATGATATCATGATTTTATTGACTGCTGAATCAGCATTTAGGATTGTTCTGAATTACACAGTTAGATTTCCACTGATGTAGTCACCGTTTTGGAGCACCATTTAACACCGAATGATTGCCAAACTTTTCCAGTGGGGTTAACCTGTTACATATATTCAGAGTTTATGATAAACTATTTGGCTATAGTGGGTTTCTGGACTGACCAAAGCCATTGATCTGATGCACACTTTGATATTGAGTCAAAAGTGTTGCTTATTTTATTTTAAATTCTTTGCTGTGTGTCCTGAATCTGCCATGTTCCACATGCACGGAAGATAATTAACTGGAGTCCTTCCTTACTCACAGATACAAGGTTTGCTTGTAATCTGTCCATGTTTACTACTCATTAGCGTTAACCAGAACATGGCTGGACAATATGAAATTTTTCACAGGACACCCACTGACATGAAAGTGACCCGAGTCTCTTCATAATCTACAAACCTTTTGTAATTAAAGCAAGACAGTAAATTATTGCAAATGATAATCCATCAACAATACACTGCAACCACCATCTACAGTTGCAAATATTTCTCCTTAGTACCCTTTTAAAAATCATTACCAACCCAAGTGAAGGGGAGACTTTCCTGCATCTGAGGGTAATGGGACTAACAAGTATACAAAGACAGCAACCCATTTAAGTATTAAATGTGCAGTCGGTTTTGTTCTGTGCTTGATTATGTGATTCTATTTACTATTGACGTGAAGCATGTTTGATTGGGTTAAGCCTGGGAGTAGACTCAGAGAAAAGTAAGCAAACTGTAGATGTTGCTGGAAGCTGGAAGCATGGAATGGAGATTTTAAAGCACTATGAATAAATCCTATTACACACATAGTAGCTGGTGTTTCAGCTCCACATAACTGAGATGTAAACAAATGGATGAATCATGATTATGTGCTCCTTCAAGTCCTGGGTCAATCTCCCCCAGTAAAGTGTACATCACAAGTCAACAGAGTACCTTTAATCCTCTCTGAAGAAGTTAGACCATGAGTACCTATGCTACCCAGGAGCCGTAAGATGAGGTATTGTGTGTTAATACATGGATTTTCAGTTTGGCACCTGTATGTTCATATGCAAACAGAAAAACTCCTGTTTATGGAAATGTACCAGTAATGATGGGTTGAATATCCCTTGGATCTTTTCCAATATTCTCCAAGGAACCTCATTTAAAAAATGAGCAAAACTTTGCAGTTTTATATTGTTTCTCTCAACTTTCAATCTGCCATTGTGGTAAGGACAAGAGATTAGAATGGCCTTTCTAGAGGCAACAACATACAACATCAGACAGTTAGGTCAGTTTTAAAGATATTACTGTTGAGAAATAAAGAAATGTAAAAATCTATGATGAATTAGTTAATTAAGGGTCAACTTGAACTATAGCTGATCAGCTTTGCACTAACGCAATAGTCACATTGTGAATGGAGTCTCAAGCTGATTTTACTTGACACCACATGAAAATCCCCAATAGGATAAAAGAAGATATTTTTAGTGTCTTTTCTGCATTCATGTTTGACTTTCACTCTTAGTTCAGATGCAGTATGAAATGGTTTTATCTCCTGACTTTTAAATTGTTGGGAAGCTACACTTTCCACAGAACAGGAACAGCGTGTGATCTGCATTTGCTTTGGAAGAAGAGCATTTGACTTTCAGGAATGGATTACTTGAGAAGTGTAGCAATAATTTAGTGACAGGCTCAGTGGTGACAGGACCGTGCACTGGGGATGAGGGTTCAAAATTGACCAGTAAAACCATTTGAAAATATTTAAAACAGTATTAGCTGGACAAAGATCAAACTAAGCATGAACAAGCAAAAACAACAATGAGAAACTCTTTCAGTGGTTGGTGAAGAGGATTGTGAATCTATTCCTGTTCGACACACTAATGCTCACTCTTAGTGAACAAAATGCCGAATCATCCCACTTTCCAACCTGGGGTATTGTTTTCCTGACCCATTAAATAAATTATTCAAACTTAAAGCTTTTGCAAACATTTTAATCTCTTTGGAACCCGGTATTGGACATCACCATAAATAGAGTAGTGCTGGAAAAGCACAGCAGATCAGGTAGCATCCGAGGAGCTGGAAAATCCACATTTTGGGCAAAAGTCCTTCACTGGGAATCACCATATTTATCCTTGTGGAGGTCAGCATGTCTTCGCCCATTTGGTATCCAGGCTTTACTTTTAAGCTGGGAATGGAAATACTTAGCTTCCAGCATCCTTGACCATGATGTGAAATATCACTTGTTTGTTATAGAATGAATGGCATACACGTCATACAATGCATCCAAGATTCACCTGGAAAAATGGCAGAAGTCACGATCAATGGGATCTTGACCATTTTCCCAGGAGTTCTGCTGGTCTGTAGCCATAACAGCAGGATCCCAGTGGAATGACGGGAATTCAGTGTTGGATGAGAAGATATCAAAGTGATTAATTTGCATTGTATATTAATCATCCTCATTTGGCAACCATTCTCAAGAATGAGCAACACTAGTTTAATTCAGCTTCAGTCACCTTCAATCTGTGCAAAGTAGAGAGATCATTAAAGAGGTTTCTTCCAAATCATCTATTAGCTGTGAGAGGGAGGCAGCTCCAAACGGAGTCATTTCCACTGAAAGTTGAATTGCCAAACAGACATTGTTTCAGATTTCTAATTGATGTTAGACTGCCTCTCAGGTCAGTGCATGGGTTATGAAAATCCATTTATTTTGTCAATTACATTTGATTACTGCAATGTTATCTATGGAAAACAAACAAACCCGACTGAGAGTAGTGACACGGGTTAACAAAAAAGCAAGGAAAGGTCTAAGCTAGAAAGTGAAGTCATGCTGAAATTGCATTGAGCCTTGGTTTGGACACATTTTGAATATTGCTTACATTTCTGATCATCGTTTTACAAAAAGAATAGATGTACTGGAAGAAAGATTTACAGTGCTGATGCCAGAAATGTGAGGATGTATTTATAGAGTCACAGAGATGTACAGCACAGAAACAGATCCTTCGGTCCAACTCGTCCATGTCGACCAGATTTCCTAACCTAATCTAGTTCCCATTTGCCAGCACTTGGCCCATATCTTTCTAAACCCTTCCTATTCATTTACCCATCCAGAAGTGTTTTAAATGTTGTAATTGTACCAGCCTCCACCACTTCCTCTGGCAGCTCATTACATACACGCATCACACCCTGCGTGAAAAAGTTGCCCCTTAGGTCCCCTTTCGGATTGAATAATGTATGTTTCTTCTTCTATTGAATGTGAGTGTGGGATTTCCTTTGTGTTACTCATCTCTGAATCAACCCCGTGTTCAGAGACCTCTGGAAGATGTTAGACTTGAACCTGGTGCTCTTAACCTGGAAATAGGGACACGACAAGTCAACACAGGAGCTTCAAAAACACTCTGTTATTTAGGCACAGCCAATCAATCAGAGATCAGCCACAAGCAAAGACAGTTGGCTGGATGAAAACCTACAAGAGGTGACCTCAATAGATTTCAAATCTCTCACCTTAAGCATTTGGCTATGACTAGCAGGTGCCACATCCTGTGCAGCTTTTGAAAGCCATTCCAATTCCACCATAATTTCTTCTCATTGTTAGAAATGAGACTATCCTTCTGACTCCTCCCAGACCCTGAAGTACATCAAGGGAGGTATCAGTGAACTAGCAAAAAATCTCTGTGTTTCCTGAATCTTTTCTTGAAATTGCCCCTCTCTCCTTCTCACTATCATCCCCTCCACATTGCATATTGGGATCTGTCATTTTTAATCTGGAGTTGAGATTGTGTCAGGGGGGTTCTTACCACACTTGTTCCATACGTGTCCTAATGGCTTTTCTCTCTAAAGTGCATAATCCCAGGAAGCATGGATTCAAATCCCACCTGACCCTGAACTGTGTGATCACATTTCTGAACAGGTTGATTTGAAAATATCGAAAAGTTACAACAGAGGTCACAAGACAATGGCACAGCACAGTGTGCAGGGTGCAAATGGGTTTCTCCAAACAAAATTGTGGATCGGTGAAGCCGGTGAAAGACAGATCTGCTGATCCTTCTCCTCTGCTTCCCATGTGATCCCATTGGACCCACCCTCCTATGTTCCTGCTCTGGGGAAGGGTTACTCAACCCAAAACGTTAACTCTGATTCTCTCCACAGACGCTGCTGAGCTTTTGCAGCAATTTCCATTTGCATCTCCCATGTTAATGGTTGAGCCTAGAGGTAGAGTTCCAGCAGGCCTCTAGAAGGTGGGATTGCATCTGAGTCAATGGTGTGATGGTATGGGCAATGAGAAGGGATAGTGTGTGACATAGTATGCTGAAGTATTTGCTTTATCTCCCCCTTTTATTGCTTCAGTGCTCAGACAGCAAAACCCCTGGGACGACCATTGTAGTTGCTTATCAGGTCATTAGCATGCATTTACTGAGGGCCGTGGAATTTTACTGGTGGGTCATGGGATTAACGTAGCTTCTGCAGCTCTGCTGGTGACAGGAGACTGGAGCTGGATGAGAATGAGAAACAATGAACACATGAAAAGTGGGAATCGAGAAACCTGAGCTTATTTGCAGCTAGGCCGAGGCTTGCCTTGACAGGAAACCAGAAAACCAAAGAACTGCAGATGCTGGAAATCAGAAACAGAGTCAGAAATTGCTGGAGAAATTCAGCAGGCCTGGCAGCATCTGTGGAGAGAAAGCAGAGTTAATGTTTCAGATCCGGTGACCCTTCCTCAGAACCAAGAAGTAGGGTCACTGGACTCGAAACATTAATTTTGCTATCTCTCCACAGATGCTGCCACACCCGCTGATTTTGTTCTTGCCTTTACGGGGTTTTCTCTGGGAGACCAATGCCCACAGAGCATGCTGGTGCTGAAGAAATGACAACTCTCTCCTCCAACAACTCGGTGCAACCATTTCATCCATGTCACTTTTACCTTGGCTAAATTTTCATTGGAAACTTGACTGAGGCTGCCCCATGTTAAACCCCCTGCCTTCTCCTCACCCATCTTCCTCCCCTAAAATTGGACAGTGATCCTAAAATATCCTTCTGAATCAGCTACCACCAACATATGGGGCCATGACCCCAAAATGATCACTCCGACAGAAAGTTGGGAACTTTTGCCCAATGACTCTATTTAACACATTGCCAGAGTTCATGATTGAAGCAAGAATCTCAGGAACACATCAAGCAGATGATTGGGAAATAAATGGAAATGGGGTGGGCATATGAGATTAGGAGTATTGTTTATGAGGCAACCAAATACCAACACAATACCACTAGGTTAAACGATCTACTTCCATGTTATTATGTCTAGGTAATTCTTTCAGCATGAATCCTATTATCTAATCAAATATTTCTTGTATATGTTACCTTAGTGGAAGCTATATTCAGGATATTTGTCCCTTGGCAAATTTCCTTAATGTGTTTGTAAGTGATTTATATTGGATTCAGTCGGCGATGCACAGAGACCAGAGGGAGCCTGCTTCAAAAGAAAATGTTTATTATAGTTACAACACAAATTACAATTCACAAAGTAAATAACTATAAAAATACAAAGGTTAGACTTCAAACATTATCATTTAAAGACGTACCACTAGCTGAGAAGATCTACATGGTCACCAGCTTGTCAAACATTTTCAGTTTGGCCAGCATCACTCTGAGAATAGAACAAAGACCGGCAGAAGCTGGAAACTATAAACCGAAACAGAAATTGCTGGCAAAACTCAGTAGGTCTGGCAGCATCTGTGGACAGAAAGCAGAGTTCATGTTTCGAGTCCAGTGACCCTTCGTCAGAACTCACCTTAACAGTTAGATTTTAGATTAGATTAGATTACATTACAGTGTGGAAACAGGCCCTTCGGCCCAACACGTCCACACCGACCCGCCGAAGCGCAACCCACCCATACCCCTACATTTACCCCTATACCTAACACTACGGGCAATTTAGCATGGCCAATTCACCTGACCTGCACATCTTTGGACTGTGGGAGGAAACCGGAGCACCCGGAGGAAACCCACGCAGACACGGGGAGAACGTGCAAACTCCACACAGTCAGTCGCCTGAGGCGGGAATTGAACCCGTGTCTCTGGCACTGTGAGGCAACAGTGCTAACCGCTGTGCCACTGTGCCGCCCACAAACTTTGCTTTCTTTCCACAGATGCTGCCAGACCTCCTGAGTTATGCCAGCAAGTTCTGTTACTGCTTCAGATTACCAGTATCTGCCGATCTTTGTTTTACTGGAATGGTTAACTCACTGCCATATCTCTTCCAGGTATTCGTACCTTGAAGGAGTTCTACTCCTCTCTCCAATGGAATTTCTGTCCTAAAATTTCTTCTTGATCTCCTTCAGATCTTGTGTTTTTGCTCCTAGAATTTGACAAAGTATTTGCCAAACCCACTTTTGACAGCCACATCTCATTCTTCAGTGGCCACTTCCAGCTCTCACTCACCCCACATGGCCTCTGACTGAAATTTCATCCATCGTGTTTCAAACACACCCAGGATTACATGTATCTCCATGATATACAATGCTCCTCAGACATCTATTCTCGCCACATCCTGAGATCCACACTCAGTGCCGATGCGTTGCCATATGCACACACTCTCTCCATTAGCATCTGTGCTGCCTCCAGTTCCATTTCATTCTTTTGCTCATCTGATGTTCTAACAAAAAACTTTATCTCTTTTAGTCATTGAGGAATAAAGCTCTGATGAGGGGGCACCGGACTTAAAACATTAACTCTGCTTTCTTCTCACAGATGTTGTCATACCATCTGAAACTTCACCAACAATTTAAATTTTTGTATACGTATCGTCTAAATCCAGATTGATATAAATATTCCTAAGTCACATCCATTGTAGAAATGATAAGATTTTACTTAGATATACTAATGAAGCACATCATCCCAGTGTCACATGATGTTCCTCTCTCTTGTAGCCAAATAGCCAGATTAGATCATAAGACCATAAAAAAGATCATTAAATGAACATCAGTTCAATGATTCTTGAATGAAGTTAATGCTTTCATTACTTCAGCTGATTTCCAGAATGTTACACCATCACTTTTATTTTGTCTCAGCCTCATATTTCATTGGCAATAACACACATATTACCTGAAACAGAACCAGAAAGTTTAGGAGAAACTCAGCAGGTCTGGCAGCCTCTGCGGATTAACATCTCAAGTTCAACATGGCTTTCCTCTGAACTGAAGAGATGTGGAAATGAGATGGCTCTATGCTGTTGGAAAAGGTGGTGGGGCAAAGAAAGGGTAAAGAGTGAGGGAGAGGGGAGATTAAAGTTTTCAGCTCTGACTAAAAGCTAAAACATGTATGTTCAGCACGTAAAAATTTAAAAAACGTGGAGACAAGAAGCTTTCATGTTTCAGCTTTCAGTCAGAGCTGACTTTCATTGTGCCATTAACGTCTACTGTTGAACATGCTTTGTCCTTTCTTTATGAACCTGTACTTCACCCATTTGCTTTGTCATCACGAACCACCCCCACCTTTTACCTGACCTTTCCTTTTGATCCACTTGCCCCCACCATTTCCTTATAGAATCTCCACAGTGCTCTGGCCCACTCGCTACCTATGTAACCCTGAATTTACATGCACTTCTTTGGACTGTGTGAGGAAACCTGCACAGACACGGGGAGAATGTGCGAAATTCACACAGACAGTGGAACCAATCCCAGGTCCCTGGTACTGAAAGGCAGCAGTGCTAAACCACTGGCCCACCATGCCACCTCTCAAAGTCATAAAACCCATTGCAGTTCGGTCTCTTATCACTTCTGCAGCCATATTGGGCATTAATTCTCCTTCTCTCTTCAGAGATGGTGCCAAACCTGCTGAGTACTTTGACCACATTTTGTTCCTTTAATTCTGATCTCCAGCATCTACATTATTTTGTTTTAATTACACACATGACCTGACCTCCTAATCTTTGCTAAAGTCGTTTCATAAAGCACGAAATAACAAGAACACTTCTTTTATTTAGAATATTGCGAGGACATATCTGATATTTTAACCTTTAGCTGCCCAATTACATTTTGGTCATTCGACAGAAAGTCTGATCCTAGAATTGAAGATTTATTTTAAATGGAACTTGAAAAGCACTTAGGTCACAGCAGTAAGGATCTGTAATGATTACCTCCTCATATATGGCACAGTCTTCTCCCTTTGCAATCATTTCCCAGGAAGCATGAATAGATGAGTAATGAGAACGGAACACGAGGACACAGAGATGAGAATCCCCATTCACTGCACCATTCTTACCATTGTGCCATGGGCTTTCACTAAAAAAAAACATAATCATTCATCCTCCCCTGCTTCAGGTAAAACCTTCATTTTGCCCTTTTTAAAGCAAGATATTTACATTTTTGATTACTAAGCTGTAAAACAATAAAACATGGAAGTAAAAGTCAACCATTCATTCTGTCGAGTCTTCTTATTAAATTAAATCATGGTTGATCTTATCATCTTCAATTCTACATTACTGCCTTGATTCCCATAACTCTTGATTCACTCTGATTGAAAATGTGTCTATCTCAGCCTTGACTACATCTAACAACACAACCTTGATGGCTCTCTAAGGTAAAGAATGCCAAGATTCACTATCCTCTGAGAGAAAATAAATGTCCCACATGTCTGTTTTAAATGGATGATCCTTGCTTTGAGATTATGTCCTCTGATCCAAGACTTTCCTGTGATGATACTGTGGCTGTTAAGAGGCTTTAAAAGGTGTATTTTGTCCCAGTTTTTATATGAAGAGAGGCGGTGACAGAGATACCAGGCAGTCTGCCCCAAAGCCAATCGAACAAACAGCTTGTGAGGCATTGGGGTTTTTTAATACTCCCACAAGGAGAAGCAACTCTCCATATCAACTTGTCAAACCCCCTAAGAATTTTACAAGTTTACGAGTTGGAACAATAGAAGCAGCCCGAATAGGTGGGACCAAGCTACCCTAGAGCCTGGATTTTCCATTTTAGTTTTCCAGTATCAGTTGCTGGACTCTTGAAGCTGGGGTTGGAAGCTGTAATACATCTCCCCCTGTTACACTCTCTCTCTTTCTCTCTGTCTCTGTCTGTCTGTTTGTCTGTCTGTCTGTCTGTCTCTCTCTCAGAGTTTTCTCTTGATGCTCCTCCTCTTGGGCAGGAGAATTGCTTGTGGGACAATCTATTTTACTAAATTTTCCTTTGTCAAGGCCGTGTTTATGGGATGTTACTATCTTGGAATAGTTACTGTGTAGTAGTTAAATAATCAATTAAGTTTTCCAATAGAGTTAAGTTATCCCAATTTATTCTTTCTCTTGTTGCATTTTAACTATAGCTATGAATAAAGTGTGTTTTGCATCAAGACTGGTAGTTTGCTCAATTGAATTGCATCTGGAATGCAATACCTGGCACTTCCCTTTAAAATAAGACAATGTTAGAGACTAGGCTAACCTCACAATATATTTTGAGGAGGTTTGGTCTGGTCCATAACACTCCCTCAACGAGAAACAACCCTCCATATCTACTTGTTAAGCCCCTGAAGAATTTTGCAAGTTTCAATACGGTCTCCTTTCATTCTACTGTACTCCAATGAGTATAAGCTCAGCAACCTAACATTTCTTCATTGGTTAAAAATCACACAACACCAGGTTATAGTCCAACAGGTTTAATTGGAAGCACACTAGCTTTTGAAAGCTAGTGTGCTTTCAATTAAACCTGTTGGACTATAACCTGGTGTTGTGTGATTTTTAACTGTGTACAACCCAGTCCAACACCGGCATCTCCAAATCATTTCTTCATCGGAGAATCCTTCCATAACTAGAATCAATTGACTGAATATATTCAGGATTGCCTTCAATGGCAAGACATCTTTCCTTTCATAACAGGGCCAAAACTGTTCACGGTATTTCAGGAGGAATCTGTCTTGTTCTTTGCATAGTTGTGATAAGAATTCCCTATCTTTTTTTTCCTTCAAAAGCTTTGAAATTCAGGACAACATTATATTTGATGTCCTTACAACCTGTGGAAGTTAGAAACTAGTCACTGATGATTCATGCACAAGGTCTTTCAAATCCCAATGTGTTGCATCTTTCCCAACTTAAATAATATTCAACTCTTCTATTATTCCTACCCAAGTGCATAGACTTGCATTTTCTCACACAATATATATAACATTTGTCAAGCTTTTGGCCACTTACTCAATCTAGGTAAAAACAATGACTGCAGATGCTGGAAACCAGATTCTGGATTAGAGTGGTGCCGGAAAAGCACAGCAGTTCAGGCAGCATCCGAGGAGCAGGAAAATCGACGTTTCGGGCAAAAGCCCTTCATCAGGAGTACAGGCAGAATGCCTGAAGGGTGGAGAGATAAGTGAGAGGAGGGTGGGGTGAAGAGAAAGTAGCATAGAGTACAATAGGTGAGTGGAGACGGGGATGAAGGTGATAGATCAGGGAGGAGGGTGGAGTGGATAGGTGGAAAAGGAGATAGGCAGGTAGGACAAGTCATGGGGACAGTGCTGAGCTGGACGTTTGGAACTAGGGTGAGGTGGGGGAAGGGGAAATGAGGAAACTGTTGAAGTCCACATTGATGCCCTGGGGTTGAAGTGTTCTGAAGCGGAAGATGAGGCGTTCTTCCTCCAGGCGTCTGGTGGTGAGGGAGCGGCGGTGAAGGAGGCCCAGGACCTTCTTGTCCTCGGCAGAGTGGGAGGGGGAGTTTAAATGTTGGGCCACAGGGCAGTGTGGTTGATTGGTGTGGGTGTCCCAGAGATGTTCCATAAAGCGCTCTTCTGGAAGCGTCCAGTCTCCCCAATGTAGAGGAGACTGCATCGGGAGCAACAGATACAATAAATGATATTGGTGGATGTGCAGGTAAAACTTTGATGGATGTGGAAGTTTCCTTTAGGGCCTTTGATGGAGGTGAGGGAGGAGGTGTGGGCAAGGTTTTACAGTTCCTGCGGTGGCAGGGGAAGGTGCCAGGACGGGACGGTGGGTTGTAGGGGGGGGCGTGGACCTGACCAGGTAGTCATGGAGGGAACGGTCTTTGCGGAAGGTGGAAAGGGGTGGGAGGGAAATATATCTCTGGTGGTGGGGTCCGTATGGAGGTGGCGGAAATGTCGTTGGATGATTTGGTTTATGCGAAGGTTGGGAGAGTGGAAGGTGAGCACCAGGGGCATTCTGTCCTTGTTACGGTTAGAGGGATGGGGTCTGAGGGTGGAGGTGCGGGATGTGGACGAGATGCTTTGGAGGGCATCTTTAACCACGTGGGAAGGGAAATTGCGGTCTCTAAAGAAGGAGGCCATCTGGTGTATTCTGTGGTGGAACTGGTCCTCCTGGGAGCAGATACGGCAGAAGCGGAGGAATTGGGAATACGGGATGGCATTTTTGCAGGAGGTAGGGTGGGAAGAGGAATAATCCAGGTAGCTATGGGAGTCGGTGGGTTTGTAAAAAATGTCGGTGTCAAGTCGGTTGTCGTTAATGGAGATGGAGAGGTCCAGGAAGGGGAGGGAGGTGTCAGACCTGGTCCAGGTAAATTTAAGGTCAGGGTGGAATCCTCCAATGCATCTCGTCCACATCCCACCACTTACTCAATCTGTCTATAGTGCCCTGTAGACTCTTTGTATCATCCTCACTATTTGGCTTCCCACTTATTTTTTTGATTTGAAACTGCCGGTGTTGGACTGGGGTGTACAAAGTTAAAAATCACACGATATCAGGTTATAGTCCAACAGGTTTATTTGGAACCACTAGCTTTCAGAGCGCTGCTCCTTCATCAGGTGATTGTGGAGAATAAGATTTTAAGACACAGAATGTATAGCAAAGGTTTACAGTGTGATGTAACTGAAATTATATATTGTGAAAGACCTGGATTGTTTGTTAAACCTCTCATCTTTTAGAATGACCATGTTGGTTTCAGTTCTTTCATATGTAAGTCGCAAAACCCTTTTTAAAAGTTACATTCTCACGTGAACTTTAACAATTGGTGTCATGTTGGCCCAGATAAGGTATTGAAGGTGTTAACTCCCTATGAGGCTGTCTGTGCCATAATGGTCAGACTGATTCTAATCTAAAAAACAGGACTTACAGAATCTTACATGGATTCATGCAGTTATTGAGCAAAGTAAAATGTAATTCTGCAAGTACAAATTCACC
The DNA here is from genome assembly GCF_037043375.1 of Chiloscyllium plagiosum. Classification (NCBI taxonomy): domain Eukaryota; kingdom Metazoa; phylum Chordata; class Chondrichthyes; order Orectolobiformes; family Hemiscylliidae; genus Chiloscyllium; species Chiloscyllium plagiosum. The sequence continues at coordinate 18,267,292 of NW_028270156.1, forward strand.
CCACAAACAGATATGTGTATGTGTGCATGTGGGTGTGTCTTGGGAAGGGGGTTGCGGGGGTTATGAGTGTCTGTGAGAGGGTGTGTGTATGTGTGGGAGTGTGGGTGTAAAGAGGTTTAAGTCTGTGAGAGGGTGTGTGTGGGAGTGTTTGTGTGAGTGTATGAGAGACGGTCTGAGTGCGTGTGTGTGTATGTGTATGTGTGTGTGTATGTGTGTGTGCGTCTGGCTGACTGTCTATCTGTCTGGGTGTGTGTCTGTCTGTGCGTGTGTGTGTGTACAGTACAATGGGGTCATCTGTAGTGTGATGTGAACACTTAGGAAGAACAAACAAGAAAGAATAGGAGGCAGTGTTGTGCTGATATTAAGGGATGCAATCAGTATGATCTCAGATCAGAATGATGTATGGAATTTGATTCGTGAATTTAAGAAGCAGCAAGTGGCAGTAGACATTGGTTGGAGTTAATTATAGGTTATTGAATTGTAGTTGTAGTGTGGGGAATGATATTAATCAGGAAATGAGATAAGCATGGCCAAATTATCACACAGTGTGACTTGAATCTGCCAAAAAACTGAGTTAACTGTGGAGCATGCATTTCTGAAATTTGTTAGCAATGGTTTTCGAGAGCAGTGTTTCAAGGAGTTGACAAGATCAAGTATAATTTTATTCAATGAATCACAGGACATTGGTGTTGCTGGCAAGGCCAGCATTTATCATTCATCCCTTAGAGCCCATAGGGCTATTGGGAGTCAACCAGATGTCTGCAATTTCATTTCCCCGAAAGGGGATTAGTGAATCCGATGGGTTTTCACAACAATGGCTTTGAGGTCATCGTTAGATACAGATTTTTAGATTGAATGCAAATTCCATCATCTACCATGGCTGGATTTGAAGCCAAGTCACCAGGATCTCTGGGCTAATAGAAATTGCTGGGAAAGCTCAGCAGATTTGGCAGCACCCGTGATGAGAAATCAGAGTTAATGTTTCAGGTCCAGTCACCTTTTTTCAGAACCTCCATTCTAAGGAAGGGTCACTGGACCTGAAACATTAACTCTGATTTCTCATCACGGGTGCTGCCAAACCTGCTGAGCTTTTCCAGCAACTTCTGTTTTTGCTTCTGTTTGGCAGTATGCACAATTCTTTCAGTTTTTCTCTGGATTAATGGTCTGAGAATGATACCACTGGGCTATTACCTTCCTTATTTTTCCCCAATTTTAATGGGCTAATTAATATCCTTGTTGTAAAATAGCCTCTCAGGATGATTATAAAGGGAGCTATTTCATCCTGAAGCAAGGATGTTACATAATTTTCTTTATTCAAATGTGAGCATGAGGCATGAATTGGCTAAGGTGGATTTATTAAAACACATTAAAACTCATGACTGTACATAGGCAATGGATAATCTTTGGAGAACCCTTACATAAACTCACAGCAACTGTACTTTCTTTTAAGGTGCAAAACCTCAAAGCTGGTTGGTCAAAATGGCGAACAAAGCAAGTTTGGAATTGTCAACGATTAAAGGAAAAGACCTATAATGTTGCTGCAAATAGCAGTAACTCTGAGAACTGCGAGTTTTATTGAACACCACAAAAGCAAGAGCAAGAAACTGCTCTGGAAAAGGGAAATAGAACAAGAATTGTAACCTATCAAAAAGTACCATAAAAGCAAACTGCGAAAACATTGTATGTAAAATAAAAAGGCAAGACTTGGCTGAAAGCACATGTGGCTATCACGAGCACCACCAATGTCATCTCACTATTTAACAAAAGGAGTGAGAGGGAACTAGACCTATTAGCCTTACATCAGTGATAGGGAAAACCTCTGATAAAGAATGGAATAAATAGACACCTGATTTATAATGATCTGACTTGGCAAAGTCAGCACAGATTGATTGATTAATTTTTTGTTTGCTTCATGTTGGAGTTTTTTGAAGTTTTTACAAACAAAATTGATACAGGCATATTTTTGGGTCTTTTGGATAGGCACATGAATAAGCAAAGAACAGAGGGCTATGGACCATTGGCAGGCAGAAAGGATTAGTTTAATTTGTTCCTTTGCTGTACTGTTCCATTCTCTATGTTCTCGGAGTGCTGATGGGCTCAGAATACTTAGGCTTTCAGAAGGCTTTTGATAAAATTCCCCTCAGGAGGCCATTTGGAGTACATGAAACAAGAGGTAAATTATTGGCCTAGATTAATCACTGGCTGAGAAAATAGAGAGTAGGGATAAATGGGTCACTGTCGCATTGACAGGCTGTGATTAGTGAGTTATCACGAGTACCGGTGACCTGGCTGTTCACAATATTTATCAATGAGTTGGAGCTGGCAAATAAACGTAATATTACAACATTTGCAGATGATACAAAACTAAGTGGGAATGTACATGGTGAGGAAGATATAAAGTATAGACCCCAAATGGTCAGCTGGAAATTGAGAAAAAAAATTGTAAAGAGATCTCAGTTATCTGTAAGAATAATAGGGTGGTAAGGGTAGGGGATTTTACCTTTCCAAACACAGACTGGAATTGCCATAGTGTTAAAGGTTTAGATGGAGAGGAATTTGTTAAGTCGGTACAAGAAAATTTTCTGATTCAGTATGTAGATGTATCGACTACTCTTGGGAAAAAAGTGATTGTAGTGTCAGTGGGAGAGCACTTTGGAGCTAGTGACCATAATTCTACTAGCTTTAAAAGAATGATGGAAAAGGATAGATGGGAATCTAAAAGTTTAAGTTCTAAATTGGAGGAAGGGCAATTTTGACGGTATTAGGCAAGAACTTTCAAAAATTGATTTGTTGGGAATGTTCGCAGCTAAAGGCTTCAAAGTGAGATAATGAGAGTCCAGAGACAGAACATTCTTGTTAGGATGAAAGGCAAGACTATTAGAATTAAGAAATGCTGGATGACTGGACAAATTGAGAATTTGGTCAAGAAAAAGAAGGAAGCATATGTCAGGAACAGACAGCAGAGATCGAGTGAATCCTTAGAAGAGTATAAAGCAGTAGGAATATACTTAAGAGGGAAATCAGGAGGGCAAAAAGGGACATGAGATAGATGTGGCAAATTCAGTTGAGAAGAATCCAAAGGGATTTCATAAATACATTAAGGACAAAAGGATAACTAGAGAGAGAATAGGACCCTTCAAAGATCAGCAAGGCAGCTTATGTGTGGAACCACAGGAGATGGGAGAAATACTTAATGAGTATTTTGCATCAATGTTTACTGTCGAGAAAGACATGGAAGATACAGAATGTGGGGAAATAGATGGTGACGTCTTGAAAAATGTCCATAATTACAGAGGAGGAGGTTCTGGATGTCTTAAAACACATAAAGATGCATAAATCCTCAGGACCTGATCAGGTGTACCTTAGAACTCTGTGGGAAGCTAGAGAAGTGATTGCTGGACCCCTTGCTAAGATATTTGTATCATTGGTAGTCACAGATGAGGTGCTGGAAGATTGGAGGTTGGCTAACGTGGTGCCACTGTTTAAGAAAGTTAGTAAAGAAAAGTCAGGGAACTATAGACCGGTGGGCCTGACATTGGTGGTGGGCAAGTTGTTGGAGAGAATCCTAATGGACAGGATTTACAAGTAATCGGAAAGGCAAGGACTGATTAGGGATAATCAACATGGCCTTGTGCATGGGAAATAATGTTGCACAAACTTGATTGCATATTTTGAAGAAGTAAGAAAAAGGATTAATGAGAGCTCTAAGATGTTGCCTGATTGTCTTTGCTTTTCCAGCACCACACTTCTTGACTTTGACCTCCAGCACCTGCAGTCCTCTCCTTCTCCCTGGGTAAAATATTGGCAAGGTCCTCTCTCCACGCTTCAGGCTCTCTGCCTTTATTCCTGATGAAGGGCTTTTGCCCGAAACGTCGATTTTGCTGCTCGTCGGATGCTGCCTGAATTGCTGTGCTCTTCCAGCACCACTGATCCACATTTGTTGTCTACCTAGTTGCTCTTAAGATGTTGAGAGAGTTTTCCAAATTGCTGCAGCTAACAGATTGAAATGATTGAATGGCTTGTAAGGACAGTTAATATTCCTTCAAATGACAGTGGGTGTGCAGTCACTTGTAGATCAGACATGGGTAATGATGGAAGATTACCTTTCCTGAAGTGACCAGACACATATTTACAACAACCAAAAGTACTCTCAAGGTAAGTTCCAGACTTATTAATTAATTGAATTTAAATTCAATTTGAATTACAAACACTTTAATTTAGGTAAATGTGAGATGCAGCATTTTGAAAAGGCAAATCAGGACAGGACTTATACACTTCATGATAAGGACCTGGGGAGTATTGCTGAACAAAGAGACCTTGGAATGTAGGTTCATAGTTCCTTGAAAATTGAATCCCAGTTAGATGGGATTGTGAAAAATGAGTTTAGTATGCTTGACTTTATTGGTCAGTGCATTCCCTACAGTAGTTGGGATGTCATGCTGTGGCTGTATAGGACATTGGTAAGGCCACTTTTGGAATACTGAGTTCAATTCTGATCTCTCTGCTACTGAAAGGATGTTGTGAAACTTGGAAGGCTTCAGAAAAGATTTACAAGGATATTGCCAGGGTTGGAAGGTTTAAGCAATAGGAAGAGGTTGAATAGGCTGGGGCTGTTTTCCCTGTAGCATTGGAAGCTGAGGGGAGACCTTGTACAGGTTTATAAAATCAGGAGGGGCGTGGATAGGGTAAGCAGCCAAGGTTTTTTCTTCAGGGTAGGGGAGTCCAAAATTAGAGGGCATAGGTTTGAAATGCAAAGGGCAAGATTTAAAAGGAATCTAAGGTCAACCTTTTCACACAGAGGGTGGAGGTGTGTGTAAAAAGCTGCCAGTAGAAGTGTGGAGGCTGGTACAATTACAACATTTAAAAGGCATTGGGATTAGAACAGGTAGTTGTCCTATAACGCATGTTTATTAAACGTGATTTGTCTGTAACACAATTTGTGAATTGCTGACCAAACAGAAAGAGTTGAGATAAGAGTGAAGTTTTACTGGAATTGACAAACAATAAAACGACAATGGTGAGGAGCAGTTTGAAACTTCGCTTTGTTTATCAGTATCAAAAAAAAGTGACATCCCAGGTCAGACAATACAATAAAGGTGTGAGGTTAGAGTCTGTCTGTATCCCAACCTTGAGTCAGACTGGTTCTATCTGCTTCTATTTCCAACAACACTTCAGACATCATGCAACAATTGCCAGAAAGGGATGTTCCCTCCCAGTCTGCAAACACTTCAGTGGTCAAGGAAAATGGCCTCAGATCTTCAGGTGACCATCCTCCAATGCAGACTTTGAGATACGCAACAATGCAGAGAGACCGAGCAGAGGCTGATAGCCAAGTTTGGTACTCCCAAGGATGGCCTCAACTGGGATCTTGGGTTCATGTCACACTACAGGTGACCCCACTACACTATACACTCTCACAAACACACTCGCATACAAGCACACATACACACACTCTCTTACACAGAATCACACTCACACAGACCCTCCCTCATACACATGCTCTCTCTCACCCGTGCACACACACATACTCACAGACACACAAACTCCCACTCACGCATGCAGCTTCTCACAGGCATATATTCTGTCACACTGCTACACATACTCTATCAAACATACACACACACTCTCACATGCATGCACACACTCACACACATTCTCCCTCTCTCTTACACACACAGACACACACACAATCTCTCTCTCCCACTCTCTCTCTCATACACACTCACATATATAGAAGTCTATAGGGTGAATTTGCATTAACAGATTTGTATTTGCAGATACTTTCTGTTTTGTTCAAAAAGCACACGATATGCAGGCAGTAGTTGGGATACCAACACACTCTATACTCACACCTTTAATACATTGTCTAAGCTGAAATGTCACCTTTTCTTCATTTACTGATAAAACCTTAAGCTATCTCAGGACTATGACTTGAAAGAAGTCCCTGTATTAATCAATTGAAATCCACATCTCCATTCTAAGTGATTAAAGGCTTAACAGCAATCTAGATTTGTTCAATGCGTTGCATCAGTTGTATGACACATTGGTCTTTTATTATAAATTCTGTGTCCCATGATCCTGCTCCACTAGCTACCTGATGAAGGAACAACACTCTCAAAGCTTACTTCCAAATAAACCTGTTGCACTGTAACCTGGTGTTGAGTGATTTTAACTGTGACCACCCCAGTCCAACACCAGCACCTCCACATCATTGCGGTTTGTTTTCAGAACATTTTTTAAAAAAATATGCTTAGATGTTAAAGATATGTGAGTCGGTTTCAAGGACTAATCACTTTGGTAACCAGCTGCAAAAAAAATAATACCAGTACAGGGACTAAGGCACGGTCAGTCAGCTGCTCAGGGTGGTCAGAGTCAGGAAACTGCACATAGTGGGTTTGGGAGAGAAAGGTGGGTGGTACACTATTACTTTTGGTGCATGTGTGGAGATGCCCTGAGAGGGTGAGTATGCTGTGCAGAAGAGATTCAGGGTGAGTCAGGGTCATATGAAAACAAGTGGGGAAGATGTTACAGGAAATGATGGGTGCAGTAGCAGAGATAGAGTGAGTATGAGGTATCACGAGAAGATGGTGGCACTTTCCCTGGCAGAGTGGAGAAGGTGATTGATCATCTTCCTACATTCTGTGCATTCCTTCAGAAGGTTGAGACTGCACAGACCTGGATGGCAACCCTGGTCCTGGTTGGCATGGTTCCAGTAGAAAGGTGTCCTCTGTTGTCCTGGGAGAAAAGGGCATCCTGCCTTTGCATCACCTCATCCCCATCAGCAGCATCTCCATGTCCCTGCCCACAAAGAGAAGCACCACTTTTCCATTGTCTGCCACTTCGAGGGCCAATGTCAGGAATCATGCAGGGCAGCTCCACACTGATAGCTCTTGTCTGGGTGCACAATATCTCTTTAACGATGGTGCTGTACCATGGATGTTGGTAAATTCTGAGATATCCAGACAGTGGCAGGTTTTGTAAAATAAAGTGATAGACATCCCCTAGCATCATGGTCTGAAACCCTCTGAAAAACTTGACAAAGCTGACATTTAGCAAAGGAAAGTAAGATTCAGCCCTTGATCTATCACGACAGGTTTCATTCTGGGATCTGACTTGTGCAGTGTTACCATTGGGTGGGATAAGACGACTGGCTGGAATGTAGTGCAGCCAGCAGGTCTAGATGCCAATCGAGAGTAATCAATTGAAGATTCTGATGAATTGCACTATACAGTACCATACAATAGATCAGTTACAACATGTCAAAATTTGCTTATACTGTGCAATTGTTTGTTTTAGGCTAACTACTATTTTTGTTTGATATTTACTGATATTTTTGGTGTTTCCCCCTACCCCGTTCCTCCCTTGGACCCCATTATTTCTATTGCCCAATTTTCTATAACACAGCCTCGCACAGAAACGCAACTACAGCATTATGGAGAACTATCTGTATATGAATAGGAAGGGTTTAGAGGGCTATGGCCAAAATGCTGGCAAATGAGACTAGATTAATTTAGGATATTTGGTCAGCATGGACAAGTTGGACCAAAAGGTCCATTTCCATGCTGTACAGCACTGAATTTCAAATTTAGTGACACTACTGTTTCAGTATTCAGTAAGCTTTGGCATGAAACAATCGCCAATTCTCTTAAACCATTTTGTTTTCCTGATTGCAAATTATCTATTTCTGAAATTATTTAACAAATAATTATTGGGACACAAAACATTCAATCGTTTCACATGAAGAATCTTCTCTTGGTGTCTGCATATTCGATTGTGATGGCTTCGTCCAGGTTTATGTTTTACTGACAGTTAATGTATAATCATTACTTACAGTTTAGGTACAACAGGCGTGTTCAAAACTACACATTTTTTGCTCTCAATGTTATTCAGTAATCCATGTTTCACTGCATCCACTAAGTAAATGACACTGTGGCTCAGTGGTTAGCACTGCTACGTCACAGTGCCATGGTCCTGTGTTTGAATCTAGCCTCGGGTGACTATCTGCGTGGAGTTTGCACATTCTCCCCACATCTGTGTGGGTTTCCTTCCACAATCCAAAGAAGTGCAGGTCAGGTGAATTGGCCATGCTAAATTGCCCATATTGGTGGGGGGGTGGGTTGCTCTTTGGAGGGTCGGTGTGGACTTGTTGGGCCAAAGGGCCTGTTTTTGCACTGTAGGGAATCTAATCTAAAACGTCTTTGCTTTCTCATCTTGTTCATGGACTCAATGCTTTTAAGCATAGTTTTGCCATTGGTAAAAGAAAAATACAGAAGTTGTCTCATTTTGCAGCATATTACATTGAATTATTTATTTGGAGCATTCCAGTGGGTTAATCATTCCCCGTGGACTTGTTTTTAGACGTTGAAAGCTGGTCGCACATTTTTGTCTTCCTACCTCAAGACAAACCTTTTCATAAGACAATACTGTATCTTTAAAACGAAAACCACTACATACAGCCCTCGACGTATCAAACATTTATCTGCAACCTGCTGTGCTGTTTAATCCCTGCTTTCCAAAGAAAGTAATTCATATTTTATAGATTTTCCATTTATCTGAACAAGTTGCATTTTCACTTCAGCTGCAGTGTGATACATTTATTTGCAATATCTTTCTTTTGTTAGATACTGTTTTAAGTCAATTTCAATGAGAAATTGTGAGCTGCTATCTTGAATTCTCAACAATTTTATTAATATCTAAATATTACAGTCTTTTCACATGGACCATTTGTAGATGCATTCTGAAGGCTTGATGTCTCCTTACTTGAGGAAGGACGCACTGGCAGTGGAGGGGGTGCAGAGGACATTCACTGTGTTGATTCCAGAACTGAGAGGGTTGGCTTATGAGGAGAGATTGAGTAGACTAGGACTATATTAATTGGAATTTAGAAAAAGGAGGGTGGATCTCATAGAAATGTATAGAATTATGAAGGGAATAGATATGACAGAAGCAGGGAAGTTGTTTCCACTAGCAGGTGAAACTAAGATGAGGGGATATAGCCTGAAAATAAGGGGAGCAGATTTAGAATGGAGTTGAGGAGGAACCTCTTCACCCAAAAGGTTGTGAATCTGTGGAATTTCCTGTCTAGCGAAGGAGTTGAGGCTTCCTCGATGAATGTGTTTAAGGCAAAGATGGATACATTTTTGAACAGTAAAGGAGTTAAGGCTTATGGGCAAGCGGGCGGGTAAGTGAACCTAAGGCCGTAGAAAGGTCAACCATGATCTTATTGAATGGTGGAGGAGGCTCGACTGGCCAGATGACTTACTCCTGCTCCTATTCCTTATGGTCTTACATTGACTGTTGCAACCAATGATGTATTTGTCAATGACTTGATCTCGTGTGCTTAGATCTTGTGCTCGACTGAAAGAAAAAAATAGTTGGGAGGTTACCTGAGGTAGTACTGTTCAAACGGTTTCTCTGCTGATCCTCTGCTGAAGTGATACTGTTTGCAAAATCGAGATATGATTTTCATTGATCTTTCACTGAACCTGTTACTGGAGGGTAGTGGTTCCACTCCTCCAACCACCTTGAAAATGTTCCACAATGAAGAGCCCATGACCGGCAGGCAAGATTATTAGTGGCACAGATTTCTAATTGTAGAAATATATTCCGTGGGTGGCTCAGTCAACATTTCTCTCCATTGTTCACGGTAATGGTGACACCTAATTGACCTTGTTTTTTGACTTCATTTATATTTTGGCTTCTGTTTCCTTTCCTTTGTGAAAAGGCTTTCACTCTCGAGCAGTGTTGAGTACAGTTATTCTGGAGAGGTTTGCCCCCTGTAAAGTCCTCTCATTGTTCAAGTGCTGTTAACAATGCAGATAGAGCTTTGTGGTTTATTTTAAGACGTAGAAATTGTTTCATATGCACCGGCAGATGAATGGATACACACCGCCGACATAATGCTGCCTTTTGTACACCTCAATGGAGGTTGGGGTTTCATTCTTTATTCATTTTTCTATTCATTCTTTTATTGAGCCTGAAGCAAAAGGCTTTGGAAGCAATTTTCTCCTCCCCAGTGTGATGTGAGCAATGGTGAGAAAGGGAGGAAAATATAGAGAGAATGAAAAAATCATCAGAGTCACGCTGTCAAAGTTTATTTTTTCCGTATTGCTTCCCTCATATCTTCAATAACCACTTCACAATCTCGCCACTGAGTAGCTGCTGCCTTATTTCCATGTATTTGTATTTCATTTAAAAGCCCAACTCAATTATATATCATTTCTAATGTTCTTCTTCCTTGAGAAACTAGACAATGCCAATTCCTGACTTGGAAATCAAACCAGGGACCTAGCAGCTGTAGCTCACTGAATATTTGTCCCGGCCATCATTCAGCTGGTGCTTGACAACAATATCCCTCTTCTACTTGACGTTGCATTCAGGCAGTTCAGCATTGGCAAACCATTAGCATCACATGTCATCCTGCCTGCTCCTGAGCCAACTCTCACACCACCTCATTCAGCACTTTACTGTGGAACTCAGGAATCTTAGGACCCCTGTAGTGTGCAAGCAGGCCATTTGGTCCAACCAGTCCACACCGACCGTCCAAACAGCATCCCACTCAGGACCACCCCATCCCCTGTAACCCTGCATTTCCCAGGGCTAACCCATCTAGCCTGCAGAACCCTGGTCACTATGGGGCCATTAGGTGTGACCAATCTACCTAACCTGCATATTTTAGGACTTTATGAGGTAACCGGAGTACCTGGAGGAAACTCAAGCAGACCCAGGGAGAATGTGTAAACTCTGCCTGAGCGTGGAATCAAACCCAGGTCCCTGGAACTGGGAGGCAGCAGTGCTAACCACTTAGGCACTGTACAATCCATTTATAACTTATGGGATACTTATCAATTGTGTGATTGTACTAGGTCACTTTTTATGCATAGACATAGACATACCTCATGCACTTATGCAGGATGTATCTCATGGCTCTTAGCTTGCTGTCTTGGTGGCCAGTCTCTTAGCACTGACTTGGAAGTTGCCAGCCTGTGTACACTTACCATTGCTGTGCAGGACACACTCTCTGAGTCCATTACTGATAGCCTATGTGTGGGTCACATTGCACCAGTGGTGGGGACCATTAAAATGTTTTTTTGTTCTAAAAACATTTCATGTTCACTGATGTCCTTTAGGGAAGAAAATCAGCAGTCCTTACCTGATCTGTTCTCCATGTGACTCCAGACATGCAACAATGTGGTTGACTCTTAACTGCAAACCACTCAGTTGAAAGGCAGTAATGGAATAGGCAACTCCCAAATTCCCCCAAAAGCAACAAAACAAGTTTTGTGTGTATTTGTGGTTCTATATTCTACAGGATTACAGATCCAGAGCTGGAAAGGAGGATTACATTCCCTTTTAGCTGACACTGAACTATGCTGTAAGCTTTCCATGCTTTTCATTTTCCATGTTTCTCTCAAAGTTAAAAAATTGCTTTATGCGCTTGTTACAGTTCCAAGAGAAATGAATGTATTGGTCACTTTGGGAACTTACTTTTATGAGTGAATTTAAAATAGCTGCATCTTCTGTAGTGAAATACTTTAGTAGCAGAAATCTTAACCTGGGGAAAACCTCTGATTAATGCTACTCCTTTCAGTATCCCGATCTTGATTGCAAAAATTAACAAAGGAAATCCATCTGTAGATAATGGGTCGACATACACTGATGATTATGGGTGAAGCCTTACTGAGGCCTGAATGACGTGGGTTATGGCAAAAAAAAAACAGGCAAAATTATGCAAGAAATTCAGCGAGTCCTATGTTGATGTTGGAAGCAAATCCCTGCAGATTTAAACTATGCTCCAGATGTTGAAATGAGATTCTTGTGAGGCAGTGGTGAATTGTCTATTTGTTAGTGAGTTTACTAACTGCAAATTTTGCTTTATTTAATGTGCAGCTTTCTGTTATACCACGCAATGTGGGTAAATTGGATGCCAAGAATTCTCAGTGAGGACCTCAGTAGGGGTACTTGGAGACTTTAGCTCATTCCTTGCTCCTGAGAACATCCATATTGGGCACTAGGTTTTGCCAAGAATTCAAGGCACTGTCCATGGGCACCAGCCTCACACACACACAATATGACCACTGACATTGGCCTCCGATATGTGCCAGCTTCAAAGAACCGTCCTGGCATGGCTCTGATCCACTTAGAGCTATACAGTCATAGAGCTGTACAGCAAGGAAACAGAACCTTTGGTCCAATTCGTCCAATCCTACCAGCACTTATCCCTCCAAACCTACCCAACCAAACGCCTTTTAAATGCTGTAATTGTACCAGCCTCCACCACTTCCTCTGGCAGCTCAGTTCATACATGCACCACCCTTTGCATGAAAAAGTTGCCCCTTAGGTCTCTTCATTTGCAGCTTGAGTTAGAGGCAAGAGATAAGGAAAGGGCAGCAGACATGGAACAGTTTGAGTTACAATTAAAAGCAGAAAAGAGGGGAAAAGAGAGAGCAGCAGAACAGAGTGAAAAACACAGAGCGTTTGAACTTCAGAAATTGACACTTAAAAAGGAAATCTTCGAGGAGAAAGTGAGGACTGCAGATGCTGGAGATCAGAGCTGAAAATGTGTTGCTGGAAAAGTGCAGCAGGTCAGGCAGCATCGAAGGAACAGGAGAATCGACGTTTTGGGCATAAGCCCTTCTTCAGGAATGAAGATTGCCTCTTCAAGGAAGGCATCCTTGCAAGAGGATTCGCAGTAGGTTAAAATCTTTCCTGAAGAAGGGCTTATGCCCGAAACGTCGATTCTCCTGTTCCTTGGATGCTGCCTGACCTGCTGCGCTTTTCCAGCAACACATTTTCAGCACTTAAAAAGGAAAGTCAGCTTAAAATGCTGGAGATAAAGGCTGAAGGTAACCTTAGCGAGGAAGTAGTATGAACTCATGTAGAAGAACAGAAATTTAAAATGGTAAAGTTAGCAGCTGAAGTGGCTGATGATTATGAGCTGATCCATAAAACATGATTTGGCTTCCAGAATCAATTTCAGTCCATGAGGGGTAGAAACTGGGGCAAAGTGTAGATCACAGTGAAGATCATAGGGAGAACTTACCACAGGGTAAAAATGAAACCCTTCAGGGGGACAAAAAAGTTAAAAATCTCCAGTGTTTTCATTGTAATAAAGTGGGCCACACAAAATCGCAGCATTGATGGGCTAGGAGAAAGCCAGATGTAGGAAAGCCAGACAAACCTGGGAGTTTTGTTGGAGTAATAACAAAAAGTACAAGGGAAATTAGACAACTGCGTAAGAGTGTAAAAGATGAACAGAGTTAAAGATTACACAACACCAGGTTATAGTCCAACAGGTTTAATTGGAAGCACAAGCTTTCGGAACACTGCTCCTTCATCAGGTGGAGCAGTGCTCCAAAGGTTAGTGCTTCCAATTAAACCAGTTAGACTATAACATGGTGTTGTGTGATTTTTAACTTTGTACACCCCAGTCCAACACCGGCATCTCCAAATCAAAATGAGCAGAAGTTAAGAAGCAAGTGCCAGATCTGCTTAGAAAATACACATGCAAGGGTAAGGGTTATTCACATAGGCCAGGAGTAACAGCTAAAGAGGTTATAATATTAAGGACACAGTCTGTAATGCTGAAGGATGAGGAGATATGTATTCCTGAGGGACAATTGCCAGAAAAGGTACTGCTAACAGGAATTCATGGTGAGACAAAAAGTGCTCAATTATGTAATATAAGGCGAGAGAGTCCAGAGCAGAGTGGACAATTTGTGGTAGAAGTACCAGACAAACTCTCAGCTCCAGGAATACAATTTGTCCTTGTAAATGATATAGCTGAATCAATGGTAGGCGTGCTGCCTGCACTAGTTGATAAGCGAGTGGAGTTGCAGGCAACTGAAGAAATGAAGGATGTGTATTCAAGAATTTTCCCTGATTGTGTGGTCACAAGATCACAGAGGCACAAGTTGAAGCAGGTGAGATCAAAAGGCACAAATAACGAAGCTGAGATAGCGTTATCTGAGACTTTTTTCAATCAGGACAGAATAGGAGCAAAAAGGTAAACGTACAAGTATCTTTAACTCTGCTAAGCTTATCTAATTACAGCAGAAAGATGAGAACTTAAAACAGTTGCATCAAAAGGCATATACAGAGGAGGAGAGTAAATGCCTTCCTGTGTATTATTGCTTAACAAATGATGTCTTCATGAAGAAACAGAAACTTATCACAAAATTCAAGCAGATGAGAAATGGGCAAAGATTCATCAAATTGTTTTGCCACTAGGGTATAGAAAGGAGGTGCTGCAAGTGGCGCACAAGCTACCACTTGGAGGTCATTTAGGGGTGAGGAAAACACAGGCTAAAATACAAAGACATTTTTACTGGCCTGGAGTACACAAGGGTGTAGTTGAATGTTGCCAGGCATGTCATACATGTCAGCTTAATGGAAAACCACAGGCAGTAATAAAACCTGGACCTTTAATACGTATTCCAGCATTTGAGGAAACTTTCACAAGAGTCTTGATTGATTGCATAGGTCCTCTTCCTCAAATAAAAAAGTGGGAATAAGTATTATTTAACAATAGTGGATATGTCGACTAGATTACCAGAGGCAATCCCATTACAGAACATCACAGCTAAAATGTTGCAGAAGAATTATTTAAATTTTTTTTTACGAGATACGGACGACCAATGGAGATCCAATCGAATCAAGGATCAAACTTCACATCCAAACTATTCAAGGAGGTTCTGGATAACTTGTGAATAAAGCAATTCAAATCTACTGCATACCATCCAGAATCACAGAGAGCGCTAAAGAGATGGCATCAAACACTAAAGACCATGTTGAGAACTCATGGTCAGGACTATCCAGATGACTGGGATAAGGGAGTCCCACTTGTACTTCTTGTGATCAGAGTTACACCGAATGAATCAACCAAATTCAGTCCATTTGAATTCATTTTGGGGCATGAAGTAAGAGGACCGTTAAAATTGATTAAAAGAAATTAATAAGTCAGAATTCAGAAACCACCCATTTGGACAACGTATCAAATTTTAGAGAACGATTAAATAGAGCAGAAGAGATGGCTGGACCACATTTAAAAGTAAGACAGCATACAATTGAAACAGGAAGTGGATAAGAAATCACAAATTCGCAATTTTGCAATTGGGGATAAGGTATTGGTGTTACTTCCAGTAACAGTGAGCCTTTAAAAGCAAGGTTTAGTGGACCTTATCAAATGAAGAGGGAATTGAGTGAGAGGTCTATTTGATAAAGACTCTAGATAGGAAGAAATCTCACCAAGTGTGTCATGTGAATATGCTCAAAAGGTATTTTGTTCGGGAACGAAAGCAAGAGGAGAAGGTGTTAATGATTACAGCACAGAAGGAAGAACCAAGTTCAGAGCATTCTGAATTGGAAATTCACAGAGTCATAGAGATGCACAGAACGGAAACAAACCCTTCGGTCCAACCTGTCCATGCCGACCAGACATCCCAACCCAATCTAGTCCCACCTGCCAGCACCTGGCCCGTATCCCTTCAAACCCTTTCTATTCATATACCCATAAATGCCTCTTAAATGTTGCAATTGTACCAGCCTCCACCACTTCCTCTGGCAGCTCATTCCATACATGTACCATCCTCTGCGTGAAAAAGTTGCCCCGTAGGTCTCTTTTATATTTTTTCCCTCTCACCCTAAACTTATGTCCTCTAGTTCTGGACTCCCCGACCCCAGGGAAAAGACTTTGCCTATTTACCCTATCCATTACTGGCATAATTTTGTAAAATTCTATAAGGTCACCCCTCAGCCTCCAATTCTCCAGGGGGAACAGCCCCAGACTAGAGAATCCCCTAACACAATTGATCTTTTGGAACATGATGTACCCCTCGTTGCATTAGAACCAGTCTCAATACCAGAAACTTGGCTGTTCGTGCTACAGTCCCCTGAGAATCCATCACCCCCTACATTTTCCAAAACAGTATACTTGTTTGAAATGGGTATAGCCACAAAAGACTCCTGCACCAGCTGCCTACCTCTCTTACCTTTCCTGGAGTTAACCCATCTATGTGACTGTATATTTCCCCCCTTTCTATAACTTCCTCCATCACATACTGTTGCTATTGCAAATTCCTCATTGCTTCTAACTGTCTCTCCAACTGATCCATTTGATCTGACAAGATTCGCAACCAGCACCATTTATGGCAGATATAATTCACTGTAAACCTTAAATTCTCTTTAATCTCCGACATCTGACAAGAAGCGCATATCACTCTACTAAAGGCCATTTCTGGTTCTTCACAATCTACAGACCCAGAAAGTGACACCGTCTTTTTCCTCTACAAACACTGCCCTGGGTTAAATTAATAGTTATGGTTTGTATTTTAAGTTTAATCAAGACACATATCTCCAAAAACATTTAATCAAGAAAGAACCCACCCTACTCATTACTGCAAACTTTCTGTAGGTCACACTTAAAACAACAATACACTTATCTGCTTCTGTGCTGTGAACTTCACCCAACAGTTCCTCCAAGATCAGTTGTGAATTTCACTGTTTGTTAATTTTCCCAGATGCACTCCGATATCCAGCAATACATGAATTCAAACAGCAAAGGCTGTGTCAGTTTCTCTCTTTCTCTCTTTCTCTCTTTCTCTCTTTCTCTCTCCTGCACTGACCTCACCTCACCATGTGCTTCCTTTGTCTGTTCTTCACCCTTTTAAAACTACTGTTGTTTTGACTTTTTTTCCCCCAAAGTCCCAAAACAATGCAACAGCATATAAAACAGTAATTGCTGCTCCTGGAATCTGAGGAAATCATCTCCAACACCTAAAATACCTCAAAAAAGGAGCAGCTATTACAGCTAGAAATTTCTCCCCATTCCTCAAATCTTATTGGACAATGAGGAAGTCTTCAAAAATTGGGATAAACTATTGAGTTACCTTCCAACATGAAAATCGAAATGACCTGAAAGTGTTATTACTATCACATGGGGAGATATGCGGAGATAAACTGGGAAGTACTAACCTAATTGTGCACGATGTAGAGTTAGGACGTGCTGTTCTGATTAACCACATCCTTATCAGCATAACCCTCTAAAGTTGATACAGGTTCAGAAGGAGATAGAGTGCATGCTCCAAGATGGCATAATCGAAGTGAGTTACAGTGACTGGAGCTCACCCATAGTCAGGGTGCCAAAGCCAGAAGGTATCCAACTGCTATGCGTGGACTATCGCAAAGTCAATGCTGTTACAAAAACTGATGTATATCCAATTCCACGTTTGGAGGACTGTGTCAAAAAAGTGGGACAAGCAACTTACATTTCTCAGCAAAGGCAATTCCTGCTTTTATAACACCAAATGGACTATATCAGTTCAAAGTCATGCCATTTGGTATGAAAAGCGCTCCAGCCACATTTCAGAGACTGACTAATAAGGTCATTGCTGGATTACCCAGCTGTGTGGTGTATATTGATGAGATTAGATTCTCTACAGTATGGAAACAGGCCCTTCAGCCCAACAAGTTCATACCGACCCTCCGAAGAGGAACCCACCCAGAACCATTCCCCTTTCCTAAATTTACCCTGACTAATGCACCGATCACTATGGGCAATTTCGCATCGCTAATTCATCTGACCTGACATCTTTGGATTGTGGGAGGAAACCCAATCACCCAAGGTGGGAATCAAACCCAGGTCCCTGGTACTGTGAGGCAGCAGTGCTACCGTTCCGCCCATGACAACTGTGTGACTTTTAGTCACACAAGGAAGTAACATTTACATCATTTGTCGGACTTATTCAATTGAATTTGGAAGGCAGGCTTTGTGGTAAACCTGGCTAAAAGTGAATTTGCCAAAGCCCAAGTCACCTTCCTGGGCCATGCTATTGGACATGGACAAATGGATGCGAAAATGAAAGTAATTGGGGAATTTCCCATACTGTTGACGAAAAGAGCAGTATTGCGGTTACTGGGATTGGGTGGATTTTACTGCTATTTTGTGCCGAACTTTGGCTGTGTAGCTGCTCCACTCACCGAATTGTTAAAACAAGGGCAAGAAGTTTCAGTTGACAGCAGACAACCAAAAGACATTTGACTGCCTAAAAATTGGGTTAACCACTGCCCCAGTATCAACCTCACCAGATTACACGAAGCCTTTCATAGTGTAAATCAATGCCATGATATGGTTGTCGGTGCGGTGCTCCTGCAGGAGGATGACGAGGGAATAGAGAAAGATCCATCAGGTATTTTTCCAGAAAGTTGAATGTTCATCAACAGAAATATTCAACTATGGAGAAAGAGACTTTAAGCTTGGTGTTTGCAATACAACATTTCAGTGTTTATATTAGCAGTAATGCATCTGAGACAATCATATACACTGATCATACTCCATTGACATTTGTGAAAAAAAATTTAAGGATGAAAATGCCAGATTGTTTAGATGGAGCTTGTTGCTGCAGCCATTCTATTTGACAATTGTGCATGTGGTAGGTCACAAAAACGTGATTGCCGATGCGTTATTGAGACTCGAATGAGATACAGAGGTGTTTGGTGACGTGGGTGCCACAGCCTGAATTCACATGTGGTTGTCCATGTTTGCATGTTTTTAGTTAACATATGTGTGTTTATGTGTGTTTAGACTATGAATTGGCTTTTGAACAGTTTTAAAAATGAAGCCATCTTTTGGTATTGATGGTTTTATTTTAAGGGGTAGAAGTCACAAAGCTAGTCCCTTTTTTCTAAAAGCTGGACCTTTTCTCAAGGATACTATGTTTTTTTCAGAGGGGTAATAAACCACTCTTGGTGCCGATTAGACTGGTTTGGTACAGAGATTAAAGGGTATTGAGAGGTCTTTTTGTTTATATGCAAGCAGATGAGACTTCAGGCCAAAGTGGTCATGTTTTAGAAGTGACCTGTAGAATGAAAGAGCAGTTCAGTCCAGAACTAGTTAGGAATTCAGCAATGTGGAAATCAACTGCAACATTCTCTCTCTCTCTTCTTCTGCCCTTCTAACTTCAATCTGAAAGCTTTTGTTCCACTTTTTACTTTTTTTTTTAAGGAGGTTTGCTTTTTGGGACTGTTGTGTATATTTCGAACAAATCTTTATCGATGCACCATAGAAAGCATTCTATCTGGATGCATCACAGCTTAGTATGGTAACTGCTCTGCATTGGACCGCAAGAGGTTACAGAGAGGTCTGAACATAACCAAGTCCATCACAAAATCAGCCTTCCATCTATTGACTCTATCTACACTCTCTGCTGCCTTGGGAAAACAGCCAATATAACCAAAGAAGACTCCCACCCTGGTTATACTCTCTTTCATCCTCTTCCATTGGGCAGAAGTTACAAAAGATTGAAAACACCTGCCAACAGATTCAAGAAGCTTCTTCTCTGCCGATATCAGACTTATGAATGGACTTCTCATATATTCCAATTGATCTTTCTCTGCACCTTCTCTGCAGCTATAACACCATATTTTGCATTCTGTTCTATTACACTGATGTACTTATGTAAGGTATGATTTGTCTGGTTAGTATACAATACAATACTTTTTG
Source organism: Chiloscyllium plagiosum (assembly GCF_037043375.1). Taxonomy (NCBI): domain Eukaryota; kingdom Metazoa; phylum Chordata; class Chondrichthyes; order Orectolobiformes; family Hemiscylliidae; genus Chiloscyllium; species Chiloscyllium plagiosum. The sequence goes on from NW_028270156.1 coordinate 18,286,790, forward strand.
CTGTATCTCAGTACATGAGACAATAATAAATCAAACAAATCATAACAACTCTGTCCACCAGGGCCTCCAGGTGCACACAAAATAGGACCTTTTCCCTATCAAGTCTAAGAAAATGTTCGGAACCAACTTGAGCAGCTTCAGACTCATGGTGGCTGCCCAGCCTTTTAAAGATGGCAGTGGCGTCAAGGATGCCAGTCCATCCCAGGGGATCCATGCAGTGCCAATGTGTCCCAGGTACAATGACTGGGCGAGAATCAGATGAGGGGATTGCTATTGGGATGGGATAGGTAGTTGATGAGGCAAGGTGTGACAAGGAAACGCGCTTGGCCTGTTGGCAAGAAACACTTTATGAAGCTCAAAGCTTGACAGAATGAACAAAGAACGTAAGATTTAACCCTTCATATTTTGAGCACACTGAAGCTCTTTTTAGACTGTGGTGACGTATATCTGTCAATTCAGCTATGGTGCCGTTGGTGCTCTCAAATCATAAGGTTCTTGGCTCAAATTCCTTCTAATATCGAAGCCAATTCTTCTCGAGCACAAATCTCAAAGCTGGTGCTTTCATGCAAAACAAGGAAGTGTTGTGCTATCGGGAGTGGGGGGGGGGGGGGGGGGGGGGGGGTTGGGGTGGGGCTTCCTCTCAGAAGAAGTGGTAAAAAGCGCCCCCTTCTGTTTGTTTGGGTGGATGTAAAGATCCCATGCAACTCTTGGACAGAAGATCAGCGTTGCCCTGATCAATAATTATCCTTCAGTCAACACCATAAAAATATGATCCGAACTTTATCACACTGCTGTTTATTACTGTTTGTCCTACATTATAATTGTGACTACATTTGGGATATCTGGTGGTTGATATTAAAATTACATAGATATAAGTCTTCAATTCTCATGCCGACCAGAATGGTTTAATTATTTTCATATAATCGTAGGAATTACTGTGCAGTCAAAGATATTTGAAATACTGCCTCTGCATTTTACAATACTTATACCATTCACAAATATTGATGGCTTTCTCAAGTTCTTTAATTTGTTTAGCTTGAGAATTTAACACAAGTAAAATCATAATTTTTTGGAGAATAACCTGTACTTTCTTCAGAATACTTTCTTCTGTTTTTAATAGAATCCTGACAGTGTGGAAGCAGGCCATTCAGTCTAATCAAGTCTACAATGACCCTCTGAAGAGCATCCTACCCTACTAACCTATTCCCACCCTGCATTCCCCATGGCTAACCCACCTAGCCTGCACATCTTTGGATTGTGGGAGGAAACTGCAGCACCTGGAGGAAACCCACGCAGACACAGGGAGAATGTGCAAATTCCACACAGTCAGTCACCCATGTCCCTGGTGCCGTGAGGCAGCAGTGTGAACCACTGAGCAACCCTGTGCTGCCCTTTCCTTGTAAAGCTGTAAATGATAAGCATATTAACTATTTAATACTGCATGAAGATCAACAGACATAGAGGCTCCACAGTTCATCTCAGGCAGAGCAGCCTATTACTTCCCTGGTGTTTTATTTAGGATCGATCAAATAAGAAACCTTTTTCTCACTTCTCTTGCCTCTCAGACTCCCACACTATCAGATGATTGACTGTGCATCAGAGTTGATAAAACAATGAAAACTAAAGCTGCAGACAATAGTAATTGTGTAGCCTTGATGCCTTTCTAAGAAAGACATTCATGATGAAGTTAATAGATTCACAGAAATAGTAATGAAGAATAATGTGCCAAATCCTATTCTCTCACTGACAACTACATCTCTCTTCGTGGCACTTGTCTGAGAATAAACCCGTCTTTAAACACCCTTAGTGCCACATACGATACTGACATGAGCTTCCAAAATCATTTAGCTCATGTCACTGAGGCTGCCTACTTCTGCCTCCAGAATATTGCTTCACTTGGCCCTGTCTCAGTTCATCTGCTGTTGAACGCTCATTCATTTCTTCTTTATGCTATCCCCAGACTACTCCTTTGATTAGACTAGCAGCAGTATATGGAGTCCTGGTCACCATATGTATGAAAAAAAATAAAAGGAAACTCTGGAGAGAGTGCAGAGAAGATGTATAGGTATGATACCAGAAAGTCAAGGAATGTGTATCAGGAAAGAATTGATAGGCTGGGTCTTCATTCCCTTGACAAAGGAAAGCTGAGGGTGTGACCCATTAGCATCTTTTAAATTACACAGGGTTTTGATTGAGTGGATACATTGCTCTTGTGAGAAAAGGCATAACCAGAAACCATCGTAATGGGACAGTCACCATGAAATGCAACAGGGAAATTACAAGAAACCTCTTTTTCAGGAGAGTGATAAGAGTGTGGAAATCATTACCACAGCAAGTGATTAAAACTAATGGGAAGGCCAAATTCAAGATAATGCTAGACAAGTGCATTGGGGAGAAAGGAAGAAAGGGCTGTGTTTGTTGATTCAGTGAGGAATTGGTGAAAGAAGGATTGAACAGAGCACAAATAGTGCTCTGTTTTGTGTTTGTGCCACATATCCTAACTAATGCTATCTGAGGAGGACGCAGAGTCTGCAAATGGATTTGGATATGGGTCAAATGTGTGGACAAATATTCATCATATGCAGTATAATATAGATAGGCGTGAGGCCGTCCTCTTCAGCAGGAAGAAAAGCAAAGCAGGACATTTTTGTAAATGGAGAGTGACTGCAGAATGCTTCAGTACAGAGGGATCTAAGTGCCCATGTAAACAAAATACAAAAGGTTGCATGTAACTCCAGCCAATAATTAGGAGGTCAAATGGAATGCTGGCTTTTATTGAAGATGAATGGAGCATAAAAGTAAGCAGGTTTTATTTTAAATGGCTAACTACTGAGATCACCAAGAATACAGTGCTTAGTAGGCACATCTTTATTTATGTAGGGATATAATTACACTGGAAATAGTCATGTAGGTTTGCTCGGCTGATTTCTGGATGAAAAGAGACACTCTCTTTTCATTTATTCTCAGGATGTCGGCATCACTGTCTAGGTCAGCATTTGTTGTATTTATTGAGGTATCTTATGAGTTGGGTTGGGTCTCTATCCATTGAAGAATGAAAGGTGATCTTGTTGAAACATACAAGGATCTGAAGGGACTCGAGTCAGTTGAATGTTTCCATTTAATTATTGCAAATTGTCATTCCTTGTGCTAGATTGGGTAATTATCTTTATTTTGCAGGTTGGGACTGTTCCCTCTGAAGAGCTGCATGGTTGATTTGGTAGGAAAGCAACAACTATGTTCTGGCTGCAGTCTGACTTTGCTACTGATATCAAGAAGGTGGCTCCTGCTTGATAGAAACACCCCCTACTCAGCATCACTAATTTGGAGCCAAACCCATTTCCTGCCTAATTAAGACATTTTTACAAATACAAAGGTGGATGATACATCTGTGTGTCAGAGGCTGGACCCAGAATTCATTTTGGGATTGGCTCCTGATCCTGCTTTGCAAATCTGACCTGATGTTTCAGGATTGTGACCTTTCATCTGTGAACTGGGGAAAAAGAGTTTAGACTGGAAAAGAACACATTTTTGAGGCATTACAGAACTAAAACATCAATGGATTAACCGTTGTTCTCTATTCCAACCTGATTTGACCTCAATTCCGTTTGCCACGTTATAGCTACCTCGTGGAATGCAAGTGAGGCTAGGCCAAGTCTGAAGTTGTGTTTGGTCACCTATTAACAATATGCCTAGTATGTTGAAGTCCATATAATTAGCTTGAAACAGGCAAAAGAATTTTCATTCAATTTTGACTAAAGGGTTCACTATTAGATGACCAGGCTATAGGGATCAATATATATAGATAATGTTGCCTACTGTGAATTAAGAACCATAAAATACTCTCAGATGTACTAATAAATTTGCATTGTCCAACATGTACCAGAAGCAGGTGGTGATGGTGAATTTAAAATACAGGTTAACCTAACAGTCAATGAGTCAGCTGTGCAGAAGACTGATTCCAGTCAATTCTTACAGTCATAGAACATAAAACATTACAGAACAGTAGAGGCCCTTCAGCCCACAATGTTGTGTGAGATTTTATCGTCATCAAGATCACCCGAACCTACACACCTCTCAATTTACTGCCATCCATATACTTATCCAGTAGTCGCTTAAATGTCCCTCATGCCTCTGACTCTACTACACCGCTGGCAATGCATTCCACGTACCCACCATTCTCTGTGTAAAGAACGTAACTCTGACATCTCCCTTATACTTTCCACCAATAACCTTAAAATTATGATCCCTTGTGACAACCATTTCTGCCCTGGGGAAAAGTCTCTGGCTATCTACTCTATCTATGCCTCTCATTACCTTGTTAACCTCTATCAAATCACCTCTCTTCCTTCTTCTCTCTGGTGTGAAAAGCCCTAGCTCACTCAACCTCCCTTCAAAAGACAAGCCCTTCAATCCAGGTAGCATCCTGGTAAATCTCCTCTGCACCTCTTTAAAGCGTCTGCATTCCTTCCTATAATGGAACTTCTGACAGCATCAGTGTTTTATATTGTAACTTTGATGATTGCATTACATCTTTTTAAAATCTGCCAACGTTCAAAATACATTTATGTTCCAGTGGTTCTACATATTCTCAGCAAACACTTTGACTCAGTCAGTCTGTCATCATGATAATGTCGAACTCCAGTAAGGATTTTATTTGGTTTTGAGTAGGTCTTTGGTTCTCACTGTTAAGGTCCTTTTGAGCGCTTGAACACTGTACATCATTAAAGCTGCATGTCCCGTTTTTAATGCTTTATAAGGATCTGGTGTAAATTACTGCTCATGGCTCTCACAAGGAATACTGTAACCTGGCAACAGATTACAAAGTGTTCCTTGCACTACTCAGAGATGTCAACTGGTGAAGCATTTCAGTTCGTGAGGTACCAGATGGTACAATGCGTGTTCTAATATGGTACCAATTCCAGGGAGACAGACCTGTACCTTTATGAAAACTGTAATATGTCATGACATGTGACATTCTGGTACAAGGGTACCTGCTTCAATGTCACCCTCTCATTTTCTTTCATTGAATATGCTCAAAAACATTTGTAAACTGTGTGAATAAATACACCTATTTCTCTATTTTGGACAAACCTACTAAGCCTGCTAATTTGCAAATCAATATTGCTACCATTTATAATGTTAAAATATCATATAACACCATATCGGATCTTAGTTTTGAACATCAGATTGTGTAGGTCACAGCAAAAAAGAAACATATAGCCCCAGCTTCTTTACCACTGGGAATCAATGTAACAAGACAAAGATTAATCCTTAAAGAAAATACAGTGATAATTGAGGGCACATGAACATTCAGACGCTGGTGCATGCCTTCATATGATTTATTCTATTGGACTTTCTTTTGTCTCTCCTTAAGCTTAATTCTTTTTGTGATGGTGAAATAGTGTGGGAATGTAACAGGGCGTCTGAGATCTGTGTATACAGTGAGATCAACAATGTGGCCAATAGCAGCATATCTAACTGTAGAGCTTGGTTAGCCTGATTAGCTGAATGGCTAGTGAGTGATACACAGTGAGACCAACAGTGTAGGTTCATTTCCTAAACCAGCTGAGATTACCATGGGTAGTCATAGAGTCTTCTTTATCTCTCCCCTCAGTGAGGTTTGATGGTCCTCAGGTTAAATCATTACCAGTTGTCTCTGTCTAATAAGAGAGTAGCTTTATGGTCCACTGTGACGGTATGGTGATTTCATTTTATCTTCTAAATTAAAAATTGAGCAACACAGAGAAACACGACTGATAAAGAGGGTGAATTAAAGTCAAGTCAGACACAAGGGGCGGCACGGTGGCACAGTGGTTAGCACTGCTGCCTCACAGCGCCAGAGACCTGGGTTCAGTTCCCGCCTCAGGCGACTGACTGTGTGGAGTTTGCACGTTCTCCCCGTGTCTGCGTGCCTCTGGGTGCTCTGGTTTCCTCCCACAGTCCAAAGATGTGCAGGTCAGGTGAATTGGCCATACTAAATTTCCCGTAGTGTTGGGTGAGGGGTATGGGTGGGTTGCGCTTCGGCGGGTCGGTGTGGACTTGTTGGGCCGAAGGGCCTGTTCCACACTGTAAAGTAATCTAATCTAAAACAAAGTTTATTTTCAAAATACACAGTTTAAAATTTTGACCCATAAATTATAGAAGAACAAATTGATGAGTAACTTAAAATCTTGCAATGCATATGTGCTTAATTTATTTGGGTCATGATTAGGCTGACATTGTGGCTCAGTGGTTAGCATTGCTGCCTCACAGCACGAGGGAGCTGGTTTCAATCCCAGCCTCAGGTGACTGTTTGTGTGGAGTTTGCACATTCTCCCTGTGTCTGTGTGGGTTTCCTCCAGGTGCACTGGTTTCCTCAAACAGGCTAAAGTTTGCAGGTGAGGCAAATTGGCCATGCTAAATTGTCCATAGTGTTCAGGGATGCATAGGTTAGGTGCATTAGTCAGGGGTAAATGTAGAGTAATAGGGGCATTGGTCTGAATGGGATATTCTTCAAAGGGTTGGTGTGGACTTGTTGGGCCTGTTTCCATACTGTAGGAATTCCATTAAAAAAGTGGTTACAGATTTAATGTGCTCACAGACCTAAGGTAATGACAGGAAATTATTACAAACTTAACAGGCTGAGGAGGAATAGAAGAGATAATAAAAAGGGCTCCATAGTTATTCTTCTTCCAGCAAGTAAATGCTTCAATAATATCTAGCATCTGAATGTGCAAATACATTGGCAGTAATTAGTCATTCAAGAACATGAATACATCTGCTCCTTTTACAAAAGCATTTTCTAATGCTCATCTTATTTTTTTTTCAGTCTTTTATAACCTCTTTAAGGGAATTGATTCAATTTGCTGAAGAAGGCTCACCGAAACGTTAACTCAGCTTTCTCTCCATTGATGCTGCCAGACCTGCTGAGTTTCTTGAACTATTTCTGTTTTGGGTTCAGATTTCCATATGAAGTCTATGGGGTGAATTTGTATTTGCAGAATTATACTTACAGATATATCTATTTTTCTCAAAAAATACACAACCATTAGGCAGTCAATGCAGACAGTCAATCCATATAATATTTTGCAAATTCCACTTCCGAAATAGAACCAGTCTGAGTTAAGAATGGGATAAAGACAAACTCTGACTTCACACCTTTAATGCATTGTCTGAGCTGAGATGTCACCTTTTTTTTTAAAATAAAACCTTATCTTATCTTGAGAATGTGACTTAAAAGAAGTTCCTGGATTTACATATTAATGAACCGAAACCTGTAACCCATTCTAAAGGATGAAAGACTTAACAACAATCAAGGTTTGTCAAATATATCATTTCACTAGCTTGAAACTGCAATCTTTTGCTATAAATTCTGTATCTTATGATCCCGCTCCACAGCTACCTGATAAAGGAGCATCGCTCTGAAAGCTAGTACTTCCAAATAAACCTGTTGGACTATAACGTGGTGTTGTGTGATTTGTAACTTTATCCACCCCAGTCCAACACCAGCACCTCCACACCACATCATTCAGATAGGTTTAAGAAAGACAGAACAAAGAGACATTAATGTTTCTAACATCTTTAAAAAAAAACAATTTACCACCTGAAGGAATGAACCTCCACCATTTACCCCTGAACCAGAGAATTGATTTCTATTTCATTAGCATTAATTAGCTTGTTGTCAAAGGTACTTTTGCTGTTAATTATCAGATTTAACTTACAATTGTGTGTTTAATAGGCAATTAACTTGCAAAATTCAGCAAGTTCTGAAAAAAATCTACTGAGGATTAGGTGCAATTTGTGCAAAACTAAAGGTGAAGGGAGTTAAATCAACCAACACATTCTGGAGACTTGAAATACTCGTCATACCTCTTTATCTGTTGAACTTTCTGGCAATTTGCACATTAATAATGACATGCATTGGTAGCATATCATACATAATCCCAAGGGAAGTGAGAGAACAGTTTTGAATGAAATGAAACTTTCACCACACTTCAGAAATCATTACACTCACCTATAATGCAGCTCCATATCACTCACTCTCAAAATCAAGACAATGGAAAGCTTTAATTTTGTTTGATTAATAGATTAAGATTAAGATCATGAGTACAACTGCAAAACACACATTGCCTATGGACAAATGACTTTTTACTTAATTCTTTATTTTTCTACGTTGTACATTTGTATCTAACATGATGCCAGGAATAATGATGTGTACACTTTTCACTCCACTCATGTATCCCTATACTTTAATACATGTGACAATAAATTTTAATACTAATTCAAATTCCAATAGGACATAGCTCTAGGAACATTATTTCAGTTTGATAAATGTCCTCTAATCTGTTTCTTTTTCAAAAAAGAGACTACAGCAGAGTGCAAATAACTCCTAGGTCACCAATTTACTGTCTCCCTCCCCATTGGCCAGGATCACTGTTCAGAAATGAACAAAGTTAAAAATCACACAACACCAGGTTATAGTCCAACAGGTTTAATTGGAAGCATTAGCTTTCGGAGCGACGCTCCTTCATCAGGTGGTAGGAGCACCTGTGGTAGCTGAAACTGAGTTAATGTCTCATGTCCTTTGAATATGAAGGCTGGTGGGGGGGGGGAAAGTGCGGTCCCTATTATATCTGCAACCTTTAGCAGGTTGCTAGCACGAAACATATCTTCCAATTTCTTCCCGTGTCAGTATTTTGAGGGGACTGTTTCCTCTGTGACACCCTGGCCCATGGCCCTACCAAAACCCCACACTTCTCATGGCACCTTTCCATTCAGTGCCTTTTTACTTTGGTCCTCTTCATTGTCTGAATCTCAAACATTCCTTCCAGGTTTCGTGGCAGTTTACTTGTATTTCTGTCAACCTAACCTGCTGTATTGACTACCTCCAATGAAGCCTCCTCTACACTGTGGGAATACCATGCACAATTTAGTGGCTGCTTTGCACAAGATCTTCACCCAGTGTACAAGCATAACCCTGACCTTATGGTCACTTGCTATTTCAATACATCGCCTTGCTCCCACACTCACAATTTTCATCCGAGGTCTGAGGCAGTGCTCCACTGAAGTTCAATGCAAGCTGGAGGGTCTACACTTCATCTTCCATTTCGGCACTTTGCAGCTACAGGACTCAACACTGAACTCAACGAATTCAGACCATGAGTCCTCCATTACATTTTGTCTGCCGTCTCCACCAGCCTCGAGGCTCTGCTTTTCTTGGCTTTATTTTCAGCAGAGATGACCTACATTCTGATATTAGTGCCAGCTCTGAATTTTTCTGTTCTGTATACAAGAGAAACCTCAATTATCCGAATACCAAGTATCTGAAAGTCGGATTATCTGAAGGAGACCTAGAGGTCCCAATAGAAACATTACATCAAAGACGTGTTTCCAATAGTGATCGCGTCTTTTGTTCACAGTGATTAAACAGGCAATGTCTCCAAATGACTGAGTGCTCACCCTCTCTCTCTCCCCACACTTTCCCTGGAGTTCTACAGAGGGGTGAACCACTCCCCCCTTCCCCAGATAATCTGACCAACATTGTCCTGTACAGGGCAGAGGTGGAACCTGTCAAAAAGGTGCAGTAAAAAGTTGTGTGTGTGCTATTTGGAGACTTACCCTACAAAGGCGGCAGCAGCAGCAGCAGCAGTGTTGTTGTTGTTGTTGTTGTTGTTGTTGGTGGTGGTGTACAGTCCGGCTGCCCCGGAGAGGGGGGGGGGGGGGGGGGGTGGGGGTGGACAGGGGTTCCCCTGTATAAGTATTACCACTTCCTTTTCCATTGGTCATCTCTAATCTAGCTAACCCTTGACCTGATCTTCATGTTCTGTCACTTCCTACTCTCACCTCTCTCTACCGTATAAAACACATTACTTTTCCACTTCTCTCAAAAATTCTGAAGAAGAACAACATTACTCTTGAAAAGTTAACTCTTTTAACTGCTCGACCTGCTGATTTTTATTTTCAATGTGTTCTCACTTTTTTTCAGACTTCCAGCATCTGCAGTGTTTTGCTTTGTTTTTAATCATATAGGTCCTTTTCTCATCCTTATTTTTATCTGGATAATGTGGTGAGTTTTATTTTATTCATTCTTGGGATCTGGGCATCGCTGGCTGGGCCAACATTTATTGCCCATCTCTAGTTGCCCTCGAGAAGGTTGCCCTTCTTGTTGGCTGCAGTCCGTCTGCTGTGGGTTGACCCACAGTGCTATTAGGGAGGGAATTGAAGCACTATTTACAATTCAACTACATCATTACAAAAGTTTGCGTAAAATGAAAACTGTCCAGTAAGCATTCACTGAGAAAAAGACATTCTTCTAACATGACAGCAATACTTTTGTAATAGCAATTGAATACAGAAACATTACAAAATACTATCCGGGCTGCATGAGAATGAATCATTGATGTAGGAATTCCTGCTTCAGCGTTTTAAAGGAGATGGTTGAGTGTTACTTAATATTTCTGAGAGTTATAAAGCAAAGCATACTGTTTGACTCCCTCTGCAATCCTCCCTTCCCCCACCCTCACATCCAATTTACTGTTCCTTTGCTTTGATGCTGAAGTACGTTCTTGAACTCACACATACACATCAAGCCGTGGAAGGCAATAACAGAATCAATAATCCAGACAATCAACTGTGAAGTGCAATTGTGATACTGATGCAATGCAGTAGAGCAGAGGAAAGCTATCAATTTAACAATTTTTCTGAAGAATAATGTCATTCAGCTGAAGACAAGCTGGGTTTATTGAGCAAGCTTGGGATGAAATAAGTAGTTAAGAGATTGACTATGTTGATGTAATGACCACTTCAATGTCCCCCCATCCCTGTAGAAATGCCTGGTGTGGCAGAAATAGATGGTGATATTGAAATGCTGGAGGAGCAGGAATGAATAGAATATGAAAGAAAACACATAGTTTTTACATAGTATGCAAAACGGGTGATAGAAACTGGGCAGCCTGTGTTACAACCCATCAAAAGGGAAGTCACCAATACATGCCAAGCTATAAATATATGGGCTAACAAGTCATTCCAACCAATATTCTATTTCTTTCATCCAAGAAGAGATTGAGAAATAGCGATTACAGAATTCCCTCCTTAATAGAATTGTCTACCCACAGTGCAACGTTTCAAGCTCACTACCTTCTCAAGGGCAAATAGAGAGGGACAATAAATGTTGCCTAGCTAGCAGTGCCCACATTCTGTGAGAGAATGAAAAAGAAATTCATTAGCCACAGAAAAATTCCAGAATAGATGAGAGTTGAATTATCCTTTGTTTTGGTAGAAATATTTAATGTTCACAAGTCCATTGAAGATTGAAGTACAGACAGTTGAATCTGACAATGTCTAGATTAGAGTGGTGCTGGAAAAGCACAGCAGTTCAGGCAGCATCTGAGGAGCAGGAGAATCAACATTTATCTCCCCACTCTGCAGGCACCTTGCCTCTATTCCTGATGAAGGGCTTTTGCCCGAAACATCGATTTTTCTGCTCCACAGATGCTGCCTGACCTGCTGTGTTTTTCCAGCACTACTCTAATCTAGACTCTGGTTTCCAACATCGGCAGTCCTTGTTTTTACCTAGTTGAATCTGATAGTCCTTTGTCGAAGTTCAAGTTGTGTTCACTTTGGTGGAGTGATTCGTGCCATGGTGTTGAGTTTTCTCACCATATCTTACCAAATCTGCCACATGAATAGACATAGGTAAAAACAATGACTGCAGATGCTGGAAACCAGATTCTGGATTAGTGGTGCTGGAAGAGCACAGCAGTTCAGGCAGCATCTGAGGAGCAGTAAAATCGATGTTTCGGGCAAAAGCCTTTCATCAGGGATAAAGGCAGAGTGCCTGAAGCATAGAGAGATAAGCTAGAGGAGGGTGAGGATGGGGAGAAAGTAGCATAGAGTACAATGGGTGGGTGGGGGAGGGGTTGAAGGTGATAGGTCAGGGAGGAGGGTGGAGTGGATAGGTGGAAAAGAAGATAGGCAGGTAGGACAAGTCATGGTGCAGTGGATAGACATTTCAGCCCTTGTGGCAGAAGTCATGCTGGGTTTCCACCCCCTTCCATGTGCCAAACCTGGAGCAGCTTACCACTCAGTGGTGGAGCTCCCTAAGATTAGCTTCCCTTGTGTAACACCATGTTCTAAAGCCTACTGAGGATCTATGGAAGTGTAGCCACTCAAAGGTTGCCCTGGTCACCTGTGGAATGAATTAGGAGTGACCAGCCACCATAATGGAGAAGCTAGATTAGTTGTTTATTTAACAAACCTTTCTATTTTTTGTTCACACAGTTGTCTCTGGTTCTGTTATTGCTCTAGATGTTGAATTATGCCTTTACAGCAAAACGTTGATGGAGCACAGAGTACGACAAGTGCCAAATATTTCATGTGGGAGCATGACATCAGCTCACTCCGACAATCCCCTCTCTCCATCTTTGCCAACTTTTGGCTGGTGGGTGTAGCCAGGAGCATACAACTTAGGATGCTGCCTGAGGTGATGGTGACTTAGAGATGTGACATAGAGAGACAGTCAATGCTGCAGGGTGATGGGGGAGCAGGGGCCCTGCATGGAAGAAAATGTTGTTCCCGTGTGACTGGTTACAGATGCAGATCCCTCCCTCACAAGTCGGCTTACGTTATCCACCCCTTGCGACACCCTTCACGGTCGTTCTTCTCGACGTTGCGTACTATCCATGCACTGAGCGAGTGATCCTGTGCCAGTGGCTTCCAGCCTTGGCTTTAAGATGGCCCTGAGATACCCACTATCACCCTCTCGATTCTCTGTGCCAATTTCATCAACCCTACAGATATCCTGAGGTCATCAACTACAACTGTTTACTTGCCACATCCCTCCAGATTCTCTCCCCCTTAATTTTGGCAAATGGAGAGAACAGGCTGACCGTGGGCTACCCCTTTGAGAGACCTGACCTGCCAACAATGATCCTCACCTGCTCAGACTTGTGGACAAACGTTTCCCCAATCGAACTATGCATGACCCTTGAACTGACCACGATGGAATCAAAGGTTTGACCGTGACCCACTCCTAGGAGCACAGAGGCACATGCAATGCCACACAACCAGATGATGACTGGGGCTGAAAATGTGTTGCTGGAAAAGCGCAGCAGCTCAGGCAACATCCAAGGAGCAGGAGAATGGACATTTCGGGCATGAGTCCTTCTTCAGGAATCCTGAAGAAGGGCTCATGCCCGAAACGTCGATTCTCCTGCTCCTTGGATGCTGCCTGACCTGCTGCGCTTTTCCAGCAACATATTTTCAGCTCTGATCTCCAGCATCTGCAGTCCTCACTTTCGCCCAGATGATGACTGGCATCTGGAACTGATGTTGGTGGCTGCCCATACCCAATTGTGTTGGGCCCACTGTCTGACAGACTTCACTGTGGGCTAGCACTGCTACCTTCACAGCCCCCCACCAACCCAACCTCCACTCCCGGCTCCACACCCCCCACCAACCCAACCGCCACTCCCGGCACCTTCCCCTGCAACCGCAGGAGGTGCAAGACTTGCGCCCACACCTCCCCCCTCACCTCCCTCCAAGGCCCCAAAGGAAACTTCCATATCCGCCACAGATTCACCTGCACCTCCACACACATCATCTATTGCATCCTCTGCACCCGATGTGGCCTCCTCTATATTGGGGAGACAGGCCGGCTACTTGCGGAGCGTTTCAGAGAACACCTCTGGGACACCCGGACCAACCAACCCAACCACCCTGTGGCTCAACACTTCAACTCCCCCTCCCACTCCACCAAGGATATGCAGGTGTTTGGACTCCTCCATCGCCAGACCACAACAACACAACGGTTGGAGGAAGAGCGCCTCATCTTCCGCCTAGGAACCCTCCAACCACAAGGGATGAACTCGGATTTCACCAGTTTCCTCATTTCCCCTCCCCCCACCTTGTCTCAGTCAAATCCATCGAATTCAGCACCGCCTTCCTAACCTGCAATCTTCTTCCTGACCTCTCCGCCCCCACCCCAGTCTGACCTATCACCCTCACCTTGACCTCTTTCCACCTATCACATTTCCGACGCCCCTCCCCCAAGTCCCTCCTCCCTACCTTTTATCTTAGCCTGCTGGACAAACTTTCCTCATTCCTGAAGAAGGGCTTATGCCCGAAACGTCGATTCTCCTGTTCCCTGGATGCTGCCTGACCTGCTGCGCTTTACCAGCAACACATTTTCAGCTACCTTCACAGCATCAGGGACTCAGGTTCAATTCCAGCCATGGGTAGCTATCTTTATGGAGTTAGCATGTTCGCCCCAAGTCTGTGTGGGTTTCTATTGGGTGCTCTGGTTTCCTCCCACAGTCCAAAGATGTGTAGGTTAGGTGAGCTGGCCATGCTAAATTGTCCTATCATGCCCAGTGATGTGCAGGTTAGGTGGGTTAGCCATGGGAAATGTGGGATTTTGAGATGCAGCAGGTGTCTGAGTCTGGGTGGGTGGTCTTCGGATGTTTGATGCGGACTTGATTGGCTAAATGACCTCTTTTCACTTTGTAGGGATTCTATGACTGTGTGAAAACTGTCAATGAAGGCATGGCACAGCAAGGCGTGCTTACTGTGGGCAGGTTGGTGGGCAGAAGGTGATTGCACACTGAGGAAACAAGTGAGCAGACCTCATAGGCAGCCACATTACCAAATGAGGCCTTGACCCTGTATGGTACCTGTCCTTATACAGTGCTGGTTGCCGGAGTATTCTGCTGGGTGACTTTGTCCTTCCATAGTGCTGGTGTGTTGGAGTTTGGTAGGTTGGTTGTGATGTCTCCCTGAAAGTGGAGTGTATGTGTGGCTAGTGCTGGTAGATCATACCCCAATCTGTGGTTTGACTGTGGGCAATGTGTTCTTTTTTGAGCAAGTGACAAGTTGAGCCCACCAAGAACCTGCTCATGGCCAGTTTGTGTGGTGAACTTGTTGAGATCACAATCCGTGATGAGTTGGATTGTTAACAAAGAATTTAACAAGTAATAACGAGCACCAATCAGAAACTCATTACTGCCTGATGATAATCTTCCACAGCACTTGAGAAAAGTGGATAAGATACGTCAAGACAATCTCAAAATTAGGAAGAGCCTTGCTGAACATCTTACCTGATTCTTGCCCTAAACCACGTTGCTCAGAATCTAGTAGGTGTCCACTCAGAAAGACTTGACTTGATCCAACATCTGTGCTAACTCAGTTCCAACATGATCACGACTTAATTGCAACATTTGATTTCTTATCATGGCATTTTATTCTTCTGCATTGTCAAATGTGTATGGAGCTATGATGTGCCGGTAGCACAGTGCTGGTATTGCTGGACACAGAGCTCACAATAAAAGGTTCAAAGTTCAACATGGCAGCTGGTCAAATTTAAATTCAGTTCATAAGGAAATAATACAGTTCTTGTTTTGCCTCAGCTTCATTGGTGTCCCTCAGGAACTATACCATGGATGTTGGATTTGAATTGTGCTCCGACAACATATGATGGTCTGACTTTCAATGGCTGCCACCACCATGCAAAACCCCTTTCCATCTCTTTCTGGCTTTGGTTGCTAATTGTAAGTTGAGTGACATCAAATCCAACAATATTACCTCACCATGTAGTGTTGGTCACCATCATTATTAAACAATAAGCTTGATATGAAGGCAATGAGTGCACTGCATTAAGTCATACACTCACTGTATGATGCAATTGCATGTAAGTATATTGTCGGTGCTTTGGTCATTGTGACCAGCTTATGTATTAAAGATACTTCAACCACGTGTGCTTATCGGTGATGCAGACAAAGAGACACAGAATTTGGTTTGCAGTTAACTTGTATTTATGATTAAAAATGTCATGTTAGAATTTCCCAAATACCCAAAATATGTACTGTCTATCTAGCTCTTTCTATGTGAGAAAGGATATTATCCACACCAATCCATCCTGGGCCATTGGAATCTCCTTCCTTTCTTATGTAAGGATGGCAATCTTCCACAAAGCGGCATCTCAGAGGTCAGGACAGATCTTCTCCTGGGTATTCTTGGGTTGTCTCTTTGGATTCAGCTACAAATCTTGCTTCGCGTCTTCATCGAATCATCACTGAGGGAGTGGCATCCATGATTGTGTGTTCTTATCCCCACCTTGCAATGGACTTCCCAGAGTGTTGGGTGGCCTTTCGCAAATGGGATCATGAACTGGGTTCAAATCATTTGATGGGGTTGTAGAAGTACCCTTCACTGTTTCCATTCTGGGAGGGGTAACATGCACATACTCAGTCAAGGTGTCAGGAAGTCTGATCAACACTTCTCCAATGCACAACTCTTGGGCAGATAGTAACTGGTTCTCCTTGAAACTTTGTGACCTCTTAGATCTGCTATCCTCTGGAGACTATATCTGCTGGTTGCTGTTTAATTTAGCTTGGTCAATTTTCTGTCAGACCTGATCTCTCCTGGTTCAATTTAGAATGTCCAATGTTGGACCAGTGGTAGCTTGACCATAGGTATCTTGCAGTCAGGTTAACCATGCATCTTCAGTTTAATAGTGCAGTGAAGTCACTGCCTTTGTGCAGAAAATTTGGCAGCTTACAATTAATACTTCAATGTCATGTGCTACACCACATCTCTGAAACTAATGGTCTGTAACTCTCAAGTAGTAAAGCTAATGCCAGAAGTAATTTTCAGGTCATAAATGAAATCTAAATAATTATTTTACACTTACGAATCAATGATACTGATTTGAAAAGATGTATTAAAGTTGCAAGTGACAGAAAAGCATGATTGGTAACAAATTTACACCCATATTGCGGTAGAGAGCTCCAGCATTCACAAAATGGTCAACTGACTAATTCTAATGAGACAGTGTAGGCAAATAGGTTGAGAAGTGTTTCAGCTAAGGTTGAGGAATCCATTGGTAGAGTTCTGTTTCTTATGAAATTGGTAACTTAGTCAGAAGTCACATGAAACTAGGTTATGGTGCAGCAGGTTTTTACCTGATGCAGGGGCAGCGCACCAAAAGCACAGGTTTATTTGAAACCATAAGCTTTCGGAGCGCTGCCCCTTGGTCTGGTGGAAACCAGTTGGACTATAACCTGGTGTCATGTGACTTCTGATCTTGTCCACCCCAGTCCAACACCAGCACTTCCACACCTTGGTAACTCCGTGACAATTTTACTAAAATTACTCTCGCCACCTACAAGTTTTGCTAAACAAAAAATAACAAAAGGACTGTGGATGCTGGAAGCCAGAAACAAAAACAAAATTTGAATTTTTCCAGCAATTTCTGTTTTTATTGAAAATTGTGCTGTTTTTAATATTTGTGTACAGTTGATCATAATGTTGCTTATTTCAAAAAGTGCATTTTAAATTGCCATGTGAGTTTTAATTAGAAGCAGCAAGGTCATTCTGATAACCTATTTGAGGTAAGGATCACTTAGGAGCATAGACCTTCTTCAAAGTTATCAAAAAATTTTACTTATAATTTTTCTTTTCGGAAATGCATTTAGTCCTGTCGTATTGAAAACTGCACACAGCTCCCCTGATAGTTTTCAAATACAATGGATAGAATTTTAAAGTCTGAATTGAGAAAGAACTTTTGGATTTTTAAGAGCTCCAGAGGACAATTCTTCCCTTCACTTAGATGAATGATATAATAGTGTTCCTTTGGGATTCTACTGGAAGAGTACACTTGGATGTGTCTGTGAAAGGCATGAATTAGCAAGAGTGCAATATGTATCATTCAATAATTTGATTTAAGTTGATTATGGTATGAAGAAAAGCTATCCATATATATTAACCACATTGTAATGGACACTCTGTCTATACACTATTCAATTTTATGCTGCAGCATTGATAGCTTCAATTTATAAACCTCTAAATTATATTCCCAACTCCATAAGCATCAGTGCTCATTGCTGTCAATGGAGAAGAATGCACTTTTAGCTGCATTGGAGAATGCTAGCAATAAAAATGATTTAAATGTAATGCCTTATATATTTTATATCACCACCTAATGTGTTTTTAAAGGACAAATCCACCAAGCATACCTCGAGCTTGGACTTAAATTAAGGGAAATTATTTAAGTATTCATATTTGGCTTTTTATAAGAAAATTCTAATCAATATAAAATCAATTTAACTTTGGTAAACTCAGCATAATTTATAAATCCTCCCAGTTATTCCGACATTGAAAACAACACAGTACTCCAAGAGCAAAATGACCTTCATACAGGCACCGTGCACAGCTTGGAAGAGAAGACAAAAAACAGACGCTTTCACTCTGCCAGTAGTTCGCACTTAAAAGGACCCTTTTTTTTAACAAGCTGGCTCTAAGAATTACAAGGTAATGTGAGAAAAATCACTTGACACATCTCAATAGTTCACAAAATTACCTCGTTTTGACATTTCCTTTCTTATTTCCCAGGTTTTTAATGTCTATTACTCTACCAGGAGATGAAATGACTGACCTCCACAATCACAACCATCTTCTTTTGTGCTGAGAATGACTCGAAACAGAGGTGATATTTCCACTGATTCCCAATAACTCCAGTTTTGCACAGTCTTTCTGATATGGAGGGGGGTGGGGGCAGGGAGGGGAGATGGTCTATTGGTAGACTGTTAATGAAGGGATAAAACAAAGAGCTGCTAATGATGGAAATCTGAAATCTTTGTTCATCCAGAGACCCAAGTAATGATCTAGTGACTCAGGTACAAATCCTGCCACAGCAGATGGTGGAATTTAAATTCAATAAAAAACCTGAACTTAAAAATCTAATGACTATGAAATGATTATTGGGAAAAAAACAAACATCTGGTTCACTTATGTCCCTTATGGAAGGAAACTGCCATCCGTACTGACCTGTAACTCCAGACATTTGATTCTTAACTGTCAAGATTAGAGTAGTGCTGGAAAAGCACAGCAGGTCAGGCAGCATCTGAGGAGCAGGAAAATCAACGTTTCGGGCAAAAACCCTCCATCAGGAATGTGGGCTTTTGCCTGAAACGTCAATTTTCCTGCTCCTCGGATGCTGCCTGACCTGCTGTGCTTTTCCATCATCACTCTAATCTTGACTCTAATCTCCAGCATCTGCAGTACCCACCTTCATCCATTTGATTCTTAACTGCCCACTGGACAATAAATGCTCGTCTGCCCATTGATGCCCTCATCCTGTGAATGAATAAAAAGATTCAGTCAAATGCTTTCTGGATAGCAAGGTCAGTCTGAAGTATTCATGTTTGAAACAAGGTTGTAATGAGGTCAAGATCTTAGTAGCTTTGGCAAAACCTAAACTAAGTGTCACTGAACAGGAACTGTGGAGAACTCCTTCCATCAATACAATGTAAGTTCATACAATGAGACATGAAAGCAGCTATGCAATATGCACTTTAGTAAGACATTTACTTAACATAAACAGAATAATCCCTCTACATCTGCGACTATTGCCTGGGGAAATAAAAAACCTTATCTTACAGCAGTCTCCTGTATCTTTAATACTTTGGCAATATTTCATCTCTAACAGCCTTTTTTTTTTGCCATCAATTTTTAAAATGCTTGAGCCACATGCTTGTAGCACCTGGGTAGTATCTGGAGGAGGAATTCTCTGTACTACAAAGAATCCATTAAAGCCTGGGTGATTTGCTCTGCCAGCTTACTGCCCAAGCAGTAAAGATCAAAATTTACCTCTCCAACTCCTGTGACAGTTTGAAGTTAAAACTGACTTTCACTCTGTGGAAGTGGAGTTCACAACCAGCCGAACTTGCTAATGAGCTCTGCTGAGTCTGGATCAATCGATTGTCACTGTTATTGTTTCCTGGACGTTCGTGTATCTGAAAAACACCATGTCCTAGCCCAGAGGATTTAACCCTTTCAGAGTAAACTCAAATATAAAAACATGTTTTAAAATGAGGAAAACATTCAAAAGATCGCAAAATTTAAAAGCAAGTGGACTAGTCAGTCAACATAATCGTCCACTGAGGCTGTATTGCTGGTGGGCACTGGGGAAGAGGTAGGGATGGGAAGTATGGTGTGAGGGAGTAATGGAGCAGGATGTGGTAACAGTTGATGGGGGAGGAGATCTTGAAAACAGATGATTTTATTAACAACTGAAAAACTAACAGGTATTGTTCAGCAATAATGTGATGATTCCTGGAGTGGTAAGACAGCCATCAAGCTAAATGATGAATTCAAAAATCACACGACACTGGGTTGTAACCCAACAGGGTTATTTGAAATCACAAACTTTTGGAGCCCCTCTCCTTCTTCCAGTCGCTAGTTTGTGAGAATACATTGGACATAAAATTTATAAGTAAAAGATCAAAGGGTCATACAACTGATGCAAGTGTATTGAACCAACATAAATGGCTGCTAAGTATTTATTTAATCAGTTAGAATGGAATGCAGGTTTTGATTGATTATTGGATGAAAGGCATAGATAGAGTGGATAGCCAGAGACTTTTTCACATAGTGGAAATGGCTATCACAAGGGTGCATAATTTTAAGGTGAATGGAGGAAGGTTTAGGGGAGATGTCAGAGGTAGAATCTTTACACAGAGAGGGGTGGGTGTGTGGAATGCACTGCCAGCAGTGGAAGTAATGTCAAATATATTAGGGACATTTAAGTGACTCTTGGTTAGATACATGGATGTACTGTTCGATGTTCTACGTAAATCACAGAATTTCTTTCATGTGACTACCCAAAGGTGGCACAGTGGTTAGCACTGCTGCCTCACAGCGCCAGAGACCCGGGTTCAATTCCCGCCTCAGGCGACTGACTGTGTGGAGTTTGCACGTTCTCCCCGTGTCTGCGTGGGTTTCCTCCGGGTGCTCCGGTTTCCTCCCACAGTCCAAAGATGTGCAGGGTCAGGTGAATTGGCCATACTAAATTGTGTTAGGTAAGGGGTAAATGTAGGGGTATGGGTGGGTTTCGCTTCGGCGGGTTGGTGTGGACTTGTTGGGCCAAAGGGCCTGTTTCCACACTGTAATCTAATCTAATAATTTAAGGTTTCATCATATAAAACAGGTAACATCTCAGGTCAGATAATGCATTTCAGATGTGAGGCCTTGCTTCAAGTCTGTTTGTGTTTTAACCTGGAGTCAGACTAGTTTTCCAAATGATGCTCAGTCTCTTGAATTCAGAACTTTGTTTAGGAAACACTAAGATGGTGACCCACAATCTGAAGATTGCTACCATCAAGATCAGATTGAGGACTAATATCTGCGAGGCCTAAGCAATGCATATACTTTTTATCAATTGTGGATGTGGTCTAAATACCCCATCTTCTCAGCTGGTACATTGTAATAAAAAATATTTAATGGGAAAGTGGTGTTTATTTTGCTTACAAACTCTGCGATGAACCAACTTCTAACCCAGCCCACTTCACCCTCTGTATCCTCACCTCCCCACCCCTTCCCCCTCATTCACCCTCTCACTGGTGCTTCACTGTCACCCCCAGCGCGTCCACCCATATACCTTCCCCAATACACTCAAAAAAGCTCTCGTTTGCGTTTTCCCCCAATCCTGCTCCCTCACAGATATTTCCTCCCTCCTCTCAATAGACATTTCCACCCCCTTCTCTTGGACTTTGCCCTATCTCCCACCCAAGCTTACCCTAGCCACCCCTGTTACAACAGTTCCCCTTCCCCCCCCTGTCTTGCACCCCACCCCAATCTGGCACGCATCTGCTCTTCCCATTCCCCATTCCCATTCCCCCCTCACTGGTCTGAAGTTCTGGTGATCTCAGCAACCTTTGAGCAGCACAATGGGGTCATGGTGGGAAAAAAATGGTCAGGAAGCCCTGGCGTAGTGATTGGAACGGAGAGAACAGAACACTGTAATTTTACAGGATGATGATGACATCATAATGATGGAGAAGTGGCGAGATAAAGAATAGCACACATGATGGCAAAAATGTTTAAAGAAGCAACTAATGTTTAAAAAAAAAATCATTGTTTAGAAGTAAGGGTCGCCTATTCTTGACAGATGAGGAAAATTTTGTTTTCTTCACAGCAAGTGAAGTGAGAATTTTGGAACTCTCCTCCCCAGAAGGTAATGGAATCACAACCATCGATTATTTTTAAAGCAAAGACAGATTCTTGAGAAACAAGAGGGTGAAAGGTTATGGGTGCTAACTTAGGAATGTGGAATTGAGGTTATCATTAGGTCAGCCATTAAATGGCAGAGCAAGCTTGAAGGACAAATTGAATTCATATGTTGCTCTACAGTTCAGATGGAAGAAAGCAGGAGGAATGAGAAGATTTCAGACAAGGAAAAGGGCCAAAATTATAATCTTTTGACTAAACCAGAAGACTCAGACGTAAAGTTCAACTTTTTTTGAGATGACAAAGCTACACTTATGGAGAATGTGCATTGCACAGAGTCAGAAACAATATATTAATGGATGTTGAACATCAATTTCATGCCAAACCTGTTGAACTATAAACTGGTGTTGTGTGATTTTCAACTTTGTCCACCCCAGTCCAACACTGACACCTCCACACCATGCCAAGTAATGGCATGTCAAGTTCTTAACCTTTAAGATACATGCTTTATTTAAAGGATATGTCAATATAAATGTATTGCAAAAATTGTCACCAAAGGTCAGGAGATTTGCCTGTGTATTCAAAAATTGACTCACTGTCTAACAAAGACATAAGGACACATCAGGGATCAAAAGCTATTAACTACATCCATATCACCCATCAAAGACATTCCTGAATTGAATGGGACTTCTTTTCTTTGAGTTAACGAAGGTGACAAACTCACAGATTAACTGCCCTTTCAAATAATCCTAGATGTGGCTAATTAAACGAAATCCAGCAAAATAGTTGGAAAAGAATTGCAATAGTGAGTAATCACATGCTACAACAGCAATTTTTGATCCTCTGTAATTGTTAAATGCTCAGGGATTAAACAGCAACCTTCCCCTCAAAACTACAGATGTCAGACAGTTGGGATTGGGATACGGTGCTCAACAATTGATTCTCACTTTGTCCGTAACAGTTCGGCAAAGATTAAAAAGCAAAAAAAGACTTATTTATCTTTTCTCAAGATGTGGAGATGTCGGTGTTGGACTAGGGTGGACAAAGTTAAAAATCACACAACACCAGGCAATCGTCCAACAGATTTATTTGAAAGTACAAACTTTCAGAGCCCTGTTCCTTCATCAGATAGCTAGTGGGGCAGGATTATAGGACACCGAATTTATAGTAAAAGATCAAAGTATCATTCAACTGATGTGATGTACTGATGTTCCCTTCAGCCACCTGATGAAGGAGCAGCGCTCCGAAAGCTAGTGCTTCCAAATACACTTGTTGGATTATAACCTGGTGTTGTGTGATTTTTAACTTTGTCCACCCCAGTCCAACTCCGGCACCACCATATCAATAAAGGAAACGTTTCAGCTAATTTACACACAGCAAGCTCCTACAAAGTGCATTTAACAATAACCAATAATCTGTTTGAATTCTGAGGAATAAATGAAAGCCACAGCACCAGGCAGCACTCCCATGCTCTTATTTGAAATCAAGCTATGGGATCTTTTATAGACACGCCTGATAGAGGGTGAATTGGGTGGTTTTCTGTTTCATCATGCAGCACTCTCTGAGTGACTACAATGCCAACTTTGATGTTGTGCTGAAATGTAGAGTGGAAATTGAACTGAGAAACATGCGATGCAGGGGTGAGAGTGCTAAAAGTGAACTGCAGAGATGGAAAGGGGTGGCACGGTGGCACAGTGGTTAGCACTGCTGCCTCACAGCGCCAGAGACCCGGGTTCAATTCCCGCCTCAAGCGACTGACTGTGTGGAGTTTGCACGTTCTCCCCGTGTCTGCGTGGGTTTCCTCCGGGTTCTCCGGTTTCCTCCCACAGTCCAAAGATGTGCAGGTCAATACTAAATTGCCCGTAGTGTTAGGTTAGGGGTATTGGTGGGTTGCGCTTCGGCGGGTTGGTGTGGACTTGTTGGGCCGAAGGGCCTGTTTCCACACTGTAATCTAATCTAATCTAAAAAAAAAGGCAATATTATATAAACATTAAGGGAAATAATTTTCCAAGAACTGGCTCGCATTTAAGAATGGATTTCTTCCTTAATTTCTGCTGTGTCAAAGGAAGGGAGTCTGCTGTTGCTAAAATATCAGATCAGTGGAAGGATTGTCTGAGAGCTGCACAGGAAGCTATTTAGGAATAACAATGAAAGGCAAAAAGTTATAGTGAGAAGTTTGTCTGTTTTAAAATTACTTAACAGAATTCAGAGGAGTTATTTTGGTTACCTAAGACAGTCCGGAAAAATGAAAGTACCAAGTGTTCATTATGTGAAGCTAAGTTACTCATACATGAGTTGAACAAAATAAATACAATCACATCAATGTTTTGTGAATTCCATTTGCTTTGAAGAAAACATCTTACAGTTGAAAAAGTGCTTGTCTTCTTTTCTATTGTTAATTGAAAATGCTTTGGAAAATGGAAGGATCATATGAATGGTCAAAAATCACATGACACTGGGTTATAGTCCAACAGGTTTATTTGAAACCTGGAGTTGTTGTGATTTTTGACGTTGTCCACCCGAGTCCAACACTGGCACCTCCACATGGTATGAAAGGTAACTTTTGTGGTGTATATGCATTATAACAATGTTAGCAGTACAACAGCATTAAACATAATAGATACCATTGTCTGCATTTATGCTTATTATTATCCTATTATTTGAAAATTACTGATTTATAATGTGGCCTGGAATCTTGCAGGAAGAAACTCAACTCCTAATTCCCAAAAGAGTGTCCATCATCAATAAGGATAAGTCAGGAGTATGATGGAATACTCCCTGCTTGCCTGGATAAGTGCAGCTCAACAACACTCAGGAAATTTGACACCATACAGGACAAAGCAGTCCGCTGATTGGTATCACATCCACAAACAAGGGCAGCACAGTAGCTCGGTGGTTAGCACTGCTGTCTCACAGCGCCAGCAATCTGGGTTCAATTCCACCCTCAGGTAACTGTCTGTATTGAGTTTGCACATTCTCCCTGTGTCCGCGTGGGTTTCTTCCAGCTGCTCCGGTTTCCTCCCACAATCCAAAGATGTGCAGCTCAGGTGGGTTCTCCATGTTAAATTGCCCATAATGTCCAGGGATGTGCAGGTTAGGTGGATTAGCCATGGGAAATGCAGGGATCCAGGGAGTGGGTCGCGGTGGGATGCACTTTGGAGGGTTGGTTTGGACTTGATGGGCCAAATGCCTGCTTCCACACTTTAGGGATTTTATTCTATTCACTCCCTTCAGCACTAATGCTCAGTAGCAGAACTGTGAACCACCTGAAGATGCATTGCAGAAATCTACCAAGCTTCCTTTGACAGTACTTTTCAAACCCATGGCCCCTATCATCTTGATGGACAAAGGTAACAGAGGCACAGGAGCACCCAAAGCTGTAAGTTCCCCTCTAGTTATTCAAGCAGGCAGCTCAACATCAACCTGGAGAGCAAGCACAGTAGCTCAGTGGTTAGCACTGCTGCCTCACAGCGCCAGGAACCCGGATTCGATTCCAGCTCAGGTGACTGCCTGTGTGGAGTTTGTACATTCTCCCTGTGTCTATGTGGTTTCCCCCATGTGCTCTGGTTTCCTCTCACAGTCGAAAGATGTGCAGGTTACGTGACTCGGCCATGCTAAATAGCCCATAGTGTTCAGGGATGTGTGGCTTACATGCATTAGTCTGGGATAAAGGTAGAGTAATAGGGTAGAGGAATGGGCATGGGTGGATTACTCTTTGGAGGGTCGGTGTGGACGTCTTGTACCAAAATGGCCTGTTTCCATACTGTCAGGATTCTATTCTATGATTAACTCTATGTGCAGCATTTCTAGCACATTAAGGGATGAACAATAAATTCTGGTCTGGCCTGGGATGTCCAGTACTGTAAATTATTGCAAAAAAGTCCTGAACCAAAAACAGAAATTACTAGAAAAGCTCAGCAGATGTGGCGGCATGTGTGGAGAGAAATCAGAATTAACATTTCAGGTCCAGTGACCCTTGGCTCTTCCATTTTTTTTAACAACTTTAATTTTCAACTCTTCATAAATTTAATTGACAACTTTTGAGCAACAAGCTAGTCCAGATATTTTTTGTTCATTTATTTTTAAAATTAAATATGTAATTTTTGCACCAAAATCAATGAAACAATTAAATCAATCAGAATATGATTCAATGGTTGCAAAGGGTTACTTGCATGCTAAAAGTAATCATATTTATTTGCAATATGACCACAGAAAAGATTAGAAAGTCTGATAAAAGGGACAATGAAATCATTAGATTAAAAAAGAACTGATAAACATTCAATTTAGCTAATATATCTTGGGAATCTCATAATACCTAATGTATAGAAAAGCATGTACATTCAGCATAAAGGATTGAGAACAGCAGCTTGAGAGGAAGGGAGGTGTTTTTATTCACAAACCTTGATAAAATAAGAAAAATATGGAAGGTGCATATTGAAGAATCGCATGCAATATAGCTAAAGCCTGAAGTGATTGAACTTGAATAATAATGTCAACATTGATTTCCTTGGACCCGAAATATTATAGAGTGAGATAAGAGCCCAATAAATTAGATTGGAAAAGTGACTGGAATAGATGAAAGAATTGGAGAATTGATTAGAAAGATGGGAACAAATTTAATTTTAGTGTTTCCTCAGCTGTACAAAAATATTTTAATAAAATATAATGATCTCCCTCAGAAAGGAACCAAATTGCTGATCTTCTGACTTCCACTTAATTCGTCTGGTTGCCCATTTACTGAAAGCTGTGTTGAGTGTCATAACAAAGAGAGTAGGAAGAACAATATTAGAGATGACCACTTTGGATTTGAGTAAAGAAAAGGACCAAAAGAAACAATTGACATTACAAGGCTAATCAGTGAATGCAGTTTGAAGTTTGGACATGAATTATATTTTTATGTTGTAAGTTCTTAGTAAGCCTTTAAATACTTACCGTTGCAAAAAAAAACAAACTGTGGAGTAGACTGGAGAGATGGATGGCTCTTAAGAAATCTAGAACAAACATCAGTAGTAAGAATAGCCAACATGGAGTTGGAAGTATGTGCAATTGAAAGAAGAGTTTGATAAGGATATTGGTTATAAAAGTAAAAAAAACCCGCAATATTTCTAGCAACGAGAGACTAAACAAAATTACCACAGCTTTACGTTTCAAACATTGTTGTGAGTAAAACCACAAGAAATAGGAGCAAAAATGAAGGACTCCTCAAGCTTAGTCCCTTACAAATGGAGAGGCTGGATAGGCTGGGACTCTTTTCACAGAGTGTAGGAGGTTGAGAGGTAACCTTATGGAGGCTTATAAAATCCTGTGGGTGAGAGATATGGTGAATGGCAGTTGTCTTACCTCTAGGATAGGGGACTTCAAGATGAGTGGGCTTATTCTTAAGGTGAGAGGAGAGCATTTGTAAAAAGAAATGAGGAGAAATATTTTTACACTGAGAGTAGTTCATGTATGAAATGAATTTCCAGAGGAAGAGATGGATGCGGGTTACAGTAACAACATTTAAAAGACATTTAATTAAGAATATGAGTGAGAGATGTTTGGAAGAACATGGGCCAAGCGCTGGAGTTTAGTTTGGAATTGTGGCTGGGATGGACTAGTTGGACCGAGGGTCTGTTTCCATGCTCTATGATTTTAGATCAAGGGTGCTTCCTTGATTTCAACTCCACTTTTCCTGAAGCCAAGAATTTCTCAAACACAGCCTTGAATATAATGACCATCTGAACATCTATTGCTGTCCAGCTCTATTCTCACATACCTCTGAGTGAAAAATTACATCAGAAACACCAGTTCCTTTATTCTCAAGTTAAACTCTCAATTCCAAATTATCCCATCCAGGAAATAGCCTTGCAGCATTTACATTGTCAAGCCCAATCACATTTTTCCACCCGACAAGAAAAGCAAGATCATCCATTCCATACCTCCTTCCAATCCAATTAACCTCAAAAACATCCAATATCCATGACAGCTTGGGTTGAACCATTGGGCTAATCCAAGTCATATTGGATTTGGTGGATTGATTCTCACTGTGAGGCTGAGCAGGTTTTATAGAGCCATAGAGTTGTACAGCATGGAATCAGACCCTTCGGTCCAACTCCCCTGTGCCAACCAAGTTTCCCAAACTAATACTAGTCCCATTTGCCTGCATTTTCTCGGTATATCTTAACAAATGTGACACTTTAATTACTGCTTGAACCCGCGTGGTGAGTATTATGCCTGATTTCTGCCCCATCTTACCATGCAATGCTCCCATAATATCTCACCACGAACCAGCTATCCCAGGATTCAGCAGGATCCCTTGACCCCATGCCATCTTTAAAAAGCAGTCAGGGGCCTGAACAGTCTGGAGCTGTCGTGCACAGTTCCTGACATTTGCACGAGACATGGTAAACGGAAGGAAATCAGGATCCTAGCTGAACAAGAAGATATATTGTAGGCATGTCGTCCTCTCCCTGGACCAGCAGTGGAGGTCGTGATACCACATCATGCTAGTCTCGTCTGAGGTCACCACCCAGGTTAAAGCAGTCTCAGCCATCTGGAGGAATGCCCAGGAAGAAGGTTAATGACCATCTCCATTCTGTCAAGTTAAATTAATCTTCAGTCTGCTGCTTCAACCTTGCTCTTCTCAGCTGCTATATCCACTTCCCAACAAGGCTCATGCTCAATCCCTCTCATTATTGCCCGTGACATCTTCGCTCCCTCACTGTTATTAATGTTTATTCCCAAAACATTAAGCCTGCATACATTCTGCGCTGCCTGCTCTCTCATTCTCCACCCGCATCAACAGTGACAGCTGTGGCACCCACTTTGGCTTTTCAAGATATTTGCCCTTTCTCTTTGTCTGTCTTTCTCATTCCAGAAGGAAAATAATCCATTATAGGGTAGAAAGATGCAAGATAGATGGTGTGCGGCCCATTATTTAGCTCCTGACTCCTTATGTAGGGAGACTTTGGCCAATCCAAAGAGCCCCTGATATAAGAGGCTGCCCTTGACTTATTGTACAATGAACCCCTGTATGAAGGCTAATGCGGGCCACTAACACCAGTGCTTCACTGGAGGCTCACCTAGTATGGTGACGAAATGTCTGAAGATGAACGTTTCAGCTCAGCGAGCAAACTTACATCCACATCCTTATACTTGAATACTATGATATTTGAAGTACTTATCCCAATATTTTTAAAGGTTGTGAGGTTTCCAGCCTCAGCTACCTTCCCACGCAGTGTATTCCAGATTCCCCCTTCCTACTAAGTGAAATTTGTTTTCTCAAATTCTTAATCTGAATCTCTTGACACTTAGCCTAAAATTATGTCCTCTCATGATTGAACCCTCAACCAAGGGGAATAGTTGCTCTTTACTCACCCTTTCCAAACCCCTCATAATCTTAACTACCTCAATCATAACCCCTTCAGTCTTCTCTGCTCTAAAGAAAACAATCTAAGCCTATCCAGTCTCTCCTTACAGCTCAATTTCTCCATCCCAGACGACATCCTTGTGAACCTCCTCCATAGCCCCTTTAGTACTAGGACTTCTATGAGGTGTCTCACTTTAAATTGACTTCTTTTAGAAAAACATCTCAACCTTGAAATGTATCAGGTTTAAAGGGTATGTTAAATTGGTGATTTTTTTGATTTTGCTGTTTGCAAGTTTGGATTTGCAGAAATTTATTTTTAACAACTGATGCTCCAAAATGATATCTCTCACCACTTCAGGCTCAGATGTGAACCCTTGAGGTAGGACAAAGGCAATTAAATCATCAAAAAATATCACGTTAAATTATTGATTTAATTAACTCAAAGTGGCAGTAAACAGTACGTGCTGAAACAATTGAATTATTGATTAAAGCAGTCTGGGAACTGACTGGAAAGTAGTTCTTTCAAAAGCTCACTTGTAACTACTGTCAGCTACTGGTTTGTCTCAAGATAAAAACAATAACGTTTCTGTATATGTCATTAAAGCTCTATTCATTTGAATCAGCATTTACTCTTAAAAATATTTTTATTATATCAGTCATGTGCCTGGAAATACTGCATAAATAGGTTTAGCGGGATTTCAAAATGAATTTGAATCAGTTACCTCATATTAAAGAAATGAAAGTGAAAACTATTTGATTTCTATTACACTCTGATATAAAAGCAAAATAATTATTATGTCTCTTTATCAAGAAGAATTGTCAAGTTTAGTGTCATAGAGTTATTATTTTTAAGAGAGAAAACTATGTAAAGATAACATAAATATGTATAAATAGTGTAACTAACAAATGAAATGATACAAGTGCAAAAGATATACACTACAAAAAAAACCCCTTCTAGATTGGAAGGGGGAAAGACAAGGAAGGATTGTTAAGATCTGACACACAAAAAAAGACAGGACAGAATGACACAAGTTCCTTAAAATCCTTTGATTCCCTACATTGCATTCAGCCCAACAAGACCACACCAAACTTCAGTCGAGCATCCCACCCAGACACATGTCCCTGCTCTATCCCTGTAATCCTGCATTTCCCATGGCTAATGCACCTAACCTACACATTCCTGAACACTGTGGGCAATTTAGCATGGCCAGTCCATCTAGCACGCACATCTTTGGACTGTGGGTAGAAGCCAGAGCACTTGGTTGAGCAATTTCAGAAGTGGAGTTTTCTTGAAGACTGTTTGGAGAAATGAATTTAGTAAGTGCAGAATTTCTAATTACCCACTAATCACTGACCTGCTTTGCTGTAATGTCTTACTGCAGACCTGAAGGTAGAAGCAGGTTGAAGGGAGCTTTCTGCATTTATCCCCAGCTGTTATTATTCTTCTCCTTATGAAGCTACTGTTCTCGCTCTCTCTTGCACTCATGATGAAACTACTGTCCTTGCACTCTCTCATGAGTTTTCAGAAGCACAATGTTCTTGTCTCTCCAGCTCATTTAGGTGCTGGTGATTGTTTCTGGTTCCTGAGAACATACAAAGACCACAGAACAGTACAACACCTGAACAGGCCCTTTGATCCATCATGTCTGTGCTGATCATGGTGCCATTCCAAACCTGCCAATATGTGGTCCTTATCCCTCTATTTCCTGTATATTCATGTATTAGTCCAAATGCCTCTTACATGTTGCTTTGGTATCTACTTCTATCTCTGGAAGTGTTTTCCAGGCACCTACCTCTCTATAAAATCCAGCTTCGCTGATCTCCTTTAAACTTTCCCCTTCTCACTTTATATCTATGCCCTCTAGGTCCTCCTCTCTCTCATTCACGATCTACACTTCCAGATAATAGACATTGAGCAAATTCCGTTCAGCTGAAGCAAGTCTCAAACTTAGCTCATGCTCCTACACATGCCAGAAGAGATCGGTGACGTTTCAAAAGATACCAAGCTATTGATCACTGAATAAATCCTAAAAAAAAATCCCCTTAACAGGTCCTGGATAAGTTCCTGAATCATGAAGTAGATGAAGGTAAAAGACCAAGTCAGCATCTGCTGAGGAACATTCCAGCTTCCACCAAGGCCAGCCTGAGAAAAAAAAAGATAGAGGAGCTGGAATAGAAGGGCGAAATCAAGAAAGTGATAACTCCAACAGACTAGATTAGCAGCACAATAGCTGTGAGAGAAAGCAGACAGCTGGGAACATACATTGATCTAAAGAATATAAATAAAGCTTTGACGTGATCTCACTTCCTCATGCCAACCGTTGGAGACATTTTGCCATGATTGGGCAAGGCAAAGCTATTTACTGTGCTCAAAGGGAAAGAGTAACTGCTGGTAAGTAAAGCTGGATGAAAGCAACAGTTTTCTAATGACGGTTTGAAGATACTGATGGTCGCGTGTGCTGTTTAGCATTTCCAGTGCTCGGGAAGATTAAGATCCTCTCAGGATGGAAGATCTTGAGAATGATCTGCTCACCTATGGATGTGAAGATATGATCAGAAAAGCCATTGCGACCAAAGAACAAGAAACAGCTTTCACAAGAATCAAATCACAAATGATGACAATGCCAGGACTGAAGTTCTGTTTCATGGATGTTGTCACCTTGAGTGTCATGCAGTGAGAAAGGATTTGGCTTGAACGTTATGCAGTAAGGATAACCAATTGCATTTGCTTCCAAGACATTACTGCAAGCTGAATGCTCATCTGTTACAATATACCTCAACATGGACAAGAGATCAACAATGACAGTCATTACTGTCTGTGGGAATGACGTTCCCCAGTGATGAAACATCAAGCTAGAATGAGCTGATGAACTAGAATTAATTAATTAGATGAGAATTAATTCGGATTTGTTCATGAATTATATTTTCTTTATTGGTCATGTATATTGGATAACGTATGACTGCAAATGAGATTGCATGCAATTTTGATTTTTATGAAGAAACAGGGGAATGTTTAGGGAAATGTATTTGTAAGCATATGCTACACAGTGACTTGCTATTGTCATGTAACTTCTGCTGTAAGTACTTTTCAGTTTTGAAGGGCAAGCCATTAAAATCCTTCTAATAAAACGAAGACAATGAGAGGGACATCATCAGGATTACAAAGTCTGATCATTACAGTGGGGATAAAACTTAACGTGAGTCAAGCAAAATGGAGTAATAAAAGTTTTTTAGTAAGAGGACTGGAGTTAGAGTAGTGGCAAAAAAGTGAGTAAAGATAGACATTAGCACTCTGGCAAGGAAAGAAATTACAATCTCCTCCAAAGTCTTTGCAAGTCTCCTTCACATATTCCACAGCTATCTGATGAAGGAGCAGTGCTCTAAAGTTAGTGCTTCCAAATAAATCTGTTGGATTATAACCTGGCGTTATGTGATTTTAACTTTGTTCACCTAAGGAAGTTATTTTTCATTTGGACAAGTTGAGTCAACAAATTTTTATTGCGGAAAAGATTTTGGTACCTCTTTTCAAAATGTTATGAAACCTTTTATAAAGAATCACAATTGCGCAGAGAAAAGGTAGTAGACAACTTCCAAGATTATTGTTGCAACATAGTCATGACTGTATGGTTAAACTGCAGCTTCAATATCCATTACCAATGACAAATATTTAAACATGAATAGTGATTGATCCATAATCAAAGTAACTGCATTAAAATTGTGCAAACATAGTGTAAGCATTGATATAGATT
Organism: Chiloscyllium plagiosum; assembly: GCF_037043375.1. Classification (NCBI taxonomy): domain Eukaryota; kingdom Metazoa; phylum Chordata; class Chondrichthyes; order Orectolobiformes; family Hemiscylliidae; genus Chiloscyllium; species Chiloscyllium plagiosum. The sequence goes on from NW_028270156.1 coordinate 18,319,865, forward strand.
ACTTACTCTATTGTCACTGATCTAATACTAATTTGAATCTCACAATTGAGTTCACAATGTTATCTAATCGTACCAGCGAAGGATATGTTGTAATTTTAAAATAAATATTTTTGGAACGTGGGCAGTGTTAGAAAAGTGTTTATTGTAATGCTCAGTTATCCTGAGGAGATTGTAGTGAACTGCCTTCTTCCATAATCACCAAAATCCAAGTGATAAAGATATTACTTTCCAGGTTTTTAAATCCAGTAATAATGAAGGAATGTAATTTATGAACAAGGTAGGATGTTGTGCAACCTGGAGGGAAATTTGGATGTGAACAATAATTCCATGGATCTTCTGTCCTTGTCCTGGTAGAGGTTATGTGTTTAGGAGGTGCTGACAAGATTATTTATTGCAATGCAAGATTCTCCAAATTCAGTGGCATGAAAGGTCCTCCAACACTGTTGTCTTCTCCTGATAGGTACCACATTGAAGTGCCAATCACTCAAAACTAGCTATGCTGGCCAGGTTATTTTGTTCCTGTGCCTGATGCCAGAGTCCCAAAGCAATGCCCTATTTGGAACTCAGCGATGGTAAGGGGCTCCCAGGAGGATAGTAGAAATTGTGCTCAAGGTATCCCTGTAGAAATCAAGCAACACTGCCAACTCATAGCAGTCTTCGGCCTGCAGCCAAAATACAGAAGTTCCATTCAGGAAAGTAGCAAGCATATTAAGGGACTTCAGTGGGTACGTGCAGAGGTGAAGTTGAGGTATCCAAAAGAGCACACTATTCTACAAACATCTCATCTACCCAATCCTTCAAGGACCATGTGCCTGATGTTTGGAGAAGTACGCAGATGATGCATAAGACTTCCTATTAGACTTCTCAGAACCCACTGAACTGTAATAGAAGTAAGTTATCCTTCATTCTAAGGGGCTGCCTAAGAAGAAGGAATAAATTAAACCTTGTGTGAAAGTAGAAATAGAAAATGTTTTTTCTAAAATAATGAATCTTTCAATGGCAAAATAATTTGAAAAGTAAGTAGATCATGTAGATAGTACCCCATGGTAAACTAATGGATAAAGTGAAGTCACATGGTATGCAGGGTGTTCTAGCTGGGTGGATAAAGAACTGGTTGAGCAACAAGAGGCAGAGAGTAGTAGTTGAAGGGAGTTTCTCGAAATGGAGAAAGGTGACCAGTAGTGTTCTACAGGGATCAGTGCTGGGGCCACTGTTGTTTGGGCATTGGTGGTCTGATCAGTAAATTTGCAGATGACACAAAGATTGGTGGAGTAGCAGAAAGCATAAGGGACTGTCACAGAATACAGGAGAATATAGATAGACTGGAGAGTTGGGCAGAAAAGTGGCAGATGGAGTTCAATCCAGACAAATGCGAGGTGATGCATTTAGGCAAGTCTAATTCTAGAGCGAATTATACTGCAAAAGGAAGAGCCTTCAGAAAAGTTGATGGGCAGAGAGATCTGGGAGTGCAGGACCATTGTACCCTGAAGGTTGCTGCACAGGTGGATAAAGTGGTTAAGAAGGCATATGGTATGCTTGCCTTCATTGGACGGGGTATTGAATATAAGAGCTGGCAGGTCATGTTAAAATTGTACAAGACATTGGTTCGGCTGCATTTAGAATAGTGTAGTTTTGGTTGCCACATTACCAAAAGGATGTGGACGCTTTAGAAAGGGTGCAGAGAAGGTTTACGAGGATGTTGCCTGGTATGGAAGGTGGTAGCTATGAAGAGATGTTGAGTACATTAGGTTTGTTTTCATTAGAAAAAAGGAGATTGGGGAGGGGGGGGGGAGCCTGATTGAGGTTTACAAAATTATGAAGGATATAGACAGCGTAGATAGAGATAAGCTTTTTCCCGGAGTGAAGAATTCAATAATGAGAGGTCACGCTTTCAAGGTGAGAGGTGGAAAGTTTAAGGGGGATACACGCGGCAAGTATTTCACACAGAGGGTGGTGGGCGTTTGGAATGCATTGCCAACAGAGGTGGTAGAGGCAGGCACGGTAGATTCATTTAAGATGATTCTGGACAGATGCATGAGTAGGTGGGGAGCAGAGGGGTACAGATGGTTAGGAACTGGGTGACAGGTTTGCACAGTAGATTTGGATTGGCTCAGGCTTGGAGGGCCAAAGAGCCTGTTTGTAGGATGTAAATTGTCTTTGTTCTTTGTTAATTCAGACTGGATTGCTGCCCCCATAAACAGATGAACTGATTAAACATAAGAATTGATAACATGCAGAAGGGGATTAAGTTTGAAGGTTGGTCTCTCCCTTGAGAATTGTGAGATAGAACAACGAAGCAGCACAGAAGGGAATTTTGAAGATAGAACATTCTAAAGGCTGGATCACGGTGGGCTTCTTTCCTTATGTTGGATGAAGAACTCAATGGGCTATTGTAAAAGCAAAGTGTTGCTGATGCTGGATATCTGAAAGTTCTGGGGAAGAACAACAGGTCTTGCAGCATCTATGGAGAGAGAAACGGAGTTAACATTTCATATGCGACAGGCATAGTAAATATTTTAAAATCTGTTCAGTGTGCCCACACCCTTCTAAAGTATTTTTCTCCTCCAATTTTCCCCCTCCATTTAATTTCCACACTGCCCATTATTAAAATTGTCATATTTCACCAAAGGTCTGAGGCTGGGGTGGATTAGAAACATGTCAGTCACTTTATTCCGACAAATATCAAGTTCGAACAAGCATGTGAACAATTCAGTATGGGTGAATTAGAAATGGCAGCTTCTTCACCAAGTGTCTGTAACTTGGAACTGCCTCTTGTAATCAAATGTCAAATTTCCATGACATGATGTGTAGCATTTATCAAGGTTGCTGTTGAAAAAATATACATGTCAGGTTGATTGAATGTATTTTCTGCGGTACAAAACAGAAACCCAAAATGTAATTTGTAAGTATGATGATGATCTGGGAAGGCCTTGGGCATTTTAGCTGTATGACTGGATTTGCGAGGCGATGAAGCAATTACTGCATGCATAATATAAAATTAATAACTTGCAATGTCTGGTGCAACTGGTCACAGAATCAAACAGCCTGCAAGAGGGCTTGTATGGAAGTAAATATTCACTGAATTCATTTAGATTTAGGTTTAGGTTTTAATGTCACTTGTACTCAAGAATGGGGTACAAGGGTACAGTAAAAAGTGTACAATATTGCCACACACAGCATCATCTTAGGTACACAGTACCTTAGTACAAAATCTTAGTTAAAGGAATAGAATCGTATCTCTATTACTTCTCTCCAAAAAAAAAAGACCACAGTGCGTTAGACAATACACTGGTGTGTTGGGCCACCAGTTACAAGTCACAAAGTGAATTGGTTAATCCCCAGACTCAGATTAATACGCTGAGGGCAAGAGTTCAAATTTTACTGTAGCCAATGGTAGGATTTGTGTTCAATAATTTTAAAGAAGCAGAAATGTAAATGGTAACTGTAACAGTTGTTGAAAAAAAACCTCACATGGTTCACCTTAAGGGTGATTGCCCTGTTCTGTCTCTATATGAATCCAGACCCACAACAGTATGCTTGACTCTGACCTGGCTGAGCAAGCCACACAGTACAGGGGCAATGAGAGATGAGCAATAAATGCTGGCTTTGTTATGATACCCACAGCCCACGAAAGAATCAAGAGGTAAAACAAAAACAGTTTGCCAGCTCTTTAATTGAAGTTGGGCAGCTTTGCTGAAAGCTTCCCACTTTTGCAAATGGATTCGTGAATACTTCTGCTACTTTTTCGATAATGTCTTTTAGTTTGTCAGACATTTCAACCTTTTATAAGCTAATATTTCACTGTAATTTCTTCTTTTTGCATATTGCACACTCAAAAAACAAGATCCTCATTAATAATATTTTAATCCTAGAATAGATTCATTAAAGCTAATATTAACTTCCCAGTGATAGTAAGTGTATGTCTAGATTTAAGGGGTGTAGCCTCAAGCAGGAGCAGATTCAGGACTGAGCTATGAAGGAACTTCCTCACCCAAAGGATTGTGAATCTGTGGAATTCCCTGCCTGGTGAAGTAGTTGAGGCTACCTCATTGAATGCATTTAAAGCAAAATTAGATTTTTGAACAGTAAGGGAATTAAGGTTATGATGTGTGTGTGTGTGTGTAGGGGGGATGTAAGTGGAGGTAAGTACACGAAAAGATCAGCCACGATTTTATTGAATGGTGGAATAGGCTCAAGGGACCAGATGGCCTACTCCTGCTCCTATTTCTTATGTTCTCAGTCCCAACCCCCGGATTCAGCACCTCCCTCTTGACCTGCAATCTTCTTCCCAACCTCTCCATCCCATCCGACTCTCCGGCCTATCACCCTCACCCTCACCTCCTTTCACCTATCGTATTCCCAGCACCCCTCCCCCAAATTCCCTCCCCCTACCTTTTATCTCAGCTGGCTTGGCACACCAGCCTCATTCCTGAAGAAGGGTTTATGCCCGAAACGTCGATTTTCCTGCAACTCGGATGCTGCCTGGCCTGCTGTGTTTTTCCAGCATCACAGTTTCAACTCTGGTACTCCAGCATCTGCAGTCCTCACTTTCTCCTATTCATTATAGCCCCCAGATTGAATTTTACACTGGCAGGTCCCTCTGCCAATATGAATGTCAGCAGTAATCCCAGTCTCCCCTAATCTGCTCATACCAGTAGTCATTGACAGCTTTGGGTTCATCATTTGGCTAGAGTTCTGTCTCTGGGAGCTGTCATTATAATAAATAACAGGTGACTCTCTCATCCAAGCAGCACTATTGGGATTGGATCCCCCCGCAGCGATGATGACCACCAGTGATGGAATCAAATTTGAAATTCAATCAATGGTCTTGTTGGAACAAAGCTGTCAGGCTTCAACAAATGAGGGTCGAGGCTAGGATCTGCAGGGGTGGGCATAACAGACAGACAAACTGGTGAAGGTGAGTACTGCAGATGCTGGAGATTAGAAACTTTTGATGATCAATAGATGCAGACTATCTTGCCTGAAGAACTGGCAAGAATTCCAAAGCTGTTCTTGGAATATTCAAACTGTGAGGGCTGCATCTTTTCCTTTTTTTCCTGGTCTGAGTTGAGTCACATTTTTTGGGAGGGTTTGAGCTATGAGGCTTGGCAGGTTTTCTCACAGTATCTTACCAAACTCACCACGTTAACTAGCTACCCTTCTCGCCCTGTTCCAACCCCATCTTGTCACTCACCTTTTCCAGAACAACCACTATTGAATATATACACTGGAATTCACCAGCATGCCTTGTGCCGTGCCAGCTTTGAAGTCCACAAGTGAGCTGTGTGTTCCTGGTTTGCTACAGATGACAGCAGTAGTTGCTGGTGCAGTTTGAGATGTGACATTGGAATGTTGTAACATGCTGTAAGTGGATTGGAGAGATGTGCTGAGGCAGTTCTTAGATGCTTGTGAATATTGGATACCAATGTCCGTGGACATGTGATACCCTTGACTTGTGCCTGTGGACTGTGCCCTGGAATGTTGGCACCCAGCATCCAACATGGAGCAAGTGGCGAGCTGAAATTTCCAGGTACCAGCTCTGTTTGCCATGTCGCATTTTCTCGATGAGCAGCTTATCTAGCGTGTTTGGTAGGATAGGAAGCTTAATATTAATGAGGCAACTCAGGCTATCAACAAGACTTTTAACAAGCAATACTATTCTTAATTGGCAACTCCCCATTGCTTTGGGTAAAACGCAACTGGCCACTTGTGAAAAGCTCTGAAAGTGCAACACAATGCTCCCAATTTTGTGATTAGCTTCACGGACTTCTTGTCCAAATTGTGTCTTAGTCCACATCACTGAGATCCCTATAAGATTTTGCCCTGAGTCTCTACTTTGATCTAATGAAACTATTTTATGATTCAGCACCTCACAGTGAAGTTAAAAGATGAGTAGGTCTATGTTGTTCGCTTTTCTGTGAGTCTTACACTTTTGTATTTGCATAATTATACAACACATAATGGTATCAGTCTATACTTCAGTGGCAGAAGCCCTCAGTATAGGTGCTTTAGCACAATGTGACACTCCATCTAATAGTTCCACAGAGAAATGAGAATTGTCACCTGACTAAAGCAAATACATTGAAGTGATCTTCTGGGGCTAGGAACAGTGTTAGGGCTCATGTACAACTAATTAAACAACACTAATTGACTCCAAATAACACAATGAAATGTAATTGCTTTGCAAACAGGATACCAATAAATTGAGCTTGGATCTTTTGAAAATGTAAACACCCAGAGAAACAATAAAATATTTTGCACGCTATCAAAGCCTGGAGGGAAAGCTTCACTCAAAGGTAAACAGGAATCATATAAAATTAAATATTACACAATCGTCTCATTTGCCAGGCTTTATGAACAAGCCCTGGAATAGATCTACATGCATTTTATTCGGTAAATGAATCAAAATATAGTTATCAATGAACATTGCAAATTGCTCATTGTTCATTTATCTGAAAATGGCTATGTTGTTTTCTATCTGAGGGACAGAAAAAGACGGTGAAATAGTGAAATACAAGCCCTAGTGAAGTCACTGTCAGTCTTGTACCAGCCGTGAAGTTGAATTATAAACTGCTACCATTCTTGGGGCTAATCTGAGGAAGAGGCTGATAATATTTTAAGATGTTGCTGCAGAAAGATGACATCATGACATTGTTCTTGGATTTGTTTCCAAAATAAAGAATAAATGGTTTTATCATCTTAAAGACAAACAAAGAGTAAAGATGTCCTCAACACTGGTTCTGTTAATATATGTACTTTTTAATATTTAATAGTGCTTCTCACAAATATTATCTGACTAATTAAAGCCGTCATTTTTATATTTACCAGTTCATCTCTATAATATTGCTCATAGACATCAACAATAAAACATGCTCATTGATTTCTGTTTTCCTGCTATGTTCTGAACCCAGCTTTTTTCTTCTGTCTCTCTCTTACTGATTCACAGGGCTGAATCTACATTATAGAAGAATGATGAAAGATTGAGAGGATGGGTCTGCAGTTCTGAAAGATCCCTGAATGGAAACTCCTGTCAGAAACGTGGAGTCTTTTTCATTCATAAAAATCTGCGTGAGATTGCTGTTCTTAGAAAATCCAGTCTTATTATTTTTTTCCATTGTGAACATTTGAGAGAGGAATGTTTTGGATTAACAGAAGATTAGTCTGGATCAGACAGCTTTCTAGTTGCTCTTGCAAGGTCCAAAGGTGTGCAGGTTAGGTGGACTGGCCAAGATAAATTGTCCATAGTGTCCAGGGATGGGTAGATTAGGTGCATTAGCCACGGGAAATGCAGGGGCATGAGGATAAGATGGGGGTGGGTTGGGTGGGAATGATCTTCAGAGAGTTGGTACAGACTTAATGGGCTGCATGGTCTGTGTCTGCACTGTATGGATTCTATGATTCTATTGCTGTAGATATGGAACTAGGTCCCTCATGTTATTGGTGGTGAACTATTCCCAGCACCTGTTGATTAAATAATCATTTTGAGATTATGGGCAACCATCGTGACAATGACAGGTGCCTTGTGGAGCAATGGCATCACCCTACCTTGGAAACAAAAGTCCCAGAGTCAAGCCATTACATATTGGTCTTGGTGCATTTGTACAGGAGCTAAACCCAGGTTAATTTCCAGGTGATATGAGCAATGGAGTTTCCTTCTCATCAGAGGCATCTTAGACAGCACTTTCTAGACATACAACCACTAAAATCTAGAAGGACAAAGGCAGAAGACTCATGGGAGCCTTTGTTACAAGATTCTGTGAGAATCCCTGCATATTTCTTTCACTAGGGAATAAAACCCAAATGGATCATTTAGAGCAGACCAGCAATGAAGCTGCATGTATCAGGGCTGGAAATGAGCTCAAAAAATAAGCATAGGGTCTTGGAAGTGTGGACGAGCTGTGCAAATGAGTTATCCAAAGTAACATTCCACCTCCTATAATGGAAACCAAGACATTTCATTGACAAGGCATCAGCAGAGTACAAAATAATGTGAAGTTGCAGTGGGGAATGTATTTGCCAGTTCATTCTGAGGAACCTATTGTAATCCACTACACTCAGAATTAACAACATGCTGAAGCCATCATTATTAATCTGTCCCTCTCAATCTGAACATAATTGAGAATGTCACCACAGGCATGCCTTGGATGAAATATTTTCTTTCAACTGCAACATGATGAAATAGATTAACTTCAGTGCACTTTGAATAAGAAGATCGAAATTGGGCAAAAAGGTTTCCCTTATTTGTTCTTGGAATGCAAGCATTGCTTTGGTTCTAGATAAACCAGATAAGAATAATAGACTTTCTTGGTTAAAGGACCTTTTATCCTATTCATGGGACTCCTAGCGAGGACCTCAATTATCAGCTATCCATAATTACCATTAAGAAGGTGATGGTGAGCCAGCAGCTTGAATCTTTCTGGTCTCTGGAGCATTCATACATCAAGAGTGCTTTTAGGAAGTGAATTCCAGGATTTTGACATAGTGACAATAAAGTTATGATGATATAATTGCGTGTTTTGGAGGGGATGGAATTGTGGAGAAGGGAAACCTTTTATAGAGTCATAGAGTCATAGTGGACAGAAACCGACCTTTCAGTCTAGCCAGGCCATGTCAAACATAGTCCCAAACTGAGCTCGTCCCAACTGCCTGCTCCTAGGCTATATCCATCCAAACTCTTCTTATTCATGTACTTACCCAAATGTCTTTTAAACGTTTTAATTGTGCCCACATCCATCACTTCCTCAGGAAATTCATTCCACACCAAACCACACTCAGTGTAAAAAAATTGCCCCTTTTTAAAATCTCTCTCCTCTCACCTTAAAAATGTGCCCCTTGTCAAGAACCCTCCCATTCTAGTTACATATTTAACATTTGTCATTTCCTCTGAATTTCTACTGTAACAACTATCAAAGGTTTCACACCTCAGTGGTGTCTATTGGAGAAAAGCCCACATCCCAGAAGGAATGTCAAGTGCTGCACTTTCAGGAGATGTGACCACTACCAGTACTACAGGTAGGCCAAGAAACTGGTGCTTACTGATTGACCTGGACCATGAGTTAAGTCCAAAATCTTACTTGGATTAGACAGGATCCAATGATGAGGTGTGGAGGCACATTGGAGGTAAGGCTTGAGGAAGGAGGGGAAAGATGGCTGTAATGATGCAAAACCTGGTGATGTTTGATGTTGGGACTCCAGTTGGCACAGGGGGGATGAACAGGAGACCCACCTGTGCTCTCATACCTTCCAATTTCTCCGACCAGCAGCCCACAAGATTAAACCCGTCAAGCTGGGGGGATCCAAGATTGCGGCGACCCAGCAAGACTGAGTCTATAGTGCTCCTCCCAAGACTTGGGTACAGTGGGTCACCCACCCCCTACCACGCTCACCAAATCATTTATAATAGTTGTGTAATTTAATTAGTTGTGTAATATTACATTTAAACAATTTAATCCTAAGTAAAAATGACTAAAGGGAAGGGAGCCCGCAGCTCTCAGCAAGTAGGAACCCCTCCCCCACCCTCTCCAGCTGAAGCAGAGGCATCCACAGCCACCCCAGGGGATTTACCTACAGTAACAAGCCTTGCAGAAATGATTTCCAAGCTGGATTCGAAGATCGATGCCTTTATTACAGAATCCAGAAATCGTTGGGACTCGCTCTCGGCCGCGCTGCAGAAGCATGACCGAGAAATCCAAGAAATTGAACGCCGAGTCGGAGGGGCGGAGTTAAAGGCCGCGACCTCCGAAAATACCACTCAATCGGCCGTGGATCAGGTCCGGACTCTCGAGCAGCGAGTCCGGACCTTGGAAAATCAGTTATAATCGAGGTCTTCGAAAAAATATTCATTTGCTGGGCCTTCCCGAACGGGAAGAGGAAGGCCAGCTTACAGCATTCCTGGAGCAGTGGCTGCCACAGCTTTTAAATCTGCAAGCTGGATCAGGCCAGGTAAGGGTGGAATGGGCCTACCGGGTCGCAATACGCGGGCCCGGCTCGAACCAGCGCCCACGCCCAGTCCTGTTCCGGCTGCAAAGCTACAAGGAGAGGCAGATACTCCTAGAAGCTTCTAGAAATCTCGGAAAAGACCCCCAAGCTATGATCTATAAAGGATCCAAGATCATGCTATTTCAGGACTTTTCCCCGGCTCTGGTTCGAAAGAGGAAGGCATTCGACGAGGCGAAGAAGCGTTTAAGGGACTTAAATATTCAGTACTCCTTACGCTACCCAGCAACGTTACGCTTTAACCATGAAGGATCCGTATATAACTTTGGATCACCAGAAAAGGCTAAGGAATTCTTGGATTCTCTTAGATAAACTGTAAGACATAATGGATGTTGGTCTGCCTTTCCCCCCGCTTTGGTTTATATCCCCCCCTTATTTTTTTCTCTTACCTTACTGTTCAATATTATCATGGCGGGTGGGGAGAGGGATTTGATTTTCTCCCCCCCCCCCTTGGGGTTGTTTTCTGTTATTATTTTATGTATATATGAGGGATATATGTATATGTGTGTGTATATATATATATATATATATATAAAAGCTGGGGGGTTTGGTTAATGTTGGTGGGGGGAGGTGGTTACCTTATTCAATTTTACCTCTGTCTCTAGGAGCGGGGTTGTTTTCCCCTTGTTATTTTGAATTATTATATTTAATTATTATTTGTTGAGGTGGTAATTTTATAGTTATATGTTTATATATGGTATTAACATTACCAAATATACCCAGGTGTTGGTACGGGTGGGGGTAGGGTGCTCACTGTTAACTCTAGCTTTGTATTATATTTGAATTCTCCTCATGTTATTGAGGAGTGCCTGGGTCAAGGGTGGGGCATTGGTTGGGAGAGGATATGATGGACTTTTGGAGAGGAAGTGACACCCCCTGGGAACAAAGGGGAAAGTCTCCACTTAGATACGTTTTATATTTTTTTAATTTAGAAATAGTTTTTTATTGTATTGTGTGGGTGTATTAAAGAGGTTTCATTTTTGTAAATTTTATATGTTCTACGCTCGGGATGTTCTGGATAGGGTTCCCCCTCCCGAGGGGTCTTGGATTGGCCCAGAGGATTATGGTTGATCAGTCGGTTAAGTGGTGTACCTGGAATGTCAAGGGGAGTAATTCGCCAGTCAAAAGGAAGAAAATATTATCAAATCTTAAGAAGGAAAGAGTAGATATAGCTCTCCTACAGGAGACACACCTGTCAGATAAAGAACACCTGAAATTACGACAGGGCGGATTTGATCAGGCCTTTTTTTCTTCTTTTAGCTCAAAAAGCAGGGGAGTTGTTATTCTTGTTCGGAAGAATTTCCCTTTCAAAATCCTAAAGCAGATTAAAGACGAATCTGGACGATATATCTTGATTAAAGCCCTCATAAATGGAGAGGAAGATGGGATTTTAAATTTGTACTGCCCCCCGGCACACCCCTTTAAATTTATAACGGAAGCCTTTTCAAAATTGATGGCTTTTGATGCCCGTCATATAATTATAGGGGGAGACTTTAATTGTATTATGGATCCAGAAATAGATAGGATTCCCAAGAGTACTGCAGGAGTATCTCCCAGATCTAGACAATTGATGGATCTGAACAAAGAATTAGGATTAGTAGATGTATGGAGATATCTTCATCCACAGGCCAGAGATTTTTCTTTCTACTCTAATCCACATAAATGTCATACCAGAATTGATATGTTTTTTGCCCCCTCGATTTTTTAAAATTCCATATCATCCTGTAAAATAGATAGTATAGCAATTTCCGACCACGCTGCTGTATATATGGAAACTAAGGCGAGGAACAATGGGATATCCCCTCGGCATTGGCGTATGGACCCCTTCCTAATGAAAGATAGTAAATTTGTAAAGTACTTCTCTCAAGAATTTAAAACTTTTTTAGAAATTAATTCAGGTACAGCTAGCAACCCATCAATGATGTGGGAGACCATCAAAGCTTACACGTGAGGCTTGATCATCTCCTACTCAGCGACCCAGAAGAAATTAAAGGGAGAACAACAGCGTCTGCTTGAAGCCCGCTTAAAAGCGGCTGAAACAGCATAGACTGATAGACCTTCTATTATTAAATTGCAAAGGATTACAGCTCTTAGGACAGCTCTAAACACTACGCTTACTCAAACGGCTAAGAGGGAAATATTATTTGCAAAGCAAAGGTTATATGAATATGGCGACAAACCGGGTGGATACTTAGCATTTCTTGCAAAGAAAAAAAAGGCCCCTCAGACTATTACGTCTATCAAGGAAAGTACGGGTATTTTGACTCATGATCACAAAAAGATTAATGCGATCTTTAGAGAATTTTATTCTGAGTTATATAAATCACAGGATTGTGGAGATAGGACGAAGAGGATGCAGTCATTTTTTAAAAATTTGACTTTTCCAGGCCTAACTCCGGAACAAGTATCGGTCCTAAATGCTCCTCTTACACTCCAAGAAATACTTGATGCAATTAGGCAACTTCAGAATGGTAAGGCACCGGGCCCAGATGGTTTGCAAGCTGAATTCTATAAAGAATTTACAGAAATACTGGCTGGTCCACTTATGGACATGTATAACTATGCATATAGTCAGGGCTGTCTCCCACCTTCACTGAAAGAGGCAAATATCTCTCTTATCCTTAAAAAAGGAAAGGACCCAGAAGATTGTACATCATACAGACCAATATCCTTGCTAAATGTAGATTTTAAAATCCTCTCTAAAACGTTAGCACTGAGACTAGAAAGGATACTGCCACATATTATAAAGGAGGATCAGACGGGGTTTATTAAGGGCCGTAGATCATCCAATAATGTTAGAAGGGCTCTGAATATGATTCAAGCCTGTCATCAGGGAAAGATACCAGGAGTAGTGGTTTCATTATACGCGGAAAAGGCATTTGATAGGGTCGAATGGTCATATTTGTTTTACACATTGGAGAGGTTTGGCGTTGGACAGGTGTTTACCAAATGGGTCTCAACACTGTATAGTGATCCCAAAGCAGTTGTGGTTTGGTTCGGATAGCTTCAGTGTGGGTAGGGGCTGCCGTCAGGGATGTCCCCTCTCGCCATTGTTATTTACGCTAATAATTGAACCACTAGCAGAAGCTATACGAGCTGATCCTAATATAACGGCCCCAAGGATTGGTACAGGTAAACATAAAATTACCCTTTATGCAGATGATGTTCTTCTATTCCTCAGTAACCCTCTGATGTCCATACTTTGCCGAATCCAAGTTATTAATACATTTAGTGCATTCTCAGGCTATAAAATTAATTTTTCAAAATCGGAGGCTATGCCAATGGGTGGCCTTGCTATGATACCCCACTTAGCGGACGGATCCCTTTTTCCCTTTCGCTGGTCCCTGGAGGGCTTCTTATATTTAGGCATTTTTATTACTCCAGTATTTGGTCAGTTGTATAAGGCTAATTTTGTGTATTTACTGGAAAGGATAAGGCGATGGGGAGCGATGGGGAGACCTACCAATTTCCGGGTTGGGTAGAATAGCACTAATCAAAATGAATGTCCTGCCCCGTCTCCTGTATCCTATGAGAATGCTTCCGGTGATGCTGCTGAGGACGGCTTTATGTAAATTATATGGCTGGCTGGGTTCCTTTATCTGGAATCATAGGCGGCCCCTCATTAAGCTGAAGAAGCTACAGCTTCCACAGGCAAGGGGTGGATTGGACTTCCCAGACTTTAGGAAATATCAGTTAAGTTCCCTATTAAGTTACATAGCTGATTGGGTCTTGTCTGATCCACAATCAATCTGGTTGGACATCGAGGCCTCTCAAGTAAAATACCCACTTATTAACCTTTTATTCTCAGACAAGAGGAAAATCATCATGGATCAATATAAAAACCCTATAATACTAAATACAATCAAGGCTTGGAATATAATGCGGCAAAATGAGGGCAATTCACATAAAACATCCCCATATGCACCGATAGTGGGAGCATGGGGATTCCAACCGGGGTTAACAGATGCTACTTTTAAACTCTGGAGATCCAGGGGTATCTCATGTTTAGGGGATCTATTTAAAGACGGGGTCCTGATGTCTTTTGAACAGCTGCGTCAGAAATTCGGATTATCCAATGGAGACCTCTTTCGATACTTCCAAATTCGAGATTATATACAGAAGAAGACTACATTATTAGATAGTCTTTATAAATCCGATAGAGAATGTAGTGTCCCACGACCAGTGGGGGTATCTTCCATCAGTACTATTTATCATTTACTACATGATGAAGTATCGGGAGATATGGATAATCTGCTTAAAACATGGGATCAGGATTTGGGACTAGAAATCTCTATAGAAACGTGGAATGATATTTGGGAAAATGCTAGAAGAATTACTATTTGTAACAGAACCCAGGCTATTCAGCTGAAGATACTTCATAGGGCCCATATAGCACCGGTTCGATTGGCAAAATTTAAGGCAGGAGCATCTCCAATGTGTCCTAAATGCAAAATAGAGGTGGGCACTCTTGTACATTGCTTATGGACCTGTCATAAGATCCGTAGATATTGGACTAAAGTCGCAAGTACCCTGACAGAAATTTTAGGAATGGAAATTAAAGTGGACCCTGTATCTCTCCTCTTGGGCTTTTCGAACTTTCCCTCCCTGGACACGTACGGGAAGAGACTATTTTCTATTCTTTCTTTCTGTGCAAGGAAAAATATTTTGGTGAACTGGGCGGCTGAGGGCCCCCCTAGACTTTCAAATTGGCACAGACTAATTATGGAATGTATTCCCCTTGACTTCCTTACAAATATGGTGCACCGAAAGACCGAATTATTTTATAAAATATGGCAGCCCTTCTTGAATTACATAAATACAGATATTTCGGCTATCCTAATAAGGGCTTTTATTTAATTGAGATTACAAACCTGGCTGGTCCGGGGCCCCTCGGGGGAGGAATCCCGCACGAATACGGGTTTTATTGCATCTGATGCTAACACATTCCGAGCATGTAAGAGACTTAAATATACACTCTGCTTAGTTGTAGGTTAGATTAGTAGATAGTTGAGTTTTGTTTGTTTTTTTTCTTTTTTTCGTTTTTTTGTTTTGTTTTTTTTGTTAAATTTTGGCTATTGTATATTTGAGCTAATTGTATATCAATGTTTATATCTGAGAGTTTTGTTTATTTTTGTAAACTTGTAAAAATGTTAAATTTCTAATAAAAATATCTAAAAAAAAAACCTGTCAAGCTGCCCATGAGACTCTTGTCACCCTTTCTGTCTAGAGATTAGTGGAATAGCCTTACTGTCCATTTATGGGGTACAAAGAAGCCATGAGGAGGTGATGTACCCAACCACTTCCCCAATACCTGTAAAATTGTCACTGAGTGGGGGTGGGTAAACCAGTAGTGGGCACTTAATGAGCACTACTTGCCTATTTGTCCACCGACAAGGACAGAATGCCCCTGGTGCTCACCTTTCACCCTACTAACCTTCGCATAAACCAAATCATCCGCCGACATTTCCGTCACCTCCAAATGGACTCCACCACCAGGGATATATTTCTCTCCCCACACCTTTCCGCCTTCCGCAAAGACCGCAAAGTTTTACCTGCACATCCAGCAATATCATTTATTGTATCCGTTGCTCACGATGCGGACTACTTTACATTGGGGAGACTGGACGCCTCCTAACAGAGCGCTTTAGGGAACATGTCTGGGACACTCGCACCAATCAACCACACCGCCCTGTGGCTCAACATTTCAACTCCCCCTCCCACTCAGCCAAGGACATGGAGGTCCTGGTCCTCCTTCACCGCCGCTCCCTCACCACCAGACGCCTAGAGGAAGAACGCCTCATCTTCTACCTCAGAACACTTCAACCCCAGGGCATCAATGCGGACTTCAACAGTTTCCTCATTTCCCCTTCCCCCACCTCACCCCAGTTCCAAATTTCCAGCTCAGCACTGTCCCCATGACCTGTCCGACCTGCCTATCTTCTTTTCCACCTATCCACTGCACCCTCCTCTGAATTTTTCACCTTCATCCCCTCCCCCATTCACCTATTGTACTCTATGCTACATTCTCCCCACCCCCACCCTCCTCTCACTTATCTCTCCACCCTTCAGGCTCTCTGCCTGTATTCCTGATGAAGGGCTTTTGCCTGAAACGTCGATTTTACTGCTTCTCGGATGCTGCCTGAACTGCTGTGCTTTTCCAGCATACTCTAATCTGGACTCTGGTTTCCAGCATCTGCAGTCATTATTTTTACCTATTTGTCCACCTACTAATGGCCCATAGATTCAGTCCATAGAGACTGGTTCAGGCAGTCTATCTGATCTGTCTAACCAGTTTATGTTTGATTAGTAATCAGACAGGAAAAAACATGTCAATCAGCAATTGACAAGCAGCACAAAATCAATCATCTTGTTCATTCGGTTTCAAGATGAGATAAATCCTAGGAATTGTATTTTTCATATCCACCTCATGAGCTACAATGCGAAGAACACATGCTGAGAACCCAGGTTTTATCATGTTTCCAGTATTTTTATTTGGAAGTCCATTGATGAGAAGTTGATCAACTACTTTGGCAACACAATCGTTCCTCAGAATAACACGGCAAGTCAGTAGCAGAGCAGACAATGTACTGCTACATCCTTGAGAAAAGATAGCAAAGATTGAGGAAGCTGTTCAAATTGCAGTAAGAAGAGAGTATCCGTCTTGTAAAATTTTAAATTTCTTTCACACTAAATCTCAATATATTTCGAAGAAAGTTCAATGCCGTCTGATGGATGTTCAGATGTAAGTAAAAACAAGCATTAGATTTTGTGAGTGCACAATGATTATAAATTGTTCTGTTTCAGCGAAGTATTTTGCCTGAAATTGTTGACAGTACTGGGACAACTATTTCATTCTGTATGACATGTTGTCTGTGCAATATGAGATTCTTTCAAGTTCCCTTGTGCGTCTTAGGACAACATTGTGTTAAGGGATTAACGTTATGCAGCAAAATATTTTTCACCGAAGTCCTGAGGCTTTAATCAAATTCTCGGAGCTGCAGTTAATGGTTGCAGCAAAAGTTTTTTCACAGGGCACCACAATGCCTGCACAGTATAGTTGTCAGTCATATTTGAATCCTTTATTTTGCAGGCAACAATTCAACTGCAGAGCATGTTTATTTTCTTATCTCTGAGGAAATGGAAGCAAGAACTACACTGTGGGCTTAAGGACAAGTCAGCATTTCGGCCTTCAATACTGCAATCTTAATGCATAATTTTTCTCTTCTGTTGTCGCAAGTTATTGTCACATTTTGATAAGAACGAGCAGAAGTCAGGCTTTTATCTGCAGTTTCCATAGAAAATGTTGCTCCTGGGTTTGTGAATCAATTAATATATATCAGTAGGACTCCAGCCATCTACGGCAGAGCCTTTCTCATCACCCCTTTTTAAATGAATGCAGGAGCTCACGGATGGAGATATCACCCATCGTTCTCCATTGATCTCAGAAGCAGTCAGATAAAACGGCTAGCTCAAAGAGAGAAAAGAAAAACACTCAGTGTCTCCATAAGCTCTGGCACAAATCCTATAAAGAATGAAACTCAACCTTCAGGAAACAGCATTTCCCTTAAGACCAGAATAAATGTATTATTCACCAAATGAACCTCAAACACAGTCCAAACATTGATGCTTTTGACAGATCATACTTGAATTTTAAGTTCCAGATTTTTTGTAAAATCCAGTCACCCAATCACAAAAGCAGCTCTTGACTTTTCAATTGTAAAACCACACAGTCTCCCACAATCTTAAACAAACATGTTTTCTGAGGGGGCTAGTTCGCTCTGTTGGTTTGAAGGCTGGTTAGTAATATAGAATAATGCCAACAGCATGGGTTCAGTTCCCACACTAGCTGAAGTTACCACAAAGAACTCTCCTTCTCAACCTCTCCCCTTGGCTGAGACATGGTTACCCTCAGGTTTAAATATTGTCAGTTCTCTCTCTCTCTCTAAAATGGGAGAACATCCTTATGATCTGGTAGGTGTAACGAAGATGTAGCGGTACTGTAACAATTGGTCGAACAGCTAGATTAGCTGGGTTGCCTGGAGACAAAAACAAATTAAAATTTGTTTACATTATGCCCCAAGATACCAAACTCCAATCAAGTTTGAATTTGGTACTTTGACAATATTAGAATCAATAATATGATCTAATGCTTTGGGATATATATATCAGACATTTTGGGCAGTTACCCAGAGTGGCAAAGAACAGCAAAGAGAATAAAAAGATCAACAGATTTAGGTTGCTAGTAAAAACTCTCTGAGAGGTACCTGTCTGGAGAAGGAGTTTGCACAGAAAAAAGCATCAACACTGACCTGGAGAGCAAATCTACCGAGGAAGATACAAAGAGAAGATTCAACAGCTAGCTGATTTTGAAATTTGAATTTTTCTGTACATCTTAATTGGGGGTTTTATCGGGCCAATATTGTAGAGGGGGAGATAAAAGATAGGTTTAGAGAAAGGAGTTATGAATAGTTGTTAGTTAATTATTCTCTGTTAGACTTAAAAAAATAAAGTTGTTAATTTTTACTTTAAATAGTGACTTGTGGGGATAATTCTTTGACTCTCAAGTTTTAACAGATTACAGGTCTGGGTGAATTTTTTCTGTGTTGCTGATTTAAATTAGCATGGGGAGTTTACCCTGTGTCGTAACAGTAGGACTATGGTGACTTTACTTATTTTTACTGTATATATTCCCTGTGAGCTGACTGTTATCTCCTGTAAATCAAAATTTGCCACTATTTTTAATGAGGTATTCCAAAACATGACAGAAATAGAATTTGTCTTGGCACTTTGCATTCACCAACAATAAACTAACTTTACATTACTTCTGGTGATATGGCCTATGGCAACCAGGACATTGAGCATAAATAAAAACAGAAAGTAGTGGAGAAACGTAGCAGGTCTAGCTGCATCTGTGGAGAGAGAAACAGAGTTAATGTTTCAAGTCTGGTCTGATTCTTCTGCAGATATTAAGTGTTTTGTTGCACAGATCCTTCATAACTCCCAGCATTATTTGCTCTTCAATAACTACAATGTGGAGCAACACGACGATTTACATTGTATTAATGGAATAGATTCTGAAAGTTTAATTTTTCGTTCCAAACAAATTATGATTTCATATTGTTTCTTGTACTTCAATGACTTTAACTATGTCATGGTTGCAAATGAAGAGTATCAATCAATTTATTAAATGTGTAATGACTGATAACTCTAAAATGTAGAAATCATTATTGGTAAAATTAATGAAAGATTGTTTCATGCTTTTGGAACATATTTTGTCTATTAGTCAGGCAAAGCTATTAGTCCATTTAAACAAATGAGTTAGCATCTTCCATTAAACTAATGGAAACATGGGTGCCCTAGAAACACTTTGGAGGTGAAATTGGTCCTGGTCAGAGTTGGGTCATCAGTCAATGCTATACGCTTGGTCTAATATTCAGTTACATTGACTTGAAGAGAATTAAAGATCAGGTGTCTTGCTTGCATTTTGGGAAAAAAAAATGCTATCTGGTTTGTCAGTTCAGTTTTGCTTTCATTCCTATTAGGATAATATTCCTTTGTTGTCTTGTTACCTTGGAGGTACATTACATTAATATAAAGAGATTCAAAGTTTCTGTTTATTCACACATTATACTAACTGTATGCACTGTGGCCCAGATTGCCAACATGACAGAGATCCTCTCTGCCATGGCAAAAATGCCAGAAGTCATCGAGAACCCAAATCCCACCACAAACCCTACATTTCTCATTTTAGCAGAGTCAGGATTACAGGCTTTTCATTTTATTGATAGGCATTTTATTGAGGGAGTTGGTCATCACAAATAAATCAGACTTTGGATTCTCTAGTGTCTGGACTCTAGAGTGTGAAGACTAGACCAGATAAGAGCAGCAACATTCTCAGTGCCTTTCTTTCAGATTAGATTAGATTAGATTCCCTACAGTGTGGAAACAGGCCCTTCGGTCAACCAGTCCACACCGACCCTCCGAAGAATAACCCACCCAGACCCATTTCCCTCTGACTAGCATACCTAACACTATGAGCACTTTAACATGGCCAAATCACCTGACCTGCACACCTTTGGACTGTGGGAGGAAACCGGAGCACCAGGACGAAACCCCATGCAGACACGCGGAGAACGTGCAAACTCCATACAGACAGTTTCCCAAGGCTGGAATCAATCCTGGGAACCCTGGCATGTGAGGCAGCAGTGCTAACCACTGTACCATCGTGCTGCCCCAAGATAGCCAGGGAAGTTTATTGGAGAGCTAATGTATCACTGTCAATTTGGTTCCGTAACACCGAGGATTTGAAGTCAGGGATATTTTGGGGAGGGGAATAGTTAGGTATTCTTTGTGGGTGCGGGGCTCCTGTGCTCTTTTGATTTGTTAAAAGTGAAGCAGGTTGTGCATACATGGAGCTGTCCAACTCATCAAGAATGTCATGACCTGACAAGAAGTGCCATGAACTGTTCAAATTTTTTTTTAATGAATAAGAGTGCTTTGTTTAATGGCGTACATACTGCAGCATTGAATTTTTAATCATAGAATATTGTTTAATTACAGAGAATGTTAGGCAGTGACATTGGTAGGTGAAGAAGAAAGGGTATGGGTAGAAGTGAGCATTAAGTTGAAATTTGAGAGTAGAGGCAGTTAAGGATGGATACAGGGGCAGAGGTTGCCGCAGGATGCATGAAGGAGATAATGGGAGATAATATGTGAATGTATGGGAATGAAGGAGACTGAGGGAGCTGTGAAGATTGAGAGCTGGGGGAGCATTATTTTATTTTCAATTAATTCTCGGATGAACAATGTCTTTACTGGTTATTGCTAATTGCCTTAGATAATTGGACTGCTGTAGTCCATAATGTGCATAGGTAGAACAAATGCCTTTGAGATGTGAGTTCCAGGATTTTGATCCAAATGCAGTGAAGGAACAGTAATATAGTTCCAAGTCAGAATTTTATGTACGTGGAGGGGAACTTACAGATAGTGACACAACTGCTGCCCTTGTCAGTCAGCTGCTGGGGGTCATGAAGGATTCTGGCTGAATTGCTGCAGGGTATCTTATCGATGGTACACATAGTTGCCAATGTCTGTCCATGACAAAAAAGGATGAAAGGTGTCAATCAAGTGGACCATTTTGTCCTGGATGATGTCAAGTTTCTTGCACGTTGTTTGAGCTGCCCCCATTCAGACAAGTTGGAACTCACTCTGCCTTGCACCTTATGAGCTAGCTTTGGGGACTCTGGGTGTTAGTCACCACAGAATCCCTCACCTCTCAGCTCCACTTGTATCTTCAGCATTTATATGGCTGGAACAAATTACTGATGGTGCTGGAAGCTGTACTGAAAGCAACAAATGCTGGAGATCACAGCGGGTTAGTCAGCATCCATGGAGAGAGAGCAAGGTAGTGTTTTGAGTCGAGGTGACTCTTCATCAGAACTGGTCCAGTTCAGTTTCAGATCAATGAAATCCCCCCAAATTCATCACTTTTCAGGGCCACAACAGAACTGCATTATCTAGGGAACAGAATTATGCTGGATTATAGAATGGTGGGTCACTAGAATGAACCAATACTGCTGATCCTGTCAGAAACTCCAGCGTATAAACTAAAGAGCTACCGTTGACTTCAGAAAGTAAGGAGGAGAACACACCCACATCAACATCAATGGAGTTGAGGTTGAGAGGGTGGGGAGCATCAGGTTCCTAGAAGTGACAACCTATCCTGGACTTCTCACGTAGATGCGGTGGTCAAGAGGCACAACAATCCCTCTTTATCCTTAGGCGGCTCAGGAAATTTGGCATGCCCACAAGGTCCCTCACCAACTTTTACAGATGCACCATTGAAAGCATACTGTCCAGGTGCATAATGACCTGGCATGGTAACTGCTCTGCCCAGGACTGGTAGAAACTACAGAAGTTTGAATGCACACACCCAGAACATCTCGGAAGCTAACCTCACATCCATGGGCTCCATTTACATGCCGTAGAAATGCTGCCAACATCATCAACAACCCTTCCAACCCCGGTAGTGCTCTCCCACAACCTCTTCCATTAGGCAGAAGATACAGAAGCTAGAACACGCACCAGCAGGTTTCGGACCAACTTCTTCCCGGTTGCTATTAGATTGATGAATGGACTCTCTAGCTTCAAATAATGCTGCTCTTGCTAATGTTGATCTTACCTAATGTGTGCCCTATGCAATGTAACCTATATGCCTCTGTCCAAGTTTTTTTTAACCCAATGATCTGTATGTCCTTGCTGACAATGATCTGTGTGTACTGCTCAGAAACAAAGCTTTTCATTTTATTTTGGAAAAATAAATCAATCAAATCAAACCAGATCAGATCCAAGCTGATTTTGTGGTTTACTCACTGCCACTTATCCTGATTTATTCAGGATTACTTCTTTGGCAGGCATCGCTGCCACATCATTCAGTTCCCCGCTCACCTAGTCCCTGGGATCCATGCTGCACCCAGGGAGCATGTTCCTGCTGGGTAACCTTCCAAAAAGGTAAGAATGTTATTTAAAATGTAATCCACTTTGTCCCTGATTGCAAAACCCAAGCCCATGATTCATTTATTATAAACGTTTCTCTTGTGAGAAAACATTCTAATTCTTGAAATGCAATGTGGCACTACCAATAACTTATTAGCTAAATGTCTTCTGTTAACAGGGAGTAGGTGCAATGTTCACTTATTTTAGTCCCCAAGCTGAATTTGGAATTATTATTTATAAATGTTTTAACTTAAGGGTAAGTCATACTATGTACTATATATATATAGATATAGACTAAGACATTATTATTGATGGAGTTTAATCATCCTTTGGCTATTTTAATTCAAGAATTAAATCACATTATAAGTGAGCAGTCATCTGTGTTAAGTTGCAAGTTAAGTTCACATGGACTTATCATTTATTGTCCACTGATATCAGTGATATTTTAAGGTTTGTATATTTAGATATATTATGATCATCAGGTGAGATATTTTCCCAATGGGTGTGAAGCATGTTTTACTCTTTTGGTACCCACTTTCAGTATTTCATATACCTGGGTGAAGATGGCCAGATAAAGGCGAGCACAAACTCAAAAAACATATTGATGTCAGCCTTAGGCTAGTTCCTAAACTCAATAAATGTGAATTGTTTCCATCTCTTTCGTTCTATTCTTCTACATCTGCTGAAGAAAATTGTCATTTTGAACACAATTTGTACAAAGTTATGGGCAGCATTTTTGAATACTGGGTTGAAATTGGGCAAATTGACATCAAGTTAGAGTTCTCCAACTTGAAGAAAGAGGGCACTCTCTGAATTCCCAGCTGGCACTTGGACAATTCTCTGTATAGCAACAATGATATCCTTATAATCACTCCAATCTCTGCTGTGCATTGAGCTGAAATCCATGGTGGTTACTGCTATTGGTAATACAAGTCAAAACTGCCCTTGGGCAGTGTACACTCTGAGATTGGAAGCAAAGCAATTAACTTAGTCACTACCAGTCTTCATGCATGTACATTTTATGCACTTGCATTGCAAATTGGTCTTGGGCCCATCTGCACAGCTTGGCTGTTCCTTAATGCAGAACTTTATACAAGCTAGCTTCCACTGTGTAATAAATCAGCAGGCTTTTTATCAGATGCCAGTACTTTCTGTCGTAATATTTCTCCTGCCTGCACAGGCTATATTGAAGTTATCCTTTTATGTGGAATCACATTGGTAAAGTATGTTTGCCTTTGAGCTGTTGGTAAAGAACAGGAGTTCATTCAAAAATGTGCACATTTCATTTTCTGCTTTCTGTTCTAAGATTGAAACACTGGAATCTCATGGAGTTTGCTCAACATAGATTTCTTTCGAGCACTACATGGAAAATATTACTCACTCATTGTTTGAACAAATGGACTATGGAATAACTTAAGCCTGTATGATTTGAACCATTTTTAATAACTGATCATCGTTTCCAACTTGTTATGTAACATTGCGAATTATATTTTGAGGAAGTCATCAGGAGCCAATTGAAACAGAGATTCTGAACTGTGACCCTCCTTGTAAAGATGTTAAGGGGTCCACCAGTGGGTCACGCTTCCAGTTTGCAGAAGTGATGCAAATTTGGGACGTTACAGTATCCAGGACAGAGGGTTTTACTTTCCAAGTCCAGTCATTGGTCTGGAGTTCACTAAATCCTCATTCCCAGTGCCTACTGACTGTGAGATTTAGCTTCATTTCAGGCATTCCATATTGAACAGTGACATTACAATGAAAATGACCTTAAATGGACTTCTGGCCCCATCTGTGAGACTAGTCCTCCCAAAAAAAGCTGCCAGTCAACCCGATCGCCTGGCAGTTCTGTAGTGCCACCAACAGCAGGTTAGAGCTGTGTCCTTTTCCTGCAGTGAGAATGGGCTGTGCCCAGGAAAGAAGCAGAGTTGAAGCCTGAATTTAAAGGTACATCAGGATTAAGGATGGGCCTGGCTGGCAGACCCCAGTAAAGTGAGGTGGGGTGTAGACAGGTGGTATTCAAGGGGCTGGGTTTAAGAGGTTGGGTAAAGAGTTAGAATTAAAGAACTGGTACACTTTTGGACTGGGTTCCACCAATAGATTATGTGGATTCACCAAAGGAGGATACCATATCCTTTTGGCTGACAGTAGTACACACAGTGGAAACTGATGGGCTACCTGCCTTGTTCTTGCTTTGTCCTGTCACATGAAAGATGAGGTGGAAGTGGAATGCGATCCTTAAATATCTATTAATTGACACAAGGCTAGTGGGCAGTGTGACATCTCCCTGTCCCAAGATGGCAGACAGATCGTGTGTGGCCAGCAAGGTGGTGGGAAAGCTTTATTTTTTATGATGTCCCCCCCCCACCACACCTTCAAATTTGTCAAACCTGTAAGAACCAAGCCATCAATCAAAATCAGCACTTAGTCTCATAGACCAGACACAGCCCAGACCACACAAACACCTTGTGGCATGGGAAGCCACTGTTTGCATGATCCTCCTCCCCTCCGCACCATGGTTTATTGCCATTGCATCTTCATGTTGTCAAGGAGACAACATCTTGTCTTTGTATATCTGTGTTCAGATCAGTTTATTCATAGTGAATAAGAGAAGAGCAAAGATTGATAAAGATATTTGTCATTAGCACCATAGAGATACTTTACCGTACTCAGTAGTGCTTTGAGAACTTCAGTACCAGTCTACTAACCATGACTGTCTGCTAACTCAGTTTACTAACTACAGTAGAACTCTACTAACCTCAGTGAGTGTATACCAGCTTCACTGGCAGCTTACTAACCCTATTCCACCAACTTTGGTTACAGTCAATCAATATCAGCAGGGCTCTATTGACCTCTACAATGATCTAATCATTTGAGCAGAACTGTACAATCCTCAAACAAGTGAGCTTGTACATAATGCATGGCATTTTGATCGGCAGATGTTTGGTCTCTCACTGAATGAAGGGATTATGGGGAGCAGGTGAGAAAATGGCGTTGAAGTCAAAGATCAGCGATGGTGGAGGAAGCTTCCTGTGCAGTGTAGCTTAATCTTTCTCCTTACTCACTGTGGTTGTGGATGCTCCATCAATGCATGCCTCTAAGATTGAGGTATACCATGTGCTGGTCAAAGGCACTGCCACCTCTTGAAAGAATTATTGTTTAGCAACAGCAACATTTTCTATATTAATAGCTAACACCTGAAATAAAACAAATGCACCTGTTTCATTGTGTAACCAAATATTGAACTTAAAAATACTTTGTGCTGAAATGTAGGAGGTCTGAGGAATTTTCCATAAAATTGGAAGGGGCAAATAGATTGACAGCCTTTGGTTTAATAGTGAAAACTGAGTAGTGTAATGGAATGCTATGCAATTATTCCATGTCCGGATCAGGATTAGTTTTGAATGATAACAGGAAACTTCCTTCCTCTACTTTTTGTGCTGTTCAAATATGAAATGAATCGGACTCTCCAAATAGATCAAAACTTCCAGCTCAAATGTACTCATCACTGATTTATTTCCTTCTCTTATCTCTCTTAGCCAGTCCCTGGACTCTGATGATGAATGCTTCCACTCCAGAGCTGCAGATCCTGACGTGAGTAAATGATGGATTTGCACACCTTGCCAGAGGTAAGGCAAGTCCTGTTTGAATAAGTGAGGGACAAAATGTTTGGCTTTTCATACATTCCTTCCTCTGCTTCCTCTTGGCCACTGCCTGGGCCTGTTGATGCTGCTCAAGATAGTTGGCATCTTGGCTTATGCTTAGTCTTTAGTTTGGGTGGTCTTGCTACAAGTCAGTGAGGATATTGCATTTTTTATTTGGGGTCTTTGAGTATGTCCTCGATGTATTTTCTTTGCTGTTCTGGTAACTGCTTGCTGTGATGAAGCTTGGGGTAGAGTTTGTTGGAATTATTGTCTGTCTGGCACAGTTTAATGACAGTAAATAGTAAATCAATGCTGGAGATTGTTCACCTGAGAGAGGGCATTGATAATGGACCACATACCCTGCTACTGGATTTACAGGACTTCACAGTCATAATTGGTGATATTTCTCAAGGGATTTGAAATGTCTGCAGTTCAATGTCCATGTCTCTAATGCATACAAAAGAATAGGTAATACTACTGCCATACAGATCATGAACTTGACATTGGGTTTGGGGTCTTTGTCATCAAACACACTGTTCCTCAGATGATCACAGTCTGCTCTGGCACACTGGGAGTGGCATTGAATTTCATGGTCAATAGCTGATCTCATTGAAAAGATGCTCTAAATATGTGTAAGAATTGGTTCACCTTGTCCAGTGGCTGTCAGTGTATGTTTATAGTCACAGGAACAGTGCTACACATTGGGAACTAGCTGGAAGGGGATCTTTGTAATGCAGGTATTTAACCTCAGGGCCATTCTCTTATACATCTCCGTGAATATGAGAATGGTGATTCAGAGCAATGCCTCTGAGTATAGATACCTACACTACTATTGTTTGTGCACTGCTGTTCAATGACAGAGATTGGGGCTGTCTTGATTCTGATCTGGAGGCAATACGAGTTGAACAGTTTGCTGCTTATTGTGCAAGTTAGCCTCCCTCCACTAGGAAGCTTCATGGAGATGAGGTGAAATGTTACAAGGAAAGAAGTTGGAGAAGAGCTTTGGTACAATGAGGAAGCTTTGCTTGACCCCAATTTGCACTTGGGTCCATGGTGGATTACAACTTGCATGTCATTGTGCAGGAGGCCAGGAACAGAGACACATTTCTACAGGCAGCCACATTTGATGAGAGTACTGTAGAATCCCTTTTAGCAGGTAGAGTTGAAGGTCATTGAGGTCAAAGAAGGATATATATATATATATATATATATATTATATATAGTATATATAGTGGTTTGTACTTTTCTTGAACATGTCTGGCGTGAATGTCATTTCAACTGTGCCTCTTCATGGACTGAATCCCCTTGTGCTTCTTCTACCACTCGGAGAAGGTGATTAAATAGGACTTTGCAATGATCTCCATGTAACATTTCAACTCCCCCTCCCTCTCTGCCGAGGACATGCAGGTCGTGGGCCTCCTCCACCGCCGCTTCCTCACCACCCGATGCCTGGAGGAAGAACGCCTCATCTGCTGCCTCGGAACACTTCAACCCTATGGCAACAATGTGGACTTCACTAGTTTCCTCATTTCCCCTTCCCCCACCTCACCCCAGCTCCAACCTTCCAGCTCAGCACTGCCCTCATGACCTGTCCTACCTGCCTATCTTCTCCTTTCCACCTATCCACTCCACCCTCCCCTCTGATCTATCACCTTCATCCCCACCCTTATTCACCTATTGTACTCTTTGCTACCTTCCCCCACCCTCCTCTCTGACCTATCACCTCCATCCCCACCCCTATTCACCTATTGTACTCTATGCTACTTTCTCCCCACCCTCACCTCCCTCTCATTTATCTCTCCACTCTACAGGCACCCTGCCTCCATTCCTGCTAAAGGGCTTTTGCCCGAAACGTTGATTTTCCTGCTCCTCGGATGCTGCCTGACCTGCTGTGCTTTTCCAGCACTACTCTAATCTAGACTCTGGTTTCCAGCATCTGCAGTCCTTGTTTTTACCATTACTGAAATCAGTCTTATCCAATTTCATGAAGAGGGTAAGAAATATGATGTCCACAAAATCTGATGGCATTGTCTTCTCCTCCTGGGGGAGAGCGATTAGGTGTGGTAATCGTGTGGAGAGTGCTTCTCTGCCATATTTCAATATTGTAACAGGGGTTCTCTCTGTGGCATGACATTGTTGGTTCTCATTTGTCAGATGACCTTCCCAACCTCCTGTCCATAAGAGACCATAAGACATAGGAGCAGAAATAAAGCCATTCCCACCATCGAATCTGCTCCACCATTCAATCATGTCAGGTTAGGATTGTGCTGAAGTGGTGATAATTATCATGTTGCAGGATGTGGTTAAGGACATTCATATCAAGAGCTGAATCACGGTCAAGCAGCTCTTTGAAGTACATCTCCCAATGAGCACCGACTGCCTCTCTGTCCTCATGAGTGCCATTCCATTCCTGGCACTAAGAAGGGGTAGGTCCTTGGATGCTCCAGCCATTGGTGGCCTTGACTGCTGAAGATCCTAACACATCATGGTGTCAGCAAGTTGCTTGATTTCTTGTTTCCTATCTTTTCTTTATGTCATGAGTTTTTTGTTGGACCTTGGCTTTCATTTGTCTTTTTTTCCCCTCAGAGTTTTGATTGTGCTTCCAGTTCAGGAATACCTTACATGTGGAATGTAATAGCTCACAGACCTCATGGTTACTCTCTTTAAACCAGTATTGATACTTTCTGGTAAAAGAACATAGACTCACCTCACTGTTTGTGATGGGGTTAAGGACAGACCAGACACAATGAACATTCTGTGATTCCTGTTCATTGAGTTTCATCAGATTGGCTGTGAAGCATTGACTCTGTAACAAGAGTTACAGAGTTGCAGAGTTACATTGTACTTTGCTCAAAAACTGCATGCATTCATGTAGAACTCTGAGCTCAAAACTGCATGAATTTATGTAAAACTCTGTTATCTCACTTTTTAGATTAGAATCAATCTAAACATCATGGCATAGACAGAGAACACAGGGGGCTAACACCTTCAACATATTGTCTAGCTATCACCATTGTTAACAGCTAACCCGAGAATGCAACTTTAAAAAAAAGGTTTTGTGATTTACACATGAAAGAAGTGAAACTATCACTATATTCTAACAGATGAAAGGCTTAACAGACAATCAATTTTTCAATGTATAATTTCAGTTACATCACACTGTAAATTTTTGCTATAAATTCTGTGTTACGATCGAGCCCTCCACTATCACCTGATGAAGGAGCGTCACTCCGAAAGCTAGTGTGCTTCCAATTAAACCTGTTGGACTATAACCTGGTGTTGTGTGATTTTTAGATTTATCATATGCAGTTTATGGTACATTGGACTAAAATAGTGGGAGAGAAGCACAATTGAAACATTAAGTAAATGCATAGAAATCTAAGAATGAAGGCAGACTAGGTGGGGACTTTAGAAAGATAACATAAAAGGTGGAAAATTGGGAAGTTGGAAATGTTATAAATCAACCAACAAGGATTAGAGGATGAGGTGAAAGCTCATGATTGAACAGTGGAGATGAATATATTGGCAATGATCTGCTTCAGGAATCCTCTATCCCTCAGCACTACCACTGTTCTAAGCTCATAATACACTATGGTACCTAAAACCAATGCTAATGCAATGTATTGAGCTATCTCACCTACAGCACAGGTTTTCGAAAGAAGTCCTCTCTATACATATTCCTCACCATTGAGTAACCAAAAAGGACAGACTATTGTACATTGAAAGGGAGCCTGTCTCTCAAGTTCTCATTCATTATAACTCATTTTTCTTCCCCTTTTCTCTCATTGTCATTTCCATTATTTTACTTCTGTTCCATCCATCCTGTTGGCAGCTGTGATCACCCAAGCTGCATTTTTTAAATATTACAAACATTTTTTCATCCATTTGGGTGCCACGGTGGCACAGTGGTTAACGCTGTTGCCTCCCAGTGTCAGGGATCTGAGTTTGATTCCAGCTTTGGATGATAATGTAGAGTTTGCATGATCTCTCCCTGTCTGCATGGGTTTTGTCTGGGTGCTCCAGTTTTGTCCCATAGTCCAAAGGTACACTGGTTAGGTCAATTGGCCATGCTAAAAAAATGCCTCATAGTGTCCAGGGCTGTGTGGGTTAGCCATTGTACAACAAACCCATAAGAGGAGAGAGGGGTGGGGGGCAGCAGCGATTGGGGATCCTTTTTGAAGGTTTGATGCAGACTCAATAGGTTGAATCACCTCTATCTGTACCATAATGATTCTTTGATTCTATTGCAGTCATCTTTCATGAGTTACAAATCTGTTAGAAATATATGAAAGACTACACA
Organism: Chiloscyllium plagiosum; assembly: GCF_037043375.1. Lineage (NCBI taxonomy): Eukaryota > Metazoa > Chordata > Chondrichthyes > Orectolobiformes > Hemiscylliidae > Chiloscyllium > Chiloscyllium plagiosum. Next base: position 18,350,297 of record NW_028270156.1, read on the forward strand.
GGTGATCAATGCAACGTATCTCCAGGCAATTATTTGGCCATTTTCTTGATAAAGGAGTGAATATTGCATCCATAGATGGCATTAAAGAGAAAAGGTGGTTAACGCATTAACTGGTGAAGAATAGGAATTGAAGATCACATATTCAGGACAGGCATTGACATTCCAATAGCAAGTAAGGGTTTCTGCAGACTGTTAATCCTTTACTGGAATTTAACAGGTCAGTCTCACATTAGGAATGTTGTCAGATTGGATCGATGTGCAACAGATTAATTGTTTAATTGTAGAGAACTTAAACATTGATTAAAAGAGTCAAAAGGTCAAAGCTTTTCATCTTGCACTTTTCAGGATGAGAACACAAGAAAGAGACTTGACAAAAATGATACTAATTTATGCAGTATGAGATGAACATGCTGATTGGTTATCGCAGTGCTGCAGGAAGAGTCAATGTTCATACTCAGACCAATCAGGTTGACTGTGACTGTTCAGAGTGTTGCAATGGGAATGCAGCAAAGATTGGCAATCTCCACAACCTCTTCCTTTTTCAATAGAATTGGGTCAATGTACGTACAACTTCCTTTGCATGCATTAACAAATATAGTTGCTAGCAGCAGGCACTTTGCAATCCCAACTGATTATCTGTGAGGTTTCTGGTATAACTCTTGGCGGAGTAGAGATTGTTTAATAAGTGCTGTCCCAATAGCAGAGCCACATCTAATGGTAAACATACTGATGATAGAAGGCCACAGGCCAATCAGACTCAACCAGCCCATGCTTGCATACCTCAGAATGGAACATAATAACATCCACCTCCACACTTTAACCCCAAAAATGGAAATGTTGCCCCGAGTCTTTTTAGCTAACTATACATGTGGACAATTAACATCATCAGTGTAGAGGATTCTCTGATCAGTCTGCAATTTTTTTTGACTTAGCTTTCTGTTTTAATGGATTGCAGAATTTGCCTTCTGACTCAGTGTGTACGTAGGTGCCTTCTACATCTCTAGAGATGGCAAAAGTCTGAAGGATATCAGTCAAAATGACACAACCCTGTTTCACTCAATTCCTCACTGTCGAACCATCAAACTGTACATTGTGATATCTCAGCATGGAAGGAGCAGATGAGACCGAGGAGCTCCAGTCAGGTTTCCCTAAAATCTTTTAAAGTCCTGCTCTGTCAAGGGGTGGGGTTGGGTGGGGACAGGAGTGGTGGTCACATGCCTCAGTAAGATCGAAGTACTTAAGACAAAATTATATTTTTCTCCAATTCTTTTGCACTTAGCACATGGAAAGAGAGAAAGGAGCTAAGGAATTAGGATCAAAGAGGCAAAGTGGTTGGTCTCATGTTATCTTCTTCTCCTGTCTGGTGTCTGCCAAGTAGCTCGGGGCTGAAATAGAGGCCAGTAGTTTTCGAAATAGTGACTCCTGGATTGGATTGTAGTAGCAATCTACCAAATGCATAGGTTCCTAAAGTATGGCATTTACTCTGTGTGTGGAGATTAGCTGATGTTTCCAAACAACTGGCAAAGATCTTTCAATGCAGGTGAAAACCCAGTGGGAGCTGGACTCTGAGAAAATGACACAGGACAAAAATATCATGGTGGCTGCCCAGAAAGGGGACATGGGCTTTTCTGGTGCACTAGTGCAAATTAAATACCAACTGCACACACAAATAGAATAGTAGCCCTAGTGCTGTGTGAAGGTTGCGATATCATGTAAGCAAATACACAGGAGAGTATGATGTGGTTAATAATTGTCTGAAGTTTGGGTAATTCTCATTGGAGGTACTCTCTAAATAAACCCCAGGACTCTGTGTCATTGCCTATGGATGTTCCCACAGAAAGTGATGCATTTGTTTCTTTTCTCGATCAAACAAGATGTGAAAGATTCTGCAGCAGTATTTCAAGAAAAAGCAAGGAAGTTATCCCTGGCTTCCTGACCAATACTTATCCCTCAATTAACTTAAAAGTTGAGAAGATCAAAATCATTGTCTTTGATATCTACTGCAAGCTCTGATACTTGGTCATTGAGTTAATCCATCCCCTGGAAACTATCTGAGGTTAAATCAGTCTGTTCATAACCTTGGTATCATTTTTGACCATGGAGTGATGTTCACTGTTTGTGGCAGTACCTTTGACCTATGAGGGCTCTTGAGGTTCCTCTCCAAACCCTGTGTCCTTTTACCTCTCTTTCCTCATTTATAGAGCTGCCCAAAGGTATATACCTTTGACCAAGCTTTTGGTCATTTACTCTCATATTGTCTTATGTAGCTCGGTGTCAAATTGTGCTTTTTAAAGCTCTCGTGAGGTGCTTTGAGAAGTTATGTTACATTAATGGCATTATCTAAATACAAGTTGTTTCCGTCATTATTACCAGGTGAAGAAGTACCATGTACAGTCTGGTTATCCTTTGAGGTATTAATTTACATAACTTAATTAAGAATATTTCTGGGTAAAAACAATGACTGCAGATGCTGGAAACCAGATTCTGGATTAGAATAGTGCTGGAAAAGCACAGCAGTTCAGACAGCATCCGAGGAGCAGGAAAATTGACATTTCGGGCAAAAACCCTTCATTTTTAAGAGTCTTTGTCCAATATGATCAACAGGAACTGTTTCAAATTTTTGCTGAGTAGCACCATATAATCCCAGCTTTCAGCACTTTAACTTGTCACTTTGCAGTATTTGATTGTCCTGGGCTACTAGCCAGAGGAAATGGCATACTTCGCCTAACAGTAGAAGAAAACATAACCAAAATATTTGTTGCAATATTGACTGTCAAAATATATACACAGTTGCAGTGTCAAATGCTTCCTGTTAACATACCAACAGATTAGTGTATGATGTACTTAAATCACCGGATGGCTTAGTTACTAATTTTGTTGTGACTTGTTAAAATCTTTGCTATTTAAAAACTTTAGTCAGACATTTTAGATCACTTCAAAGAAAAAATCCACTTTACCAAAAGAGTGGATGACTTCTGAAAGATGTTATTTGGATATTGATATCTAGTTGGGGAAAAAAGTTCAGAAAATCTGCTGCCAATAATGACATTGCTCTTATCACTATTATTTCATATTTGAGTTATAAAATGGATGTTTTTTTCCCCTAAATGCAAATGAGTCACATGTATTTTGATGGTGCAAGTTATTATGTATAACACTTGCTCATGTATTGGGAATGAAGTTGATGCTAAAAGCTTGTTAAAGCTAATCCCCAACAAACATTCATTTATGCAGGTTTTACCAGTAATTTCATATTTGCTGACAAAATGTTACATATCTTTGAAAGCCAAAAGATTCAAGTTTCTGATATTTAACACTGAATTGGATTTAAACTGTTAAGCTGCATCAACCTAAGTGATTTAGTGCAAAATTGATTTGATCATCATTTTATTTCTTTTCACATCTCCACTAATCAAGTTAGGAAAAAGGACATGTTATCAAAAAAAAAGGTCCAGTCAAAGCTACTCACACCAGGAAACCCATTTTATGATTTCTGGGATGTTATGGAGTTCGGAACTATTAAATCATTGATTGGTTAAAATGATGAAAAGGGAGATGCAAAATTTACATAGTGTCTCCTAAAACTACATGATGGCCCAAAGCACCTTACAAGTATTTTATTTTGTTAAGTCTGGGCTAGTGAGCTTGAAATCAAGTCCTGCACTTCCTGAAATTGGGACAAAAGTTAAAGATTTTATAAAAACACACATGATTCACCAATTTCCTTATCTTTAGACCCAGATTGCCAGAAAGCATGGACCAGGTTTCTATGCTAAACAAAAATGATGATTTATTACAAATAAGTAGATTCTTGCTACAATTATGATCCATCAGCACATAACTCTACTCATTAACCTCGACCTAATTTTAAACTATCCCCTGCACATGTGTAATGACGGACACAGACAGAGAAAACACATAGGTGTGATTGGGTGCAATGAAAGAATGGGAAAGCAGTTTAGTGGTCCCTGTTCACAGGACTGTTCATTTCCAGTGCGAGCAGCAGCGATGAGGGGGAGCACCAGGGGGAAGTGACGACGACCAGAGGGGCAGCCGGGAAGGAAAGCGGTGAGTATTTATACTCAACCTTCGAAGCCGTCGGTCATTTCCAGTGCGAGCAGCAGCGAAGGTAAGACCGTTTGGTTTTAAAAGTACTTACCGGTAGCGGGCAGCGGTGTTTTTTTTTCTCTTTCACTCTCTCTTCACAGAAAGAGCGGGAGCACCAGGGGGAAGTGACGACGACCAGAGGGGCAGCCGAGACCCGGAAGCAGTTAGTGTAAGCTTACCTGGGTAGGTTTTTTCCCCCTTTAAAAGCGCGAAGGATGTCTCTGATCGTGTTTTCCGGGTCCTGGAGGGGGAGGGGGAGCAGCCCGAAGTCGTGGTCCATATTGGCACCAACGACATAGGTAGGAGGAGTGCCGAGGATGTTAGACAGGCTTTCAGGGAGCTAGGTTGGAAGCTCAGAGTTAGAACGAACAGAGTTGTTGTCTCTGGTTTGTTACCCGTGCCACGTGATAGAGATTCGAGGAATAGGGAAAGAGAACACTTAAATGCGTGGCTACAGGGATGGTGCAGGAGGGAGGGATTCCGGTTTTTGGATAACTGGGGTTCTTTCTGGGGACGGTGGGACCTCTATAAACAGGATGGTCTACACCTGAACCTGAGGGGCACCAGTATCCTTGGGGGGAGGTTTGCTAGTGCTCTTGGGGGGGGTTTAAACTAACTCTGCAGGGGCATGGGAACCCAGATTGTAGCTTCAGGGTGCAGGGCCTGGAGTGTAGGAAGGTTAGGAACATGGCATCAATCTCAAAGGAGGGTGCCTGTAAACAGGAAAGTGGCTTGAAGTGTGTATACTTCAATGCAAGAAGTATACGAAATAAGGTAGGTGAACTTGCAGCGTGGGTTGGTACCTGGGACTTCGATGTTGTGGCTATTACGGAGACATGGCTAGAACAGGGACAGGATTGGCTGTTGCAGGTTCCAGGATTTAAATGTTTTAGTAGGGTCAGAGGTGGGGGTAAAAGAGGGGGAGGTGTGGCATTGCTTGTCAAAGATAGTATTACAGTGGTGGAAAGGACGATGGATGAGGACTTGCCATCTGGGGTAGTTTGGGCTGAGGTTAGGAATAGGAAAGGTGAGGTCACCCTGTTAGGAGTCTTTTACAGGCCTCCTAATAGTCCTAGAATCATTGAAGAAAGGATAGGGAAGGTGATTCAGGAGATGAGTGACAGTAATAGGGTGGTTGTTATGGGGGCTTTAACTTTCCTGATATTGATTGGGAAAGCTATAGCTCAAGTTCGTTAGATGGGTCAGTGTTTGTTCAATGTGTGCAGGAGAGTTTCCTGACACAATATGTAGACAGGCCAACAAGAGGTGAGGCCATACTGGATTTAGTTCTGGGTAACGAACCAGGCCAGGTGTTAGAATTAGAGGTAGGTGAGCACTTTGGGGATAGTGACCATAATTCGGTGATTTTTACTCTCGTGATGGAGAGGGATAAGTGTGTACTACAGGGCAAGAGTTATAGCTGGGGTCAGGGAAATTATGATGCAGTGAGGCATGACTTAGGATGTGTGGCTTGGAAAAGTAGACTCCAAGGCAAGAGTGTAAATGATATGTGGAGCTTGTTCAAGGAGCAACTATTGAGTGTCCTTGATAATTATGTACCTGTCAGGCAGGGAGGAAAGGGTCGTGCGAGGGAGCCGTGGTTTAATAAGGAATTGGAATCCCTTGTTAAATGGAAGAGGGCGGCCTATCTCAAGATGAGACATGAAGGTTCAATTGGGGCGATTGAGAGTTATAGGGTAGCCAGGAAGGACCTGAAGAGAGAGCTAAGAGCAGCAAGGAGGGGACATGAAAGGTCCTCAGTCGGTAGGATTAGGGAAAACCCTAAGGCTTTCTATAGGTATGTTAGGAATAAAATAATGACTAGGGTAGGAATAGGTCCAGTCAAGGATAGTAGTGGGAAGTTGCGTGTGGAGGCGGAAGAGATTGGGGAGACACTGAATGAATACTTTTCTTCAGTATTTACTCAGGAACAGGGCATTGTCGTCGATGTGAATACTGAGTCACAAATAAGTAGAATGGATGGCTTTGAGGTATGTAGAGAAGAGGTGTTGGAAATCCTGGAAAAGGTGAAAATAGATAAGTCCCCTGGGCCTGATGGCATTTATCCTAGGATTCTCTGGGAAGCAAGGGAGGAGATTGCAGAGCCATTGGCCTTGATTTTTATGTCCTCTTTGTCTACAGGAGTAGTGCCAGAAGACTGGAGGATAGCAAATGTGGTTCCCTTGTTCAAAAAGGGGAGTAGGGATAACCCTAGTAACTATAGGCCGGTGAGTCTCACTTCTGTTGTGGGCAAAGTCTTAGAGAGAATTGTAAGGGATAGGATTTATGCACATCTGGATAGGAATAATGTGATCAAGGATAGTCAGCATGGTTTTGTGAAGGGCAGGTCGTGCCTCACAAACCTTATTGAATTCTTTGAAAAGGTGACGAAGGAGGTTTATGAGGGGAAAGCGGTAGATGTGGTATATATGGATTTTAGTAAGGCGTTTGATAAGGTTCCCCATGGTAGGCTACTGCAGAAAATACGGAGATATGGCATTGAGGGTGAGTTGGAGGTTTGGATTAGGAATTGGCTGGATGGAAGAAGACAGAGGGTAGTAGTTGATGGCAAAGTTTCTTCATGGAGTGCCGTCACTAGCGGTGTTCCACAAGGATCTGTTTTGGGACCATTGCTGTTTGTCATTTTTATAAAGACCTGGAAGAGGGGTTAGAAGGTTGGGTGAGCAAGTTTGCGGATGATACGAAAGTCGGAGGAGTTGTTGACAGTGAGGAAGGATGTGGCAGGTTACAGCAGGATATAGATAAGCTGCAGAGTGGGCAGAAAGGTGGCAAATGGAATTCAATGTAGCTAAGTGTGAGGTGATTCACTTTGGGAAGAATAACAAAAAGATGGGGTACTGGGCTAATGGTCAGATACTTGGTAGTGTGGATGAGCAGAGGGATCTTGGTGTCCATGTACACAGATCTCTGAAAGTTGCCACCCAGGTAAATAGTGCGGTGAGGAAGGCATATGGCGTACTGGCTTTTATTGGTAGAGGAATTGAGTTCCGGAGTCCTGAGGTCATGATGCGGTTGTATAAGACTCTGGTGCGGCCGCATCTGGAATATTGTGTGCAGTTTTGGTCGCCATACTATAGGAAGGATGTGGAGGCACTGGAACGGGTGCAGAGGAGGTTTACCAGGATGTTGCCTGGTATGGAAGGAAGATCGTATGAGGAAAGACTGAGACACTTGGGGCTGTTTTCATTAGAGAAAAGAAGGTTTAGGGGTGACTTGATTGAGGTGTACAAGATGATTAGGGGGTTAGATAGGGTTGACAGTGTGAACCTTTTCCCGCGTATGGAGTCGGGTATTACAAGGGGGCATAGCTTTAAATTAAGGGGGGGTAGATATAGGACTGAAGTTAGGGGTAGGTTCTTCACTCAGCGAGTCGTAAGTTCATGGAATGCCCTGCCAGTAGCAGTGGTGGACTCTCCCTCTTTATGGGCATTTAAGCGGGCATTGGATAGGTATATGGAGGATAGTGGGTTAGTATAGGTTAGGTGGGCTTGGATCGGCGCAACATCGAGGGCCAAAGGGCCTGTACTGCGCTGTATTCTTCTATGTTCTATGACTCACTGAGTTGCTCCATTTGGCATGTCATGGCGTGCTGCTTCTTGATTCTGTAGTATGAGAGTGGACAAAGACATGGCCGATTTAATACAACATGGGAAATTGTGTGGTTATGCACTTTGGTGGGCATAGCCTATATTCTAAATGGGGAAAAGCTTTGGAGCTGAAGAACAAAGAGACTTGTGAGCCTTAGCTCAGGATTGTCCTCGGATGTGCATGCACATCCAGTTGGTGTGTAGAAAGGCAAATGCATTGTGAGGATTCATTTCAAGAGGGCTCGAATGCAAGAACAGGAATGTACTGATAAGGCTGTATAAGACTCTGGTCAGATCACATTTGGAATATTATGAGCAGTTTTGGGCCCCATACCTGAGGAATCAGGTGCTGGCCTTGGAGGGGGTACAGTGGAAGCTTATAAGAATGGTCCTGGGGACAAAGTGCTTGTCAATTAAGGACCAGTTGAGGACTCTGGGTCTATACTTGATGAAGTTTAGAAGGATGGGGTTGGGGGGGGTGGATTCTCATTGAAACTTAGAGAATATTGAGAGGCCTACATAGAGTGGATGTGGAGAAGATGTTTCCATTAGTAGGAGCGGTTAGGATCCGAGGGAACAGCCTCAGAGTGAAGGGACACCCCTTTTGAACTGAGATGAGGAGGAGTTTCTTCAGCCATTTGGTGGTGATTCTGTGGAATTCATTATTGCAGAGGCCAGTGGAGGCCAAGCCATTGAGTGTCTTTAAAACTGATCTGGAGATGTTCTTGCTTAGTAAAGGGACAAGGAATACAGGAAGATGGCAGAAGAATTCGACTAAGAAGCATACTAGTCATGATCGAATGGTAGACTACATTCGATGTGTTAATTGGTCTAATTCTGCTCCTATATAGATAATCGCATCCTCCTTCTCCAGCTATATTTACTTGCTTGCAGAAGATACAGGATGGCTCGTGAATACTTATAAGCAATTGATTGACCATTGAGACATGTGTCACTGCCCTGATGCTTTGTACAGGGGATAGTTGTAACAGTGTACCCTGAGAGAAACCAGACTCTGAGGAATCATCAGCTGGAACATTCAGGGGCTCCAAATGAACCTGTCCCAGCAGGCGACTGGAAATGAAGCATAAAAGCAGCCACTGGAGAGATGATGCTCAGGGCCACAATGGTGAACACTTACTTCTATTTTACATCTCCATCACTCCTTACCCACCATTATCGCTATCTTTGACTTTGTACTGGCCACACTCTCTATCTGTTCCAATTGTTCCTCCTACCCCTCTGTCACTAGAGTCATAGAGCCATAGAGATGTACAGCGTGGAAACAGACTGTTCAGTTCAACTCGTCCATGCCAACCAGATATCCTAAACTAATGTTGTCCCATTTGCCAGCACTTGGCCCATATCCCTCTAAATACTTGCTATTCACATGCTGTTTAAATGTTGTAATTGTACCAGCCTCTACCACTTCCTCTGGCAGCTCATTCCATACACGCACCACCCTCTGTGTGAAAAAGAGTGGATGACTTCAGAAAGATGCTATTTGGATATTGAAAACTAGGTGGGGAAACAAAAACAATGTCTGTGTGCCCCTTAGATCCCTTTTAAATTTTTCCCCTCTCACCCTAAACCCTCGAGCTCGGGACTCCCTCACCCCCGGGAAAAGACCTTGACTATTTACCTGATCCTTGTACCTCACGGTTTTATAAGCAGCTGAATTGGGAACATTAGCTCCATTTCTATCCCCACAGAGGGCACCAGATCTGCTGAGTTCCTCCAGCATTTTCTGTTTTTATTTCAAATGTCTCAGCAACTGTGGTCTTATCTCTTAATCAAACACTAACATGTACTGCTGAGATCAAAGTGACAGAGGCTCATATACATCATCACTAAACACCATGGCAGTACCTTCTCCTTCATTGTGATCAAAATGATGTGGCCTTCTTGACTAGTTTGCCACCCTGCCACCATATGATCAGCAGGCAATACTACTTCAACCATATTCACTAACTTGCCACCACATGATTGGGTTGCAACTGTTTGCATCCTTCCCCTGTCGCATTCCCAACAATTTCCAAACCCAGTGACCATCGAGCCAAATAGAGAGTAGTTGATATCTAATAGATTTTGTACAAGAACAGGGTTCATTAATGGAGAGGATGCAGAGTTAACATTTTGGGTCCAGAGACCCTCCTTTGGAACATATGGTAGAAGGGTCACTAAAATCTGCTTTCTCTCCACAGATGTTGCCAGATCTGCTGAGTTTCTCCAGTAGTTTCGGTTTGTGATTTTGATTTCCAGTATCAACACTTCGCTGTTTTTGTTTTTGTCATGGTTTGTTAATAGTTGCATATCATCCTTTGTCCCCACAACTTTTTTAGTCTTCATATCCACCCACATTGTTCTATTTAAAACTCAAGGATCATGCATTAGTACATCTTGAGCAGGAGGAAACATTGCTTAACAGAGAGTTGTGAAGTTGTTCGATTCACTTAAGGAGCTGGGGATTGAAGCACTTTGTCCATTTCCTTTATTGAATGGGTTAAGTAGGAAGCTGAAGCTGAATATGGGAACAGAGTAGGTTCATGATGGCTTCATAGCATTAGAACACCTTTTTGTATTGAGGATAAATATCAACTCTGCTGGGCTGAGTTAAAGAACCTGTTTTTCTATTGGAATTTTTCTATATTTGTATGCAATATCCTGCCTTCTACTTTATTCTTAATATTGACAGGAGCTCTACTCCTGATAGGATGGTAGTGCGGGGAAACCAGACAACGTTCTGGCTCCTAGGCCCATTTGTTTCAGGCAGCCACTTCCTCCCTTCTTTCCTTTTTGCTTTCTTTCTTTTTCTTCATTTCTTCTTGTTGACGATGGCGGAGGGGGTGACATTGTGGAGGGGAGCGACCAGTGTGGGACTCTTGCCGAAGTGGTAAAATCAAGGACTCCTGGTTGTGATGGGCCCAGAGAGGCAACTCCAGACATCAGTGAGATGGCGGCTGAAGCGACGGCAGCTCCTGGTTACAGGGTGGGTTTGGGTCCATCAAGAGACCTGATATCGGTAGCCAGTCAGTGGGGTGGGCCCAGCAACCAAAAGATGGCACCTGAAGAGTGGCGACTCTGATGCTAGTGGATTAGGCATAAGTGGTGGCGTGGGTACCGTTGGTCAGCATTAAAAACATTCAATCTGAGGTAGCTTTGACTGCTTCACTGGACTGGGAATTCCACAGATTCACAACCCTTTGGGTGAAGAAGTCTCTCCTCAACTCAGTTTCAAACCTGTTCTCCATTATTTTGAGGCTATACCCTCCTTGTTCTAGTTTCACCCGCCAGTGGAAACAACCTCCCTGCTTCTATCTTATCTGTTCCCTTCATAATTTTTTAATGTTTCTACAAGATCTGCCCTCATTCTTCTAAATTTCAATGAGTATAGGTCCCAGTCTACTCAATTGCTCCTCATAAGTTAACCCCCTCAATACCGGAATCAATCTCGTGATTCTCCACTGTGCCCCCTCCAGTGCCAATACATCTTTTCTAAACTAAGGAGACTAAAACTGTACACAGTACTCCAGGTGTGACCACACCAGTACCTTACACGGCTGTAACATGACCTCCTTATTTTTAAACTTCATCCCTCTAGTGATGAAGGACAATATTCTATTTGCCTTCTTAATTACCTACCTCCATGTCTGTCACCACAAAGTGCACTCCTCTCTTCTTACCTGGATAGGTGATCAACTTACTATGTTGTGCCCTGGACTGAAGACCGATGGCCATACATTACAAAGGACTCATTATTCTGACTCATTATCCTAATATATGTGGGATAAGCACGCTGCAACAACACATCTTTGAATTTGAATACTCAAGAGCATATGTATTTGCATACAATGAATTCTCAATGAAAAAGCAAAATAGATAGTCATGACAAGAGAAATGATGTGTTCAGAAACTAGAAGCTAAAAATCAAGAAACAGTTTTATCAATATTATAATAGGTCCACAAGCAGATTTGTGATGTGTTTTACAGGGATATGGCATTATTGAAAAATAAGGTATAGAGACATAATAGGTAGACAAAGTTAATTTTAAGGCAAAGCTGCTTGAAGTGTTATGGGGGTGAATTCAGAAGAGCAGAAAAGATAAACGAGGGAGTGACATCTTTGTTAGTAAGTGAGAGCTTGCCAGTCATCAAATTAGATGATTTATTTATGATTAAGGGAAGTGTAATGGAAGTTTCTGTCATGAAAACAAAACATTCAGAATTATTAATCATCACCAATGTAAAATAAAGGGGATAAATTAAATCAGATGTAATTATTGAAGTCTTTAATTAAAATGTAAAGCCAAAGGAGGGTATAAATTTTGGAGGAGATAATTAAATCAGAAACAAAGCTGAATAATGATTGGATCTTTCAAATGTTGAGGGTAATTTTTGCTCCTGAGCTACTTCTGAATCCCACTTGGCCCTTGAAGCTGCTCTGCCATTCAATATGATCTTGACTGATCTGATTACTCCACACTTCCGCCTATCATCAATAACTTTTCATTCCATTGCTCCTCAAAGCGTTGGATTCATCCAAAATTTCCGGCCTCTCCAAAAGCAGGATTCAATCTCATGACTGTTTATTACTATTGCTACTCTATTTACTCATATAAAATACAATATCTACCCTATAAGTAGAATAATTACACTTGCTGTATTATTAGGAGGGCAGTTCCAGAGGTAAGGAAGGTTGGGGTCAAGGAGAAACATCAAAACAAGTTTGAAATTTTTAAAATCGAGTTTGTGTTGACAAAGTGCAAAATGTAGGCAGTAAAAAAATTGGTGGTTAGTGAAAACAGAATGGAATCCTGGCTTGAGAAATGCCCTTCCTCATGGCAACTACTGCCTGCTCTACCCAAAGACTTGGGGCTCCAGAATTATGATCACCTGAAGGCATTGCAAAACATGAAGCTGGCAGATGCCATCCTCATTTCCAGAGAGTGGCCATGTTGGCCATAAAAGGTGAACAGGCCTTGGTGCATTTACGGGTACAGTTCTGGACAAGCTCAAGTTTACAAAAGGTTCAAAGTAAGAGGCAAACCAAGGTAGTGTTGAAACCTTTAAAAAGGAGTAGGCCATTCAGCCCAAAGCACCTGGTCTGACACTCAGATAGATCATGGTTGATCAAATACCTGTTATGACCAGAATGGGGACAGTATACTGTTTCTCTCTGTCTCTCTCCCTTTTCCCATTACTACACAGGTCACAGCATAAACTTAATTGTTTCACCCAGTTCATGTTATGGCGAATCATGTATTCTCTCCACATTAGTCTGAGGATAAGGATGTCCATCTACTTGGTTTATTTAACAAATGCGAAATAATTGTTTTGTATAAAATGAAACTTATTCCATCAGGATACAGATTTGGTTGGCACAGACAGGTTTGTAACATGCAAGTGTCACATTTTATTCCACAAAATATCTGAAAATGCAAATACATAAATGCATACTTTCATACCAAGGAAAGGAAATCAAGAAAATTGTCATTCTCTTGGCAGATAGCCACTTTAGCCAATGGAAGATCAGTTTTGACCACTAAGTCTTAGGTCTTGAGGTGAAAAGGATAAAATTTGAGATGTTCAGTTGTCTGCAATCCTGACATGAAAAGGACAGATGTTACTGAACACTTGCACATGGCCCTGGGAGCTGTCATAGACTCAGTCATTCAAAAACTATGGACAAAATCTTTCCAGAACCTTCTCTTATAAAAGTAGCTGAATCAGACCTTCTGAACATTTAGGGTTGTTTTTCAGAGCTGGGAGAGCTGAGCTGCCAATGTTCTTCCTTTCAGCAGGCTTCTCCCCAGCTATACCACACAATATCGAAACCAGAGAGTGCAACCTGACAGTCATGTCCAATAAAAACTGACGGTCTCAATACTGATATCAGGCAAAATTAAAAGTCCAAATTGTTGGAGAGAAACTGCTATAATCTATTTTGGAAAGAAAATTTACATCAGATATATTAGAAACAAATAATCATAGAGTCATGGAGTCATACAGCTTGGAAACACACCTATGTCTATGCTGCCCAACAAACACGAACCACACTAAACTCATTTTCCTGCATTTCATCCATAGCCAAGCACGCACGTGCATTTTAAGTGCTTATCCAGAGGGTTCTTAAATGTTGTGAGAATATCTGCCTTCACCATCCTCTCAGGCTGCATGTTCCCAATTTCTACCACATTTTTCTTCCCTCAGCTTCCCTGGAAACCATTTGCTCCTCACCTTGAACTTATGCCCCCTGGTCTTAGATGTATCTGCCATGGGGAAGAGGTTCTCATGATCTACTCTGCCTATACCTTTTATAATTTTGTAAAACTCAGTTAGATTCCATCCCCTCCCCCTATCAGTTTCCTCTGCTCCGAGGAAAAGAAACCCAGCCTATCTACTCTCTCCTCATAACCGAGATTTTTCAGCCCATGCAACACTCCAGTGAATCTCCTCTCCAACCTCTCCAGTGGAATTGCATCTTCTGTAGCCTATGGCCTCAAAGATTGCACACAGTATTGCATTTGTGGGCTAATCAATTTTATAAAGTTTTAACAAGACTTCTTTGCTCTTATATTTCAAGTCCTCATTAATGAAAGCAAGAATCCCACATGCTTTCTTCACTATCCTGTCTACCTATGTTAACATTTGCAGGGATCTATGCACTTGTACACCAAAGTCCCTTTGTTCCTCAGTGCCTCCTAGGGATCTACTGTTCTTTGTGTATATCCTTTCTTTATTAGACCTCCCAAAATGCCTTACCTCGCTTTTATTGGGATAAAATTCCATCTGCTTTTACTCTACAAATTTACCAGCTAATCAATATCAGACTATAACCTGAGACCATCCTCCTCACTATCAACAGCAGCAACAATTTTCATGTCATCTATAAGCTTACTAATTGTCCTTCTACATTCACATCCAAGTTGTTAACATTCATATCAAACAGCAAGTGTCCCACCACCGATCCCTGTGGTATATCATTGGTCAGAGGTTTCCAATCACAAAAGTAATCCTCTGCCATCACAATTTGCCTTCAACTTGTCAGCCAAGTTTGGATCCAGTTTGTCAACTTATCTTGGATCTCTTTGGACCATGTGGGACCTTGTCAAAGGTCGTACCGAAGTCTATGTAAATCCCATCAACTGCACAATCCTCATCAATACATTTAGATGCCTTTTCAAAAAACTCAAATAAATTAGTCAGGCATGATCTCCCTCTAACAAATCTGTACTGACTATCCTTGACCAATCCCTGCCTTTCTAAATATTGAGTAATCCTCTCCTTCAGAATGTTTTCCAATATTTTGCTGATCAAGCTATCTTGTCGATAATTACTTGGCCTATCCCTTCTTCCCTCTTGAACAAAGTAATGACATTAATGATCCTCCCCTGGTTTTAGTACACTGTACCTGACGTATGCTTCTTTCTTTTTCTTTATCGTACTTTTGATATCCCTTGACATCGAGGGTTCCCTGGACTTGTTGCCATCCCATTCACTCTTAGAGGAATGTACTAGCTCTGAATTTCCACTATAAATGCTTTTTAAAAATTCCCAGTTTCAAAATGTACACTTACCTGCAGGTAACTGCTCCCAGTCTGTTTGCCAGATCTTGTCTAATGAGACTGAAATTGGCCTTCCCCCAATTTAAACACTTAACTTCTGCAATACTCTTATCATTTTCCATGATGACTTTGGGGAGGGATTCATTGTGCCAACTGAGTTTTGAAAAGTATTTTGTGGGATATAAGAGTTGCTGCCAAGACCAATATTTGTTGCTTGTCCCTCAGCCGGTGAGAAGGTGATGGTCAGCCACCACTTTGAGCTAATGCACTCTGTGTGGCATAGGTATAGTGCTGTTGTGGGACGGAATTCCCAGGGGTTGACCCAGAGATAGTGAAGGAATAGTTTTGGATTTCCACCTCAGTATGAAGGGTGGCTTGGAATGTGGTTGCTCTTCAAGATGTTAGAGGTAAGGGGTTTGGAAGGTGCTTTGAAGGAGTCCTAATGGGTTGTTGCTGTACATCTTGTAGATGGTACACACTATATGTTGGCTATGGAGGGTGTGAATGTTGACAGTCATGGATGGAGTGCTAATTTAGCACACTGCTTTGTCCTGGATGGTGTCAAGACTGTTGAGGGCTGTTGGAGTTACCCTTATCCAGGCCAGTGGAGAGTATTCCATCTTATTTCTGACTTGTAACATGCAGAGTGTGGGTAGACATTGGGGAATGTAGAGGTGAGTTACCACAGAACTCATCTCCTCTGACCTGTTATTGTACCCAGTGTGTGATCTTCATTCTGCAGGGTTTCCATATGTCATTGTACTTTGTGCTGTGGGGAAAGTACAATATGGGCAATCAACACATTTTCAGGAGAAGGTATAACTGAAGATGCTGTTCTTGTGTCTGAGTTGGATTAGTATTGGACCTTAAACCAGGCTGCTTTTTCCTCTTCACATGACTGTAAATTATTCACAGGTTTGTGAGAAATATAGGAAAGCATTGGAAAGGCTCGTGATTTATACCCTGACAAAACAAAAATCAATCACAAACTGTCAAGAGAAATATATAAATTGACAAATAAAAGATAGGACATCAGGTAATCTTTACAAAACCGTGACCAGGATATTTAACAAAATCATAAAACAACAAACTTTGAGAGCATAGAAGTGAGAAGTGGTGGAAATTTTGTGAAACCCATTAACAATGGAAATAAAACTTTTTCCCGGATTATTGCTATTTCAGTGTTTTAACAACCTTTGTTGCATGATCCCAGGAACAATAGCTCAGTTACCATGGCTACTATTCAAGAACAAATCAGAGTCTATTATAAATCAGGCAGTCAAGACCAACAAACAAGAGGAGAAAACAATAAATCCAAGTGAAATAAATATTTTGTGGAAATAGCTACTTGAGTAAAAAAACATATTGGAATTTTTAAAGATGCAAGGGACTGACCCCATATTACAAGAATTCCTTGACCACACTCTCATGAAGCAAATGTAATAAATGGCTTTGAATGTGTTCGAAAGCAGAGTAAAGCTACATTTTAAAAAGTAAAGCTTTAGATGGTCACCAATGAGCTGCTTCTGATATTGCTCCTTCATAAACTGTAAATAATTAGCATTTTGTTAGTCTGCCTTAGTACTCAGTTAACATGATGTGGAGGTACTGGTGTTGGATGGGATGGACAAAGTTAAAAATCACACAACATTAGATTCTAGTCCAACAGGTTTATGTGGAAGCACAAGCTTTCGGAGCACTGCTGCTTCATCAAATAGCTAATGGGACAGAATCTGTGTGTCCTATGATCCTGCCCCACTAGTTACTGATGAAGGAACAAAGCTCCGAAAGCTTGTACTTCCAAATAAACCTGTTGGACTATAACCTGGTGTTGTGTGATTTTTAACCTCATTTAGCATCTCACACCTATAGTGTCAGGGTGTCACAGTTAGGTCTGTAGGCCTCCGGTGTTTGGCAGGAGAACAAACAGGATTTCCATATTTTGCAGTGAGCAGCAAGAGGTTTTAGAGACATGAAGCTCCAAGGTGATCAGAGGGAAAAAGAAAGAGAGAAGTTACAGTGGAAGAGACAGTGGTGAGAATAAAGAGTGCACTCTCTGTTATGTTCGCTTACCTGCTCTTTGCTATGGCTATGAACTGACAGTTGAGGGCTGCCACTTCTTTTCGTTTATTATTTTGTTTAAGTGGAAGTAAAATGACTCCTGTAATGTGGAGGATTAGCATGTTTTGTAATTTTTATTATTACACAAATTGTAGTGTTTGAGTTCAATGATCCCGAACATAACCACCACCCTGTTGCTGATACATAGAGCTCTACAACACTGGGAACAAAATGCGATGGTTGCATTTGTGACTTGCGGCACAGTCAATTGCCAAGTTAGAAGGGAGTGATGATGTTGATGATCTATGTGCGGGCTGGAAACACGAGTGTGAATCTTAATGACGGTCAGTGTCTGATGCTGAATTGATGCTGGATTCGCCAGGTTGGATCATGCTTGTGCTATTAAAAGCCTCTCAAACTTCCACAGTGGTGTAAATGTTTAACAGCATGAGAAATCTTAGTGATACTGCTTATTGCTATTTCAAACTGTGGATACTTTAGACTTGTTTTTGAGGATCCATGAGGGGTCAGGAAGTCAGTTGTTGGCCAGGAAAAATGTGCCATGTACAGGGCAATGTAGATTGGGTCAGTATGAGGTAGATATTGGACCATTCACCAACTGGGTAGGCCATAGTTGAAATGGTTGCATGTTTGCTGTTAGCATTTCACTGCATTTGTGACACAGTGGCTTAGTGGTTAGCACTGCTGCCTCACAGAACCAGGGACCCGGGTTCAATTCTAGGTGACTGTGTGTAGTTTGTACATTCTCTGTGTGGGTTTCCTCCAGGTCCTCCAGTTTCCTCCCACAATCGGAAGATGTGCAGGATAGGTGAATTGACCATGCTAAATTGCCCCATAGTGTTCAGGGATGTGTAGGTTCGGTGCATTAGTCAGGGGTACATGTGGAGTAATAAGGTAGGGGAATAGGTCTGGGTGGGACACTCTTTGGATGGTCGGTGTGGACATGTTGGACCAAACTGGCCTGTTTCCACACTGTAGGGATTCAATGATTCTTAACATTTCAAGGAATTAACTATATATGAGATGCTTGAGATGTGATAACATGTAAATGTAAATATTTATGAATTAAATCTGTTTGGTATTAAATTATCTAAATTACAGTATTCATTATGATAGTAATATTCATACACTACACCATTCCTATGTAGAAATGTTCAAAACTACTGTCTCTTCTTTGCAGCCACTCTGTGTATCTTCCCTCTTTTAGCTGTCATTTCCTATGCCTTTTGTAATCCCCTCCCTGAATTTGCCATGCATCTATTCCTCTTTAGCTGTGCTCTTTCCCCTTTGCAGACTTACTTTGCCCACGTGCTCTAGTTTCCCATTCCCTAGCCTTAATAGTGTCACTTATTGCTCCCACTATTATCAGTCATTCTGCTAATGACCTCACTGCTCCTCCACTTGCAGACTGCTTCTTACTGATGTTCCTGTTGACTAGTTTAGTACAAGCCTATCAGCAGCAAGCCCTAGAGAATAGTCTTTGAATGAATCATAGAGCCTGACTGTTCCATTTATAGAGGAGACATTTTTCTGATTGTTTGCCCCATGGATATAGCAAGGATTTTGGTACCGTTGGTGGCAAGTCCACTCCCCATATAATTTAAGGGTTGCTTGAAAGAAGTCCTCCAGTATTTGTGGAACACTAATGCATCCTTCACAAACAAGCAGACTTGAGATCCTGGCTCTTTCCACTAGGCCTCTGACAACAACCTCAGGAAGAGGAGGAGAGCTAGGAGGAACGAGAGAATGCAGGAACAAGAGGGATAAGAGGGAAAGGCTTCTGAGACACAAATGCTGTGGACAGACTCTCTGCAAACATCAGAAATGTCCCAATTAAAAACAATCCCCAGATCACCATTGCCCCACATCTTACTACAATGGCATCCCTCTGCTATGATCCATCACCACGTTCTGCTCATCAGGATTACAAAATAAAACACAAACCATCTATCCCACGTCAAACATATCCAGCCACATTTCTAATCCTATAGACAATAGGAGCTAACTTCCCACTATACCACATCAGTAAAGGTGTCTGTAAGCTGGCCAGTGGACAATGAATCTGAGAAACTGGGCTTTCCTGACTGTCAGCTTTTCCCCGAAATTACCCCATCATCTGACTGCCTTGCGGCAGACTTTCCTTCTGACTTCAGCCTTTGATGAGTAGGCATATGTACCACGTGGGTCTCAGCTTCAGACTGCCCTCCACACTCACTGCTACAGAAGGTTGTGGAGGCCAGGTCATTGAGTACAGTTAAGACAGAGATAGAAAAGTTCTTGATTGTAAAAGGGATCAGGGGTTATGGGGAGAAAGCAGGAGAATGGAATTGAGAAACTTATCAACCATGATTGATTGAGCAGACTCAATGGGCTGAATGGCCTAATTTCTGCTCCTATGTCTTATGGTCTCTAAAGTCCCTGCAATTCCTGTATCTAAGCTGATGTGTACAAGTGTCTGATCAAGTGATGACATTTCTTCTTCAGCAGAATGTTCTGTTGCTTGGTCATCACCAGTCAGTGAATCTCATGCTGCCGACTTATACCTCCCTGACTAGTTTTTAAGCTGGTGACAGCTAATAGGTTTCTGAATTCACAATTTCATATGAGGGGATGTTTGACATATGGGAAGGGGAAGGACTGATGAAAGATAAAAGCTGCCTGGTTAAACCATAAGAAGTTTGTATATTATTATCATATTTCAGGATGGAAGTGAAGTGAGATTGAAGAAGGTGAAACCAGCAGGAGAGCACCATCAGTCTGCATGGCACGGAGTGGGGTTCGTGTGGAATTAACCTCCTGAGGACGTGGTGGATGTGGGCACAATTGCAACGTTTAAAAGACACTTAGATAGAAACATAATTAGGAAAGATTTGGAGGGATATGGGCCAGGACTGGGCAGGTGGAATGAGTTTATTTTGGAATGATGTTCAGCATGGCTTGGTTGGACTGAAGGGTCGATTTTCTGTAATTACACCGGCACCACTCCCCATCTCTTCCTCCACTACATTGATGACTGCATTGGTGCCACCTCGTGCTCCCATGAGGAGGTTGAGCAATTCATCAACTTCACCAACACATTCCACCCTGACCTTAAATTTACCTGGACCATCTCTGACACCTCCCTCCCCTTCCTGGACCTTTCCATCTCCATTAATGACGACCGACTTGACACTGACATTTTTTACAAACCCACCGACTCCCACAGCTACCTGGATTAATACCTCTTCCCACCCTGCCTCTTGCAAAAATGCCATCCCATATTCCCAATTCCCCTGCCTCCGCCGTATCTGCTCCCAGGAGGACCAGTTCCACCACAGAACACACCAGATGGCCTCCTTCTTTAGAGACTGCAATTTCTCTTCCCACATGGTTAAAGATGCCCTCCAACGCATCTCAGCCACATCCCGCACCTCCGCCCTCAGACCCTACCCCTCCAACCATAACAAGGACAGAACGCCCCGGTGCTCACTTTCCACCCTACCAACCTTCGCATAAACCAAATCATCCGCCGACATTTCCTCCACCTCCAAAAAGACCCCACTACCAGGGATATATTTCCCTCCCCACCTCTTTCCACCTCCCGCAAAGACCGTTCCCTCCGTGACTACCTGGTCAGGTCCACGCCCCCCTACAACCCACCCTCCCATCCTGGCACTTTCCCCTGCCACCGCAGGAACTGTAAAACCTGTGCCCACAGAGTATAAACATAGGTGCGGAGTCCCTGGACTAAGGGCATGAACGTAGGTGAGAGGTTCCTGGACTAAGGGCATGAATGTAGATGAGAGGTTCCTGGACTAAGGGCATGAACGTAGGTGAGGAGTTCCTGGATTAAGGGCATGAACGTAGGTGAGGAGTTCCTGAATTAAGGGCATGAACATAAGTGAGGAATTCCTGGAATAAGGGCATAAGCGTAGGTGAGGAGTTCCTGGACTAAGGCCATGAACGTAGGTGGGGAATTCCTGGACGAAGGACATGGACGTAGGTGAGGAGTTCCTGGATTAAGGGCATGGATGTAGGTGAGGAGTTACTGGATTAAATGCATGGATGTAGGTGGGGAATTTCTGGACTAAGGGCATGAACGTAAGTGAGGAGTTCCTGGACTAAGGGCATGAACGTAGGTGAGGAAATCCTGGACTAAGGGCATGAATATAGGCGAGGGGTTCCTGGATTAAGGGCATGAACATAGGTGGAGAGCTCCTTCCCACGTGGTTAACGATGCCCTCCAGCGCATCTCCTCCACTTCACGCACTACTGCTCTTGAACCCCACCCCTCCCAATGCTACCAGGTTAGAACCTCCCCGGTCCTCTCCTTGCACCCCATCAACCTCTGTGTGCAACACATCATCCTCCACCACTTCCACCACCTCCAAAAGGACCCTACCATCAGAGATATATTTCCCTTCCCACCCCTATCAGTGTTCCAAAAAGACCATTCCCTCCGCGACTCCCTCGTCAGTTCCACACCCCCCACCAGCCCACAGCCCACTGCTGGCACCTTTCCCTGCCACCACAGGAAGTACAAAACCTGTGCCCACACCATTTCCCCTCATCTCTGTTCAAGGCCCCAAAATCCTTCCACATCCATCAGAAATTTACCTGCACCTCAACCAATGTCATCAACTGCACCTAGTTTTGTCTCCTCTACACCGGGGGGACAGGACATCTGTGGGACACCCACACCCACCAATCCCACTGCCCCGTGGCTGAGCACTTCAACTCCCCCTCCCACATTGTCGAGGACGTGCAAGTCCTGGGCCTCCTCCACGCCAAACTGCTACCACCTGACGCCAGGAGGAGGGACGCCTCATATTCTGCCTTGGGACTCTGCAACTATGCGGAATAAATATGGATTTCAACAGCTTTCTCATTTCCCCACCCCCCACATTATCTCAGTCCCAAGCCTCTAACTCTGGACCGCCCCCACACCCGTCCATCGCTGCCTCCTCTGACCTATCGCCTTCTCCCTCACCTTCATCCACATATCGCTTTCTCAGCTATCTCCCCCCAATCCCACCCCCTCCCATTTATCTCTCAGCCCCTCGGCCCACAAGCCTCTTTCCTGATGAAGAGCTTATGCTCGAAGTGTCGATCTTCCTGCTCCTCGGAAGCTGCCTGACCTGTTGTGCTTTTCCAGCCCTACACTCTCAACCCTGTGTATCTTGCATACCAGCGGAGGGGTCTGGAGAAAGATGACTAAACAGTCATGCTCTGACCAGCATGAGAATCATACAAATCATCCCAGCAACTTATAAATAAGAATGATCGATCTGCCTCCCAGTTTTTACTCTGCCCATAATCTATTTTTATGAGTGTTTGTGTGCATTTGTCTGTGTAAGTGTGTGAGTTTGTTTGTAAGGGAATGGGAGGATGTTTATAAGTAGACTAGAGTTTTAATTATTGGCGTTAGATGCTAACAGATTTTTAAAAAACTGCTTACTCTGTAGCTAGAGTCTAATTACCTGTGATAAGTAGTAAATCTCATTCAGTAAATAAACCTGGATTGTGTTTTCTATCAATCTAGGTCGGAGAATCAGATAAATGCAGGACATTTTGTACTTTTTTTAATATCATTAACTTTTGAGATGACTGTGGGAGTATTGACACTTAGTTACTAGTATGCTACCCCAATAAGTCAAGACAAACATAGGAGTCCAGATTGCTAGATATTGATGATCATTATGAACCAGACCACATCACCTCAAAATACTTTACGAAGGTTGCCTAGACCCTAACCTTTTCTTATTTCAAAGGCAGGTATAAGGTAGATGTTCCAGATGTGATGCAGCTGGTCAAACCACTCGACGTTAAGGGAAACAAATTTTATTTAAACACTATAGTTAAAATGTGGACAAAAGAAAGAGGAATTTAGAATAACTTAAGTATTGGAAAACTTAACCGAATAATAGACACAGTACCAATTACTAATTAACTGTTCCAATATTGCAACACACCCCTTGACAAAAGGGTAAGTTCAGACAAAGATTCTTCCATGCCATTCAACATCAAGAAAGATTTCAGAGCAAGTCACATTTAGAAATCATTCACTGAATCATCTACTGAAGCTTCTGGGAACCCAATAGCTTCCAACTGCTACAGCTAAAAAAAACCTGGAAAGCCTAATCTGGGAGAACTGGCTACTCCCATTCCATTATACAATTATTTTTCTTAAAAAGCAAAAGGCCTCTTAAACAATTGATTTAGGCTGGCTGCTGATTGATTTAGGCTGGCTATTGTAGCCACTTCTGCTTTTATGACCTCTCTTCAAAAAATCCAGAACAAAATGACCTTTTTAAAGTGACAGCATCATCACAGGATGGACCAGTGATGGGGCTTGGTGCATGGATCAGTGTGCAATATTGGTGGTGTGTTGGTTTGGCATTTTATGATGTACTAACTGACCTTGACCATTTGTATGAGATCATTGAACTTTTTCTCACACTGAATCCAGCTCTTTCGGACCAGACCCCTGATGTTGACCTCCTCAGCTATCTGCTCCCATTGTCTTTCCAGGGTCTATCTCGAGGATGTCCTGGCGCAAAGCAAAAAGATGACCTCTCCCCTGTTTTTGGCATCTTGCTCTAAGGGCTTCAATACTGAATCTGAGGATCTAGCAACCGTCTCTCTCTGGCCTGTGGCTTAATAACTCCAGTTTCCTCCTGTTACACAAATCCCTCCAAGCCACTTCTAGTGTCTGCTACAGCCAGGAGGCAGTTACCATTAGGAAGTGTAGTCTAGTTTCACATCATGTAGACTGGTATTAATTGGTTCTAAACTTGCACAAACCTGGGCACCCTGTTGAGTGTACAGCCACTGTTTTATGTATTTTGTAATGCAAGTTATGTACTGCAGTCATGGAGATGGGTAAGCAGATGAGATCCACTTGCTATCTTCCATCAGTCAATCGGGAATTGTGTATCCTGATCCCCATGCCCACTAATGAGCCTTTTCTCATTTTTAGCTGTAGATGCCCTCCTTATTGTGAAATAAAGCAGATTATTGATTCATATCAAATCTTGTCTTATGAAAGTGCTTCTCTGAACTTGAAGCAGTCCACACAGAAGAGATGCCAGCATCTGATTTGGATTAAGGGACTCTTCTTGTTAAACTCTGGGGTGATGTGTAAGGGGCATTCAAGAAGGCATTGTGTTATTGCTTAGATCGAAAAAGAGTGCAAGGGCATCTGGAAAACAGCAGGAGATTGGCACTAGGTGATGAGGCTTGTTTGAAGAGCTGGTGCAAGCACAGGGGACCAAATGACATCCTTCTGTGCCGTAACAGTTCCGTGATTCTGCGATGACCATGTAAATTTAGAATTAGGTTTATTGTCACATGTACTCAAATGAATACAGTGAAAAATGTTATACGTTGCTATTATCTTAGGTACAAAGAAACAGCTCCTTCTGTTCCAAGATTAGTTACAGTGTAACAATGTCACCAACACACGACAGCATCTTAGGTACAGAGTACCTGGGTACAATGATTAGGTACAACTCCATCGCCAGAAAGAAAAAGCAGTAAAACTGAGAAATGAGATGCTATGTATATTTCAAAATGGTTGTAGAATACAGACTGGTACAAATTCGTTCCCAAGCATTACTAGCCTTTTAATTAACAGCCAAATTATAGCAGTGACAAAATTTGAAAAAAAACATAACAGCAGCAGAGTCAGCTCTAGAATACCCTATTTTCTGAAACTATTTGACAAACTCTCCGCACTGAGCCAAGGGATTAAGAGAAAGCTACGGGGAAGCAGCTGAACCTGCAAATTTGGATTACTAATTGGCAAAAAAAAAACAGAGACAGTGGATGACAATCCTTAGTAGTAATAATTCAAATTTTGATTGTAATGCGTGCAGTCAGAGGAGGAGTAGGAGTATTAATGATTTTGGACTAGTACTTCAAATGGTGTGCATGTGCCCATGTTGGACTGGGGTGGATTAGGTCAGAAGTCACATGACACCAGGTTACAGTCCAAAACCTGTTGTCATGTGACTTCTGACCTAGTACTTCAAATGTGACAGAAGTTCGAATCTCACCTTAGCGGCTAGCTAAGGAATCAAATCAAGGAATCATTCAAGGAATCAAATCTGTAATTGAAGGCCGCTGTAAGTAATGGTCACCATGAGAGTTATCATCGATTGTGGTGAAAAGAAATGTCTGTGAAGAAAGTAAATCTATCACCTACGGAAGATTGGCAGGAGATTGGCACTAGGTTTGACCTACGGAAGACTCTTAACCCGCGGCAGCACTGTTGACTCTTAACTATTTTCTTTCTTCATCACAAAGTCAATAAATCAATCGTCATCACCATCATCAATCCAAAAGAGAATGAAGCACCAAAATAAAGGTTGCTCATGGCATAGACCCATGACACTTCATTTTTTGAAATGTTTTGTTAACAATGTCAATGAAATTATTTTAATTCCACCAGCAACGATTAACTTCTTACTATTACACCTCATTTGGTGTCACAAAAAGTGGCTTTGGAAAAGCACAACAGGTCAGGCACCATCTGAGGAGCAGGAAAATCGATGTTTCAGGCAAAAGCCCTTCATCAGGAATGTGGGGCAGGGAAGGGGACTGAGAGATAAATAGGAGGGTGGGGGTGAGGGTGAGGTAGCTGGGAAGGTGATAGGTGGATGCAGGTGGGGGGTGATTGTGATAGATCAGAGGGGAGGGTGAAGTGGGTAGGTGGGAAGGAAGATGGACAGGTAAGATAGATCAAGAGGGCAGTGTTGAGTTGGAGGGTTGGATCTGGGGCAAGGTGAGGGGAGGGGAGGGGAGGTGAGGAAACTGTTGAAGTCAATGTTTATGCCATGTGGTTGGAGAGTCTCAAGGCGAAAGATGAAGCGTTCTTCCTCCAGGCATTGGGTGGCTAGAGTTTGGTGGTGGAGAACGCCCAGGACTTGCATGTCCTTGGGGGAATGGGAGGGTGCGCTGAAGTGATCGGCCATAGGGTGGTGGGGTTGTTTGGTGCGTGTGTTCTGGACATGTTCCCTGAAATGTTCTGCAAGTTGGCATTCTGTCTCCCCAATGCAGAGAGACCACATTGAGAGCAATGGGCACAGTAGATGAGGTTTGAATGTGCAGGAAAATATCTGCCGGATGAGGAAGACGCCTTTGGGGCCTTAGACGGAGGTGAGGGGAGAGGTATGGACGCAGGTTCTATTCCTCTTAAAGTGGCAAGGGAAGGTGCTGGGAGTTGAGGGTGGGTTGTGGGGGGGGGGCGTGGACCTAATGTAAAAATCGCGGGAGGAATGGTCTTTGTGGAATGCCGATAGGGGTGGGGAGGGAACTACATCTCTGGTGGTAGAGTTTGATTGTAGGTAGTGGAAATGGCAGAGGATGATGCGTTGTATCCGGAGGGTGTAGAGGATAGGATAGCAAAGATGATCCTTGATAGGAGTGAGAGTGACAGGGTAGTTGTTTTGGGGGTCTTTAACTTTCCAAACATTGACTGGGAATATTATAGTTCAAGTACTTCAGATGGGTCAGTTTTTGTCCAATGTGTGCAAGAGGTTTTCCTAACAGACTATGTCGACAGGCCGAGAAGGGGCGAGGCCACATTGGAATTGGTACTGGGTAATGAACCAGGTCAGGTATTAGATTTGAAGGTTGGTGAGCACTTTGGTGATAATGGCCACAATTCAGTTATGTTTACTTTAATGATGGAAAGGGATAGGGATATACCACAGGACAAGGGTTATAGCTGGGGGAAAGGCAATTACAATGCAATTAAGCAGGATATAGGATGGGGAAGGAAACTGCAGGGGATGGGCACAATTGAAATGTGGAGCTTATTCAATGAACAGCTATTGTGGGTCCTTGTTAAGTATGCACCGGTCAGGCAGGGAGGAAGTTGTTCAGCGCAGGAACCATGGTTTACTAAAGAAGTTGAATCGCTTGTCAAGAGGAAGAAGAAGGCTTATGTTAGGATGAGATGTGATGGCTCAGTTAGGGCGCTTGGGATTTACAAGGTAGGCAGGAAAGACCTAGTTAAAAATCAACACCAGATTATAGTCCAACAGGTTTATTCGGAAGTACTAACTTTCAGAATGCTGCTCCTTCATCAGGGGTGATTGTACACCCAGTCCAATACTGGCATCTCCAAATCAGGAAGGACCTAAAAGAGAGGTAAGAAGAGCCAGGAGGGGACATGAAAAGTTGATGATGGATAGCATCAAGGAAAACCCTAAGGCTTTCTATAGGTATATTAGGAATAAAAGAATGATTAGAGTAAGATTAGGGCCAATCAAGGATAGTAGTGGGAAGTTGTGCGTGGAGTCAGAGGAGATAGGGGAAGAACTAAATTAATACTTTTCATCAGTATTCGTACTAGAAAAAGACAATGTTGTTGACAAGAATACTGAGATCCAGGCTCCTAGACTAGATGGGATTGAAGTTCACAAGGAGGAGGTGTTAGCAATTCTGGAAAGAGTAAAAATAAGTCCCCTGGGCCGGATGGGATTTGTTCAAGATATCTCTGGGAAGACAGGGAGGAGATTGCCGAGCCTTTGACTTTGATCTTTATGTCGTCATTGTCTACAGGAATAGTGCCAGAAGACTGGAGGGTAGTAAATGTTGTTCCCTTGTTCGAGAAGGGGAGTAGAGACAACCCTGGTAATTATAGATCCGTGAGCCTTACTTTGGTTGTGGGTAAAGTGTTGGAAAGGATTATGAGAGATAAGATTTATAATCATCTCGAGAGGAATAAATTGATTAGGGATAGTCAACACAGTTTTGTGATGGATAGGTCTTGCCTCAAAAACTTTATTGAGTCCTTTGAGAAGGTGACCAAATAGATGGATAAGGGCAAAGCAGTTGATGTGGTGTATATGGATATCAATAAGGTGCTTAATAAGGTTTCCTATGGTAGTCTATTGCACAAAATACAGAGACATGGGATTGAGGGTGATTTAGTGGTTTGGATCAAAAATTGGCAAGCTGAAAGGAGACAGAGGGTGGTGGTTGATGGGAAATGTTCATCCTGGAGTTCAGTTATGAGTGGTGTGCTGCAAGGGTCCATTGTTTTGGGGTCATTGTTGTTTGTCATTTTTATAAATGACCTGGATGAGAGCATAAAAGGATGGGTATTTGAATTTGCGGATGACACCAAAGTCAATAGAGTTGCCGATAGTGACGATGGATGTTGTAGATTACAGAGGAATGTAGATAAGCTACAGAGCTGGGATGAGAGGTGACAAATGGAGTTTAATGTGGAAAAGTGTGAGGTGATTCACTTTGGAAGGAGCAACAGGAATAAAGAGTACTGGGCTAATGGTAAGATTTTTGGTAGTGTGGATGAGCAGAGGGATCTCAGTGTGTAGATCCATCGAACCTTGGAACTTCCCACTCAGATTGATACGTTTGTTAAGAAGGTATACGGTGTGTTAGCTGTTTTTGGTAGAGGGATTGAGTTTCAGAACCATGAGGTCATACTGCAGCTGTACAAAACTCTGGTGCGGCCACATATTGAGTATTGCGTACAGTTCTGGTCACCGCATTATAGGAAGGATGTGAAAGATTTGGAAAGTGTTCAGAGATTTACTGGGATGTTGCCTGGTATGGAGGGAAGGTCTTACAAGGAAAGGCTGAGGGACTTGAAGTTTTTTTTTAGAGAGAAGAAGGTTGAGAGGTGACTTAGTTGAGACATATAAGATAATCAGAGGGTCAGATAGGGTGGACAGTGAGAGCCTTTTTCCTCAGATGATGATGGCTAGCATAAGGGGACAGAGCTTTAAATTGAGGGGTGATGGACATAGGCCAGATGTCAGAGGTAGTTTTTTTACACAGAGAGTAGTCGGGGTGTGGAATGCACTGCCTGCAACAGTAGTAGACTCGCCAAATTTAAGGGCATTTAAATGGTCATTGAATAGGCATATGGACTTGAATGGAATAGTGTAGATTAGATGGGCTTCAGATTGGTTTCACAGGTCATTGCAACATCAAGGGCTGAAGGGCCTGTATTGCATTGTAATGTTCTATATTGGTGGGGTGGAAGGTGAAGACAAGTGGGGGGGGTTCTATCCTTGTTGCGGTTGGATGGGTGGGGTTCAAAGCAGAGGTGTGGGAAGTGGAGGAGCTTTGCTGGAGAGCATTGTTGACCACATGGGAGGGGAAATTGTAGTCCTTGAAATAAGAGGCCATCTGGGAGCAGATACTGCAGAGGGATTTCGAGTAAAGGAGACCAGCAGATCCCTCCTGCTTGAAGCTTTACCCTTGCCCATTGGTTATCTGATAGTTCCTGCTTATTGTAGGCACCGTTGGCTGGCAGGACACAGCTGTGGTCTTGAGGTAAAAGATTATTCTAGTTTCAAGTTGCCAATTAGCGGAATGGTTACCTGTTGGTTCACCACAGTTAGTTCAACAATCATTCCATCCAAATGTTTTGAACATTAAACTGTGTTCTTTCAGCTAGACTTTCAAGATCATTGAAAACATACAGGAACATTTTATATATATTTGCAGCTTTTCTTAAGTTGACAGTTGTTTGCTCATTTAAAATTTTCTAAAGCATGAAATTACACTCTTTTTCATAAGGATACATCATATCATAAGACTAATTTCATAAATCCTATATCAATATCATAAGAAATAAAAAAAAATACTGCTGCTAGTTTCTAAATTTTAATTGGGATTAAATGTTTGGGAAAATGCAATATCCGCATCAGTCTTGCAAAACCTGACCCACTCCTACTGTTTCCTTCAGCCTAGTTAGAAATCACTTCAGCACCTTCATACAGTAAACATGAGCAGGAGTTTGACATCTTAGAAGACAGACCAAAGCAGGAATTGAATTCATTTTCAAAGTGGAAACAATCAGGTAACTTCAAAGTCAGTTTTCTCAGAGTTATTGACAGTTTTCTTAGCGTTTAAGATAACACACCATTTATCTTCCCAGTGTCTAAATCTGTCTATAACTGCCAGCCGTGATTCACTTGGCTATTTGATGCAGTGCTAATCACTCTGTAGAGAGCAATAACATTAGCAAAGACAATTATCTCCTGCCAACATTGACCAGGCCATTGATAAAAGCCAAATGAAAAGCTTTCTTTCAAATGCAATGCATGACTTTTTAAACTGAAGTCTGGCATTACATAAATATAACTTCTTATTCCATGCATAAATGTTTACTTCTTCCCTATTGTTTTCAACCTTGTGTTGCTCTATTTAATCGGGTTAGTGCCTCAGCTAGGTCTCTGTCCTGAATGAATGTAGATCCTAATTAAGAGAAAGATAAAGTCCCACAGCTCCCACTCCTTCCTTTACTCTGTCTTTGCACCTCCATGTGGATTACACTTGATTTCCCAGTCAATTTTCTGTGGAATTACATAAAACAATTCAAGATGAGGTATAGGCTTTAGGTGAAAAGGGATTAGAAGATGTGTAATTGGAATAATTGGACACACAGACATAGATCATGGAACTGTATAACACAGGAACAGGCCCTTTGGACCACGATGCTGTGCTGAATTTGACATCAAATTAAACTAATCGCTTCTGCCTGCCTTTGGTCCATATCCCTCCATACCTTGCATATTCATGTGCTTATTTAAAAGCCCCTTAATGCCCCCATTGTATCCACCTCCACCACCAGCCCTGGCAATGCGTTACAGACTCCTACCACTCTCTGTATAAAAAAACCTGCCTCTCACATCTCCTTTGAACTTTCCCCCTCTCACCTTAAATGCATGGTCCCTAGTTTTAGACATTTCAACTCTGGGAAAAAGACTCTGACCGTCAATCTATCTATGCATCTCATAATTTTATAGACTTCTAGCCAGTCTCCCCTCAGCCTCTGTCACTTTAGAGAAAACAACCCAAGTGTTTCTAGTCTCTCATTATAGCTCATATTCTCTAATCGAAGCAGCAACCCGGCATAGATCAGTCGCCGATAAATGCTTTATCTTAATATTGCCTTTGTAACTGCTTATGCTGATGTAAACACCAGTGCACCTAAGTTGTGATGTTCACTATTCTCTTGTCAGTCATGATGCTGTGGGACATTCCATTGATAGGAGATGGATTACAGTACAGGTAAAGTCAGCATAGTCTTATCAGACAGAAGGCTGCTGTTTCCTTAGAGAGAGAGAGAGAGAGAGAAATGACAGGCAGTGATTTAACCTGAGGGCTTTTACACACCTCAGGCAAAGGGAGAGAGTCAAAGAATCCCGACAGTATGGAAACAGGCCATTCAGCCCATTGAGTCCATACTGACCCTGTGAAGTGCATCCCACCAAGAACCACCCCATTTCCAATAGCTAACCCATCTAGCCTACACATCCCTGTACACTGTGGGCAATTTAGCATGGCCAACTCGCCTAATCTGCACATCTTTGGACTATGGGAGGAAACTAGAGCACCCAGAGGAAACCCACGCAAACACGGGGAGAATGTGCAAACTCCACACAGACAGTCCCCCAGGGTGGAACGGAACCCGGGTCCCTGGCGCTGTGAGGCAGTGCTAACTACTGAGCCACTGTGCTGCAAGATGATGGGAAGGACAGTCCTTCTTTGTAACTTCAGATGGTGTCGGAATTAAATTGACGCTGTTGGAATCACTCTGTTCTTCAAATTAGCCAATTAAACTAACTGGCCCCTCATTTACACCACAGGTCAACTTCTGTGATTTTGTTCTGCTATAAAAGTGTTCCACCGTTATGAGGAAACTTACCAAACTTCCTACTTTCTTTTTCTCTATGGCCGATTAAGTGAAAAATTGATTTAAATTTTACCTGGCAGCTGTGGAATGTTGATAAACAAAATTCAACGAATACAAGAGATCTGATATAGAAACAGGAAGTGCCAGGGAAACTCAGCAGGTCTGGCAGCTTCTGTGGAGGAAGAAACAGAGTTGTATTTCAAATCCAGGATCATGTTTTTAGATTAAGAGCAGATATTGCTAGAGAAACACAGCAGGTCTGGTAGCATCTATGGTGAGAAAACAGAGTTATTGTTTTGAGCCTGATGACTCTTCATCTAAACAGATGTTGCCAGACCTGCTGGGTTTCTCCAGCAATTTCAGTTTTTGTTTCAGATCTCCAACATCCGCAGTTGTTTGGAACTGGAATGTGGAATGTTGTGCCTAATCCTTGATATTGGTTGTCCACCTGATGAAGGAGCAGTGCTCCGAAAGCTAGTGCTTCCAAATAAACCTGTTGGACTATAACCTGGTGTTGTGTGATTTTTAACTTTGTACACCCCAGTCCAACACCAGCATCTCCAAATCAGGAAAAAGAATGAATTGTTTGAATGGTGGGAGTGATCACCTTAGTATTTTTAATATAAAATAGGGGAGGGCTCATTAATATGTTAAAAAAAAACATCCACAGGGAGTCTCGAGAAGCATTATCTGCAACAATGAAGTGAATGGGCTACATTAATTTGAACTGAGCTTGAACTTCCTTTAGCTACTAACAAGAACACACAATTTCACACAGTCATTAACAATTCTGTGTTTTGACAATCTACCATCTAGAGGGAAATGAATATAAGTGAGCTTCATATGTATCTTACTTTCTTGTTCTCATGAATAATCTATCTCACTCAGTTTATTTCTTTAAATTTAGGATGCATTTAGTCTTAAGCTTGGCTGTAGTAATAATTGTTCAAAAACCTCTGTGACTCATGGTTTCATGATGTCTTATGCTTTTTAACTAAATCCTTCTTTTTCTTAAAGTAGGTCTAATGCTGGCAAATATTTGTAGTGCCTTCTTTGAATGGATTAATTTCATAATGACTAAACAACTGTGTTTTATAGTGTTATCTATTTAAGTTGTCCAGTGGTTGATCATGTGAGTCTGCTAACCAAGTTCTCACTTGGTTAAACTTGGGTGTGGATTTAGGGGAAAGTAAACAGAATTGTTAGAAGTAGTTTGAATTGTTAGAATTTCCCAATGTTTCACTGTAAGCAAGAATATGGACATTTTGCATTCTGTTACAGTTTTCAACACTCAGGGAAACATGCCCCAGGCTATTCAGTCTCTCTCTCTATAACTCAAGCTCTTCAGTCCTGGCAACACCCTTGGAAATATTTTCTGCACACTGTCAAGTTTAATGACATCATTCCCCTCGAAGTGTAACCAGAATTGAACACAATATTCTAAAAGTTGCCTCATCAGTGTCCTGCATAGTTGCATCATGACATCCCAACTCTCTTTAACTTTACTTCCAATTGTTCCTGAAAGAACTTCCTCTGCTAATCCTTCTGTGTTTTCTAATTGGGGTTGGTTTTCTCTCTTTGCACAGCCCACATTTTTGCCTCAGCATGTCTTACCATCTTCTAGATGAAGTTTTGCGATTATTGTGCTGAGTTTGCTCTTTTGCTCCTTCTACACCTATTGTTGCTTTTCTCTGTCAGAAGGTGCATTGCAGTTGATGGCTGACTGTCCTATAAAAGCAATAATGCTCATAAAATGGTAAACTAACTTGCTTAAATTTGTTTCTTCTCTCTGTGCCCTCTGGAGTTCTTCTTCACATGGTTAGTGTCAAATCCAAGTGCAAACAAGTGGCATTGAACACCCACAGATCATTTGGCATTTGTCACCTTCACTAGTCCCTGATACTGTTTAGGTGTTGCTTGACATGGCTTACTGTTGCCACCCAAGTTGATAGAGTTGTTAAGAAGGCATATGCTGGGGGATTGAGTTTAAGAACCATGAAGTTATGCTGCAGCTCTATAGATCCCTGGTTAGACCACACTTGGAATATTGTGTTCAATTCTGGTCACCTCATTATAAGAAGTTGATACCTATATATCAGCTCCTTCTATCAGTGAGAGTAGAACACCTTGTCTTCACCCACATTCTATTTTTGACATCAGTAGAAAGGGTGCATCTAATGCAATATGAACATAAATCCCTCAGAAACATTTCCTAATCCAACAGTAGCAATGATCATGTAGAGCAGAATCCTACAGGGGTCTGAATGCCTTGGACTATGGTGAAAATAGCATGGGCTATGCTGAAGGATATAGTGGTATAATGATATAGTGGTAATGTCATTGGATTAGTAATCCAGGACCCCAGGCCTATGTTCTGGGAACATGGGTCCAAATCCCATGGTGAGTAGTAAAGTTTTTCTGGGGTGGCAGGGTGGCTCAGTGGTTAGCACTGCTGCCTCACAGCACCAGGGACCCAGGTTCGATTCTAGCCTTGGGCAACTATCTGTGTGGAGTTTGCACATTCTCCCCCAGTCTGCATGGGCTTCCTCCGGGTACTCCGGTTTCCTCCCACAGTCCAAAGATGTGCAGGTTCTCATGATTGGCTAAATTACCCCATAGTGTCCAGGGATAGTGCCAGCTACGTGGATTAGCCACAGGAAATACAGGATTATTGGGATAGAGTAGGGGAGAGGGTCTGAGTGGGATGTTCTTCGGAGGATCGTTGTGGACTTGATGGGCCAAATGGCCTACTTCCACACTGTAGGCGTTCTATGAACTGTGTGGCAAAGCCCATCTCAACGTGGAGGTCATCTCACTCCATCTTATATGTTTTTTTCAGAAGTGGCATGGGAAGATTCTTTCCTATCAGTGGCGAGAAATATGGCTGTGCAAGTGAAAACCGGCGAATGAATTATGGATCTGGCATTGACAATTAAAGAGATTGATAGAATTAGTTTTCAATATCATTATCTGCTGCATCAGAGTTACATTGGAATATGTAGCAAGGCATTAAAAGCTATAAAAGTACTTTCAGGATCCAGGCTACTTTTGTCCACTTGATTGTAAAATTAATGACATCCTGAATGTCCGCTCTAATCTATTTCTGAATAAAGTCTATTGTAAATTCAGTCTTTGGGAAAAAAAAATGACAATTTTAAAGTGATTAAAATGTATTGAAATATGGCATTGCACTTACAGAAAGGCAATAGATTCTGATTACTAGTGAACTTGGAATAGATCAGGTTGAACTTAGTTAAAGCATAACATGTGAAATTAATACAATTAATATATCACTGCCATCATGACACTCATTGCCCTTAACGATTAAGAGTAAAGCTCAAAATTTTTTTTTAATTCATCACGTTTGACTGCTCAAGTCAAACAGAGTGACATGTCCTATTTTTCACTCAATCCATGTGGAGATTCACTAAAACAACTCCTTATTTATCTAGCTGAAGGCCATGTTCACCAAATAATTTTAAATTCTGTTCATCCAGTGCTCTGACACAGTATTACAACGAGTAATGTCATTGCTGTTTCCACAAGGTCAACTGGATTGTTTGATTTCCTAATCCAAAATTAGTTTTGTTTTTGTTGTGCCTGGGGAGACTGAGAGTTTCAAGGCTTTGATTCTTGAGAATGGTTTTTATGTTTTATCAGGGACTTTAGCATGTCTTCATCCTATATTATAATCCCAAATTTGGGCTGACGGTTCAGAATATCACACCAGGCTACAAAGGTTTATTACGGAATCACGAAGTGAGATTTGGATTATGGTATTAAACAGCATCCACACTAATTTGATGTGTAAGCTGCCATTTAGGACCATGTTAATCCTATTAATGGTCTTCTTTAGGCACTTTCAACTAAACATGAGTCCAACTCTGTAACAGACTCCCCACTAGCACTATTTTAAAGGGAACAGTATGCGATATCCGAGTCTGGTTCTTTGACTTTTGTTTATGATAGGTTCAAGTGAAGCATTCAAGAGAGTATTGAATGATTTTTTTGGATAGTAGCAGTGTACGGACATGGGGGACATGCTTGACATTAGAAGATAGAGCTAGAATGTTGATGGAAGGCGGTATTGGAAACATTTGTGAATTCACGAAGGTGTGCTACTGAGTGTTGAAAGGGTTGTCAGAGGAGTTTGGAAACCTGTAAGGCACAAGCCTAGCATAAGTAACAAAAGAAATCACTTAAGTCTCAATAGGGCCACAGCATGACAAGGACGTGCAGCAGAAGCTTCAGGGTGGTCAGTCTGATTGATTGAGGAGGAGGAGGACCGTGAGGCAAGGAAGTGGAAGAGGAGGAGAAAAAGAGAAAGTAACCAGGGCACTTTGCTCTGGATGAACTGTCCATGTCTGCTGATCCAGACTCTTGTTCCTCTGAGTTCTCATCCCCTTGTCACAGTTGCTCCACAATTCCATGCATCTCAATCCATCAGGAAAGAACCATCACTGCTTCTATCGTTTGAAATCTAAAACAAAGAAAGACCAACAAAACCAAGATCCATAGCATCTCCATCCACTGCAACTTTCAATTAAAAAAAACAAAATAAACCCCTGATGGAGATGGACAGCACTGAGCAAGGGAACTAAGCAGTTTGTTGGGACATCCTCCACCAACAGGTTGTGACAGTGTGGGACATCAGCTGGAGCAGTGAAACAAAGTCTCTCTGGGGGAAAACAAGGTGTAAAGGAAAACCAGGTAACTACAGTTGCATTGTAGTTGTGTGTTTGACCTTGCGTTCATATGCACCATTGCTCAATGAACATGGCAGACTTTCACATGAGGGGATTGCAAACGACCTTGCTGCTTGGCATCGAGCAGCTCTGGTCCTAAAAGGCCTCAGTTTTGGAAAGCATTATTTCATTATGTGCAGCCACAGTCTGGGTTCAACTGGCTGGCAGGCAATAGCAGGGAGCTGGTATGGTGTGGCAGTGCAGGAAATGCTGGAATCCTGAGGGAGGAGAGCTTGCCTGAACTTCAGCAAGTGACTGCTGCTCCCACATGGCCATGTCTCAGCTAACACAAAGTCCTGGATGATAGTGGGGGTCTGGATACCCTTTTGTAGCTGTGATGGCAGCAGTTAGAATGTGCATGATGTTGCAGGTTGGCCAGCTGGGATTTCTTGAGCTCAATCTAGGCTATTGTTGTAGTACTGAGCTTCTGCCTTTATTGCAGTAGAAGCTGGGGCTTTGCATGATGCACCTATCACTATCAATCAATGATCATAATAACTCGGAGAAGGACCATGAGTTATCCCTCTTTAATGAAAAAAGAGCCCTATGCCCTGGTAAGACGATAGTGACTTTATAGTTTACTCCTCCATAGAGTCAGAGACCCCTTTGATCCAACCAGTCCATGCTGAACATATTTGCAAACTAAACTAGTCTCACTTGCAAGCTCCTGGCCCATATCTCTCCAAACCTTTCCTATTCATGTATTTATTCAAATGTCTTTTAAATGTTGCAATTGTACCCACATCCACCACTTCCTCAGGAAGTTCATTCCACACGCGAACCACCTTCTGTCTAAATAATTTGCCCCTCGTCTTTTTAAATCCTCTCTCCCCTCATCTTAAAAATGTACCCTCTTGTCTTGAAACCCTCCATCCTCGTGAAAAACATCTACCACTAATTCTATTGATCACCTCTTAACCTCTTACACTCCAGTGAAAGAAGTCCCAGCCTTTCTTTATAACTCAAACCTTCCATAATCGGCAACTTCCTGGTAAATCTCTTCTGAACCCTCTCCAGATTCATAGTATCCTTCCAAAACTGGGTGACCAGAACTGGACACAGTATTCCATTATCCAATAATTGTTTATACATAGATATCGCATTGGCAATTAATGTGATTGATTAAATCTGTGAGAAAACAAAAATAGGTTTGGGTTCTGGACCTCAAAGAGTGATGGTCAAGATCTTCACTAGAAGAACGACAATAAGGAAACACAAATCTTTTACCGAGTTAGCAATTAGAGCATAGAATCCCTACAACTAGCTGTTGAGATCGAATTCCAGATTCTTTACACACCTTGGCAAAAGTGAGGACTGCAGGTGCTGGAAACCAGAGTTTAGATCAGAGTGGTATTGGAAAAGCACAGCAGCTCAGGCAGCATCCAAGAAGCAGGAAAATCGAAGTTTCGGGCAAAAGCCCTTCACCATGTCGGTTTTCCTGCTACTCGGATGCTGTCCGACCTGCTGTACTTTTCCAGCACCACTCTAATCTTGACTCAAGGTTGATACAGATCAGTAAAAAAACTGGAAGAATTGTGGATTCTGGGATTCAGACACAAAAACAGAAATTGCTGGAAAAGCTCAGCAGGTCTGACATCATCTGTGCGGAGAAATCAAAGGTAACATTTTGGGTCCAGTGATCCTTCCACAGAACTGATTGGGCAGCTGGGAAAATGCTGTTTATTATGCAGAAGGTAGGATGGGGGAGGGGTTAAGGAGTAAATGATAGGTGGAAGTAGAGCCCAAAGAGAGAGAAAATGAGTTATACAGACAAAGGAGTGGATAATGGTCAGCCTGGGAGAATAGATTGCTTACAATGGGGGATATTAGTGGCTAACAATAGGTGGTGTGTAATAGCAGACCTTGGGATAACAAGGCCTGGCAAGTGGGTGTTCAGGTAAGGATATTGGAGAAGGTGTATAAAGGCAGTAGGAGTATACTTAAGAGAGAAATCAGAAGGGCAAAAAGAGGACATGAGATAGCTTTGGCAAACAGAGTTAGGGGGAATCCAAAGGGTTTTTAGAAATACATTAAGGACAAAAGGGTCACTAGGGAGAGCATCGGGCCCCTCAAAGATCAGCAAAACAACCTTTGTGTGGAGTTGCAGGAGATGGGGGAGATACTAAATGAGTATTTTGTATCAGTGTTTACTGTGGAAAAGGACATGGAAGGCATAAAATGTTGGGAAATAGATGGTGACATAATGAAAAATGTCAATATTACAGAGGAGGAAGTGCTGGATGTCTTGAAACGCATAAAGGTGGAAAAATCCCCAGGACCTGATCAGGTGTACCCTACAACTCTGTGGGAAGCTGGGAAGTGATGGCTGGGTCTCTTGCTGAGATATTTGTATCATTGATAGTCACAGGTGAGCTGCCAGAAGACTGGAGGTTGGCTTACATGGTGCCACTGTTTAAGAAAGGTGGTAAGGACAAGCCAGGGAACTATAGACCAGTGAGCCGGTGGTGGGCAAGTTGTTGGAGAGAATCCTGAGGGATAGAATGTATATGTATTTGGAAAGGCAAGGATTAACATGGCTTTGTGCGTGGGAAATCATGTCTCACTAACTTGATTGAGTTTATTGAAAAAGTAACAAAGAGGATTGACGAGGCTAGAGCAGTAGACGTGATCTATATGGACTTCAGTAAGGTGTTATATAAGGTTCCCCATGGGAGACTGGTTAGCAAGGTTAGATCTCATGGAATACAGGGAGAACTAGCCATTTGGATACAGAACTGGCTCCAAGGTAGAAGACAGAGGGTGGTGGTGGTGGGGTGTTTCTCAGGCTGGAGGCCTGTGACCAGTGGACTGCCACAAGGATCGGTGCTGGGTCCTCTACTTTTCATCATTTATATAAATGATTTGGATGTGAGCATAAGAGGTATAGTTAGTGAGTTTGCAGATGACATCAAAATTGGATTGGAGGTGGACAGCAGAGAAGATTACATCAAATTGCTACGGGATCTTGATCAGATGGGCCAGTGGGCTGAGTTTAATTTTGATAAATGCAAAGAGACCTTGGATTGCAGGTTCTTAGCTCCTTGAAAGTCGAGTCGCAGGTAGATAAGATAATGAAGAAGGCATTTGGTCGGCTTTCCTTTATTGGTCAGAGTATTGAGCACAGAAGTTAAGAGGTCATGTTGGGACTATTCAGGACATTGGTTAGACCACTTTCGGAATATTGCATGCAATTCTGGTCTCCCTCCTATCTGAAGGATGTTGTGAAAGTTGAAAAGGTTCAGAAAAGATTTACAAGGATGTTGCCAGGGTTGGAGGATTTGAACTATAGGGAGAAGTTGAATAGGTTGGGGCTGTTTTCCCTGGAGCATCAGAGGTTAAGGGGTGACCTTATCGAGGTTTTTAAAATAATGAGGGTCATGGATAGGATAACTAGACAAAGTCTTTTCCCTGTGGTGCGGAGTCCAGAACTAGAGGGCATAGGTTAGAGTGAGAGGGGAAAGATATAAAAGGGACGTAAGGGGCAACCTTTTCACGCAGAGGGTGGTGCATATGTGGAATGTCTGCCATAGGAAGTGGTGGTAGCTAGTACAATTGTAACATTTAAGAGGCATCTGGATAGGTAAATGAATAAGAAGGGTTTGGAGGACCGGGTGCTGGCAGGTGGGATCAGATTGGGGTGGCATATCTGGTTGGCATGGACGATTTGGACCAAAGGCTCTGTTTCCGTGCTGTACATCTCTATGACTCTGTGACTCTAAGCCCTAAAGTTTGCAAACTCGATATTGAATCCAGAAGGCGATAAAGTGCCCAAATGGAAAATGACGTGCTGTTCTTCCAGTTTGCATTGAGCTGTGCAGGAACACTGCAGCAAGCCCGAGACAGAGATATTAATGAGGAAACACCGTCATGTGTTGAAGTGACAGGCAACTGGAAGCTCAGGGTCTTTTTTGTGGACAGATCATAGGTGTTCCACTGTACATTCTCTGTTGTTGGAACTCTGAAAAAGACATGTACAGCAAGTGGCACTTGTAATAGATCTGTTTTTTAACTGGAGATGCATCCCATCCCTCAAAAGCTGTTCCCTGTCAGTACCACTCTCCACAAGTGCTAACTCATGGCCAGTTGTTATCCACTGTCTCAGATCCTCTCCAGTATACTGCACCACTATGCTCCCTTGGTGCCTTACGCTGTGATCTCCTCGTTCAACTCTTGTCAGCCATCAACATATGACGAGGAGGGTAAAAACAGTTATAAGTGGCAATTGTTATGAAAGACCTTGCTATACACTAATTATCATTTCAGATGAATTGTGATGTATGGCAT
The DNA here is from genome assembly GCF_037043375.1 of Chiloscyllium plagiosum. Taxonomy (NCBI): domain Eukaryota; kingdom Metazoa; phylum Chordata; class Chondrichthyes; order Orectolobiformes; family Hemiscylliidae; genus Chiloscyllium; species Chiloscyllium plagiosum. The sequence continues at coordinate 18,391,350 of NW_028270156.1, forward strand.
TTTTGTCATAAATGGTTACATGTCATAACAATTATTGCTGCATTATCTGTGTGATCCCATTCAAAGTTAGGACTATGGGTCAGTAATGGCTAAAAGTATAAAAAATGAAATTGGCACAAGACACCAATAACTTATGGTGATTATCTCACAATGATGGCATATTAATTCATTGCAGTGCAGTTTTCCGTCATTTTCAACCATACAGTCAGTTCTACAATAACGCAATAGTTCCATTGTCATGCAACCCTGTGTTGTAAGAAAATTGTGTAGTAGCAGCACCATTTAAACTAATGGGGCTGGAATTGCGTTATAACCAATACGTGCTTTAAAAGTTTGCGCTTTTGAAGCAGTGTCCCCAGTTCGTCAATCATGTTACAGTAAATTTGTATTACAAAATACGTGTTATAACAGAACAACTTGCACCTAAAATAAGACATTTTAAAAACCGATTACCAAACAATGTAATGCATATCTATTTATAATTCAAGTTTCTAACATTGATTAGCCCATTTTATTTTGTGATGTGCCAGTTTGTCCAGTGATTGGGGTGGAAATGAGTCAATGGCATAGAGATAAAATACTGCACATGTTGAACATTTGCAATGGAAATAGAAAACACAAGGTTTACTCAGCAGGACAAGCAGCTGCTATGGAGAGAGAAACAGCACTAACATTTCACATGTGTCTACCTCTGAGTTCAGGGTTCCAAGGCCAGGTTATCAATCTAACACTTGACTCAAAACTTGTGATCAAGATTAGAGAACGTATTTCTGATTCTAATCAAACACAAAAAAGACTTACTATTGGAGGATTTTTCTCAGTAAACTCTTGGGCCAGAACTGAACTCTCAACTGAACCAGTCCAGTCTAGGCCAGCAAAACCTGCAGCCAACAGCAGAGTTGATTGGCATTAATGACATGCCATCTTTTTCAGTGCTGTCATGGCATTCCAAGATTCAAAGGTCTTGAGGCACAGCAGGTAGGTGGGAGAGGGAGGAAGGTGCTAGTTTGTTGGAGGGAGTGGGAGTTGGGGGAAGGGTGGACAGGATTCCAGGTGAGTTAAACAGTCACGTGCCAAGTTAGTTGAGATAGGAGGTTAGGTGGCTAAGAGGGTACAGGTCCCAGGTATGTCAGAGCAGCATAGAAAAGTAAGTAAATGGGGAGACCATAGCTTAGTGGTATTATTGATTAATTATTAATCTAGAGGCCCTGGTCATGGTTGTGAACCCGAGATCGAATCCCGCCATGGCAGATGGTGGAATTTGAATTCAACAAAAATCCAGAATTGAGATGCGAATAGTGACCGTGAATCCATCATCGATTGTTTGGAAAAAAAAAACAATGGTTCACTCATTCGAGTGAGATCCAATTCCATCTTGTTTGGAGCAAGTGAGAGGATCAGGTCAGGTCTAACGTAATTTTGAGGGGAGGGGCCGAGTCTGGTCTGGTCAGGAGGAGGGGTGTGGCCAGATGTCCAGAGGGTGGTCAGTGTGAGTCTTTAGTGTGGGGAGGGGGCTGCGTTTTGTAGTGAGCCAGGAGTTACAGTAGGTTTTAATTCCTCTAACATCCTCTGCTTCAGGTCTCTCTGAAGTCTCCAACTCAAACTCCGAGATGGGATGTTTTCAGAGAGTTCCAGACAGTAGATAATTACCCATCAAAAACAGAGTCATAAATTGCTGTAAAACAGCAGGGCCATCAGCATCTATGGAGAGAAAACAGAGTTAAAGTTTGAGTGACCCTTCTTCAGAACTGATTTTAGCTGAGAGAAGGTTGGTATAAGTGGTTAGCACTGCAGCCTCACGGCGCCAGGGACCCGGGTTCGATTCAAGCCTTGGACGACTGCCTGTGTGCAGTTTGCACATTCTCCTCATGTCTGTGTAGGTTTCCTCACATAATCCAAAGATGTGCAGGTTGGGGTGAGTTGGTCATACTGAAGTGCTCATAGTGTTCAAAGATGTGTATGTTAGGTGCATCAGTGAGGGGTAAATGTAGAGTAATAGGGTAGGGGAGTGGGTCTGGGAAGGTTACTCTTCAGTGGGTTGGTGTGGACTTGTTGGGCCAAATGGGCCTGTTTCCACACTGTAGGGATTCTATGATTCTATGATAGTTTGAAGATGGGGTAGGGGAGGGGAAGGGAGTAAATGATAGGTGGAGATGAAGCCAAAAGGGAGAGAAAAAAACAATTAGAGAGACAAAGGAATGGATAAAACTCAGCTTGAGAGAATAAATGGCTAATAATGGGGACCATTAGTGGCTGACAATGGGTTGTTGGTGGTAACAACCCATGTGATGGCAAGGACATGGGAGAAATTGCTCAGGCCCTAAAATTATAAACTCAATATTGAGTTCAGAATGTTACAGGGTTCCCAAACTGCAAACTAAGTATTGTTCTTCCAGCTTGTGCTGAGCTTCACTACAGCACTGTAACAAGCCTAAGACAGAGAGGTTGGCTAAGGAATACTATGGTGTGTTGCAATGGTAGGCAACTGGAAGTTTAGACAGAATGTACGTGTTCTGCAAAATGGTCATCCAGTCTGCGATAACTCATCAGAAGTTTAATTTCTCAGGTAATTTACACATAGACAGTGTGACAGGTCTCCCACGTGGTCCTAGACTACATCATTCTGTTCAGGAATCTGATTTAAGATTATCAACCTCACACATTAACTTTGTTTTTCTCTCTCCATTGCTGTTAGCAAATGCAGGAAAGATATTTTTGACGATTGAGGAGTCCAGAACCAGGAATCACAGCCTGAGGATACAGGGTGGGCTAATTAGGACTGAGATGAGGAGAACTGTCTTTACTTAGTCAATGCCGAACTTGTGGAATTCTCTGCCATAGAATGCGCTTGAGGCCAAAACATGGAATACTTTTAAGAACAAGTTAGATATATTTCCTAAGGCTAAAGGGCTTTGAGGAGAAAACTGGAAAATAGTACAAAGTTGGATGATCAGCCACGATCATAAAACAGGCCTGAAGGGCTGAATGGCCTACTCTTATTCCCACTTCTTTGTTTCTACGTTGCTTGCCAGCTTTTTCTGGTTTTATTTGGGAATGAGTCAGTGTCTGGCATATGAAAGGGTTATTGGAGGCAAGGGAATGAGTTAGATTCAGTGTAGCACCATAATGTGTGCTGAGAGGAAGAAGCAGCAAATATGGACAGGCCGAGACATCGAAGGTGAAAGAAGGGAAAATAGCAAATAAATGAATCAAATTTGCGAATCAATCCAAATTCAAATCAAATAAAACATAATGATAATTTTGAGGAAATCAACAGGCCATGCCTGAGTACAGAATATCGCTTCAGTAAATAGCTACAGTTTCACACATTCACTCAAATATTCAAATGTTGTAAAATGAAAGCTACCTGAATTATAACCAAATGTCGGGGTCTGATGTTGAATCGTAACAAGAGTCAATCAATCAGATCTTTTAAGGGGAGTATTCCATTACACTTCTGACTCGTGCCTTGTAGGTGGTGGAAACGCTTTTGGGAGACAATCACCATAAAATTCCCAACCTCTGACCTGCTCCTCTAGAAAAGTTTCAATAAATCAGAACTTTTCAGTACAAATAGCAGAAACTACAAGCATCTGATTATCAATAATCATGTGTAAATAACCATTGAGCAGTTGAGGTATATATCTGAGAGAAATAACTGTCAGTCAAGTAAGATCTTCCCTTGGATTCCCTGTTTCAAAAGACTAATGGTTTCACTGAACAACAAACAAAGAAAATTACAGTACAGGAAGATGCTCTTCAGCCCTCCAAGCCTGCACCAATCCAGATCCTATATCTAAACCTGTCCCCTATTTTGTAGGGATCTGTATCCCTCTGTTCCCTGGTCAATCTACTCAACCTCTCTTCATAGCTAGCGCCCTCCATACCAGGCAACATCCTGGTGAACCTCCTCTGCACCCTCTCCAAAGCATCCACATCCTTTTGGTAATGTGGCAACCAGAACTGTATATAGTATTCCAAATTTGGCTGAATCAAAATCTTATACAACTGTAGCAAGACCTGCCAACTCTTGTACTCAATATCCCATCCGATGAAGCAAAGCATGCTGTATGCCTTCTTGACCACTCTATCGACCTGTGTTGCCACCTTCAGAGTACAATGAACTTGAACATCCAGTTCTCTCTGTACATCAATTTTGCCCAGGGCTTTTCCATTTACCGTTTGGTTCTCACTTGAATTGGATCTTCCAAAATGCATTGCCTCGCATTTGCCTAGATTGAACTCCATTTCTCTGCCCAACTCTCCAATCTATGTGTATTCTGCTGCATTCTCTGAGAGTCCCCTTCACTATCTGCTACTCCACAAATCTTTGTGTCATCTGCAAACTTGCTAATCAGGCCACATATACTTTCCTCCAGATCATTTATGTATATTGTAAACAAAAGTGGTCCCAGCACGAATCCCTGTACAACGCCACTGGTCAGAGTTCTCCATTTTGAGAAACTCCCTTTCACTACTACTCTCTGTCTCCTGCTGCTCAGCCAGTCCTTTATCCATCTAACTAGTACACCGTGGACCCCATGCGACTTCACCTTCTCCATTAGCCTACCATGAGGAACCTTATCAAAGGCCTTACTAAAGTCCATGTATATGACATCTATAGCCCTTCCCTCATCAATTGTGGTCTGTCAACTATGCCTTAGGTTCTAGAAATTGACCTGGAAATTCTGGAATCATATCCTGGGTCACTATTTTGAAAAGTCTGTAGAGTCTCTGACTCCATGTAAACCCAGCCCAGTGTTTCCGTGGAGATTTTGTTTCATGTACAATGCTGTCATTCAGTTTCACAGAGATACTGAAAGATGTACATTGAGTTTACTTTTATTTGAAACATTCAGCACTTACAGCCTTTTCCCATTTGATAATAAGCATCTATTAGGTCATCTAGAATAATATCACCTTATGCAAATATTGGAATGCAAGCTGTTGTTGTGTTAGTTGCTTCAATATTTTGAGGTAGACAAGTGGAATGTGCTTTTCTAGTTGCTGAGTTTTTTAAAATGATTTTAATTATTAGCCTTTGCACCAAATTACTGCTTTCATGCTACACCTAGAGATTGATTAACCTGATTTGAGTACTACATAATACGATGTTCTGGGGCATTAGTTATGTCAGAGTCTGTTCATCATGTCTGGAGCCCGATCCATGAGTAATGTAAAATACACTGCTTTAGAAACAAAGAATGATGACTTTTTAATCAGTATGAATACTTTACTTTATTTGCTTGTTTATCATTTAAGATATATTTATTTTCAGCAACATAGATATGGCTTTATCAAGAGGATGAGTTATGGTGCTCAATAGAATTCATCTTTCCAAATGATGCACAAGTATAGTCAGTAATTGTTTATACTCATTTTTGGATGTGTATGCATTTCAAATCTGTATTATAACACTAATTACATGCATTCTTTTATTTCTATGTTTATCTGTTATATATATTGATGAGTGAACACAATGCTACATTTGTGTGGTATCTTCAGCTGAGACTTATGTTAAAGAATCCAATAACTAGATTGTGTTTGAATAAATGGGAGGTTAGAAACCGCCTTTCTTAGGACAAGATATTCAATGTCTCAACTCAAATCTTTTATGTGTTGTTGTGAATATCATATTTATGTTCAGTTTGTAATTTTTGGAAATATTTTTAACAGTAAAAGATGTAACTGAAGTACCGAGAAATTTAGTACATTTTAAAGGTCAGGTTAATGTCAGAAGTTAGTAGTTGAAACCATGGGGTCAGAAAGAACAGGTGGGCTTGTTGAGCTGAAAATGTGCTATCTATAATGATCTCAAAAATGAGAATCCACAGCAGAGATATTGTTTGCTTTGAGAGTTAAAGTTAAATTAATTTAGAAAGAAATCAGGAAACCTGATTTCATTTCACTCATCCAGGCAAATAAGGAGAACTCCTCAGTTCTTCACTCAAACAGTGGCTCAGACATGCCAATCAAGGACTAAAGATTATCAATCTTCTTTTCGATGTTTATTGGGCTGGAGACTCCTGAACTGATGCCTCCTGTTACAAAGCTATCCAGGAATTCAGAAATCTAGCAGTGAAGAAGAGAGATCAAAGAACAGTACAGCACAGGAAGAGGCTCATCAAGATGGGACTAACACATGATGCTTTTCTAAATTATACGTTTTCCTCTACACAGTCCACAACCCTCTACCCCCTGCCTAATCATATATCTGTCAAGATGCCTTTTGAACTTTGCTATTGTATCGGCCTCCATCACCTCCTCTCTGTGTAAAAGGCTTGCTTCTCACCTCTCCTTAAAACTTAACCCTATTACCATAACCTATGTCCCCAGTAATTCACAATGCTACCCTGGGGGGAAAAAAAATTTAGACAATCTGTTCTATCCATGATTCTCCCATAATTCTTTAAATCTGTAAACTTTGTAAGAAAAACCTTGAGAAAACCACATGCTTTTTGCAGCAATCACTTGGTCATGTTCGGTGATTGAAATATGCAGCAGCCCAATCAGCCTCACTGACAGTTCCTGTGAAAGGCTAAGTGGATAGATAAGCACAGGGTAAGGGTGGCAGTTGGTTGAAGGTGCAGGTTGAGAAGGGAGGAATGTACCATGGTGGGTGAGGCAGGGAGCCTGCTAGATTAAACGAGTGCCAGGTGGGTATGGCGCAGGGTGGTTAGGGTGTGGTGGGTGAGGTGTCAGGTAGGGACCATGTGAGAATCTCAACAAGTGAAGGAGTACTTAAGTTAGGTCGGGGGTGTATAAACTGAGAGTTTATGCTGAGCAGAAAGCACTTGGTTGCAGTATAACACAAGTATTAATAATGGGGAGTCTGTCTCATGCTCCATCAGATTTTGAAAATCAGAAATTCAAGCCTCAATTAAAAATCTATAGGTGTATCTTTGTTTGCTTTGTGATAATGTCAAGACCAATTTTCCCTGTGCCATGTTATGGCTATGTATTATGGAGCATTCTTCTCTGTGCTCTATTCCATCCCCTAATTCTGAATTCCTATTACAACAGACATTGGAAGGCACCTGGCCAACATGTGACTCCAGACCCATTGCAACATGATTGACTCTTATCTGCCCTCTGGGATGGGTAATAAATGTTGACCTTGCCAGTGATGTCTCATCCCATGAATGAATATTATTAAAAATATCAACTTTCCCCGTTTTCTATGCCAAGTTTGGTGAGATTGCAACGTGTGGCATTTGACAAGTTATGTTGGGCATCAACTGCTGTTCCCTGGCATGAATCCCACCATGCTACCTGAATAAAGCTGGAAGTTGTGGTGAGTTGATCTAACCATTGAGATGCCCATCTCACCCAACTCTACCACTTGTTTTGGCATAACCCATGTCACTCAGAGCCTGGTAAGATTCCACCTCACAGGTTGATTTTGTAACAACCAGAAATGTATTGCACATTGAAGCAATTAATCCTCTGCATTGAGACCCCTCATGAAAGGTAAAAACAAATAAAGCTTCAAATGTCTGAAGCTTTCCCATAATTTTAATTCAACAGATATTTATGTTTTATCTCTTCTCCATTTATAAACACACATAGGGATCATTCTTTTTTAATATTCCCATACAAATTGAGGAAAAGATAATTTTAGCTTTGTGCTCTTCACAGCTCTCCTGGTCTGAAATAAATTTGATATCATTGTGTTTTCCAGTTTGACAAATTAAAGCTTGTACAACTTGATAAGCAGTTGCCTCTTACTCAGTGATGGGAACAATAAAATCTTTGTGTGTTTACAATGTTAAAGGAAGAAAAGGTTTGCATTTATATCGTGATAGTCACAGCTCTGGACATGTCAAAATCCATTACAACCACCAAAGTAATTTCAAAGTTGTTATGAAGCAGGAAGTTAGTTTATTAAGCAACAATTTAACTCGAATAAAATTCTATATTAGTGTCGAAATTGTGAGGTCTTTCCTGGAAGTTACAAATGGATTAGATTTTAACACACAATTCTATCATATCTGGACAATTCAATCTAATAATTTCTCACAACTATACCATATAATCTGATACTGAGTTTTGTTGTCATTATATAAGGACAATGTCTGAGTAAGTCAAAGTGATGTACTTGTGTCAGTGGAATAATGCCAGTGATTCTCACGATTCTTGACAATCTTTCACTTAAAAATAGATATTTTTGTCTGTTGCCAAAATCTGTTTTGTCTGTGAAATTGACCTTGACTTTTGCTTTCATGTTGATTTGATACAACATTTGAAAATATAGTATTGCAGAATGAAATTTAATATCAAAGAAGAGAAAGTAATTTTAAATAGATGTAAGTTGGTTTCTTTAAATAAAAATGATGTGCACAGGGAGGTAGAAAAGCAAGGTAAACATTCAATAAATAAGACTTAACTGCAGTTGGCTTTCAACAAGACATGTTGCCTAAGCTCATTACATCCGAGTTTTCCTTTATAATTTCAGATGGCTGTTGGTTATAAATAAATGAGTGTAGGGGGATTTGAAACTATGAGGATGCAGTTAAAATTTACAGCCTTTATATGCTAAACCATATGAGCTCCAACTGTCATATTCTGTTGATGAATGCCTTTAAGTGGTTTGAATTAACCCTTGCAAATGCTCCATTTATTCCATCAAAATTATGTTCAATGTTAGGGGTCAATACACACAACAGAAGGAAAGGATTGCATTTGTTTTCAGATCCACACAATCAGGGAATGTGTTTTGTTCTGTGGAAACTTTGGTTTAATTTAGTTTTATGTTAAGTCTGTTTCACTTCTCTCTCAAAATCCTTGAGATCCTATAAACATCATAGGATTCTGGACTACCTGTATTCATGGGTTACCTATTCATGGAACGGTGGTTTAAAATCGATACATATTGAAATCCTCCCTTCCTGTTCATCAAAAATATCTTCAGCTGCAGTGTTCTGGGAGCCCCACCCTCCACAATTCCTCACATTCCCATTCCCCACTAACTCTCAGAGTTCGCAATAGCTCCATTGAGAATATCAAACACCAACCCAACACAGCTTAAACCTTCCTGCTTCCGTTGTCCATGGTGGTAGGATTGAAGCTTGGAATCAAAACCAGACAGTGTTGAAACATTTCAGTAAGACTGTATGGTTCAGATTTTAATGTTTCCATGTTTTATGCGTCATGCAAAATCCAGCAGCTGAAGGGAGGTTCACACAACTGTTATGTGAAAGGGGGGAGATCTTTTTCAGCACTGGTTGTGGGTCAGGTGAAACAGAAGTGTTTACCCCACCTCATCGCAGTAAAGCCTCCACCTCCACCCAACCCTTACCTGGGCTATATGATACACTCACTATGACCACTGAAACCTCAACACCCATATCTCACCACCAGATCTCTCTACAACCATCCACAATCACACCCAGGCCCTTGAAACAATTCTGAGCTCATCCCTAATAATCATGACCCCAAGAATAAGGAACGTACTTGCTCCTGAGCAGTGACCTCTTCTATATTGTTCTTTGCCCAACAGCGAACCAAGTCTCCCAATCATTCTACCTTCCTGTCCAAGGATGCTGCCAAACTAAACACACACCATGGAGTTAAAACTCCATGTTGCTCTGGATCATGACTAGAACTCCTCCCCCACTTGGAAACCATGTCCTAGAAAATATTAGGTTAATTGTTTCCATGGCAATAATTTGTTTATAATTCCTTCTCTTTCCAACTCCCCTCACAAACAACACTTTCTGCTTTAGTGTCCATTGAAATCGGTATGTTCATTGTGATATCACTACTGTTCTGAAAGTCAAGTATAAATTATGGCCATCATGGGGTGGCATTATCATTGGACCGTAAATCCAGCAATGCCAAGTAATATTCGAGGGATCCAGGTTCAAATCCTGCCATGGCAGATGAATTTAGCCTACATGTGATTCCAGACCCACAGCAATGTGGCTGACTCTTAACTGTCCTTTGGGCAATTATGGATGGGCAATAAATGCTGGCCCAGCCAGTGATGCTTATCCAATGGCAACATGAGATCCATTTGTTTATAACTCCTTCTCTTTCCAACTCCTCTCACAAACTTTTTGTTGGACAGTAGTCCTCAGGAATGATTTACAATGAATTCAAATTTATTTGGATGGATTCTCACTACCAACAAAGTTATCCCTCTCTGCCAGCTACAACTGAACTTTTAACAGCAGTCTGTGCAATGCTAGTCTGAAAATAAATCTGCAGTCTCACTCATGTCTATTTAACTTGACACACTTTGTTTTTATCTTGCGGAATTCAAAGCGTTTTAAGCGGCATTAAAGTGTCTTTGTCATACACAGTGACAGTGTTGAACTAATCCCATCTATCTTTTCAGTTTGTATGATACAACTAATGCAATTTTCAAGTACAAATTAAATTAGACAAAATGCTGCCTGGAAAGTTGTACTGATGGTGACATAATTGTACGTCAGTAGTTTGATGACAGCCTGTGATGAGTTTTTCATTACATTTTGGGACTACATCCATCTTGAATTTACTCTTTTAGAATGTACTTTTTGAGTATTAGAATGCTTCATACTGAGAACATTAATAGATGCAACGATTATAATTCAAGAAAAATGAAAGCGAAATGTTGTGGAAGTTGAAAATCGGAAAATAAGAATTGAAAACGCTGGAATTATGCAATTGGTCAGGCAACATCAGCAAAGACAGAACAAAGTTCATGTTTCAGATTGACAATCTCTTGTCGTGATTCTAAGCTTCTCTGCCTCATCCCAAAAGGCCTGAATGGAAGTTAAGCATGCTCTCAGATACTGCTCTCAGTTAGAAAACTTGCGATGATGCTGCATTGATGACTCCATCAGTGCAGCGTCCTGTACCTGGCCTCAACTGAAGCAGTTCATTGACCCCACCCTCAAATTCACTTGGTCCATCTCGTACACCTCCCTGCCTCTTCTTCACCTCTCTGTTCCCATCTCTGGTGACAGTCTCCAGACGGACGTTTACGATAAACCCACAGACTCTCACAACTACCTGGGCTACACCTTCTCCCCCCCAGCATCCTGCAAGAACTCCATCCCATCCTCCGATTTCCTCCGCTTCTGCCACATCTGTTCAGATGAGGAGACATCCCAGGCATCCCACATGTTCACCTATTTCAAACAACACACTTTTCCCCTCTCTGTCAACCAGGCAGCCCTTCACCCCACCACCGCCATTCCTCATTCCACTGCTCTAAACCATGTCCCTCCAAAAACAATAAAGACAGAATCCCCCTTGTCCTCACCTACCACTCTACCATTCTCCGCATCCAACGCATCATCCGTAAACACTTCCACCATCTCCAAATAGACTCCATCACCAAGGACATCTTCCCCTATCCACCGCTCTCTGCCTTCCACAGGGACTATTCCCTCTGATAATCATTGGCTTGCACCACACTCCCCACTGACCCTACACCCCGTCCTCTCTCAGAACTCCCAAGTACCTTCCCCTGCAACCAGAAAAGATGCAAAACCTGTCGGTACACCACCCTGCTCACCTCCATCCAGGGCCTCAAACAGTCTTTCCAGGTGAGACAGAGGTTCACTTGCCTCTTTTTCAACCTAGGTACTGTATCAGGTGCTCCCGATGTGGTCTTGTCTACATCGGGGAGACCAAGCGTAATCTAAGGGAACAGTTCGCCGAGCATCACAGCCAGGCCCGCAGTCACTGCCCATTTTAATTCCCCTCCCCACTCCCTTTTCGACTTGACCATACTTGGTCTCCTCCATTGCAACAATGAATCAACTGCAAATTGGAAAAATGACACCTCATTTTTCGCTTGGGCACTCTACAGCCTGGAGGACTCAACGCTGAGTTCTCCAATTTCAAATAACTTCTCTTCCCATCTCCCGACTCCCTTCTCAGCCCCTCCCCCTCCCTTCCATTTCTCACCCACATACTGGAATCATCCCTCCCATCGACCAACCAGGCCATACCTTCTACCTGTCTTCATCTATCCCCACTTCTCCACCCTGCCCTCGCCACCACCTTTATCTGCAGCTCCCCAACACTCACCTCTAGTCCTGAAGAAGGGTTACACCTGAAGCATCGGCTTCTCCACCTCCTGATGCTGCCTGGCTTGCTGTATTCTTCCAGCCTCCTGTTTGCTCCTTTAACAAGGTTATGTTGTCCTTGTTTTTTTTTCAGAGACACTGTAAAAGACACAGACTCAGAAAAGTCTATGTTGAAGAGTTTTAGGGCCAGTTTAATTACAGCTAACAGGCACTGCCTCAGGCAAAAGGTTTTCAAATTTTAAGTAAAACACTTGTATAATGAAAAGGGAGTGGCCAGTTATACTAGCTCATGGTTTGATTTGGGCTTTGGCCAGTCTGACTATTCACTGAAAGCTGTCAGACCTTTTGGAATCTGCTAGACCCAAAGATGCAGGTTCAGGCTGGTACTCTTGCTCTCTCTCTGACTTCTCTCCTGTAGGACCTTGTGTATGACTTTCCCTTTTGTGCCAAGGGGTGTTTATGGTGATTGGTGTAAGTACTTGGAACAGCATCATTAAGTTGGGATAACCTGTTGGATTTTCAGATAGGTTAGTTATTTTATATTCTGTTCTCTTTTGTTGGTGTTTTGTAAATAAATTCGGTATTGTTTAAAGCAAAGTGGTTTGATCAGCGGCAATAATCCTGGAATATCCATCTGCTTCAAACAACTAGCAAAGTTAGGGCCTAGGCTACTTCCTTGAAATGTTTGAGGGGGTCTGGCCTGGACCATGACAAACTGGCAATGAATATTGAGAAATCACATCTGCTATTTTATGCTGCTCGGAAACTCCTCATAAATAATAACAGTAATCATTTACATGATACCCTCCAGCAAATTGCAAAATTCTTTTCAATTTTAAAATCTCCCAAATCTGTGACCTCTGTCATCTTGAAGAACAAAGGCAATTGGAAAATTTGAACACCACTACCTCCAGCTTCCACCACATCTTGCCTTACACTCCAATTCCTTCCTAATCACTGATTTAAAATCCTGGAACTTCCTACTGAGCATGGAGGACAGTGGTTCATGAAGGTACCACACTATCACCTTTTCCAGGACAATAAAAGCTGGTCTCGTAAACATTACCCACATCTCATGAACAAATTAGTCCAAAAGCACATTTAGAATCCCTTCACAGTTCCGGAAGGTAGTTCACCACCACAGTTGGCAATAGATGTTGAGTTTGCTAGTGACACTGGGACCTCATAAATAAATAAATAATGAACATTGAATATAGTTATCAACAGGAGCAGAGGCCAAATGGGGATGAGGGCTTGATTGGTAGCATATTAAAATTTTGCTTGCTGCTTGCGCAATAGAAACCTGCTTTATGTGTGGTTTCTGTGCTGCCATGCAGTGCATTTGCAGTTAGAGTTTAATGATGTTTGTACCTCAGGCTGATTTTAACACTTGACATTATTTGTTTGATGAAGTGTTATTACTCGATTTATTATGATAAACATACACTGGATTAAGGATTTATAAATATTTCTTTAATATTTTGTTTGACATAGAACATTTGAGATCATAGTTGGTAGACCATAGTCTCCAAGATAGCAGATCAAATAAATACTGAAGGTGCAGTAGAGTAGAAATGATAATAAGATCGCAAAATTGAATTACTCCTTTTATTGCTCTTTTTCATGTAAAACTTATAATTTGTTTTTGTTCCACTATTATAAAAATAATCAAATAGGACATGGTTTTGGCCCAGGTAGAAGTATGATATAGATAATGAAAATGATAGTGACTGATCCCTTGTGTCTTGCTAATCTATTCATTCAGTTGGAATTCTAGACAAATGCCCAACACTTTACGTCCTTCCAACCAATATCTACTCATCTGTGAAAGGTGAAGCATGCATGAAGATGGCAGGCTGTGTAGCCATGTTCTAACATTAATCAACAAAGTCTGCCCTTTTAAGTGATTCGAAAGCACAACAGGTCAGGCAGCATCCGAGGAGCAGGACAGTTGACATTTCAGGCGAAAGCCCTTCATCAGGAATGTGGAAAAGGGAGGGGCTGAGAGATAAATCGGGGTGTGGGGGTGGGGCAAAGGGACTGGTAGTTGGGAAGACGATAGGTGGATGTAGGTGGGGGATAATTGCATCCGTTGCTTTCAATATGGTTTTTCCTGCATTGGGGAGATAGGACGCCAACTCACTGAGCACTTCAGTGAACATCTCTGGGACACATGCACCAAACAAACCCACCGCCCTATGATCAACCACTTCAACTCCCCCTCCCAATCCCCCAAGGACATGCAAGTCCTGGGCCTCTTCCACCGCCAAATCAAAGCCACCCAATGCCCGAAGGAAAAACGCCTCATCTTCTGCCTTAGAACCCTTCAACCACACGACATCAACATTGACTTCACTAGTTTCCAAAACTTCACTCCCTCCTCCTCATCCCAGATCCAACCCTCCACCTTGGCACTGCCCTCTTGACCTGTCCTACCTGTCCGTTTCCCTTTCCATCTCTCTGCTCCACCTTTCCCACCAATCTATAACAAGCAGCCCCCACTATATCTACCTATCGTCTTCCCACCTACATTCCCCCAGCCCCACCCCCACTCACCTATTTATCTCTCAGCTCCCTTCCCGCTCTACTTTCCAGATGAAGGACTTATGCCCGAAACATCGACTCTTTTGCTCCACAGATACTGCCTGACCTGCTGTGCTTTTCCAGCGCCACACTTTTTGACTCTGACTCTCCAGCATTTGCAGTCCTCACTTTCTCTTGCCCTTTTAACCTTCAATCCTATTCTTCTTGTGAAAGACGTCCATTTATCTGCTTTGGCTCACTTGGTTGAGTTTCACCTCTAAGGGAGAAGTTTGGGAGTCTAAGTTCCAATTTGGGAATTGAGTACAAAAATCATGGTTGATACTCTAAAACAGTGGAGTGCTGCACTGTTGGAGGTGTTGTCCAGTGGATAAAATGCTAAATGTTGGTCCCATTCCCTATGTCAGCAAGATGCAAAGATGCCTTGGCACTATTTTAAAGAAGAGCACAGCAGGTCAGGCAGCATCCGAGAAGCAGGAGAGTCAATGTTTCGGGCTTAGGCCCTTCATCAGGAATGTGGTTGGGGAAGAGGGCTGAGAGATAAATAATGGGGTGGGGGTGCGGCAGGGGGAAGGTGATAGGTTATTGTGGGTGTGGGGGTAGTTGTGTCCGTTGCTTTTGATGTAGTCTCCTCTAGCGGTGTCCTGGACAATATTTATCCATCAATAAGCATCATTGAAAGCATTATCAGATTGTGAGAGCTTGCTGTGTGTAAATTGGTTGCAATGTCTCTGACACTATAAGTGACATCACTTCAAAAGTATCTTATTATCTGGAAAGTGCTTTGGGACATGTTGGGAAGATGGAAGGTGCAATTGATATGCAAGTTTTCTAATAGAAAATATTTTCAATTTCAAGAATTAAATCAAACCGTTGTCTCCTCATTGATTTTTACCTCTTTATTCAAGTCTCCAGGAAGAAACTAACCTCTGTCTGAAATGCAAACACACTTTACCGTGTGTCAATATCCCCTTCCATTTATTTCAGTGGTTCACTCCCTCATTGTCAGGTTAGGTTAACGACTTCTGAAAAACAAGTCACTCAGAAATGCAATGAGTGAAGCCAATTAATTGACATTGAGGATTGCATTTATTAATCTCCTTCTGGATTAGAGAGGCGCTGGAAGAGCACAGCAGTTCAGGCAGCATCCAAGGAGCAGTGACATCGACGTTTCGGGCAAAAGCCCTTAATCAGGAATAAAGGCAGAGAGCCTGAAGTGTGGAGAGATAAGCTAGAGGAGGGTGGGGGTGGGGAGAAAGTAGCATAGACCTGGGAATTGCAGTGGGAGAGGGACTCCCTGAGATTCTTGTAGAGGCCAATTCCACCTGCATCTTTATAAGCTTTACTTTTGCAACATCCAGGGAACTGACCTCTTGTTAATGAGTCTTCTGCCATTGGGGATACAACTTTCCCTTACGCTATTGAAACTGTTCAAGACTTTGAACATTCCCCTCAAACTTCCCATCAGCTTCTTCTGCTAGAAGTACAAGCCCCCATTTCTCCTATCTGAAGTCCCTGGTACTTGCAAAAGATTTTTTCATCCTTCCTAAATTGTGTTGCTTAGGTTGAATGCAGCAGCCTAAGCAGTATTTTACAAAGTCTCCTTATTTTTGAACTCGGTGCCTCTACTAACAAAGATTCAAATGTGTTATCTTTTCAAAATGTTCTCAGATTGGCTTGTCGCATAGTCACTGCCACGCAGAGAAAAGATCTGTGAATACTCAAGGCCATGTCAATTATATTTCTGTATTTTTAAGTTTGGACTGACAAAAGACCTGTTTTAAAAACTAAGGATGCCTGGAGGATTGCTGTCTGTTTGAAAGCAGATAACCTGACACTTTTAAAAAAATTGTTTGTACAACTGTTTGTGAACCAGCAATTGAAGTGCAGCTCACAGCTGACCTGGAACTGACCTGGAACTAATAAAGGTCATCTAGGTAAAAACAAGGACTGCAGATTCTGGAAACCAGATTCTAGATTAGAGTGGTGCTGGAAAAGCACAGCAGGTCAGGCAGCATCTGAGGAGCAGGAAAATCGATGTTTCGGGCAAAAGTCCTTCATCAGGAACTAATAAAGGTCATGTAGAGGTGGAACGTTTGTTTGTAATAAAAAGCTAATTGGGCTATGGACGAGTGATCAAAGGCCTTTTACCTGCCAACAACCATGTTTTTAGTTCTCAGATAACTGAACAGCTTAGGAAAGTTAAAAGGCACATAGGAACCTTTAGACCACGACCCTCTTATGAGGTCTCTCTATGTTCTCTCTAGTAAGCCACTTTAGGCCTGAATAAAACAAGTTTATCATGCCTTCAGCAGTTGCTGTAAGATCTGACATTTAATTGACAAGTCGGATAAGTGAACCAGCCTCTTGCCATCTGGTGGATGCATCCAGAGAAAGATGACTGCGAAACAGCATTCTAAACAGCATGAAGATCTTAAGAATCATTTCAGCAATCTTTCTGCATAGGGACCACTGAATGTGCGTATGTGTGCGCGCGCGCGTGTGTGTGTCTGTGTGTATGTGTGTGTGTGCGTGTTTATATATATATATATATATATATACACACATATATACATGCATGTATGTACATATGGGAAGATTTTAAGGGGATTAGAGATTTACTTTGTAGAATTATATGGCAACAAATTCTAACTCCTTATCTGTAGCTAGAGTCTAATCACTTGAAATAAATAGTATTTTTTGTTAAATACAGAAAATCCTTGCTTTTTCATAACTTGCATCTAGAAGGCAGGGAAAGTGGAGAATCTTTCTGTACCATTTAAAATCAGCAATGTCTGTGATGACTCCAAGATTAGCAGGGCTTGATTTCCAAGGTGTGACCTCAGTGAATCATGACAGAATGTGCAGCCCTCCTGAAGACTTTCTGATTTTGATTTTGTCCTCACGTTACAATCCTTGTTAAACCATCTTATATCAGCTCATTTTTTTTTACAGATCTATACTATACATCATTGAAATTGCCCCATTTCTAACCAGAATTAATTCAGTTCTAAATTTCAGAAACCCCCCCATCTTCTTTCTCAAAATAATCTCTTAACACGTCGGTGTATTTCTAAAGGCAGGCAGTTCAAAACCGCATACACAATTTGAAATGTGCCTTCACAGCAACCTAACAAGGTCATTGTAACTTAGTTTGGCTTATGATCAATTAGTCTTGTTATTCATTTATATATTGCTTAGCTTTTCTGACATTGACCACAGAAAAGTTGCATACGTAATGGAAACTATAAATGTAAACTGGAAAATCAGTAGCGTAAAACATATTATGTATCATTTTTCTAATGGACATCTCTCACAGTGGTTTTACTGATTTGGACTTTATAACTAGAAACACTTAATAAATACAGCTTGTCCTGTGATTTATAATCCAATGAGAACTCTTCAGTTGTAATGCAGCTGAATGCATGACTATTAATTTTTATAGGTGTTGATAGCTACATTCATATAATGACTCCATCAGTGATCAGAACTTAGTAGAGTTCAAAAAGCGAGGCCTGATGAAGGGTTTTTGCCCGAAACGTCAATTTCGAAGCTCCTTGGATGCTGCCTGAACTGCTGTGCTCTTTCAGCACCACTAATCCAGAGTTCAAAAAGCTGCAATCTGCCAATAATAGCAGGGAATCAGTCAGTGTTTAATGCCATTTGGGACAATAGGCAAATATTAATCTGGTGGGCTGCCCAGTGGGAGGTATAAAGAACAACAAAACCTGCACATTGGGAATCATGCATGCAACTTCTGCCTTTAAATCAAAATGTGTAGGTTGCATCTGAGAAACCCACATATGTGTCATCCACAAGGTGCTCTGTGACAACAAAGCTACTTATACAGCAGTTTCTATAGTTGCCACCTAAAAGCTCAAGAGCAGCAAACACATGGGAACACTTTGTGCTTCTCCAAGTCACACCCTGTTCTGGCTCAGAACTATATCACATTTTCTTCACTGTCACTGGATCAAAATACTTGAACTGCCTCCCCAGTGATGTGGAGGTGCCGATGTTGGACTGGGGTGGATAAACTCAGAAGTCACACGATACCAGGTTATAGTCCAACAGGTTTATTTAAAATCACAAGCTTTTGGAACACTGCTCCTTCGGCGAAGGGACAGCACTCCGAAAATTTGTGATTTTAAATAAATCTATTGGACTATCAACTGGTGTCGTGTGACTTCTGACTTTGTCCCTCCCTAAATAGAATTATGGGTGTACTTGCACTACATGGACACAGTACTTCAAGAAGGCAACTCACTCACTTCTCAAAGGCAAACAGGGATGGGCAAGATATTTGAGATTACCTGGCTTTTTAAGACAAATGCTGCATGCCTGCCTGACTTCCCAAACTATCATTTCATAATGGGGACTGATGATTGGAAAGCTCCATCTGCTTATTGAATGGAAACGTTTATTGTCCTAATCTTTGAAGTACTTGAGGGTGATGCTTGTTGATATAAGGTATTAACCACAAGTGAGATGTTTGCTTCGATAAGTCATTAAATACTTCAGGGAAATGTCTATTTTCATAAGGCATCTGTTTTTGCAGTTTCACTCTCTTGGATATTTGTTTTGTAGCAATGAGAGTGTGCTTATTTGTAATAGTGATGCAAACAATAGTCTGATAACTTCATTTTCTGTTGTGATGTTTCCTGATTAATGCCAGTCCAGGATAATAGGTGGACTGACTTAGGCAGGGAAGGGAAAGTGTAGTGGTTGCAAATTAAGTTGGCACTGAGTTAGCACAGGGGCGTTTAAAGGCCATTCTGATAATTGCAGCTATTGGTTATAAGGAACTAGCAGAGTTGGCTACAGGTGTGTGTGGGGCCAGGCTGGGTGGGTGCAGGCTCAGAGGTTGTCATGGATGGGACCTAGAGAGAGTTTGAATCTTAATTTTTAAACTTTGAACCTTTGAACTTTGAAATCCTATCAAATCCAACACAGGATTTCCCTCAGTCCATGTCAGGACCTGGACAGCCTCTTAGGCTATTCCCAGGTTGTCTGACATGATTCTCTACAGCCTACAGCCTGGAAAACTCCAATTTCAACTAACCTCCCTAATCCATTCCCCCGACTCCCTTCCCAGCCCCTCCCCCTCCCCTGACTGACCGTCCCTTCCAGCAACCAACCGGATTCATTCCTCCCATTTACCAACCAGGCCAAACCCTCTACCGGTGTTCACCTATTCCTACCTCACCACCCCACCCCCCCGCACTTGCCTTTCCTTTATCTACAACTCCCTTGCACCCATCCCCAATCCTGAAGAAGGATTACACCCGAAACATTGACTTCTCCACCTCCTGATGCTGCCTGGCTTGCTGCGTTCTTCCAGCCTCCTGCTTGTCATGACTCACTACCCAGCTGGACTGAAAATCCAACGTATGGGTGACCATGTTGAAAGATCAGAATTACAGAACGGACAACTCCCCTGCTGTCACTCTCCTGGGCTGGGCACAAACATCAAAGTCTCCTATTGTTTAGCTTTCAATCTCCCAACAACCCGCATCCCCTGCACAGGCCATCTCCCACATCATTTCTGTGTTTACAAGAACAGTTATTAGGTGTAGATCTGACACCTTCTTACCAGAGACATAAGATGCCCTTCATCGAACATAGAACATAGAAAAGTACAACACAGAACAGGCCATGATTAACAATAAGATATTTGGTCTCTCAGTGAATCAAGGGACATGGGGAGTGAGTGGTAATGCGACATTAAGGCCCAGGATTATCCATGATCACATCAAATGGTGAGGCACACCTGATGGGTCATGTGGGCCAGTCCTACTCCTATTTTTGTGCCCTTATAATCATGCTTATTAGCTACTTATCATCCAGCCTTCAGCAAAGATCTTAATTCTCCCTTATTTTGGACTGCATTAAAGAGATTATGATTGAAGATAGTTCCACTACATACTATATGCAGTATAGCTAGCCCTGCTCTATCTATTTAGTTTGGGAAACTCGGTCAGCATGAGCGAGTTTGACCAAAGGGTCTGTTTCATGCTGTATGACTCTATGACTCTATCACCTCCTCTTGCTGGTGACTGGCAACCAACATTTCGAGAACCACTTACGGCATATTCTCTTATCAGAGACAAAATGAGAAATTGCTGGAAAAGCTCAGCAGGTCTGACAACATCTTCGGAGAGAAATCGGAGTTAACGCTTTGGGTTCAGTAACCCTTCCTCATTTCTGAGGAAGATTCACTTGACCTGAAATGTTAACTGATTTCTGTTTTTGTCTCTGATTTACAGTATCCGCAGTTCTTTCGGTTTCTATTGCCTTACCACACTGGTCCTCTCTTTCTGATGATCTATCGTTACTGTGTTCTGAAAGGCATTTAAAAGAGACACAAGGGTTTCAAAGTCACATACAGTGTAATCAAACAAGTGCCATCCAACGGGCATCACGGTGGCTCGGTAGTTAGCACTGCTGCCTCACAGCACCAGGGACCCAGGTTTGATTCCAGCATTAGGCGACTGTCTGTGTGGAGTTCGCACATTCTCCAAGTGTCTGTAGGTTTCCTCCAGGTGCTCCAATTTCCTCCCACAGTCCTAAAATGTACAGATTAGGTGAATTGGCCATGCTAAATTGCCCATAGTGTTCGGGGATGTGTAGGTTAGGTGCATTAGTCAGGGAACTGTGGAGTAATAGGGTAGGGGAATGGGTCTGGGTGGATTACAGTCCAGAGAGTCAGTGTGGACTTGTTGGTCTGAAGGCCTGTTTCCGCACTGTAGGTAAAAAAGGGGTTAGCATTGCATGTAAATAGAAAACATTTCAGAAATGTTTATAGTCAACCTGATCTTCAGGCACTCATACATCTCACACTCTATTGTTATGGACTAGGCCAGACCACTCAAAATATTCTACAGCAGGCAACCCAGACCATAATTTGTTTTGGTGAGTGTATTGTGGAAATTACCCGGAGTGAGCTAGCGAGGTTAACTACTAGATTTTAAAACAGACAGGAATTTATTCACAAAATTACACAATGAAACACTAAGAAACAGAATAAAGAACCCTTACAGAACTCAGTCTATCCAAACTGGACTTAATTATGCTGTTCTGAATATACTCAACAGTCCCAACCAGCAAAATTCCTTAAAACACAGTTTAAAAAATGGAACAGATGCTTACAGGTTGTATTTCGAAGTCAGAAAGAGAGAGAGAGAGAGTTTCCACACAGCTCACTGTTGAGATCCCAATCAGTTCTGGACTGAACTGAACTGCTAGAGAGTGAACCACTCCCCTTTCATTATACAGGTCACTTCTAAAACATGACCACTTAGGCCTGAAGTCTCATCTGTTTACATATAAACAAAAAGGCCTCTCAAAATCCTTTCATCTCTGTATCAAACCATTCTGATCAGAGCCTGGCCTGGTTTATGACCCCTCTGAAAAAAATTAAGGACACAGTGTCCTTGAGAAAAGGAACAGCTTTTAGAAAAAAGGGACCAGCTTTGTGACAATATAGTATATGTATGAAAGAAAACAGCACTGCCTCCTGTAATCAAATTGGTCCCATTTCTTCCAAATAAAAATATGATTATGCATTGAGATAATGATGGAATGCAATGCATTTTAAAGGTCATCATGTGGCATAATCAGCTCCACCAAACATGTGGATTCCATGTCTATACACTTCAATAATATGCAAAGTTAAATGTAGGAGTATTCAAAGTTTGTGCGAAGATTTGTAGCTCGGGTGCTCGTTGTTGTGGTTCTGTTCGCCGAGCTGGAAGTTTTTGTTGCCAACGTTTCATCCCCTGGCTAGGCGACATCATCAGTGCTTGGGAGCCTCCTGCGAAGCGCTTCTTTGATGTTTCCTCCGGTGTTTATAGTGGTCTGTCCCTGCCACTTCCGGTTGTCAGTTTCAGCTGTCCGCTGTAGTGGTTGGTATATTGGGTCCAAGTCGATGTGTTTGTTGATGGAGTTTGTGGATGAATGCCATGCCTCTAGGAATTCCCTGGCTGTTCTCTGTCTGGCTTGCCCTATGATAGTAGTATTGTCCCAGTCGAATTCATGTTGCTTGTTGTCTGCGTGTGTGGCTACTAAGGATAGCTGGTCGTGTCGTTTCGTGGCTAGTTGATGTTCATGTAAGCGGATTGTTAGCTGTCTTCCTGTTTGTCCTATATAGTGTTTAGTGCAGGAGTATATAAATAGTGTAGGAGTATATAAAAATGAGAACGCATATTCAGATACCTACAATCAAAGAGTAGTGTGATGTTTGTAACAGTACTGCACATAAAACAGATTTGAGTCCTTATTGCATTTGTGAACAACTTTAAAGAAGGTCCACTTTTGCATCAGAGTAAAGGATAAAGGGCAGCATTATGTGGTATTCATGATGTGTCCCATTGGACCTCATTGAGTTGTGTAAAGAATAAATGCATCAGCACTTTTTAACACTGAATTCAGATTCTAAGGGACTCACTTCTTTCGATTTGATGTTGTATCTGCTAATTAACCTTTTGTGAACTGAGTTTCATGGTAAACTGGCATCTTGTCAGTTACACTGGAAACTTTTCCATCAGGTCAGAATGGGTCACCTGTTTACTCTATTAGTTAGACATTTTTCTGTAGCCTACCTTTGTAAATTCTTATGTACAGCAACTTGCTGGAAGTGCTTGCTGATCACAATGTAATCAGGACAAAGAGACATCCAGGATCTTCGTGAAAAGCAGCAGCTAATGGATGCAAGATGGCGCCGGATATGGTCGACTCCTGACGAGCTTCTGCGTGCAGTTCTAAGTTTCTTATTTCCTACAATTGTCCTACACTGACAAAGCTTTTCACTGTGCCTCAGTACACGTGACAATAAATTGAATTGAATTCAATGAGATTTGAGAATTGAGAATGTGACAGAGGTACAATGAGAAAAGAGAAGTGAGTTAGAATTGAATTATGTACAGAAAAATAAGAAAAAGGAAGGGAATTAAATATTGGACTGAGACAAAGAAAGAGAATGACAAACAAGAAAGTAAAATTGAAATTTATTTTGTGAAAAAGAAATCCAAAGTAATTGTCAGTAGAAATTAAAATTAAAACTTTGGCTTGCTCCTTTTCTGGTCTCGTGCATTGCTAATTATTGCTACGTTAAGAAGTTTTTTAATGATCCAGCATTACTTTCTATGAATGAATGAATAGGGAGTTAACATGAAAATACAGTAAGTGTGAACAGCAATCGGGGTAGTTCAAACTGAAATGCAAGTGCAGTGCAAATTAACAAACACAAATGGAAGATTCGTAGCTTCCAAATTAAAACATTAGCCAAGGATATGAGAGCTGACTACTTCTCAGAGCTCTGTCAACAGTAATCTGCACTTTAAAATGAGTGAAAACCCCATGTATTAGCCTCACTTCTCATTTTCAATCTCCCTTGTAAGGAAATTTTGGATTCAAAATGACAGCATTCAATAGACAAAGCGGATTCAGAAAAGATGGTTCCACTTGTTGAGGGTGTTGGAGGAGAGACTAGAACCAGGGGACACGGCCTCATGATAAATGACAGGCCATTTAAGACCAATAAAACAAAACATTTCTTCACTCTGTGAGTTGTTGAATATGTTCCAGATTACAATCAATAGATTTCTGCATGTTAATGCAAACCTTGAACATTTTAATAGCATCCATGGACATGAGGTGAGTCGAGGAAAATGGTCTTGATGTACCAGAAATATTGAAACACAGAAAATAGGAGTGGGAGTAGACCATCTGGCCCTTCAAGCTTGCTCAATATGATTATGGCTGATCAACAAACTCAGTACCTTGTCCCCGCTTTCTTCTCATACCCTTTGATTTTAATTTAGCCCAAAAAACTAGATCTAATTCATTCTTGATAGCATTCAATGTTTCAGCTTCAACTGCTTTCAATGGCAGAGAATTCCATCGGTTCACCACTCTTAGGGTGAAGAGAAGATCAGGAATGATCTTATTTTTGACAAGTGAGCCAAGGATTATAGGGAAAAACAGAAAGTGAAGAGAAGATCACAAGATCAGTCATGATCATATTAAAGCTGGAAAGACTCAATAGCCTTATTCTTCTCTTAAGCTCCTTGTTCTGATGCTCCCATGTGCCTCTGTACTCTGCTTCTCCTGGTAATTGTCAAAATTATTTAATTTAACTGAACCCTGCCCAGATCCAAGATAAATCTCTTTAAGTACAGAAGTAGAGGTCTCCAGCCTCCATGGATGTTTGCTTCACTGTAATTACAGCTGTGGACATGATCAAAGAATTTTGGTCTCACTAATGTATTTGACTGAACATGAGTCATTTGGGTTTCACCCTGTCTAAAATGTTACCATGGTAATCCTTAGAAGGGCTCCCACTCAAGCAAGCTTATGGGTACACTGGTGGAGATTGGTTGTGTTTTGCTCAGAAATTAATCAATTAAGGTAAAACAGCTCAAAATAATCAATCATTACGGCGAAAAGCAGAACATTTATTCCTTTAAATCTATGTACTTTCCTTCCTCATAGCCGCTTAGTGTAATCACAAGCTGCAGCTTAGTGTGTACATCTGTCCTCCGAAATGCTCTTCAATTATGAAAAATGCTGGAGGACAGGAAGTACATACAGTTGATAAATGCCTTTTGATAAGTAATAGGTGCTGCAATTTAGTAGCAAGAGTAAGGAGATCACAAATAGGGCTGAGGAGCAAAGGAATCTAAGGCTACATGAGGTAAACTATCTAAAGGGTAGACTGGACACTGAGGCTCATATCCAGAGGGTTAAACTTGCTACACAGTGAAGTTATGGTAAACTTCCATTGAGCTTTGAAGCACTTTGCTTACATTATAGAATTAGTGAAGCAGAAAAATGATATCATAAGGTTACTACCAGAACTGGAAGAATTTACTTAGAAAGATTGAAAAACTTAAGTGTTCTTTTTTCCAAAAGGTGATGGCTTGATCATTTTTTAAAAAAGTTTCTGAGAGGGTTGATGTCGAGGAAAAAGCGAAAGGTCTTAAATATAAGTTGTTCACAAATCAACCAATAAGAAAATAGGGGAAATTTGTTACTCAAATAATGTTAAGAATGTTGAGAAAACTGCAGATTCTGGAAATCTGAAACAAGAATAATGTGCTGGAGAAAGACGACAGATCTGGAGAGAGAAAATAGAGTTAATGTCTCCTGAACCTTCCTCAGAATTAAATGGTAGTTTGATATGATGAGGTGGGTCTGGAGTGGTGGTGGGAGTGAATAGAAAACATGGGGATGGAGCCCAGACAGAGAGGGATAAAAGGAAGAAGCAAGCAAAGGGATAAATCAAGGGAGCAATGAAATTCTAGCTGGGGTGCTAATGAGGAGTATGTTTGTTTGAAAATGGGTTGGCTGCTGTTGCCTGTGAAATATTCTATTATAGACATGTCAGTCAGTTTATTTCTCATACTATGCTCTTATCTTATGAAACAAGCAAAAGGCTCTGGTTCAAATTCAATTTTTTTTTAGAACACTCTCAAGTTAAAGAAAACAACTCTTGCACAACAAATGAAGTTAACACTTCCCCAAACTAGGCTGACTGCTTGAAAAACCTCTCTGGAGCGGCATGGTGGCTCAGTGGTTAACACTGCTGCCTCACAGCACCAGGGTCCCAGGTTTAAGTCCAGCCTCAGGCCACTGTCTGTGTAGAGTTTGCACATTCTCCCCGTGGGTTTCCTCTGGTTTTCTCCCACAATCCAAAGAAGTGCAGGTCAGGTGAAATAGCCATGCTAAGTTGCCTATAGCGTCAAGGGATATGTTGGTTAGATGTATTAGTCAGGGGTAAATATAGGGTAGGGGAATAGGTCTGGGTGGATTACTCTTCAGAGGGTCAGTGTGGACTTGAAGGGCCTGTTTCCGTGCTGTAGGAATTCTATGATTCTAAACTCTCCGGTGATTGGGCTGCTGGATCCAGTTCACTGAGCTCCTTCAACAGGGCACTTAGGGTCTTCTGTTCAAAGGTGGGTCTCACATGGAGTCTTCACTGAGGGAATGGCCTCCAGGTGTCCCTTTATGAGCCCTTCTGGAATGTTCTCTGACCTCAACAGGGTTACAGGGCAGGGGTCACAGTGCCCAATGAGGCTAAACCAGGTCACCTGAGGTATACACATCCCCTTTCCAGGGTATGATTCACCATGATGGGAAGGGATCTGGCCAGAACTGGGAATACACAAATATCATGACACTCCCTAGTGTTCTGGCTTAGAGTTTCTTAATGGGTTTCAGGTCATAATGACTCTCCCATTGTTAATGTTGACCACCTCTGTTCAATTTGCAGTGCAGGTTTGGGCAGATCCCTGTTTGCAAAATAGGGCATCAGGAAGGATTTACATAATCATTCTGATGTTGGAACATATATTCGGGGTAATCCAAGATGGAAGATGGGAAAAATTTCTGGCTGTAACAGCTGCTCCTTTATTGAGGTATTTTAGGTGTTAGAGGTGCTTTCCTCGAATTCCAGGAGCAGCAGTTACTGTTTTATATGCTGTTGCATTGTTTTTGAACTTTGGAAAAAAAAAGTCAAAACAACAGCAGTTTTTAAAGGGAGAAGAACACACAAAGGAATCACATGGTGAGGTCAGTGCAGAAGAAAGAGAGAAAGAAACTGACACAGCAGTGAACCTGCACAGTTACTGCCTTTGCTGTTTGAATTCATGTATCGCTGGACATCGGAGTGTGTCTGGGAAAATTAACAAACAGTGAAATTGACAACTGATCTAGGAGGAACTATTTGGGTGAAGTTCAAAGCACAAAAGCAGATAAGTGTACTGTTTTTAAGTGGGACCCACAGAAAGTCTGCAGTAGTGAGTAGAGTGGGTTCTCTCTTGATTATATATTTTTGGAAGTATGTCTCTTGATTAAACTTAAAATATAAGCCATAACTATTAATTTAACCTGGGGCAGTGTTTTATAGAGGAATAAGACAGTGTTATTTTCTGGGTCTGTTGATTGTAAAGGAGCAAAAATGGCCTTTAATAGAGTGATATGTGCTTCTTGTCAGATATGGAAGTTCAAAGAGAGTTGAAGGGTTACTGCACATTATATCTGCAATAAATGCTGTTGGTTGCAAATATTATCAGATCGAATGAATCAATTGGACAGGCAGTTAGAAACAATGAGGAATTTGCAACAGCAACAGTATGTGGTGGATGGCAGTTATAGGAAGGGGGGGAAGTCTCAGATACAGTCACATAGATGGGTTAACTCCAGGAAAGATAAGAGAGGTAGGTAGCTAGTGCGGGAGCCTTCTGTGGCTATACCCATTTCAAACAAGTATGCTGTTTTGGAAAATGTAGGGGGTGATGGATTCTCAGGGGAACGCAGCATGAGTTTCTGGTATTGAGACTGGCTTTAATGGAATGAGGGGTACGTTAAGTTCCAAGAGATCAATTGTGTTAAGGGACTCTCTAGTCTGAGGTACAGACAGATGTTTCTGTGGCCAGCAGCGAAAAATCAGAATGGTGTGTTGCTTCCCTGGTGCCAGGATCAAGGATGTCTCAGAGAGGTGCAGAATGTTCTCAAGGGGGAGAGGGGCCAGCAAGAGGACATTGTCCACATTGGAATAAATGACATAGGAAGGGAAAAGGTTGAGATTCTGAAGGGGGATTACAGAGAGTTAGGCAGGAATTTAAAAAGGAGGTCCTCGAGAGTAGTATTATCTGGATTACTTCTGGTGCTACGAGCTAGTGAGGGCAGGAATAGGAGGATAGAGCAGATGAATGCATGGCTGAGGAGCTGGTGTATGGGAAAAGGATTCACGTTTTTGGATCATTGGAATCTCTTTTAGGTTGAAATGACCTGTACAAGAAGGATAGTTTACACCTAAATTGTAAGGGGACTAATATACTCGCAGGAAAATTTGCTACAGCTGTGCTGAGGGAGGATATTCCTGGAAATACATCCAGGGAAGATATTTGGGTGGAACTGAGAAATAAGAAATGGATGATCACCTGATTGGGATGGTATTATAGACCCCCCAATAGTCAGAGGGAAATTGAGAAACAACTTTGTAAGGAGATCTCAGTTAATAGGGTGGTTATGGTAGGGGATTTTAACTTTCTGAATGAAAACTTGGACTGCCATAGTGTTAAGGGTTTAGATGGAGAGGAATTTGTTAAGTGTGTACAAGAAAATTTTCTGAATTAATATGTGGATGTACCTACTAGAGAAGGTGCAAAACTTGATCTATTCTTGGAAAATAAGGCAGGGCAGGTGACCGAGGTGTCAGTGGGGGAGCACTTTAGGGCCAGCGACCATAAGTCTATTAGATTTAAAATAGCGATGGAAAAGGATACACCAAATCTAAAAGTTGAAGTTCTAAATTGGAGAAAGGCCAATTTTGACGGTATTAGGCTAGAGTTTTCAAAAGCTGATTGGGAGCAGATGTTTGCAGGTAAAGGGACGGCTGGAAAAAGGAAAGCCTTCAGAAATGAGATAACAAGAATCCAGAGAAAGTATATTCCTGTTAGGGTGAAAGGAAAGGTTGGTAGGCATTGGGAATGCTGGATGACGAAAGAAATTGAAGGCTTGGTTAAGAAAAAGAAGGAAGCATATGTAAGGTTGAGACAGGATAGATTGAGTGAATACTTAGAAGAGTATAAAGGCAGTAGGACTATATTTAAGAGGGAAATCAGGAGGGCAAAAAGGGGACATGAGATAGCTTTGGCAAATAGAGTTAAGGAGAATCCAAAGGGTTTTTACAAATACATTGAGGACAAAAGGGTAACTAGGGAGAGAATAGGGCCCCTCAAAGATCATGGGGAAGATACTAAATGAGTATTTTACATCAGTATTTACTGTGGAAAAGGAAATGGAAAATACAAAAAGTAGCGAAATAGATGGTGAGACATTGCAAAATGTCCATATTACAGAGGAGGAAGTGCTGGATGTCTTGAAACGCATAATGGTGGATAAATCCCCAGGACCTGATCAGGTGTACCCTAGAACTCTGTGGGAAGCTGGAGACGTGATTGCTGGGCCTCTTGCTGAGATATTTGTATCATTGATGGTCATAGGTGAGGTGCCGGAAGACTGGAGGTTGGCTAACGTGGTGCCACTGTTTCAGAAGGGTGGTAAGGACAAACCAGGGAACTATAGACCAGTGAGCCTGATGTCGGTGGTGGGTAAGTAGTTGGAGGGAATCCTGAGGGACAGGATGTATTTGGAAAGGCAAGGACTGATTCGGGATAGTCAACATGGCTTTGTGCGTGGGAAATCATGTCTCACAAACTTGATTGAGTTTTTTGAAGAAGTAACAAAGAGGATTGATGAGGGCAGGGCAGTAGATGTGATCTATATGGACTTCAGTAAGGCGTTCGACAAGGTTCCCCATGGGAGTCTGATTAGCAAGGTTAGATCTCACGGAATAAAGGGAGAACTAGCCATTTGGATACAGAACTGGCTCAAAAGTAGAAGTCAGAGGGTGGTGGTGGAGGGTTGTTTTTCAGATTGGAGGCCTGTGACCAGTGGAGTGCCACAAGGATCGGTGCTGGGACCTCTACTTTTTGTCATTTACATAAATGATTTGGAAGCGAGCCTAAGAGGTACAGTTTGTAAGTTTGCAGATGACACCAAAATTGGAGGTGTAGTGGACAGCGAAGAAGGTTACCTCAGATTACAACAGGATCTTGACCAGATGGGCCAATGGGCTGAGAAGTGGCAGATGGAGTTTAATTCAGATAAATGTGAGGTGCTGCATTTTGGGAAAACAAACCTTAGCAGGACTTATACACTTAATGGTAAGGTCCTAGGGAGTGTTACAGAATAAAGAGACCTTGAAGTGCAGGTTTGTAGCTCCTTGAAAGTGGAGGCAGAGTATTGAGTACAGGAGTTGGGAGGTCATGTTGCAGCTGTACAGGACATTGGTTAGGCCACTGTTGGAATATTGCGCACAATTCTGGTCTCCTTCATATCGGAAAGATGTTGCGAAACTTGAAAGGGTTCAGAAAAGGTTTACAAGGATGTTCCAGGGTTGGAGGGATTTGAGCTATAGGAGAGGCTGAACAGGCTGGGGCTGTTTTCCCTGGAGCATCGGAGGCTGAGGGGTGACCTTATAGAGGTTTACAAAATTATGAAGGGCATGGATAGGATAAATAGACAAAGTCTTTTCCCTGGGATTGGGGAGTCCAGAACTAGAGTGCGTAGGCTGAGGGTGAGAGAGGAAAGATATAATAGGGACCTAAGGGGCAACTTTTTCAGCAGAGGATGGTACGTGTATGGAATTAACTGCCAGAGGAAGTGGTGGAGGCTGGTACAATTGTAACATTTAAAAGGCATATGAATGTGTATATGAATAGGAAGGGTTTGGAGGGATATGGGCCAAGTGCTGGCAGGTGAGACTAGATCGGGTTGGGATGCCTGGTCAGCATGCACGGGTTGGACTGAAGGGTTTGTTTCCATGCTGTACATCTCTATGTCTCTATGACTCTGTATGAACATACAATTCAAAATCACAAGTAAATCATTTTGCCCCTTGAACGGTCCACCATTCAAAAAGATCATGGCTGATCTGACAGTAAATTCAAATCTACATTTCCGTATTCCCCCAATAATATGTCAGCTTTCTTGCTTAACAAGAATCTAATTCCATCCACCTTAAAATAATTCCAGCACTCTGCTTCCACCAGCTTTTCAAAACCAGAGACCCTCTGGTACATGGTACCTACTAGAGAAGGAGCAAAACTTGACCTTCTCTCAGGAAATAAGACACAACAAATGACTGAAGAGTTATTGGAGAAGCACTTTGAGACCAGGGATCATAACTCTATTAGGTTTAAAATAGCTGTGTAAAAGGATAGACCTTGTATAAAAGTTAAATTTCTAAATTTGTAGTAAGGCCAGTTTTGACTGTATGAGACAGGATCTTTCAAATGTTGGGTGGAGGAGGCTGCTCACAGGTAAAGGGATGACTGGCAAGTGGGAGGCTTTCAAAAGTGAGATATTGAGAGTTCAAATGCAGTATGTTCCTGTTAGAGTGAAGGGTAAGACTGGTGGGAGGAGAACAATGGATGAATAGAAATATTGTAGCTCTGGTCAAGAATAAGAAACAGGCATATGTCAGGTACAGACAATCTCTTGAAGAGTATAACGAGTGTTGTGGCATTCTTTTGTGGGAAATCAGGAGGACAAAATGGGAATATATGATAAACTTGGTAGATAGGTTTAAGATAATCCAGATAGCATCTCCAAGTATATTAAGAACAAAGTAGCAAACTTATTAACCATAAGTTGAACATCAACATGGTCATCTAGATGTGAAACTGCAGAGATGGGAGCAATAATAAATGAATATTACACTTCACCATTTATGGCAGGGAAAGATATGTAAGCTAGAGAACTCTGGGAAATAAATATTGATATCTTGAAAACAGTTTACATTACAGAAGAGGAAGTTGTGGAGATTTTAAAAAGTGAAAAGATAGATAAATCTCCAGCCCCTGATCAAGTCTATCCTCGGACATTTGGGGAAGTTAGGGAAGAAATCACAGGGCCCCTAGCAGAGATCTATGGGTGAGGAGCTGGAGGACTGGAGGATGGCTAGTGTTGTGCCATTATTTAAGAAAGGCTGCAAGGAAAAGCCTGGGAGCTATCGATTCATAACTCTGGTGGTGGGCAATTTTTTGGAGAGGATTCTGAGAGATAGGATTACCATGCATTTGGAGAGGTAAGGATTGATTAGGGATAGTCAGTATGGTTTTGTGTGTGGGAAATTGTATCTCATAAATT
This sequence comes from Chiloscyllium plagiosum, assembly GCF_037043375.1. Taxonomy (NCBI): domain Eukaryota; kingdom Metazoa; phylum Chordata; class Chondrichthyes; order Orectolobiformes; family Hemiscylliidae; genus Chiloscyllium; species Chiloscyllium plagiosum. Next base: position 18,423,632 of record NW_028270156.1, read on the forward strand.
TGATTGAGTTTTTTGAGGATGTGACCAAGAAGAAAGATGAAGACAGAGCATTAGACATTGTCTACATGGACATTAGTAAAGCCTTTGACAAGATTCTGCATGGTAGATTTCTTAGTAAAGTTATGTCACATAGGATTCAGGGAGAGCTTGCCAATTGAATACAAAATTTGTTTGATGGTAGGAGACAGAGGATGGTGATGGATGCCTGTTTTTCAGACTAGAGGCCTGTGACCAGCAGTATTCGGCAGGGATCAGTGCTGGGTTCACTGTTGTTTGTCATTTATTAGATTAGATTACTTAGATTAGATTACATTACAGTGTGGAAACAGGCCCTTCGGCCCAACAAGTCCACACCGACCCGCCGAAGTGCAACTCACCCATACCCTTACATTTACCCCTTACCTAACACTACGGGCAATTTAGCATGGCCAATTCACCTGACCTGCACATCTTTGGACTGTGGGAGGAAACCGGAGCACCCGGAGGAAACCCACGCAGACACGGGGAGAACGTGCAAACTCCACACAGTCAGTCGCCGGAGGTGGGAATTGAACCCGGATCTCTGGCGCTGTGAGGCAGCAGTGCTAACCACTGTGCCACCGTGCCGCCCACTAAGTGTTTATGCAAACACTTTGAATGAAGATATAGGAAACATGGTTAATAAGTTTGTGGATGACACTAAAATTGGTGGTAAAGTAGAGAGTGAAGAAGTTTAGCTAAGGAATCTTGATCAATTGGGTCAATTAGCTGAGGAAAGGCAGGCGGAGTTTAATTTAGATAAATGTGAGGTATTGCATTTTGGTAAAATGAACAAGAGTGGTTAATGATAGGGGCCTGGGGAGTGTTGTAGAAGACAGAGACCTTGGTGTTCAGCTATATAGTTCATTGAAAGTTGCATCACAGATAGACAGGGTGGTTCAGAAGGCATTTGGCACACTTACCTTCATTGCTCAGACCATTGAATATAGGAGTTGGGATGTTAGGGAGGCCACACTTGGGGTAATTTGTACAGTTCTGATCACCCTCCTCTAGGAAGGATATCATTAAATTGGAAAGAGTGCAGCCAAAATTTATCAGGATGTTACTGGGACTAGACAGTTTAAGTCATGAGTAGTGGCTGGATAAACCAGGACTTTTATCCTTGGAGTATAGGAGGCTAAGCCATGACCTTATAGAGGTTTATAAAATCATGAGGGGCTTTGATAAGGTGAATAGCAAAGGGTAGGAGAATTCAAAACCTAAATGCATAACTTTTAGCTGAGAGGAGAAAGATTTAAAAGGGATCTGAGGGATAACATTTCATACAGAGAGTGGTTCATATGTGGAATGAACTGCCAGGGGAAATGGTAGATGTAGGTATAGTTGTAGCATTTACCAGGCATTTCAACAGGTACATAAATAGGAAGAGTTTAGAGGAATATGGGCCAAATGCAGGTAAATAGGGCTAGTTTAGTTTGGGAAACTTGTTTGACATGAACAAGCTGAATGAAAGGGTTTTTTTCCGCACTGTATGACTCTATGATTCTAACATTGTGTCATCTCTGTTTTAAAGGGTGACTCCAGATTTTTAAGCAGGGACCACGCAAGCTCAGTTTATTATTCTGATTCACAGGTTTCCTATTATAACAGATTAAATAGAGGAATCAGTCTTTAGTAAGCAAGCTTGTGGCATCACCTTCTGTAAATACATGACTCCCGACAAAGCCCGCAGTGCACTGAGAAAACTGTGATGTGGAGGTGCAGGTGTTGGACTGGAGTGGACAAAGTGAAAAATCACACAACACCAGGTGATAGTCCAACAGATTTATTTGGAAGCACTAACTTTTGGAATGCTGCTTCTTCATCAGGTAGCTCTGAAAGCTAGTGCTTCCAAATAAACCTGTTGGACTATAACCTGGTGCTGTGTGATTTTTAACAGGAAAACTAGATGAAGGAAAATCTACCAAACATGACAGAGGTGTGAAAAAACATTATAGGCCTCTTCAAAATCATTTAAAACAAATTTTCATGTAATGCTGACTGAATAAGCACATGATTCAGCTTTGATTCAATGGACTGTGTGATTTTTTTCTCCTCTTCTTAATGCGTTTATATTAGGATTACAATTGAATAATTTGTGACCAGAATCTGTGCTGCAGGAAGTGTGGCCGTTATGTTGTTTTTATAATTCTGTTACCAAAAACAGAAACACTTAATAGTCTTGCAATTAAGTGTAAGATGCTGGAAAAGTTAAATAGATTTTTCTTTGTACTAACTAAACAATCTTTGTTGATGATGTCCGGATGGAGATTGCAATGAAAATGATTTACATTGTGTTTTAGCTTGAGGGCTTTTTCAATGGGCATTCTAATTAAGAACATTGAACATAGAACAGTATAGCACAGTACAGGCCCTTCAGCCCACAATCTTGTGCTGAGCATTTATCTTAATCGAAAATCAACCTAACCGACACACCCATCAATTTACTAAGGTCCATGTGTTTGTGCAGCAGTTGGTTAAATGCGGCTAATGTCTCTGATTCTACTAACACCGCTGGCAGTGAATTCCATGCACCCACCACTCTCTGCATAAAGAGCCTACCTTTGACATCTCCCCTATACTTTCTTTTAATCACCTTGTGACAACCATTTCTGCCCTGGGGAAAAGTCTCTGGCTATCTACTCTATCTATGCCTCTCATTACCTTGTACACCTCTATCAAGTCACCTCTCTTCCTTCTTCTCTCCAGTGTGAAAAGCCCTAGCTCACTCAACCTCTCTTCATAAAACAAGCCCTTCAGTCCAGGCAGCATCCTGGTAAATCTCCCCTGCATCCTCTCTAAAGCATCTACAATCCTTCCTATAATAAGGTGACCAGAACTGGACACAATATTCCAAGTGTGGTCTAACCAGGGTTTTATACAGTTACAGTAACACCTTGCAGCTCTTAAACTCAATCCGCCTGTTAATGCAAACCAAAACATCATATGCATTCTTAACAACCCTATCAACTTGGGTGGCAACTTTGAGGGATCTATGTACAAGGACACCAAGATCCCACTGTTCCTCCACACTGCCAAGAATCCTGCCTTTAACTCAGTATTCAGCATTCAAATTTGACCTTCCAGAATGAATGACTTCTCATTTATCCAGGTTGAACTCCATCTGCCACTTCTGAGCTCAGCTCAGTCTCATGTCAATGTCATGTTGTAGCCTGCAATAGCTCTCGATGCTATTTACAACACTATCGACCTTTGTGTCATTGGCAAACTTACTGACCCACCCTCCCATTTCTTCATCCAAGTCATTTATAAAAACCGCAAAGAGCAGAGGCCCAAGAAAAGATCCCTGTGGGAGACCGTTGGTCACCGACCTCCAGGTGGAATACTTTCCATCCACTACCACTCACTGTTGTCTTTTGGCCAGCCAATTCTGTATCCAGATAGCCAAATCTCCCTGTATCCCATACCTTCTAAATTTCTGAATGAGCCTACCGTGGGGAACTTTATCAAATGCCTTATTGAAATCCACATACACCACATCCACTACTTGACCTTCATCAACTTGTCTTGTCATGTCCTCAAAGAACTCAAGAAGGCTTGTGAGGCATGACCTACTGTTTTAAAAAATTCTCAAGGTCAAGGACCAGGCTCGCAGGAAAGTAGTCTGACACAGAACAAACAGCCAAGAGGCGAGTCTGCTAGAATATAAGTGTTTTATTCCCCGCAGTGTCACCACAACCAGTCTCGTACTTACAACGGGTCTGGCTTATACTCACTCTACATGTTACCAAAACTGGGAGCCGTCAGTTCTCGTAGAGCGGTTGCCAACAACCCACGCTCGGCGGTTAAACGTAACCCCGGAGCAGACTCTACCGAACTGGAGACTTCTCCAGCTGATATACTCTTTTCCAGATATAAACATTCATGTGAACAGCAGAGCAAGGCTAAAAAACACATTCCATTCTGGTTACATACAGATAAGAAGATTCACACGGGAAGGTGTATAACAAGATTCACACGGGACTAAGCGACACCTTCCATTTTCGGTTAGAGCAGAGCAAGGCTAAAAAACACATTCCATTCTGGTTATTCACACGGGAAGGTGTATAACAAGATTCACACGGGACCAAGCGACACCTTCCATTTTCGGTTAGATTCACACATGTATTGGGACACAATTTTAACCCTTTCACCACACCTACCCCTCACAAAACCTGACTATCTTTAATCAAACTATGTTGTCACAAATAGTCATAAACCCTATCTCTCAGAATCCTTTCCAGTACCTTGCTTACCACAGATGTAGGACGGACTGGTCTTTAGTTCCCAGCAATTTCCCTATACCCTTTCTTGAACAGAAGAACAGCATTCGCCTCCCTCCAATCAGCCAGTACTACTCCTGTGGAGACTGAGAATGCAAAGATCATCACCAGAGGTGAAGCAATCTCATTCCTCACTTCCAGTAGTAACCTTGGATATATCTGGTCCGGCCCTGGGGTCTTAGCTATCTTGATGCTTCTCATAATTTCCAGCTCAGCCACTTCCTTAATATCAATCTGTTCAAGCCTATTAACGTGGTCCACTGTGTTCTCAGTATCAACAAGGTCCCTCTTTCTAATGAATACTAAAGCAGAAAACTCACTTGAGGCTTCTCTACCTCTTCAGACTCCAGGCAGACGTTCCCTCCACTACCCTTGATTGGCCCTACCTTCTCTCTGATCATTCTCTTATTCCTCATGCCTGTGTGGAACGCATTTGGGTTTTCCCTAATCCTTCTAGCCAAGGCTTTTTTGTGCCCCCTCCTAGCTCTCCTCTGTCCATTTTTGAGGTCTTTCCTAGCTACCCTGTAATCCTCTAAAGCTGTGCCACATCCTTGATACCTCAACCTTCAGTAAGCTTCCTTCTTCCTTTTGATGAGAAGCTCCTCTGCTCATGTCACCCAATGTTCCTTCACCTTATCATTCCTTGCCTGTCTCTGTGGAGCAAAGTTATCCATTACTTGTAACAAGTACTGCTTAAACAGCCCCCACATTTCTGTTGTACCTTTCCCATAGAACAATTATTCCTAATCTATACTATGCAGCGCCTGTCTAATAGCAGTATAATTTCCCCTCCCCCTATTAAATACCTTCCCATACTGGCTGCTCCTATCCCTCTCCATTGCTATGGTAAAGGTGAGGCAGTTGTGGTCACTGTCACCGTTTCTCCCACTGAGAGATCTGACACCTGACCTGGCTCGTTGCCTAGCACCAAATCCAATATGTCCTCTCCCCTAATCAGCCTATTTACATGTTGAGTCAGGAATCCCTCCTGGACACCCTGACAAAATTGGCTCCATCCAGACCATTTGCACAAAGGGGGTTCCAATCAATATTGGGGAAATTAAAGTCACTGGAAAGCACGGTAGCACAGTGATTAGCACTGCTGCCCCACAAGGGACCCAAGTTCAATTCCCACCCCGGGCAACTGTCTGTGTGGAGTTTGCACATTTTCCCCGTGTCTGCGTGGGTTTCCTCCAGGTGCTCCGGTTTCCTCCCACAGTCCAAAGATGTGTAGGTTAGGTGAATTGGCCATGTTAAATTGCCCATTGTGTTAGGTGAAGGGGTAAATGTAGGGGAATGGGTCTGGGTGGGTTGCTCTTCGGAGAGTCGGTGTGGACTTGTTGGGCCGAAAGGCCTGTTTCCACACTGTAAATAATCTAATTTAACTTTGTTACATGTCTCTGCTGCTTTTGGGGTATTTATAGAAAACACCCAATAAAGTGACTGTTCCTTTCCTGTTACTGACTTCCACCCATACTGACTCAGTAGATAAACCCTCCTCAACAACCTTCCTTTCTGCAGCTGTGATGCACTCTATAATTAACAATGCTGCTTTCCCTCTTCTTTTACACCCCTGCCCCCACCCCTGCCCCCGTTCTTCTTAAAAGATCTAAACACCTTCTTTGCTACGTTTGAAGCAGAAATTTGCTTATTTTATAAGTTTTCTGCTTCATCTATAAGAATAGAAAACCTTTGAGTTTACTATCAGCTTTTAACACTTGGCAGGTTGGTAAGCTGGCTGCCACCATGACGTGATAAATATAGCATTAAACAGTGCCCTCAAGAAATAAGATTGCAGCATGATGTTTTATGGAGAGAACATAAAATACTCCATTTGTCCTTTGATCATTTAGAGATGGCAGTCTTAAACCCAATGGTCACTCTTTCATCTCTGTATGAAACCTTATATCCAGGACTTGAGCACATATTATACATTCAGTTCATACTATCCAAGAGGAGATTGCTGATTGTTTCTTTGCTGGTTTGCACACAGATTCTCTTTGGAATTGGCTGAAATGATCAAAGAATTTATAGTGTAGGTAAGAGACGTATAAAGCTACTTGCTTCCATTTTCTACAATCTTTTCCATTGGTTTCAAGATTTCAATCACCTAAATCAGTACTTATAGACAAAATTGGCCATGGGCCATACTATGAGATATGGCACTTACACTGGTTCTTGGAAAGACTTTCAAATCGTGGGCATTTTCTTATGCATACAGATGTTAGCACATATGCTTCAAAAGTCCTGAGAAATCAAAACACACTTAATTTACTAAGAAAATAAGTACTGCATATCAATGAATGATTAAATGCTCCAGTTTTGCTTTCTAAAGTTATTTTCAGTGATATTAAATCAGGTTTTCTACTGGTGAGGTGCAGGACCTCCTTAATAAAAATGCTTACTTTTGTTGATGAATTCATTTTCAAGTGTATGAATAAAATTGCACGAGTTTGCCACAGTAAATATACAAGGAACATTTCTTAATGGAACACTAAAATAAAACAAAGAACTGCGGAGAGTGGAGAGAAAGCAGAGTTAACGTTTCAAGTCCAGTGAGCCTTCTTCAGATACTGTCACAGATGCTGCCAGACCTGCTGAGTTGCTCATGTAATTTCTGCTTTTCCTTCATATCTCTTAATAAGTTGCTTTGTAAGTATGGTTTTGATTGCATTTGGTTCTGAGAATAAATTCTTCAGCTGTAAAACATTTCCAGTCCAGATCCTATGCCTAATATGAAAGATTCGAGCAGAGGTACATTGGTTAGACCACAGTTGGAATATTGCGTGCAATTCTGGTCTCCTTCCTATCGGAAAGATGTTGTGAAACTTGAAAGGGTTCAGAAAAGATTTACAAGGATGTTGCCAGGGTTGGAGGATTTGAGCTATAGGGAGAGGCTGAACAGGCTAGGGCTGTTTTCTCTGGAGCATCGGAGGCTGAGGGGTGATCTTATAGAGGTTTATAAAATCATGACGGGCATGGATAGGGAAAATAGACAAAGTCTTTCTCCTGAGGTGGGGATGTCCAGAACTAGAGGGCATAGGTTTAGTTGAGAGGGGAAAGATATAAAAGCAACCTGAGGGGCACCTTTTTCATGCAGAGGGTGGTACGTGTATGGAATGAGCTGCCAGAGGAAGGTGGAGGCTGGTACAATTGCAACATTTAAAAGGCATTTGAATGGGTATATGAATAGGAAGGGTTTGGAGGGATATGGGTCAGGTGCTGGCAGGTGGGATTAGATTGGGTTGGGATGAGTTGGACCAAAGGGTGTGTTTCCATGCTGTACATCTCTATGACTCTATGACTCTATGAAAATTTAATAGGTGGAGACTTCTATACAAGTCCTGAATTCCATTGCTTATAAGCCACTTTTCAATAATAATATGTGGGGATTCTATTCTCAATATTCATTTTCTTTCAATTATAAATGTTGACATGAGAAGCATTATAATATTATAGTATGTTAGATTTAATGTCCGACAGATTTGTCAGTGTTGCTCACTTGGTCTGAGTCACAATTTTGTGGATTCAAAGCTCACTCCAGAGTTTGAACACAAAACCAAAGCTGACTCTTTAATGCATTACTGAAGGAGTATTGCTCCATTGGAGGTGCTGTCTTCAGGATGAGATGTTCAACGAATACTCTCTGCCCTCTCATGCCAATGTAAGACATCCTGTAAAACTATTTTGAAAAGAGGAGAGTTCTCTGCAGTGTGCTGATCATTGTTTATCCTTAAACCCACGCTGCATAAACAGTTTAGCTGCTCATTATCACATTGTTCTTTGTGTGAGTTTGCTGAGTGCAACTTAGCTGCCAGACTTCCTACTTCCAAAACATCGTGTTGGCTGTAAAGTGATTTGAGACATCTGCTGGCAATGAATGGCACTATGTAAATGCAAATCTTCCCTTTTTTACTTGAAATCTTTGCAGTTATGGAGGATGAAATTTAACTTTAAAATGAAACATTATCTTGTGAGAAATTGAAGCTCTCCAACATGGCAGCATTTAAACATCCTGAATTCAACCTGTGACCTCTCTAACCTGGAAGCACTGCCACCTGAAAGTTCTCCTCCAAAGCCACATCTTGTCCTTTGAACTCCTTAACTGATACTGAGTCCAAATCCTAGAAAGCTCCCCAATGAGATGCTGGGTGTATATACAGCCCTTGGGAACTGGTTTCATGAAGGCAGCTCATCACCATCTTTTGACGAGTAATTAGAGATGGACAATAAATACTGGTCTCATCAGCGATGTCTATATCAGACGGGTGAAACAAAGGCTGGCTACCATCCATCTTGGAAGGTGATGGATTGTGCACAGTGCATTTCTCACTTCTAGATATTTTCCTAATCAATCTGTTCAGAGATGTTGTGACACACTTCTGGAGCAGCTAGAAGTTGAACCCAGACTATCTGGCTCAGAGGTAGGGACAGTACCACCAGTACCACAAGAGTCCAACTTTGCTCACTGTTATAGTAAGCAGCTTTGGCTGAAGTTGTGATGCCAATTCATGTTTGGTAATCGGCTGGCAAAAGTGAAAACTGTGGGCTGGAGGGTTTTGTTTTCTTTTGATGGCTTCTCTTTTCTGCCATTTAGGTGTACCTCTTAACCTTGTGGTTTTTTTTCATGCCATCTGTGACTGTTTGGAAAGACTTTCAACTTCACACTCCCTTCTGTAGCAAGTATTTACCTTATATTGAGGTTAATCTCAGCCAACTTGAGTCCTCATTTGCTGACATCCTTACATCTGTTGGCCTCCAGTCAAAGGTAAGGTTGCTGTTGGGTATGTCTTTGGGAATGTGGCCTTCATTAACTCAACCCATGTGACCTAGCTGACAGAACCACCGTGGAGAGGGTAAACATGCTGATGACCCCCGTACCCTGGTATACAGCCATAGTCAGCACTCTGTCCTGTCAGGGGGTGCCTATTTTTCTGGAAATGCAGCTTGTAATAACTGACAGTAATTAATTTAGTGATCAATATAATTTCCCTCTTCATCAGAATGTTGTGAGGAAATGCAAAATTTGCACAAATCCAGCTTTGTGTATCTCTAGTATTTGGAACATTCCTCACACTGGAATGGTGAGGCCCACGTCACCATGATGTTAAGCCTCATTTCCATCAAGTCAATTGATCAAGTGTAGCAAATGTGTCTAATTATTCGTTGGATTCTAGCCTTGCCGAACCCTTTCGTTGAGTGAATAAAAGTTGCAATCAGTGGTTGAAGTGGTTATGGAGCTGTCAGGCTGGAATATGGTGATCAGGCTTATGGGGAAGCTGGTGATCAATGATGGGATCAATGTTCGACACTGGGTCACCATTCTTTGAATGAGGAAGATGAGAAAAATTTACCTTGTTTGTGGCACCATGACCGGTTGTCCATTTAAAGACTGGTCGTTACAGCAAATCTGTCTTGCAAGGCGACATCAAGTAGGCAAAAGATTGGATTCCTGTTATAAGCATGAACATTACAGTCTGTAAGAAACTGCAGAAGTTTTGATTCTTTTTTAAGTAACATTTGTGGTTGTGACTTACACGGCTATGCAAACCTAGGAGACCCAAGATTGCAAATGAAATACAAACTGACTGCTGTGTGCATGTGAACAGAAATTCACCAAATTCGACGGACATACATTGCAAAGGCCAAAAGGTTTCTTGAACTAAAACAACTCGGTAATGGCTACTCACATTTGCGTTCACACATGAACACTTAATAGAAAATAACACTTCTGAGGCTATGAAACGTCCAGCAAGAGTAATAAAATGATAATAAATCCAATAGATAGTGATACACACACACAACAAAAATAACTAAAACAACCACTTCTAGAGGCACAGAAGGAAAAGAGGTAAACATTTTCTTTTTGATTAGATTAGATTCCCTACAGTGCAGAAGCAGGTCCTTTGGCCCAACCAGTCCACACCGACCCTCCGACATGATTAGCTTTAAACATGCTAATGTGGCTGGCTAAAGTTCTCCAGAGAATATTTTGAAACATGTAGTAACTGATACAAACTGACTTGATGGATGATATCAGATGGTTGTCTTCTTTTGAAATGCAGGTAAACTAAATCCAGAAAAGAAACGTGTTTTTTAAAAATGTATTTCATCTGATTAATCTCTAAGCAGCACCTGATTATATGAAGTCAGTAATTTGAGACTGAAGAAGGGCTTATGCCCGAAACGTCGATTCTCCTGTTCCTTGGATGCTGCCTGACCTGCTGCGCTTTTCCAGCAACACATTTTCAGCTCTGATCTCCAGCATCTGCAGCCCTCACTTTCTCTCGAGTAATTTGAGACAGTTTGATTGTTTAATTATCTTGTGATTTTGAAATGTGTGAGAGACCGAGGAAAGATATTGCTGTTATTTTGATCGATATGAAAAGTCTTAAATATATTTTCAAAATTCATGGACAACTGGAAGCAGATTAAAGCAGATGTTTATCATTGGGGCAGCTTCGACTATTATCGTTTTAAAAAGAATTAAAATTAAAGGACATTTGTAGCTTAGGGTGAATTTTGAAAGGACAGTATAATACAGTCATAGAGTTATAGAGATTTACAGCATGGAAACAAACCCTTCGGTCCAACCCATCCATGCCGACCACATATCCCAACTCAATCTAGTCCCACCTGCCAGCACCCAGCCCATATCCCTCCAAACCCTTCCTAATCATATACACATCCAGATGCCTCTGAAATGTTACAATTGTACCAGCCTCCACCACTTCCTCTGGCAGCTCATTCCATACACGTATCACCCTCGGCGTGAAAAAGTTGCCCCTTAGGTCCCTTTTATATCTTTCCCTCTCACCCTAAACCTATGCCCTCTAGTTCTGGATTCCCCACTGCAGGGAAAAGACTTTTTTTATTTACCCTGTCCATGCCCCTCATGATTTTATAGACCTCTATAAGGTCACCCCTCAGCCTTCAACGCTACAGGGAAAACAGCCCCAGCCTGTTCAGCTTCTCCTTTTAGCTCAAATCCTCCAACCCTGGCAACATCCTTGTAAATTTTTTCTGAACCCGTTCAGCTTTCACAACATCTTTCCAATGGGAAGGAGACCAGAATTGCATGCAATATTGGAATGGTATAAAAATTGTTGCAAAACTTTAGCCAGGCAACTTGTAAAGGTCTGAAGGATATAACTGACAAAAGGTTGACCACGAATTAGTTGAGAATTTGTATAAAACCTTACAACATATTTGTTAGGATCTCAGATAATATTGCACCTAAAACAAAAGAAAGAATTGCAGATGCTGGAAATATGAAACAAAATCAGAAAATGCTGGAGAAGCTCAATGGGTCCGGCAGCACCTGCCTTCCTGATGTTGCCAGACCTGCTGAATTTCTCCAGCCATGTAATAACTGAATAAGTCATGCTCCAGAATAAAATTTAGCCTGATGTACTTACTTAAAAAAATCTGGTATGAAAAATAAACACACAGGATTGCGTATTTGGTTTTAATAAAAAGTGTTGGTGGGTTACTTTTTGGTGTGGACTTGTTGGGCCAAGTGGCCTGTTTCCACACTACATGGATTGAAGGATTCATTTGATTTTCATATTTAAGGAAAAGATTATTACACAAATAAATAAAACTAAATATAAACCAAACTAAGCTATCTAAATATGACATACTTTGAAGCATTTTAAAACACTTCGAAAAACAAAGTTCTGTCTACTCCCCAGCAGCATCAATTTATAATTAATCAAAATCCAGCAAAAATCATTTCCTCAGAAGTCTGTAGACATGGCTTAACAGTTTCTGTTCACTTCTGGTTCTGTGAGCTAAAAGGTATTTGGCCTTGACCATTCACACAACTGGGAGCTTAAGTTTGCTCAGTCTTTTAATCATCTTCAAAGTTTGAATCAAACACTCCTTGTCTGGAAGCTGAACAGATTGCACTCCAACATTGATGTAACTTATTTCCTTAACTTCTTGGAAAAATCTCCTCTTATGGAAGACAGCATACTTGCTTCTGACTACAGTCAGATTTCCTTTGAACTGAACCCACAGATTTAGAATTAAATTAAAAATAACTGTATTGATCCTAGATTTTGTTGTGGCTGATAGCTTGACACATTCTCTGTCTTGTCGTAAACTTCCAGAATATAAATAAACTTCCATTAGCAGACCAGAAGACTTGCAGTCCTTCACTCTTACACATCCTAGTTTAAAATTATGGTTCTGGAAATATTAGCTGAGTTAATTTTTAAGCACCTTCCGAAAAGAAAACCCAACACCCCATGCCACTAGTTTAAAACCAAATTCTAAAAAAGTGTCAGCTCCTCAGCTTTTGTCACATTGTCACTAACAGATGTTTTGTATAGTTCACTAGTTTTCTTTTTCTGCCAAGCCCATGGAAAAATATTAATGTTCAATTTGGGCTTTCAGCACAGTCTCATTATATCTCACAACTCTCATGCCAGGATAGTAATATAAGTGATTGCAAGTTGAAGGCTTTGCCTTTTAATTGAGTTGTGATCATCATAACAAATGGTGGCCATGTATTTCCCTATTACTGCACTAAAATAGGTTTCTCCAATGAATGGATCTTGTGTAAGCTCACCTGATGTGGTAGGTGTTATATTCAATGATGCTGTTAAAATTTACTGACCAACAAATCAGATTTCAAAAGTTTGTCATTGAAATGGATGTCTTGCATGAATGAAGTATCAGGACTATTATCACATATAACATTTTGTATTTCGTATTTTAACATCTTTATCTATAGAACTGTTACTGCTGAATTATAATACAGTATTCATTAAAAAAAATTGGACAATAATGACACAAAAAGTTTCTCTAAGACAATTTTTTTTGAAAAAGAAATTCTCCTTTATACTATTTTTGTTCCATTTCCTACTCAACCTTTTCATAAAACATTGTTTTTTTTTATTTTCATTCATGTGTCTCTGTTCATCTCGAGTGCATTGCCTCAGTAACTATTGTTAATGAGTTGACCTAAGTGGAGATTGTCAGAGGACCATTCATTAGGCAGTCAATTAAAATCCTGTTCTAACCTAGTGTTACTGGATAGTGTTTAGTTGCAAATACACTGACCAAGTTACCCTTCAGTTACCCAGAATTCAAAGGCTAACTCTTGTACCTTTAAGCTTACATAACCCAATCTGAGACTTTGTTAAATAGCATAGCTTTAAATGTCCAAAGTCAAGTGCTTAAACATAATTCTGTATACATGATTGAGCAGATAGCTGGAGGTTAGAATCAGTACTGTACCTGGAGAGAGCAAAATCCTGTTTCCATTAGCATTTGCGCATGACCTTAAAAAGAGTATTAATTCAAACTATTTTGATTTTAATGTCCTGCCATTTCAAAGTTTTCAAAAGGCTGAACTTGAGTAAATCAGCAATCCCTAAAAGGTTCAACAATTAATCTAGACTCCAGAGGATGTGCCCTGGAAGCATTAAGGAACAATATTGGCAAAACAACTGGATTTTTCTATCAAAAGTATTTAACTTTAATTGCTCCAGTTGTATTTTTCAACGCTCTGCTCAATGATGATGCAAGCTTTTTCCTGTTCACTCATTATATTTGAGGAGACATATAAATTCCACTTGGCACACTAACACTACATTTTAAACTGTCACAAGTAAAAGCACCATAATCACCATCCCCATTAAACCTCAGGGTTTCCAGGTTTCTGAGTGCACTGATTTACAAAATATGTCACATTGCATTAGGGAAATAGCTGACACAATGCATCAGGACACCAGTCTGAACTATCTGTTTGCCTCTGGGTCCAAGTTTTGCTGTAGCCAAGGCAGGAGTTATTACGTCCACCTCTGATAAAATGCATTATAACAATAATATATACTGACAGTCTCAATCTAGTTTCTGGTAAATGTGAAACCAAGTCATTAAACTCCATTAATTTACTGTTTAGAAGTCTTTGTTTGTATTCAAAAGTACTATGAAAAACTGCAGCAGACACATTGTTACACCAGAGCTGTGGATTTGGTGGAAGGAGCAAAGCTATGTTATATCATCTTTCTTCAAAATGCCAATTTGAGTCTCTCACCAGTGTCTCTAGCTGTTGTAAGTAAATTATTATTGGACACCAGTTGATCTCCCAAACGCCTTGCTCTGTGACAAAGAAAAATTGTGTCTTTGGCTGTAATTCTTTGTCTTCTTATCGTAACTCTAATTTGGTCCTTTTTCTCCCCGATATAATTGTTGGCTTTTCTATTTCTGCTTTCTCATTCTCCCCTTCTCCTTCATAAACTTTTTTCTGTAATTTTCATGTAATATTTACAACATGTTGGGTGTCATTCAGACTGTTATGTTTATGATGGCACTGGCCTTTTATGAGAATAACGAGGCGAGTTCCACTCCATCACCTTTTCCCGTAGTACTACAAGTCATTTTGCTTCAAGTAATTATTTAATACACTTCTGAAAGTCACAATTGAATCTGTCACCATTGTATTCCAGATCCTAACTATGCACTGTGTCTAAAAAGGACTTCCCCAGCCACTCTTGGTTCTTTTGCAAAATCGTTTAAAATTTGGAACAAACGCAGAGAATGCTGAAGAAACTCGACAGCAAGTCAAGAGAAGAGGGATAAAGTGAGGACTGCAGATGCTGGAGATCAGAGCTGAAAATGTGTTGCTGGAAAAGCGCAGCAGGTCAGGCAGCATCCAAGTTCTCCTGTTCCTTGGATGCTGCAAGAGAAGAGGGATATCTGGTACTCAAGCCTACCATCAACGGGAAGAATTTCTCTTCATTTATTCTATCAAGATGCTTCAAGGTTTTGAACACCTGTGTCAAATTTGTTTTAAACATTCTCTTTATCTGAGGAGAACTATCACAGCTTTGCCAATCTTTCCAAATACCTGAAGTTTCTCATCTCTAGAACCATTGGTGTAAATCTTCTTGGCATCCAGTACTGAATCTGCACATCAATTCTAATTTATGGTGCCCAGAACTAGACACGTTACTCCAACTAAACCAGGTTTTTATAAATACTTATCATCACATAATTGCTTTCATGTTTTGATCCCTCTTTGATGAACCCAGGATCCTGTATGATTAACTACTTTCTCTCTGTGGCCCAACATTTGCCTTCATATATGCCACCATGTATTTGTTACTTTAGATCAAATATTTTACTTAATAACATATTCTTTTCACCAGATATATCATGCCATGCTTCTATACAATAAATATCAACTGCCAAGCATCTATTTGTTACACAGGTCTAGATTAATCAGTCATGCAGATTTATTTTCCTATTGCACAGGTATTTCTAATTGATGTGATCTGGATAATACTGGGTAAGTCATATCTCAGAACGAAGCCCGATTTGATTAAACATATATTTAGCTTTTGAATTTGGTAAACATGGTGATTAGTCATTGAAACATAGTCACACAAGGCTGCAGATGTTCTTTAAAAATAGAAAATTAGTTGATAACACAAAAGGAAGGAAAATAAACTAAGCTCTCTTTCTCTTTCTCTCTCTCTCTCTCTCTAATTGTAAGGATAACATAAACATTAAAAGAAGGTTATAGCATATTTCTCAACACCACCAATACAGAGACTCAAGTTCAGAGACGTTATATTTCAATTTCAACTCTCAACTGACTTCTTCCAGTTTCTTTCCCATGAACTACAGAGACAAAACTTTGATTCCATTCAGAGTTAAATGACATGGATGTTTCATAGCTCTGATGCCCTGAATTTTGTCAGCTTTGTCAACTTGAAGATTGCTACACAAACATGCCTGGTTAGGAAGCTCCACAGACTAGAAATCATTACCATTGAAAGACCTGGTCCCCCTACCCTGAACAGAATTGAATTTTTTAAAAATCCAGCCAGAGAAAACCTAATGAACGTTTGAAACCCTAACACGCTAAGCTCTTATTTTCTTCCAAACTGAGGTTTCAAAAAGGAATGGCTTTGTTCTAAAGAAGAGTTATACTGGAAACAAAATATTAACTTTGATTATCTCTCCACAGATGCTGCAGATCTGCTGAGTTTCTCCAGCAATCTTTGATTTGTTTTGAATTGATTTGATTTATTGCTGTCTGAACTGATTTGACTTATTGTCATCATATGTACCAAAATACAGTGAAAAGTGCTTTGCATGCCATACAAACAGATTATACTATACAAAAGTGCATTAGAATAGCAGAACAGAGTGCAGAATACAACGCTACAGCCGCAGAACAGGTGCAGAGAGAAATAGCAGAATTAACATTTGAGAGGTTCAAAAGTCTGAAAGAGCAGGGAAGAAGTTGTTCTTGAATCTGTTTGTACGCACATTCAATTTTTTATCTCTTCTGCCCATTGGAAGAGGGTGGGAGTGAGAATAATTGGGGTTGGGTGGGATGGGGGTCTTTGATGATGTTGGCTGCTTTCCTGGGGCAGCAGGAAGTGTAGACAGAATCAATGGGTGGAAGGTTGATCTGCAGGAGGAACTGAGCTGTGTGAACAACTCTGTAGTTTCCTGCAGCATTGGGAAGAGCAGTTGCCATATCACCTTCGGATGGATCCAGATAGGATGCGTTCTATGGTACATCTATAAAAATTGGGAAGAATCTTTGCGGAAAATCTTTGTGTTTGTGATGACTTTGTTCTGTTTATTCTACCAATTATCGAGTTGAGAATATTACAGCATGGAAAGAGACGCTTCAGTCCATTATGATTGTGCTGGTTACCAAGCAGCTACCGACTCTTATCACATTTCCCAGCAGTTGGTCAATAAATGAACTCAAAACAATAAACATCTTGTCCATTAACTTGACAGAAAGTTCTTACAGACAATTAACTGCAGTCACATGACTTCTTGGAACTGCTTTGTTTTTTATTCATTCGTGGGGGGAGGGTGTCACTAGCTAGGCCAGTATTCATTGCCCATCCCAGAGGGCAGTTAAGAGTCAACCACATTGGAGTCACATGTAGTGCAGTCCAGGTAAGGATAGCAGTTTCCTTCCCTAAAGAACATTAGTGAACTAGACGGGTTTTTCCCCAAAAATCAACAATAGTTTTATGGCTATCAATTAGATTGCTTAATTCCAAGAATTTTGATTTTACTGATTTCAAATGCCACCATCTGCTTGTAGGGGATTTGAAGTTGGGTCCCCAGAACATTACCTGAATCTACTGTTGAACAATAGGTCATCACCTCTCCATGTGCTCAGCTCACTGTTTAAAAGACTTTCTGGCATGTTTTACTCAACAAATCTTTCACAGAATTAACTCACATCTATCAGCTTTTATTTGAAACCCGAATCCATATAGTTATAGATAGATAGATATATTTATGTATATATGTTTATATATATAAATTTTATAATAATTTATTTATATTTATATAAAATTTATATTTATTATATATATATAAAATGCATATTTCATCTCACTAATTAATTTGGGCTCATCAATAGATGTGTATTGGACTATAAAAGGATGGTCATGATGAAACCAGAGATGATTTCATTACTAAGCATTACTGAGCAGACCAAAATTGAGATATGTGCTCCAGAACTACTTGTACACATAGCCAAGCTGTTCTGGTTTTAGTTAAAATAGTGGCAACTACCTTCCATAGCGGAAAATTGCCCACATATGCACCTTAACTGAAAAGAAGAAAGTGAAAAGTCAATTATATTCCCAACAGCCCATTTTCACTCAAAAGCAAAGTGGTAAAAGGTATTGTCAAACAAGTGTATCACATGGCAATAACTCACTGCTAAATTACTCGCTGACTGTTAATTTGTATTCCACTAGAGTCATTCAGCTCCTGAAACTTACTATATCTTTGCTCCAAACATGCATGAATTTAAGAGGTAAGGCAAGGTGTTTGATTGGATATTAAGGTAACATTTGACTTGGCATGTCATCAAGAAACACCAACAATTTTGAAATCAATTGGAACCAACTGGAAAAATCTTCACAGGTTGGAGTCACACCTAACACAAGGGAAGATGACTTATTTATTAGAGGCCAATCATATCAGCGGTGGGACGTCTTTGCTGGAATTCCTCAGGGTAGTGTCATAGGATCAACCATCTTCAGCTGCTTCACTGTTGACTCTACCTCCATCATTAGGTCAGCAGTGTGATAACTATTAGTAATATGCCATTCCGCCTGTTGCACCTGCTCTGCCATTCCATTAGATCATGGTTGATCGTCAACCTCAACTCTACTTCATTCTCCCAACATCCCTTAATGTCATCAGTCTCCAGAAATCTCTCGATCTCTGTCCTAAACATGGTCAATGATTGAGTTACTTGGCCCTCTGTAGTCGAGAATCCCAAAGTTCCATAGGATCATAAAATACAGATGAGGCCCTTTGGCCAATTAAATATCCACTGCCAAAAATACATTAAATCTACACTAGTCCCACTTCACTTCATTTTGCTGTAATCTGAGTGAAGAAATTCCTCTACATTTCAGTCTTAAATGGCCTCCCTTATATTCTAAGATTGTTTGTCCTAGTTCAAGATTCATCAGCCAGAGGAAATATCCTGTCTACACCTATCCTGTCACGCTCTGTAAGAATTTTGTTAGCTTCAATCAGATCACCTCTGACTCTTTGACATGCTTGGGAATCCAAGACCAGTTTCCTCAATTTCTCCTCACAAGGCAATCTTGTCATGCCAGGGATTAGTCTGGTGAACCTCTGTTGAACTCCTTCATTGGCAAGTACATCCTTCTTTAGATAAGAAGACTAAAAGCTGTACACTGCTCCAACTGTGGTCTCAGCAAAATTGTATTGTACCAAAATGCCTCTACACTTGTATTCAAAGCCACTTACAACGTAGGCCAACATACTGTCTTCCTTATGGCTTGCTGCACCTGCATACATTTTTTCTGTTTTTGTTTTTACTAAAGTGGATAACATCACACTTACATTATATTCCATCTGCCATGTTTTACCTTAACCTGACCAAGAACCTTTCAAGCTTTCTTTCATTTTCCTCATAACCCACATTACCAATTAATTTGTCATTAGTAAATTTGGAAATATTACATTTCAGAAACTTATGTCAGAATCATTTATATAAATTTTGAACAGCTGGCCCAAACATTGATCCTTTTGACACTCCACTAGAAAGTATTTTATTTTATATTTTACTCCACTTCTTTATTCCTATCTTTTTCTGCCTATTAACCAATTCTCAACTCAAACCTTAAACCAAATTGCATAGACTCGAATCTTATTTACTCAACTTCTTTGTGGGACCTTATTGAAAATATTCTGAAGATCCAAATCCATCTCATCTTCTGGCTCTCCTTCGTCAATGATCCACGCATTGACTCCAGCAAGTTTGCCCGTCATGGTTTCCCTTTCACAAATCCATGTTGACCATGCTTATTTATATCATTATTTCCTGAGTGTTTTGCTATCACATCCTTTTTGTTAGATTCTGAAATCCCTGTCACCGAGTTTGAACTAACATATCAGTAGTTATTCATTTTCTCCCTCATTTGCACTTCTAAAGAATTTTCTAGGATAGCCAGCAAAAGATTTGTTATCAGTCCAGCCAACTCCTTCAACGTTCTGGGATTCAGCACATCTGGAACAATGGACTTATTGCCCTTCAATTCAGTTTATATTTTGATTGCAATGTCTTTATTAATATTAATTTATTCAATTCTTTATTTTTGGAGGTCTTTTGCTTCTCTCGTATTTCTGGGAAGTTTTCTGTCTTGTCGACTGTATCATCTTTGCCCATTCCTATTATAAAGTCTCCTGCCAGAAGTGGAAATGTTTGCTGATAAGTGCACAATTTCAATATCATTCACAACTTCTCAGATCCTGAAGCAGTCATGCCAACATGCAGGCTTGGGCTGTTAAGTAGCAAGTTTCATTTGTGTTACACAAGTGTCAGGCAATCACTATATCTTACAAGAGAGACCCTTACCTTCTTCCCTTGTCATTCAATCACATCAGTTGATAGCTGAACATTGCTATCAATACGTTGTGACTACCTTTGATCAGGTACTGAACTAAATCCATCATATAAGTCTGTGGCTGCAAGAGCTGGTCAGTGACTGGAAATTCTGTGATGAGTAGCTCACCTTCTGCCTTCCTAAATCACAACCACCACCTCGAACACACAAGTCATGAGTGCAGCTGCAACCACACTCAAGAAGCTCAGCACCATTGAGGGGCACCTCATCAATCTCAAACTTAAACATTTACACTCTCCACCACAATTCACAATGGAGGTCGTGTGTACCATATACAAGGAGCATTACAGCAAGTCACAAATACTCGTTCACAGCACCTGTCAAACCTGTAAGCTCTACCATCCAGAGGGACAAATGCATCAGAGAGATGGGAACACCACCAGCTTCAAATTCCCAGACAACTTATTCATCATTCTGATTTGCAACTGTACCACTATTGTTTCATTGTCAAGAGATAAAAATCTTGAAACTCACTTCCTAAGAACACTATGCATGTAACTGCACCACCCAGGTGTGCAGTGGTTCTAAAATGCAGCTTGCTGCCAATTTGTCCAGGGAAATTAGAACAGGCAACTAAAGTTGTTTCTGTCAGTGATGCCCACACTCGCTTGCAAACAGAGGGCAAATGCTGAACTGTCTTATTACTTGTTTTTAAAATGTTGTTCAAAAGCAAATGCTTGAAAGACACTTTCTATTACAAAGAACAACGAACCTTACAGCACAGGAACAGTCCCTTTGGCCCTCCAAGCCTGTGCTGATCCAGATCCTATATCTAAATCTGTTGCCTATTTTCCAAAGATCTGTATTCCTTTGCACCCTGCCCATTCATGTATCTGTCTAGATACATCTTAAATGATGCTATCATACCTGCGTCTACCACCTCCGCTGGGAATGCATTCCAGGCCCCCAAAACCCTCTGCGTAAAACCTTTCCACATCTATCTCCGCTAAACCTTTCCCCTCTTACTTTGAACTCATGACCCCTAGTAATTAAATTCTGCACTCTGGGAAAGAACTTCTTGCTATCCACCTTGTCTATACCTCTCATGATTTTGTAGACCTCAATCAGGTCACCCCTCAACCTCCATCTTTCAAATAAAAATAATCCTAATCTATTCAACCTCTCTTCATAGCTAGTGCCCTCCATACCAGGTTACATCCTAGTGAACCTCCTCTGCACCCTCTCCAAAGCATCCACATCCTTTTTGTAATGTGGCGACCAGAATTGTACGCAGTATTCCAAATGCGGCCGAACCAAAGTCCAATACAACTGTAACATGACTTGTCAACTCTTGTACTCAATACCCGGTCCGATGAAGGAAAGCATGCTGTATGCCTTCTTGACCACTCTATTGACCTGTGTTGCCACCTTCAGAGTACAATGGACCTGAACACCCAGATCTCTTTGTACATCAATTTTCCCCAGGACTCTTCAATTTACTATATAGTTCACTCTTGAATTGGATCTTCCAAAATGCATCACCTTGCATTTGCACGGATTGACCTCCATCTGCCATTTCTCTGCCCATCTCTCCAATCTATCGATATTCTGCTATATTCTCTGACAGTCCCCTTCAGTATCTGCTACTCCACCAATCTTAGTGTCATCTGCAAACTTACTAATCAGGCAACCGATACTTTCCTCCAAATCATTTATATATTTCACAAACAGCAGTGGACCCAGCATGGATCCCTGTGGAACACCACTGGTCACAGGTCTCCATTTTGAGAAACTCCCTCCCACTACTACTCTCTGTCTCTTGTTGCCCAGACAGTTCTTTATCCATCTAGCTAGTACACCCTGGACCCCATGTGACTTCACCTTCTCCATCAGAGTACAATGGAGAACCTTACAAAATGCCTTACTTAAGTCCATGTACATGACATATACAGTACCTTCCCCCATCAATCAACTTTGTCACCTCCTCAAAGAATTCTGTTAAGTTTGTAAGATATTACCTTCCCCACATAAATCCATGCTGCCAATTTTCTTCCAAAAGGGAGTAGATCCTATCCCTGAGTATTCTATTGAGTGGATAGCCAGAGACTTTTTTTTCCCATAGCGGAAGTGTCTATCATGAGTGAGCACAATTTTAAGGTAATTGGAGGAAGGTTTAGGGGAGATGTCAGAGGTAGATTCTTTACACAGAGAGGGGTGGGCACGTGAATTGCACAGCCAGCAGTTGTACTAATGTCAAACACATTAGGAACATTTAAGCGACTCTTGGATAGGTACATGGAAGATAGTACAATGAAGGGAATGTAGGTTAGTCTGATCTTAGAGTAGGGTAGATGGCTGGCACAATATCTACGGCTGAAGGGCTTTACTGTGCTGTACTGTTCTATGTTCTATTCACTCCTACTAAATAGGAATTCCATAGTGTTGCATATATGTTTAAGATGCTATAATTGTACTTGTCAAAACATTATGATACATGCTATTTTTGTCGATAAGTGTATATAGATTCTCATGGTCAGTGTGCACCATTTATCATAATATGATAGTGTTGTGACATCATACATTCTGAAGTGTAGCCATTAAGGAAAACACAGTATTGTTAATTGTTAGAGATGCATTTTGGAGCAGCAGATTCTCGATCATTGACATAAAGGATAATAGACAGGCTCATGAATGCTGACAGGCTTGTGAATGAGCGTTCATCACTTCAAAAGACGAACATTTTGAGAAGAAAACTGACATTTGTCTTGAATTTTCTACTTAAATGGCTGGTAGAAAAGACCCATCTTTCTTGGAAAGAGGAAGATTCCAATTGATTTGAATAGTGTAAGTGGGACATGGGAGTAAATCCTTGTGGCTGTTGGTGTGTGGAGAAGAATGAATGATGTGGAGGTGCCGGTGTTGGACTGGAGTGGACAAAGTTAATAATCACTCAGCACCAGATTATAGTCCAACAGGTTTATTTGGAAGTACAAGCTTTCACAGTGCTGCTCCTTCAATGGGGCAGGATCATAAGATACGGAATTTATAGCAAAAGATCACCATGTCATGCAATTAAAAGGTGTGAGATTAACATCTGTCTGTATCCCAATCTTGAGTCAGACTGTGTGTGTGTGTGTGTGTGTCTATATGTGTGTATATATATATATATATATATATATAGTGGGATCACCTGAAGTGTGACATGAATCCAAGGTCCTGGTTGAGGCCATCCTCATGGGTACCAAACTTGGTTATCAACCTCTGCTCGGCCACTTTGCGTAGTTGCATATCCCAAAGTCCACCTTTGAGGACAGTCAACCGAAGATCTGAGGTCGAATGTCCCTGACCACTGAAGTGTTCCCTGACTGGGAGGGAACACTTCTGTTTGGTGATTGTTGCACAGTGTCCATTCTTATGTAGCATCTGCTTGGTCTCACCAATGTACCATGCCTCAGGACATCCTTCCCTGCAGCGTATGAAATAGACAACATTGGCCAAGTCGCATGAGTACCTGCTGGGCACATGATGGGTGGTGTCCCCACATGTAATGGTGGTATCCATGTTGACACTCTGACATGTCTTGAAGTGGTTGCCATGACAGGGTTGTACAGTATTGTGGTTGATGCTGTCCTAAAGGCTGGGTAATTTGCTGCAAACAATGATCTGTTTGAGGTTTGGCGGTTGTTTAAAGGTGAGAAGTGGAGGTGTAGGGAGAGTCTTGGCGAGATGCTCATCCTCAATGATAATGTGTTGCAGGCAACGAAGAACATGGTGTAGTTTCTCTGGTCCTGGGAAGTACTGGACAACAAAGGGTACTTTATCAGTTGCATCCCGTGTCTGTCTCCTGAGGAGGTCACTGCGGTTTCTCGATGTGGCATGTCGGAACTGGCGATCGATGAGTTGAGCATCGTACCCTGTTCTTATAAAGGCGACCTTCAGCAACTCCAGAAGAATGAAGACATTTCACAAAATTGTTTAACTGAGAAATGATGCACATTTAAATAAATTAGAGATGCTATATTGTTAAGAAATTGGAATGACTCTGCAGTGATGTGAATGGATATTAGCCTGACCAGCGGGTGTTTAGTTCATTGCAATGATAAGTCATTCCAAGATAGCATTGACAATATATCAGTAAATTCAGAATTGCCCTGACTTTTACAACATGTTTTAATTAAAATAAAGTGTGAAACAATGGAAATTAATTGACTAATGTTCATACACTGCAACGAGATAAGGATTTCCCTCTGTTTGATCCACTGAAGCAGTGAATGGTAAAATAATCAGATTTAAATTCCTACGTATCTCCATTTCCACTTGTTTGAATATATTTGATAAGGACAATAGCAAGGAGATTATGCTAAATATTAATAAAACACAGACTAAGCTGCAGCTGGGGAACTATGAACAATTCCCAGAATCACCGAATCATTGAAGCACATGCTCACTCCAAAGTGTACGTTTCACCTAATGTTAATTTCCAATCTTCATCCTATCACCCTGCACCTTCTTCCTTTTCAAAATCCACCCAACTGTCTTTTCAATATCTTGATTGAATTTACTCCCAGCACATTTTCAGGAAATACCTTCCAGCTCCTAAACACTGACAGCTTCAAAAACCTATTTTTTTGGAACATATCGCTCCCTTTGCAATTATTTTAAATGTATGCCCTATCATTCTTGATCCTGTTTTAAGTGGAAATATTTTCA
Source organism: Chiloscyllium plagiosum (assembly GCF_037043375.1). Lineage (NCBI taxonomy): Eukaryota > Metazoa > Chordata > Chondrichthyes > Orectolobiformes > Hemiscylliidae > Chiloscyllium > Chiloscyllium plagiosum. The sequence goes on from NW_028270156.1 coordinate 18,448,533, forward strand.
CCCTAATTATCCAGTCCAAAACTTCTATGATTTGGGGCATTTCAATCTGGTCTTCTCTTAGCCTTCTGTTCTGCAAGATGACAATATCTTCTTCACCAATCCATCTTCATAACAAATATTCCTTATCCACATAACCATTCTGGTGCATTTATGGAGGCTCTCTCTCCAATGCCTTCATATCCTTCCAAAAGTATGTTGCCTGGGGCTACAGCTAAGGCTGAACTCCTGTGTTATACAAGTTCTCTGATGAAGGGTCATCTAGGCTTGTATTATTAGCTTGCTCTCTCTCCATGGATGCTGTCTGACCCACAGTAATCTCCAGCGTTTGTTATTTTCAGTACAGGTTCCAGAATCTGCAAGAATTTGTTCTTATTTCTCAACTTAATCTCCTTGCTCTTCTGCTCTGTGCCTAATTTGTGAAGCCTAAGCTCCATTAACTGCTCTCTCAATTCTCAGGAAGGCTGTATTCACCCTGGAACTGGTCCGGAGGAGGTTCACGAGAATGATCCCAGGTCTAACTTATGAGGAACATGTGAGGACTCTGGGTCAAGACTCAATGGGGTTCAGAAAGATGATGGGGGATTCTAATTGAAACTTACTGAACACTGAAAAGCCTGGATAGAATGGATGTTGTGAAGATGTTCTCATTAGCAGGAAAGACTAGGACCCATGGGCACAGCCTTTGAGTAAAGGGAAGACGTTTTAGAATGGAGATGAGGAGAAACTTCTTCAGGCAGAGAGTGGTAAATCTGTGGAACTCATTGCCACCGAAGGCTATGGGGGCCAGATTGTTGAGTGCATTTAAGATGGAGATAGCTAGGTTCTTGATTGTAAAGGGGATCAAAGGTTGCAGGGAGAAGGTGGGAGAATGGAGTTGAGAAATGTATTGATCATGATTGAATGGCAGAGCAGACTTACTGGGCTGAATGGCCTAATTTCTGCTCCATTGTCTTATGGTCTTTTGTTCGAATTGTTTTCTGTTACTTATGCAATTTAGGCCAACATACTCTGGAAAAAGATGTTGAGATCTTTGGGAGGGTGCAGAGAAGATTTTCTGGAATGTTAACACAGATGCAAAACATTGCCTGGCACAATGAACTTTTGGTGACCTGTGGCGGTCTCTTGGCCTGGTGTGGCCTCAGCATGGACTTCCGGCCTTGAGGTGATTGCAGAGCAGCCTCGAGGTGAAGCATGGTGTGGACTGGAGTCAAGGCCCAGCGGGGACTGGAGTCAAGGCCCAGCGGGGACTGGAGTCAAGGCCCAGCGCGGTCTGGAGTCAAGGCCCAGCGGGGACTGGAGTCAAGGCCCAGTGCGGTCTGGAGTCAAGGCCCAGCGGGGACTGGAGTCAAGGCCCAGCGTGGACTGGAATCAAGGCCCAGCGCGGTCTGGAGTCAAGGCCCAGCGGGGACTGGAGTCAAGGCCTAGTGTGGACTGGAGTCAAGGCCCAGCGGGGACTGGAGTTCAAGGCCCAGCACAGTTTGGAGTCAAGGCCCAGCGCAGTCTGGGGTCAAGGCCCAGCGGGGACTGGAGTCAAGGCCCAGCGCGGTCTGGAGTCAAGGCCCAGCGGGGACTGGAGTCAAGGCCCAGTGCGGTCTGGAGTCAAGGCCCAGCGGGGACTGGAGTCAAGGCCCAGCGTGGACTGGAATCAAGGCCCAGCGCGGTCTGGAGTCAAGGCCCAGCGGGGACTGGAGTCAAGGCCTAGTGTGGACTGGAGTCAAGGCCCAGCGGGGACTGGAGTTCAAGGCCCAGCACAGTTTGGAGTCAAGGCCCAGCGCAGTCTGGGGTCAAGGCCCAGCGGGGACTGGAGTAAAGGCCCCGCGGGGACTGGAGTCAAAGCCCAGCGCGGATTGGAGTCAAGGCCCAACGGGGATTGGAGTCAAAGCCCAGCGCGGACTGGAGTCAAGGGTCAGCGGGGACTGGAGTTCAAGGCCCAGCACAGTTTGGAGTCAAGGCCCAGTGTGGACTGGAGTCAAAGCCCAGCGTGGTCTGGAGTCAAGGCCCCGTGGGACTGGAGTCAAAGCCCAGCGCGGATTGGAGTCAAGGCCCAGCGGGGATTGGAGTCAAAGCCCAGCGCGGACTGGAGTCAAGGGTCAGCGGGGACTGGAGTCAAGGCCCAGTGCGGACTGGAGTCAAGGGCCAGCGGGGACTGGAGTCAAGGCCCAGTGCAGACTGGAGTCGAGGCTCAGTGCAGACTGGAGTCAAGGCCCAGTGCAGACTGGAGTCAAGGCCCAGCATAGACTGGAGTTGAGGCCTAGTGCAGACTGGAGTTAAGGCCCAGCGTGGACTGGACTCGAGGCCCAGTGCAGACTGGAGTCAAGGCCCATCACAGATTTGAGTCAAGGCCCGGCGCGGTGTGGAGTCAAGGCTCAGTGCAGACTGGAGTCAAGGCACGGTGTGGTGTGGAGTCAAGGCTCAGTGCAGACTGGAGTCAAGGCCCAGTGTGGACTAGTGTCTAGGCCCAGCATGGATTGGAGTCCAGGCCTGGCACGGTCAGGAGTCAAGGCCTAGCGCGGACTGGAGTTAAGGCCCGGCACAGTCAGGAGTAAAGGCCCAGCGCGGTCTGGAGTCAAGGCCCATTGGGGGCTGGAGTCAAAGTCCAGTGCGGTCTGGAGTCAAGGCCCAGCGCAGACTGGAGTCAAGGCCCAGCGCAGACTGGAGTCAAGGCCCAGTGCGGACTGGAGTCGAGGCCCAGTGTAGACTGGAGACAAGGCCCATTGCAGACTGGAGTCAAGGCCCAGCGCGGACTGGAGTCAAGGCCCAGTGCGGACTGGAGTCAAGGCCCAGCGCAGACTGGAGTCAAGGCCCAGTGCGGACTGGAGTCGAGGCCCAGTGTAGACTGGAGACAAGGCCCATTGCAGACTGGAGTCAAGGCCCAGCGCGGACTGGAGTCAAGGCCCAGTGCGGACTGGAGTCAAGGCCCAGTGTAGACTAGAGTCGAGGCCCATTGCAGAATGGAGTCAAAGCCCAGTGCAGACTGGAGTCAAGGCCCAGTGCGGACTGGAGGCAAGTCCAGCGCGGACTGGAGTCAAGGCCCAGTGCGGACTGGAGTCAAGGCCCAGTGTAGACTAGAGTCGAGGCCCATTGCAGAATGGAGTCAAAGCCCAGTGCAGACTGGAGTCAAGGCCCAGCGCGGACTGGAGTCAAGGCCCAGTGTGGACTGGAGTCAAGGCCCAGTGTAGACTAGAGTCGAGGCCCATTGCAGAATGGAGTCAAAGCCCAGTGCAGATTGGAGTCAACGCCCAGTGCGGCTTGGAGTCAAGGCCTAGTGCGGTATGAACTCAAGGCGTAGCACAGACTGGAGTCGAGGCCCAGTGCGGACTGGAGTCAAGGCTCACCGCAGTCTGGAGTCAAGGCCCAGCACTTTCTGGGGTCTAAACCCAGCACAGTCTGGAGTCAAGGTCCAGTGTGGTCTGAAGTCAAGACCCAGCGCGGACTGGAGTCAAGGCCCAGCATGGACTGGATTCAAGGTCCAACGCAGTCTGGAATCAAAGCCTAGTGTGGACTGGGGTCAAGGCCCAGCATGGTCTGGAGTCAAGATCCAGCCCAGTCTGGAGTCAAGTCTCAGTGTGGCTTTGAGTCAAGACCCAGCGTGATCTGGGGTCAAGGCCCAACAGTGACTGGAGTCAAGGCTCAGCCCGGACTGGACTCAAAGACCAGCACGAACTGGTGTCATGGCCCAGCGCGGACTGGAGTCAAGACCCAGCATGGACTGGAGTCAAGGCTCAGTGCGGTCTGGAGTCAAGGACCACCACAGACTGGAGTCAAGTCCCAACCTGGACTGGACTCAAGGCCCAGCACAGTCTGGAGTCAATGCCCAGTGCGGCCTGGAGTCAAGGCCCAGCACGGACAGGGGTCAAGGCCCAGTGCGGACCGGAGTGAAAGCCCAGCACAGACTGGAGTCAAGGCCCAATGCAGTCTGGAGTCAAGACGCAGCATGGTCTGGGGTCAAGCCCAGTGCAGTCTGGGGTCAAGACCCAGTGCAGTTTGTAGTCAAGGCCCAGCAAGGACTGGAGTCAAGGCCGAGCTTGGTCTTCTGAGTGCAGATAAAAATTTCTGGGAGTGGAAAATTCACTAAACAGAAGGCATAGATTGAAGAGATATATCAAATGAACTAAAGGTGGTGAAAAAAGCACATTATTATAATCTGAAATACATTGCCTGACGGGAAGTGTCCTGGGGTGGTGAAAACATTAACCAGGAAATGTACTGGACTAGCCATATTATAATTATGGCTGCAAGAGCAAGTCAGAGGCTAGGAATCCTGCAATGAGTAGTTGTTAGAGTCAGCAGTGTGGTGCTGGAGAAGCATAGCAGGACAGGCAGCAGGAGGATTAACATTTTGGGCATAAGCCCTTCATCGGGAAAGGGCATTCATGATGGAAGGCTGATACCTGAAACGTCGATTCTCCTGCTGTGCTTTACCAGCACCACACTCTCAATTCTGATCTCCAGCATCTGCAGTCTTCATCTTCTCCCATGAGTTAATTCAGGAAGGGCAGGACTACAAGTAAATGATACACTTTTTAATAAATTCCCACTGTTTATAACGTACTTTTATTTAGCACTTCTAAAACAATAAACATCACAAAGCACTTAGATAAAAAAAGTAGACTGAGCAACATCAAGACAAAATTAGTTGAGGTGGTCAGAAGTTTAGCCAAAGAAGTAGATTGTAAGAGATTGAGACACTTTAAACCATTAAAGTTATTAAAGGATCCTGTGAGAAAGCGGATCAGCCATGATTACATTGTATGTTGGAACAGGCTTGAGGGGCCCAATGGCCGACTCCCACTCCCCGCTATTATATTTTTGACATAAGGAGAACTTCAAAGAAGGAAAATGAGGCAGAAAGCAGAAGAGGTGGAGAGAGGCAAGTCCAGAGCTTCGGACCTATGTCTGGAGATCTTATTTCAAAAGCAAAAAACAATTTCAATTGAAAATGATGATTTTGTTTAAAACTGGTCGAGTTGCTTCTGCAGTGAAGACTGAAAATGTGCAAGGGAAACTACAATGTGGCAGTCAAGTGTGTCAAGGTCAGTGTAAAACCTGAACATAATGAAAAGAAGTTCCCATTTCCAAGAAGGAGTCTTCAGTGAAAAGACTTTAGGCAGTTTCTACTGTCGAAATCTCAGAAGACCTAATTAACAATCTTTGCCAAACAAACTCTCTGTTTTTCTATAAGAATACGCTTGAATTCAAGGGAATGTTACTTCACCAAACTTGGAGTTGTGCCCGACATAAAACTACATTTATGCAAACTCTGACATGACAAACCTGACACAGTCACTGAGCAATTTGAACATATTTCCATAACAATAGGAAAAAAAATTGAAGGTCAGGGATATTAATGGGAAAGCTTGGGAAAAATAAATCTGCCCTGCCAATGTTAATGGTTGTATTTATTTATGATAGAGATTCAAGAGGAATTGAAGACTCTGTACAAGATGGATAGCATCTTTTGAAACCCCATGCTGCAAGCAGGTTACAATGTTCTCTTGACTCTGTAAATGACCCACTGCACTTGTCCTTGATTTCTGAGTGACCTATAAATTTGATCACCAACTTGTTAGGCTGACTCCCCTGAGGGAAGTCAAATCTCAGATTCACTTTACACAAAGGACATGTCTTCTCCTCATTAGCACATTACCACCAGCTGTGCTATTAGCTTCCGTCAGAGTCAAAGGTGTCTGAATGTCATGTGTCCAGGGAACAACCATTCAGCACCTGGCACCACCAAAGGGAACAAGACCCTGGCTGTCAAATTTTAATGTGAAAAATCAGTGATAAGGTGACTTGAAAGGTGTGTATGGAATTTCTGATTCCTCTACATACGGCCAGCTAATGATTCAGACGGCGACCAGTTCCAAAGTGACTCTACATATGTTGTCATATTTCCAGTGTAGCATCTGGAGACTGAAATCACTGCCTTCTCTAGTCTGTCATGTTAAAGTATTGATTTTCTTCATCAGCAAACATAGCTTTATAATCAAAGTGATCCAATTGTTTAGGCTAACTCTCGTGGCTGGAATATTGCTCAGAATTAAAAATGTATTCATTTTGTACGAACTACTGCAATCACTTCAATGCCATTTTGTATTGTTACCTCTCTGAGGTCCCAGTAAAATGGATTAGGGAGACAATGTGATCACCTAATTATTAATGTGCTGAAAAGCTTGTCTTATTATAAACCATCTCGTCTCAGTCCCAAGCACCAACTTCCTTTGATTTCAGTTAAATCCTGTGTGCCTGGCCATGTTTATTAACCTGATCACATCGAGGAAGCAAACAGGCGGCAGTGAATCAGCTACCTATTATATAGCCCAAGTTATGTGTGTTTCTACTATTACATTTGAATGCAGCATGCATTAACTAACCATAGAATCAGAGAATCCCTACAGTGTGGAAACAGGGCCTTTGTCCCAACAAGTCCACACCGACTCTCCGAAAAGTATCCCACCCAAACCCATTCCCCTACATTTACCCCTAACCTACACATCCCTGAACACTATGGGCAATTTAGCATGGCCAATTTACCTAACTGCGCATCTTTAGATTGTTGGAGGAAACCAGAGTACCTGGAAGAAACTCACAGAGACACGGGGAGAATGTGCAAACTCCACACAGACAGTTGCCTAAGGCTGGAATTGAACCCAGGTCCATGGCGCTGTGAGGCAGCAGTACTAACCACTGAGCCACCGCGCTGCCCCGTACCACCCGTGCTGCCGCCATTTCAGGGAAAACCAGAGTTCACGTATAAGTTGAGGCCAGGTTTTTTTTTTCATTCACTGATGGGATGAGGGCATCACCGACTAGGCCAGCACTTACTGCCCAGAGGGCAGTTCAGAGTAAACCGTATTGATGGACTGATTTCCTTCCCTAAAGGACATTAATGAAATGCATTGGTTTGTTCCTGACAAACATCATCATCATTAGACTCTTAATTCCTGATTCTTTATTGAATTCAAATTCCACCATTTGCCATGGCAGCATTTGAACCCAGGGCCTCAGAACATTAACTGAGTTTCTGGATTAATAGTCTAGTATTAATACTACTGCGCCACTGCTTAGAATTAGAGGATAGATGTGCCTTGTAGCTTATTTCTAAAGTTACCAGTTTAAAGATCTAATATTACTAATAATATTTAATCATTCGTAATATTTATTCACTAATCCTTGCTTTTGTTATGAACTCATTCAGATACTTATTCTCCTCTCTTATTAGCCATTAATATTACATTTGCTGCTTGAATCAGTTTCAAGCTTTCAAAAAGCATAGCTTGTGCTCATCAAGATGAGGCACTTCAGTGCAACAATTTAGTGGGATCGTTGTTAATTGTCAGACACTTCCAGATCCAAAGAAGGTCACAGCAATGAGAGATTGGGGAAGGAGAGCTGTCAGCCAGTAGGATATAGGTGAGTAGATTCACCATCATGGAGAATAGAGATCCATGTGTCTTTCAATGCCCGAGTTATTCTGGGAACATTCTTGTTGCTCACGGGCATTAAAGATGTTCAACCTGATCTTCTCAGTTCCACTTTTTGTGAAGTGCAGCCACCAATGGAAATAACTATTGCAAAGCTCCTACTCTGCTTTGACCACCACGTTAATTAATATTTTTACGGGCGCTGTCATTTTCAGCTGCTCCAACACCGAATGTCATGCCTGAGTGATTTAAGAAGTGAATGCGCAATGTTACCAGCTAAATTATTTTCAAGATGTTTGTACTGTAGGACCATATCAAAAATGAGACTGGACAATTTTGTTTCACACTGGATCCTTACAGCTGGCAGTTACAGGATATTTTTGTCTCGTTAGTCCAGTCCCATATTTACATACTTGAGAGATAAAATGTTAATCTTAATTCAAGTAACATCCCTCAGCACTGTGTTTTCTTTCTGACAGTTCTTTTTCTTATATACATCTGCCTTACCTCCGTTATTTTCCTTGAAGGTTATGATAACTCCTCAAACAGACCATATTAGGAGCAGAGAAAATGGCTGAAAATACTGGCATATCAGCCTGCAAGTACAGTCAATTGGTAACCAGCCTACATTCAGTGGATTGCTACATCAAATACTTCATGTTTGTAGCTAATCTTACCAAGGATGAGGAAATCACCAGGAAGGTCTGAAATGTCATGGTGTTTATGTTAGCAACATAACATCCCCATGGTGCAGATAGAGCCTATCACATTTGCACTGATATTCTGAAGAGCAGCCCTCTACCCTGTAACCCTGCATTTCCCATGGTTAATTCACCCAGCCTGCACATCCCTGACCACTATGGACAATTTAGCATGGCCAATCCATCTAACCTGCACAGCTTTTGACTTTGGGAGGAAACCGGAGCACCCAGCAGAAACCCATGCGGATGCAGGGAGAATGCACAAACTCCACACAGACAATCACCCAAGGCTGGAATCAAACTTGGGCCCCGAGAGTTTTGAGGCAGCAATGCTAACCAGTGAGCCACCTAGAGATTGAATCCTCCAATCTTTCTGCTGTCGTGCACAGTGTAGTTAGAACGGCTGACAGATCTTTGCACATTCTCCACTGCTGTTCCAAAATATTAATCTTCATCAGCTCCCCGACACTTTCACCTACATCCAGCTGCACAAAGTGTTTTGTAATGTGATGAACTGGAGTAGGGTTCTGTTCCGCACGCGGGAGAGAGGACTATTCTTGTTTCTCCTTGTAGTTTCTGGTCTGAGGTGGATTCCCCTCCCCAAGATTGAGTGCTGTCTGAAAACAGTAGGTTTCTGGAAACTCTATGATGCAAAAACCTTTAATGTTACTCTTTGTAAGTACATCTTTCAAACCGTTAAATAGGTGCATATCATACAGACACTATTTTGGAGGTATATGTGGATGCTACAAAACCAAATCTGTTCATTGATAAGTGTGTGCTTTGGAGAAGGTATTACAGTTTAGTTGAACAAGTATATGATGCTCTGTTAAGGGATTAACTCAACATTCCTGGTTTTTGTTTTAATTAACCCAATTTCAAGAATATCTGATTTTTTTAAAAAGAAATTGAGATCTCCCTAAAATGCATCAATGGCAGTTTTCTTTTTTCAAGAGGTCTAGACAAATAGAACATAGAACATAGAACAATACAGCGCAGTACAGGCCCTTTGGCCCTCGATGTTGCGCCGATCCAAGCCCACCTATCCTATACTAACCCACTATCCTCCATATACCTATCCAATGCCCGCTTAAATGCCCATAAAGAGGGAGAGTCCACCACTGCTACTGGCAGGGCATTCCATGAACTTACAACTCGCTGAGTGAAGAACCTACCCCTAACTTCAGTCCTATATCTACCCCCCCTTAATTTAAAGCTATGCCCCCTTGTAATACCCGACTCCATACGCGGGAAAAGGTTCACACTGTCAACCCTATCTAACCCCCTAATCATCTTGTACACCTCAATCAAGTCACCCCTAAACCTTCTTTTCTCTAATGAAAACAGCCCCAAGTGTCTCAGTCTTTCCTCATACGATCTTCCTTCCATACCAGGCAACATCCTGGTAAACCAAATCTATTCACTTGCATTAAGCTGCCTCAATAATATTTACTTTCAAAGCTATAAATGGTAGCAGGCACACTTGAACAGTTCCTTGAGATGAAATCTTTTAATGAGTCTCAAATAACTTAACTACTCTTTGTAATATAATAGCTCAGGCCATTTGTAATGAGTGAACATACAAAACTTGACAATTGTAGCTTTATTTAATATTTGCAAATATCACATCTGCCAGCAACAATTAAAAGTGCTGTTGTTTACTGGTGTCTCAAGCCTTACACTTCAGTCATAAAATATTTAGTCAATATCCACTGTATTGATGTCTGAATAGTTTTTGAATTGTAAAAGTACATGAGATAGCAGTACCACATCCTCTTTAACTAAGGCAGTAATTGAAACATTGACATTTTTCTTGTTTCAAAGCTACTTGCATTTCACACGAAAAATCTATTTTAATTCACAGCGACTGGCTAACAACTAAGCCTACCTGCAGGCCCCCTGAGCAGTGTTACTAACGTACTGCTCTCGTAATGTCCTTCCTTGCTCCTGAAGGACAATAGTAAGCCTTAGGTTTTCAGGGGACTTTTTGGAACTGACAATCCAGGGGGCAGTGAGACAATTAATTAATCAAAATGTAAAATAAAATCCTTAATGGAATTAAATCAACACACTAAAATAACAGGGGACAGTTTACTTCGTGTTGTGCAGAATGCCATTAGTCTAGAAGTGCAATTAATGCTCATTCCCTTAGATGCCTTGGTAACAATAAAATTACAAGTTCTTTTTATTAAGTTATCTTTTGAATATCCTCTATAAATGGAATATCAACAACATGAACAAACCTTCCCTGTGATATTAAAAGCCTTGTCAATATTGTTATGCTTTGAGGAAAATGTTGTGTTTGCAAAATCATTTGAAGACCATTCAACAATATTGAGGAAATTCTTGTGCCATACGCAGTTAGCAATAAGAGTATTGAGTTCAAACTATCGCAGATAAAATTGGTTAACACTCCAACAGAAAAATCAGGCAAGTGTGACTGAGCTATGCCTGTTCATTATGTGCTTGACAGTGCATTCGTTCGATACTATTCTGGCCTACATTTCTAACGAGCACTGTTGCAAATGATGGTACCGTTCAATTCCTTTAATACATAGGTCAGCAAGGGCTGGTAGCTCAGGCCATTTAAAGGCAGCAGCATGCACCCCTTAAACGGGAATTCCACTTTGACTACATGAAAGAGGCTATGAAGAGGCTTTGAAACTTAAAGCTGACAAGTCCGTAGCACCGAGTGGCTCTTTAAAAATGTGGCAGCAGAGATAGCAGGTTTGTTGATTACAGTCTCCTAAAATTGCCCAGATTGTGGAAGGAATTAGGCAGATTAAACTGTAGCCAATGTACCCTTCTTATTCGAGAAAGGAGGGAAGCAAACTACAGAAAACTGTTGACCATTTAGCTTAACCTGTATCATAGGGAAGGTTCTAAAGCTGCTTTAAGGCGATCATAGCTAGGAAATCATGCAGGTCAGTCAGAGTCAAAATGCCTTTATGGAAGAGGAATTATTTTAACTAATTGAGTTTTCTTTGACAAAGTAACGTTTATGGTAGATAGAGGAGAGCCAATAAGAAGTGTACTTGGGTTGAAAAGGCATTTCATAAGATTCCACTTGAAAGCTAGTACTGATAATGGGTGAATTCACCCCATCGATTCCCCAAAGCACTCAGGAAATCCCACTCGCAGAGGGCAACCAATCAGACACAAGTTGCCCTCATGGGTGTAGAATAGGTTTACAAGGATGTTGCCGGGACTGGAAGGTTTGAGTTATAGGGAGAAGCTGACTATGCTGGGGTTATTTTCCCTGGAGTGTAGGAGGCTGAGGGGTTACCTTACAGAGGTTTATGAAATCATAGGGGACATGGATAGGGTTAACAGGACAAAGCCTTTTCCCCACGCTGGGGGAGTCTAAAATTAGAGGGCATTGCTTTAAGGTGAGAGGGGAAAGATTTGAAAAGGACCTGAGAGGAAGCTTTTTCACGCAGAGAGTGGTACATGTATGGAACGAGCTGCCAGAGGATGTGGTAAAGGTGGGCTCAATGACAATATTTAAAAGGAATGTGGATGGGATATGAATAGGAAGGGTTTAGAGGGATATGGACCAAATGCTGGCAAATGGGACTGGATTGGGATGTCTGGTCAGCACAGTCACGTTGAATGAAAGAGTCAGCTTCCATGCTGTATGGCAGTATGACACTATAAATAGAATGGAAAGAGAAGGTAAGGAACTGCTCCTCCAATCACAGGCTGGTTCTCTCCTGTATTTGCTACTGATAGGGTCACTAGGAAATGTGGGAATGAAAAAGCCTGTGACTGGGGGAGCACTGACAAGATAAGAGAGTAAGTGCTGGCAGTAAAGGAGTCACCAAGTCAAATCTGTGGAGGATCAGAGACTGGGAGAGTGGCTAGGAACAGTGGCCTGGGAGCTGGGAACTGGGACAGCCCAGAAGCTGAGAGTCTGGGGCTGAGTGCCAGGGATTGAGAATCAACTGTGCAGGAACCAATAACCAACGGCTTGGAGCCAAGAGCTAGGTTTCTGTATCTGAGATTCAGGGGGAAGGCCAGGACTAATGTTCAGGAGCCAATTTGGGAGATTTAGTAGAACGATACCAGGAATGAGGGATATAAGGTACAAGGAAAGATTAGAAACATCAAGCTTATTCTCCTTGGAGCGGGAAAGATTAAGAGGTGACCATATTGATGTGTTCAAAATGATGAACAATTTTGACAGAGTAAAGAAGGATATTCTGTTTCCACCAATAGGTATGTCAGTAACTAGGGGTCACAATTTCAACATGCTCAGGAAGAGAGCTAAGAGTGAGATGAGGAGAAATTTCTTTACTTAGAGAGGTGTAAGGAGTTGGAAAGTGCTATCTGAGAGAGGGGTAAAAGTGGATTCAGAGGAGGTTTCAAAAGAGTGCTGGATCTAAAGCTAAAACTGATGAATTTAGAGGGCTACCGAGATTGAGCTGAAGATTGAGACTAACTGGGTAGCTCTTTCAGGAGCCAAAACAGACATGTTGGGTCAAATAGCCTCCTTCTGCACTATAAACCTATATGATTCCATATTTTTAAAAATTGGATCTGCAAGTTCTATCAGCCAGATCTAAGCTGACGGCATCTGTAAGTGGAGAAGGCAGCTTCAAAACAGGTCGGGGAAAGAGAAGGAGATTGAAAATGGGGGAGTGGAAAGGAAGCTGCATATCATTGGGGATTTTAGATGTTTGCAAGAAACTGTGAGGAAGAAGGAAGTTACAGGAGCAGTGGAACAGAGAAGGGGGCTACAAGAGTGATGTGTGATGAGAAAGAGATGGCTAGGAGAAGTGGAGAGCAAGAAGGCTGTCAGGGGGATGGGATGTGCCTTAAATGGGGGAGGGGGAGGTATGAGTGATAACGAGATACTGCAGAGGAGTATTAACAGTTTTAAACCTGTCAATTCAGGAATATTCAGCTAACCTGGAGTCCCAGAAAACATCACTATGGTAATAATGAAAAGAGGCATTGCCTGACACTTGGATTCATGATTGAGTATATTGGGAAGGAACTCAATTCTGACAAAAGATGTCAACCTGAATTTTTCATTCAACTTCTCTCTGTAAGATTGGTGGAGTAGCAGAAAGTATAGAGAATACAGGAGAATACAGGAGAATATAGATAGACTGGAAAGTTGGGTGGAGAAATGGCAGGTGGAGTTCAATCCAGGCAAATGTGAGGTGATCCATTTTGGGAAGTCTAATTCTAAAGTGAACTGTACTGTAAACGGAAGAGCCTTGGGAAAAGTTAATGAGCAGAGAGATCTGGGAGTTCAGGTCCATTGTCCATTGAAGGTGGCTGCACAGGTGGATAGAGTGGTCAAGGAGGCATATAGTATGTTTGCCTTCATCAGACGGGGTATTGAGTATAAGAGCTGGCAGGTCATGTTAAAATTGTACAAGACATTAGTTCGGTCACATTTAAAATACTGTGTACAGTTCTGGTCACCACATTACCAAAAGGATGTGGACACTTTGGAGAGGGTGCACAGAAGGTTTACAAGGATGTTGCCTGGTATGGAAGGTGCTAGCTATGAAGAGAGGTTGAGTAGGTTAGGATTGTTTTCATTCAAAAAAAGGAGATTGAGGGGGGATCTGATTGAGGTCAACAAAATCATGAAGGGTATAGACAGGGTGGATAGAGATAAGTCTTTTCCCAGGGTGAGGGATTCAATATCGAGAGATCATGCGTTCAAGATGAGAGGTGAAATTTTTAAGAGGGATACACACGGCAAGTACTTTACACAGAGGGTGGTAGGTGCCTGGAATGCATTGCCAGCAGAGGTAGTAGAGGCAGGCATGATAGATTCATTTAAGATGAATCTGGAGAGATGCATAAGTAGGTGGGGAGCAGAGGGATACAAATGCTTAGGAATTGGGTGATAGATTTAGACAGTGGTTTTGGATTGGCTCAGGCTTGGAGGGCTGAAGGGCCTGTTCCTGGGCTGTAAATTTTCTTTGTTCTTTGTTCTAAGATCCAGCCAGGCCTCAGCATGAATGTATGGAATTCTCAAGTAGTTTTTACAAACTCAGAGGTCAAAATTATTATTAACATTTTACTTTGCATATTTTAAAACAAGACATTCAACAAGTGTACATCATTTCTACTTTCCCTTTCAATGCAATCATGCTAATTGCTTTAACTATTCCGAACGTTGAGCCTTTCATATTCTATCCCTGAGTTAGTAAGTTTCTCCTGAAGATGACAGCATTCCACGGGTAAAATCAGGAAGTCACTGCAACTGACATACGTAACACTCAAAGTCAGTGAATAGTCAAGTGAGCAATTTGCGCTGACGTCCTTTGTCAGAATTCACATTACTGATGAAGGGCTTGTGCCCGAAACATTGACTCTCCTGCTCCTTGGATGCTGCCTGACCTGCTGTGCTTTTCCAGTACCACACTTTTCAGCTCTGATCTCTAGCATTTGCAGTCCTCACTTTCTCCTAGCATACAGAGGGGTCAAATTCTGCAATTATAGCTGCATTTGAACAATTAACTTTGACTTCCATATTTTACAGCACATGCAAGTATTGTTACAATCTCCAGTGCATTTAACGAGGTAGTGAAAACTGAAGAAACTTGCACGGAATGATACAGTGAGAACACATGTACCACCTGGATTCAATAACACTGGAATTAATCCTGAAGAAAGGGGTATGTTATTGAAGATTTTCCTGTTGCACCCATTTGGAAGTATGCACTTGCTGACTAATCCTGGACTGTACTAATTAACAGCGCATATAGAGAATCAGTCAAGCTCATATGTACTTTCAAACACAGAGATCCATTCACTGCAATGGATGTCTATAAGCCTTGTGCTGTTCTTGCTTCATCCTTGTGCTTATGGATGTCCATTGCATTTTAATGACAATGCCTTAGCCAGTCAGATTCATCTTGTTCACCAATCAGCATCCTTTTCTCCCCTATAGTGTGAATTGTTGTGATTCATTTAAAATTAGCATTCTTGCATTTTTCCTGGCGAGTACAAGATTAAAAGTTCACGTCTCCATGTCTCTCTTCAGACCAAAATTCAGGTTCTCTATGACAAAATGACGCTATCACTGGAGATAATGAGTCAAGAGAGTGGTGCTGAAGAAGCACAGCAGGTCAGACAGCATCCGGGGAGCAGGAGAATTGATGTTTCAGGCTTTTACATCAGAGGTTTACCTGCGCTTCCACACATGTCATTTACTGTATCTGTTGCTCCCGATGTGGTCTCCTCTACATTGAGAAGACAGGATGCCGAATCGCAGAGTGCTTTAGAGAACATCTCTGGGACACCTGCACCAAACAAATCCACTGCCCCATGGCTAAACACTTCAACACCCCATCCCACTCCGCCAAGGGCATGCAGGTCCTGGGCCTCCTCTATTGCCACGCCCTCACCACCTGACGCCTGGAGGAAGGACATCTTCTGCTTCTGGACCCTCCAACCCCACGGCATCAACGTGGATTTCACCAGTTTCCTCATTTCCCCTCCCCCCACTGTATCCCAGTTCCAACTTTCCAACTTGGCACTTCTCCTCATGACCTGTCCTACCCGTCCAACTTCCTTCCCACCTATCCTCTCCACCCTCCTCTCTGACCTATCATCTTTTCCACCACTTCCATAATCACACTCTCAGCTCAATGCCATATGTTCACTTTCTCCCCATTACTCTTGATGCCTTTAAAATCTAAAATTATATCAATCTCCTTCTTGAATATGTTCAACTATTTATTAAGTCAAACCTCTTGCAATGCTATTCTGGAACATCCTCCACTTCTCCTGTGCAACTCCGTATCCACAAGAGATTTCTGGCCTGTTAGAGATATTTACAGCAGGCTATTTTATGGATTGTCATCATGTTAGTACTGTGTC
Organism: Chiloscyllium plagiosum; assembly: GCF_037043375.1. NCBI lineage: Eukaryota > Metazoa > Chordata > Chondrichthyes > Orectolobiformes > Hemiscylliidae > Chiloscyllium > Chiloscyllium plagiosum. The sequence continues at coordinate 18,464,509 of NW_028270156.1, forward strand.
AATGCACTCACCAGGTCACTGGCCTTCCTGTGTTCTTGGCTTTCAGTGTATCTTCGTTTCCAAAGATACCAGTGAGAAACAATCACATGCATGATCCTGACTTTGGGACTTGCAGCCTGTGGGATATGTTTGAGATGTCCAATGAGACTCTGTGCTCCTGGAAGTGGCTCACCCCTTCAATGAATCAAAAAGAATGCAACAACATTAATGTGCAGTTTCTCTGCAACCCCATCGAAAGATATAGCTGAATGTCAGATTCCCGCACAGCCTCCACGATGTCTTGACCCTCAGATAATTCTTTGGTCTAACCTTGTTTAAAGAAGAGCAAGGATGAAAGGACTAATTGCTAAACAACCTTGGCCATCGTTGTTTCTACTCTTAATGGTACACCTGCAGGCATAGACCTTATCTAATCCAGTGAAGCGGAGATATAATGAGTTTCATGCATCCAAGAGCATTACCATTGAGAATGCTGTAGGCCATAGCCATTCTGAAGCAATTTCCTGTGGTGTTCTGTAATATACTCCCACAAAGACGATCAAATTCTGTAGTTCATGCTGCACAATATAATACTGCTGGATACAAGCATCCAAAGTGATTTATATTGTGCTTTAAGCCATTTGCTGCTCCTTGCACATTTAGATACTGGTTTAGAGTATCCTTTGACTTTGGATGTCTAAATACAATGTCCCCAGGCTGCTTGCTCGTTATCTCTCAATAGAGTTCTTCAACTCCTTCTGTATCATAATACTCCTTTATTTACATCTCCTACATAGTGATTTATCCAATATGGCTCTTTAGTGTCTGAGACATCTCTCTTCTCATGCTGATTCTAAAGTCTTCTTTCTTGTTAATATCATATTCATGTCACCATTTAATCATGAATCCCCCAAAGAGCTGACAAAGTAAAACAGGCAGTGTGAGCAGTAGGGCTGGCAAGAAGAGGAAGATGAGACTTGTGAGAGATTATAAAATAGCCAGGTGAAATCGAGCTAAACAAATAATCCAAAAAGTGTGTCATCATCTAGCATACAGTTACATTATATTCTTCCCTTTTGGCCTTTCTCTGCAATATACCCTCACATGTCATTGCATAAAAAGCTAATCAAGGTGCCAGGCTCCAAGACTAATCAAGTAAGAGGAAGATTTAAATATCTTCGAGGATTAGTCAGAATGGAGAGAATATTGAGTAGCCCAGGTACGGATTATTATTGTAATGGGAAATGAGAATGGAAAGTGGTCAGTGTGACCAATAGACAATAAATTGAAGCTAGCATAACATTGTTTGGCTGTAGACAGGAAAACAAATCAAATGCATGTTAAAGGGTAACTATAAAAGCAAATTATTGAGTAATTCCGTCATTGTGTAAATCAATCTCATTCGGAATACAATGTCAAGGTCTATTCATCACATCGCCAAAACAGATATTGAAGTTGCTGAAAAATTACAGGTTAAGTCAAGCAATATGATAGCAAGGATGGAAGGTTTTGATTAAGATGAATAATTAACTAATTTGACTGTGCCCTCACTGGAGAAAGATAAAGCAATTCTTAATATCACATGAAATATGATTAAAAAACATATTGAAGAGTTGTGCTGATATACTTCAGTTTTAAAGAGTTGACTTCTGATTACATTCATGGGCAAATATGAAACTTTTATTTTTAACATTGCTGCACCCATGTTTATACAGCAGGAATATAACACCATTGTACAGATGCTGTGGAGAAATGCTGGAATGAGAAAGATGCTGACGATTTTATTCATGTTTTGAAATAATTCAAAACCTTAAACTAATGTTTCTGGTGTAATCCTGTTTAATAAATGGAGACTAATTTTTGTCACTGACAAAACAAGTTTATTATTATTGACGCTTATAAAAAGCATAATGTCTTATTTTGATGATGTGAATTGTTCAGTCAATAATATTTATGTATTCATAAAGTCTAGAAGTATTAATTTAAAATCACTGTCACTGTTTGCTATTAACTATTTAGCAGCTACTTCAGAATGAAGCAGTTCTTCCAACAATTGTTTTTGAACTTTTGTCAATAAATTTCTTCTACTCAGCAGGCTGTAAAATGCACAATGGAGATCATATCGAAAACAAAAGAGTTATCAGTCAGTCAGGATTATAACGTGCAATAATTCACATTCTGTGTGTTTATGCACTAGAAGTAAAGCCACTTGAGAATTCCTGGTGTAGTCAGTGACCTTGACTTTGGGGTGGTACAGTGGCTCAGTGGTTAGCAGTGCTCTCTCTCCCTGCACGAGGGACGTGGGGTCAATTCCAGCCTTGGGCAACTGTCTGTGTGGAGTTTGTGCATTGTGTCTGTGTGGTTTTTCTCCCACGGTCCAAAGATGTGCAGGTTAGATGAATTGGCTGTGCTAAATTGTCCATAGTGTTCAGGGATGTGTAGGTTAGGTGCATTAGTCAGGGATAAATATAGGATAATAAGGTAGGGGGAGTGGGTCTGGGTGGGTTACACTTCAGAGGGTGAATGTGGACGTGTTGGGCCAAAGGACCTATTTCAATCAACACTGTAGGAATTCTGTTTGTAGCCATTTTTATAACAGTGTGATTTTAACTCACAATGTCCAGGAGAAATGGAGTGTCATATTGTTACAATTGCCTTGACCGCTTTACCATCCCAATCCCACTACTTTTGTGTTCGTCACAACTTAATCATGGTCTTTATTTATGTGGTGACATTACTTAGGCAGATGGTTTCACAAATGTGTATCTCATTGTTAGGACAAGAGAAACCCTGGTTGAAGGATCAAATTTATCTTAACATTTTGCAACAAACATCGCCCGTGATGCATTTTGTGCTCATGTTTCTGGAGCAGTGTCTGAACCTACAACTTTCCAACACAAAAGCAAATGTGCCTTTATGCTTGGAGACAACCAGTTTTACCTGTTAATGCCAATGGGCATGTTGATCATTTATATAATAAACCAAAGGGTTGTAGATGCTGGGGATCTGAAACAAACAAAAACATAAATTGCAGGAAGAACTCAGCAAGTCGAGCATCTGTGGAGAGAAAGTAGAGTTAACGTTTTGAGTCCAGTGACCCTTCTTCAGAATATGAAACAGGGTCATTGGACTCAAAACATGAACTCTGTTTTTGCTCTACAGATGTTGCCAGATCCCCTGAGGCTTATCCAGCAACCTCCCCGTTATTGTTTGGTTGCTTTGTAGTTGGATGTTCAACAAAGGTGTTCGTTCCCTTGATGGGACATTGAAATTGCAGCAGAGCAGCAACGCACTTAGCAAGAGACATCAAATGCTTGGACATTGCTTAAAGCAATTCCAACAAGTCTTTTTCAGTATTTCCAGAGGGACACTGTGTCTCAGTAGACTATTAAGCATCTGAATAAATTCTATCAAATCTTGTAAGCATGGTGTTTGTGCCAATAACAGGAAGTTACGGAGCACTCAGTTCCCTGCTGGGAAGGGAGAAACTGATTAACCTGCAGCTCAGGTACACATCCTGTTAAAATCAGGTGGTTGCTATGCTGCAGATATTGTCATTTTTATTATTGTTTGGCAAATGTGAGCAAGGAAAACAACCTATGTTTCATCTCTTTATATGCAGCTGTGAGAGAGCTATGTCTTGGAATGTGTTCACATGGTAACAGTACCAGTGGAGTTTACAATCTCCAGGGTGGACCAGTGAGAAAAAGCTGCAAAAAATTCCAACTTATTTTGAAACAAAGGGCATAAAGACATGTTTTCTAAAATAAAAATTAAAAAAAAAGGCCATGATCGAAAACCTGCTACATTAATCTATTCTGTACAAATGGCTTGCCTGAAAATGCTGTGGATCATACTGAGCAACAGATCAATTAAGCACAATCTTTTTGAATTTATTCAAACCCATGCAGTATTGGTATCAATATCAGAAATTGGTTGATACATATGATATTCAATGTCATGTGAAAACAAAAGCCATATTACTAAATTTTTATTTGCACAACATTGATGTCAGTCATTGATAATCTGAACTCAGATAAAAGGTCTGATGGTATATCAAATCATAGAATCCCTCCTGTGCAGGAAGAAACCATTTGCCCATCGAGTGTACACCGACCCTCCAAAGTTCAACCCAGCCAACCTCACCTCAGCGCTATCCCTTGATACAAGCATATATTCTTATATTTTAAGAATGTCTGTAGATTTGGTAATTAAAGGTTTATCTTCATTTTAGTCAAGTTAAATCAATTTTTTTATGAGAACTTAGTAGAACACTCATGACTGCAACAAAACGTCAAATCAGAGTAGAAAAGCAATTTGGCAGCAACAGAATATTCTTATGAAAAACAGAAGGTGCTGGAGAAACTCAGTTAAAAATCACAGGACACCAGGTTATAGTCCAACAGGTTTAATTGGAAGCACTAGCTTTTGGAGCTTTCGAGTGGTTCATCACCCGATGAAGAAGCAGCGCTCCAAAAGCTAGTGCTTCCAATTAAACCTGTTGGACTACAACCTGGTGTTGTGTGATTTTTAACTTTGTACACCCCAGTCCAACACCGGCATCTCCTAATCTGGAGAAACTCAACAGGGCTAGTAGCATCTGTGGAGAAACAGAGTTAATATTTTGAGTCCTATATGAAGCCCAGAGACCACATGGACCAATCAGCAACAAACCTATAAGGTAAAACAAAAAACTGTGGATGCTGGAAATCTGAAACAAAAACAGAAAATACTGCAGAAATTCCGCAAGTTCAGCAACAATTGTGGAGAGATAGCAGAGTTAAAGTTTTAAGTCTAGTGATCCTTCTTCAGAATCCATAAAAAGGATCACTGGATTCAAAACATTAGTTCTGCTGTCTGCTGCCAAATCTGCTGAGCTTCTGCAGCAACTTGTGTCTTTGTTAAAAGCTATAGACAATGGATGAAACTCTTAAATATTGGTGATGCAGGATCCCTGCTGCTTGTTAAGTAAATTCAGAGTAAGAGTATTACCAGTGAAAAAGTGAGATTTTTAGAGATCAAAGGGGCAAACGCGTGCTTGGAACCAGTGAGGGGGGGAGCTGTCACAAATGAATACTTCTCATCTGTATTCACAGAGGAGAACAACATTGTAGTCAGGGATATCAGTTGGGATGGTGTGTTTCTAGAACTTGTTAAGATGAATAAGGAGGGCGTATTAGATGTTTTAGCAGACATACAGGTGAATTAATCTCCAGGGCTGATGTGTTATATCCCAGGCTGCTATTGGAGCCAAGAGAGAAGATTGCTGGGGCCCTAGCAGAGATATTTAATTCTTGGCTGGCCACAGGTGAAGTGCCAGATGACTGGAGGATAGCTCATTGTGGTTCTTTGTTCAATAAGGGCAGATAGCCCAGATAAGTACAGATCAGTTCATCCAATGTCAGTGGTGGAGAAATTATTGGAAAAAAATTCTGAAGGACAGGATTAATCAATACTTGGAAAGGCAGGGATTAATCAGGGATAGTAAAAGTGGATTGTAAGAAGGAGTCTGACTAATTTAATTGAGCTTCTTTAAAAGATTGCTAAATATATTGATGAGGGTAGTGAAGTTGATGTGGTTTACATGGATTTCAGTAAGAAGAAAGTGAGGACAGCAGATGCTGGAGATCAGAGTCACAGAGTGTGGTGCTGGAAAAGCACAGCAGGTCAGGCAGCATCCAAGGAGCAGGAGAATTGACATTTTGGGCACAAGCTCTTCATCAGGAATGGTCTTCAGTAAGGCCTTTGACATGGCTTCACATGGAAGGCTGGTCCAAAAGGTAGGAACACAATCTAAAGCAAATTGACAAACTGGATCAAAAATTGGTTTACAAATAGAAAGTTAAGGTTGATGATAAAGGGTTATTTTTGGAATTGGAAACCTGTGGCCAGTGATGTACCACAGGGATTGGTGCTGGGATGCTTGCTGTTTGTTATGAATGTTAATAACTTGGATGTGAATGCAGAAGGTATCATTAGGTAGTATGTATATGATACAAAAATTGGTGGAATTGTTAGTCATGTGGATGATGATTGCAAGCTAGTGTCTGATATTAATCAGTTCATAAATTAGGCACAGCAATAGCATATAGAATTTAATTCCTCTAAATGGGAGGTGATGCGTTTTGATAGGTCTAATAAGGGAAGGATATACTGCAATGAGAAGTCCCTAGAGAGTCCTGAGGAGCAAAGGGATCTTGGTGTGTCGGTCCGTAGATCCTGAACCTGTCAGTACAGGTAGACAGGGTGAAGCAGCCATATGGGATGTTTGCCTTAATTAGCCAGAACCATAGAATATAGGAACAATGAAATCTTGTTACAACTTTATAAAACATTGATTAGACTACAGATGGAATGCTGTGTTCAGTTCTGGTTGCCATACTGTTGGAAGGATGTGATTGAATTGGAGAGGATGTAGAGGGGATTCACCACGATGCTGCCTGGGATGGGAAGTCTCAATTATGAGGAGAGACTGCAGTGGGTGGGTATATTTTCCTTGGAGCAGAGGAGGCAGAAGGGGGATCTAATTGAGGATTACAAATTATGAGAGGCAGGGGACAGAGTAGGTTATAAGAATCTCTTGCCCATGGCAGATATGTCTAACATCAGAAGGCATAAGTTTAAGGTGAGGAGCAAGCGGTTTATGGGAGTTCTGAGAATTTACTTTTTTCACCCAGAGGGTTGTAGAAATATGGAATGTGCTGTCTGAGACTGACGGAGGCACGGACTCTCACAACATTTAAGAGGAATCTGGATGAATACTTAAAATTCCAGGGCTATGTACCAAGTATAGGTAAATGTGAATAGTGTAGCTTGGTGTTTGATGGTCAGTATAGCTATTGTGGGCTATTTTTATGCTGTCTAACTCTATGATTCTATAATTTAGTGAATGGTTTTAGCATGCACCAGAGCTGACCAACTTGCATAGAGATGCTGCAATGAATTTAAGATTCTTACTCCAATATTATCCTGAAGGTTTTACACGCTTGCAACAGTTATGACAGTGTTGCATTTCCTTTCTGGAATAAGTGGGCACAAGTGGGCACATGCTGTCTGCCATATTGGTCCTCACTTACCCATAAAATAATTGCTAGCTAAAAACAATGACTGCAGATGCTGGAAACCAGATTCTGGATTAGTGGTGCTGGAAGAGCACAGCAGTTCAGGCAGCATCTGAGGAGCAGTAAAATCGACGTTTCGGGCAAAAGCCCTTCATCAGGAATACCTGTATTCCTGATGAAGGGCTTTTGCCCAAAACGTCGATTTTACTGCTCCTCGGATGCTGCCTGAACTGCTGTGCTCTTCCAGCACCACTAATCCATAAAATGATTGCTGTACAATTATATTTTCAGTTAAATTACTTTATCAGGAGAATAAAGACTGTGTGGAAATGCTGAACGATAGGCAAATATTGCAGAAAATAAAACAGGAGGAATATTTGAATAGATGTTTAAGGAAGCAGTATAATGGAGAGTATTGATATCTGGAATAGCTGGACAGGTTAAGTAGACACTTAACATTTTATGTTTCTACACAAAATGAGGTAGAAATTACTTAAATCATTCTAGACTCACTCTGAGTGTTCCATTCAATCATCGTAATAGAAGGGTTAGGATAGAATGACATGAACTCATAAGAAAGATTTATTAAAAATGCATATTATTTGCCAATCATTTGAGACCAGTTGTATCTTATTTGCTGCTCTGAATATAGGTTTGTAGAAATAAAAACAGTGAATCTTTGATTCTTATGTGAATTTTGGCTGGATCCCAAATAGGACATTATATTCAACAGAGTCTATGCTAAATATTTTCAAACATAACTTGTGTGTAATAAATGTCATATGCATTTTCAGAATGAAAGGTTCAGAAAAGATTTTGCCAGGGTTTGAGGGTTTGAGCTGTAAGGAGAGGCTGATTAGGCTGGGGCTGTTTTTCCTGCAGCGTCGGAGGCTGAGGGGTAACCTTATAGAGGTTTATGAAATTATGAGGGGCATGGATAGGTTAATGTGTGAATGGAATGAGCTGCCGGAGGAAATGGTGGAGGCTGGTACAATTACACTTAGAGGCCATGTGGATTGGTATACGAATAGAAAGGGTTGAGAGGGATATGGGCCAAATGCTGGCAAATGGGACTAAATTTATATAGGATATCTGGTGGGCATGGATATTGGGGGCAAAATACTGACTTGGATTGAAAATTGGTTGGCTGACAGGAAACAAAGAGTAGTGATAAACGACTCCCTTTCGAAATGGCAGGTGGTGACCAGTGGGGTACCGCAGGGATCAGTGCTGGGACCGCAGCTTTTTACAATATATATTAATGATATAGATGATGGTATTAAAAGTAATAGCAAATTTGCTGATGACACAAAGCTGGGTGGCAGGGTGAAATGTGAGGAGGATGTTAGGAGATTACAGGGTGACCTGGACAGGTTAGGTGAGTGGACAGATGCATGGCAGATGCAGTTTAATGTGGATAAATATGTGGTTATCCACTTTCGTGGCAAGAACAGGAAGGCAGATTACTACCTAACTGGAGTCAAGTTAGGTAAAGGGGCAGTGCAACGAGATCTAGGTGTTCTTGTACATCAGTCAATGAAAGCAAGCATGCAGGTACAGCAGGCAGTGAAGAAAGCTAATAGCATGCTGGCGTTCATAACAAAAGGAATTGAATATAGGAGCAAAGAGGATCTTCTGCAGCTGTACAGGGCCTTGGTAAGACTGCACCTGGAATATTGTGCACAGTTTTGGTCTCCAAATTTGAGGAAAGACATTCTGGCTATTGAGGGAGTGCAGCGTAGATTCACGAGGTCATTTCCTGGAATGGCGGGACTATATTACATTGAAAGATTGGAGCAACTGGGCTTGTATAGGCTTGAGTTTAGAAGGCTGAGAGGGGATCTGATTGAGACGTATAAGATTATTAAAGGATTGGACACTCTGGAGGCAGGGAGCATGTTTCCGCTGATGGGTGAGTCCCAAACCAGAGGACACAATTTAAAAATAAGGGGTAGGCCATTTAGAATAGAGTTGTGGAATGCTCTGCCCCAGAAAGCTGTGGAGGCCAAATCTCTGGATACTTTCAAGAAAGAGTTGGATAGAGCTCTTAAGGACAGTGGAATGTGGGGATAAGGCAGGAACAGGATCCTGATTGAGGATGATCAGCCATGATCATAATGAACGGTGGTGCTGGCTCGAAGGGCAGAATGGCCTACTCCTGCACCTGTTGTCTATTGTCTATTGACACATTGGACTGAAGGGTCTATTTCCATGCTGTACAATTCTATGACTCTACATCTGTTCAAAATCCATTTTTGAGGAAGAATTACATTTTTCTCACATTTTGTATCCAGCCATAATAAAATCTTTTAACCTTTGTGTTTACCTGAAATTACAAAATGAAAGGTTAAATCAGAAACAGAACTGGATGCTTTTGGTAATTAGTAAGAAATCTTTATTATTGCTGTAGTGGGTAATGGAATACGAGTAGTACCTATAATCTTTCTAGGAAGTACACAAATTACACCACATCACTATTAGATTATTGTTCATGCGTATCCAAGTGTGAGAGGATAGGAGTACAGTGAAAAGTGTACAGAGTCGCCTCTCTCCGGCGCCATCTTAGAACACAATAGTTAGAATTAAGAGCAAGTGCTGAAATGAAAGAAACAAAAGGAAGGTCAAATTTCAAATCACCCTCGCCACCGCCACCATCATGAGTCGCGCGCTGGGCCCACCAATGCCACTTTGCTGTCATCGATACCACTACCTTGAGTCCTGCTCCAGGTCCGCCAACATCGAAGTTGCCACAATCCGGCACCACCTCTCACCACTGAGCCCACACTCAGTGCCAACACCAGTTCTGCCACAGCTGAGCTCTCCAAAGGCAAAATGTAAGAGAAAAACTAAAGAGAAAAGAAAAACAGGAAGAGAAGAAGAATAAAAGAAAGAGAGAAATGGAAGGAAGAAATCAGTGGGATGAGCAGGAACCCAAATGCTGCTTCTTTGCTGCCGCCATCTTGGTAAGTCAATATTAATGAGTTGCTCAAATATTGCAAGTGTTATCCGCAGAATGATCATCAGTTTGGATGTGAGCGTTGTAAGGAAAGCCACAAATTTTGATGTGCTAACAGGATTACTATGGTGGAGAGCTGTGTAAAAGATTGGTTCCCAAAGTGGACTATCTTGCCAATGTGGGACTCCAGATCCAAAGCAGTGTGATTGGCTCTGCAATGGCCTCACAAGGCTCTGTTCAAGGGCAGTAGTGATGGGTAACAAATGCTGACCTAAGCAGGGACTTCCACATCTCATACAAGAAGAGAAAATGATAGAAGTGTTGAGTCAGGCAACTTCCAGATATCTTTTGGATGCAGGAAGTTGTTTCCAACAAAAAAAAGTTGTAATTATTTCACACACTTGTTTCAAGAATTCTCTCTTCTTTCACAGGATGTGGCAATATCTGCAGCTTTGTGAAAGTGAGGACTGCAGATGCTGGAGATTAGAGTCAAGAGGGGAGTGCTGGAAAAGCACAGCAGGTCAGGAAGCATCAGAGGAGCAGGAGAGTCGATGTTTCGGGCAAAAGCCCTTCATCAGGAATGTCCCTGAATACCTTCAAATGGAGTTGCCTATTTCAGAGGGCAATTCAGAGCTCCTATGTCACTATGGGTTGGGAGTCACATGTAAGTCAGACTGGATAAGGACAGCAGATTTCCAGTTATAAAGGACATTAGTGAACCAAATGCTATTTTAACAACAATTGGCAATACTTTCATGGTCACAATGACAGCGACTAACTTTAAATTCCAGATTTATTAGTTAAATTTACATTCCATCAGCTGCCACAGTGGGGTTTGAACCCATGTTGGCAGAGCATTAGTATTAACCCTGGAGCCACCAGTCTCGTGGCATGGGCATTACATCTCCATCTCTGTCAGAAATGCCACATTGATAGCAAATTAAATGTGTGAAATAATGGGTTTTCTGATTACACTGGAGCCAATTAAACTGAATGACGGTTTTCCCCTCTGGTTCATTTTCCCTCTCCCTAAAATCTGAAAGCAATGATTGTTTAGTCTTCCAATATCATTTTTCCTGTCAAAGTAATTTTCCTGCTATGAATAGCCTCTCATACTTCTGACTCATAGAAAAGATATTTTCTCAACTAACGTCATCTGATTTCTTTGATCCACATTACACATACCTGTATATAAAAACTTAAAATTCGGAAGGACCGGTTTTATTTATTTGGCCTTTCTGAAGGCGGTGTTGTTGCTTCTTGAACACCTCATTGAAGAGCTGACAGGAATATAGTACTTCCCACGCTCCTGCTCAAAAGACTAACTCTCTGTGGGCTATATTTTCTGTGCAGTGACTAAGAGTGGACAGCTCATCTTGCACTAGAGAATCCATGTGTGGAGTATTAATTGGATTGGAATTAGGCTGGCACTGGGCTTCACTCAAGGATGAGTATCAGGTCTTGTTGAACCATGCATGCAGCTAGGTGAAAAGTTAATTGCCTGCAGCGTGACAACTCATATGTTTTGTAAGACAAGTGAATTACTTACTCTGGCCGATGTACTTATGTTAATAAATTGCTGTGTTTCTACAGCTGTGTATCACAATCTGTATAAACCTGGACTAAAGCTAAGAATGAATGTTAAATGTACAAAAGACTCACTAAAACTTGGTGCTTTGCTTTCAGGTAGAACACTGAGTGAGTGCAGGTGCTGCTTTTGCATGTTTCCTTTCCTATTCCAGCTTTTATGGAAGTTCACTAGGATAATTATCAGTAATAGATAGCTCTGTCAATAAATCATATCAGAGACTGGAACATATCCCCAAATCCATTAGCTATTAATTCCCTCTGCAGCACTTCAGTGCATATGTGTCAAAAGTAGTTGATTGGCTGTGAAGCATTCTGGGGAAATTTGAAGAACAGGAAAAGGTGCTATACAAATGTACAATGGCTAATTTGTAGAAATAAGGCAAAGGGAGAAAAGCAATTAAACAGAAACGGCATATTATTGTTGCATTGTAACTAACAATAATAGAGTGGTGACAGGGAAGAGGGAGTTTATGGGGATCAAATGATTGGGAATTGTGGCTGGTGGTGTGCTATATTAGGCAGGATGTGAAATCTTAATTTTCCAAGATTGGGTTGAAACAGAAGTCTGAAGACAAAGTTTCTTTGTGGTGTGTCAAGCCGTTGTTGTCACATGTAATGAATCCACATGAGTTTAAAGTTTTTATAAATTACAGCCTATCTTCAAGATATAGTTAATGGTGCACAAGAATCTCACGGCACCTGGTTCCCATTTATCTAAAAGGGGATATGCCCAGTCGACTTTCTGCAGTTGTATCAACAGTGAACAGTTTTCCCTGTTTAACTCAATAGTACAAGGGAGGGGAACTGGAAGATAGCAGCTTGCCAAAGGAATCTCAGGCCCAGCCAGGATAAGTTAATGATAAGGGGAAGAGGAAGGGGAAGGCGGTATTGTGATTTGGGTCATGAGACAGGAATTTAATGGAGGGCAGAGTATGGTATGGGGTTCATGAAGGAACAAAAAACAATGTCAGATGTGCTTATTGAAGTGAGGTGAATGCTGTTAGAAACAGTCAGTTGAGACAAACAAATAAAGGGTCCAAAGGCAGGATGAACCTGCATTCCAAGGTTTCTTTGTTCAGCAACACTCCCTCGGACCTTACCATTAAGTGTTTAAGTCCTGCTAAGAGTTGCTTTCCCAATATGACAACAGTGGCCTAACCCTAATGTCCTGTACAGCCGCAACATGTCCTCCCAACTCCTGTATTCAATACTCTGACCAATAAAGGAAAGCATACCAAACACCTTTTTCACTATCCTATCAAAATGCAGCACCTCACATTTATCTGAATTAAACTCCATCTGCCACTTCTCAGCCCATTGGCCCATCTGGTCCAGATCCTGTTGTAATCTGAGGTAACCCTCTTCGCTGTCCACTATACCTCCAATTTTGGTTTCATCTGCAAACTTATTAACTGTACCTCTTATGCTCGCATCCAAATCATTTATGTAAATGACAAAACGTAGAGGACACAGCACCGACCCTTGTGGCACTCCATTGGTCACAGGCCTCCAGTCTGAAAAACAACCCTCCACCACCATCCTCTGACTTTTACCTTTGAGCCAGTTCTGTATCCAAATGGCTAGTTCTCACTTTATTCCATGAGATCTAACCTTGCTAATCAGTCTCCCATGGGGAACCTTGTCGAATGCCTTACTGAAGTCCATATAGATCACATCTACTGCTCTGTCCTCATCAATCTTCTTTGTTACTTCTTCAAAAAACTCAATCAAGTTTGTGAGATATGATTTCCCACGCACAAAGCCATGTTGACTATCCCAAATCATTCCTTGCCTTTCCAAATACATGTGCATCCTGTCCCTCAGGATTCCCTCCAACAACTTGACCACCACCGAGGTCAGGCTCACCGGTCTATAGTCCCCTGACTTGTCTTTACCGCCCTTCTTAAACAGCGGCACCATGTTTGCCAACCTCCAGTCTTCCGGCACCTTACCTGTGACTATCGATGGTACAAATATCTCAGCAAGAGGCCCAGCAATCACTTCTCTAGCTTCCCACAGAGTTCTCGGGTACACCTGATCAGGTCCAGGGGATTTATCCACCTTTAACCATTTCAAGACATCCAGCACTTCCTCCTCTGTAATCTGGACATTTTGCAGGATGTCACCATCTATTTCCCTACAGTCTATAGCTTCCATATCCTTTTCCACAGTAAATACTGATGCAAAATATTCATTTAGTATCTCCCCGATTTTCTGTGGCTCCACACAAAGGCTGCCTTGCTGATCTTTGAGGGGCCCTATTCTCTCCCTAGTTACCCTTTTGTCCTTAATATATTTGTAAAAACCCTTTGGATTCTCCTTAATTCTATTGCTTATACTCGAAGTGCCAACTCTCCCGCTCCTCGGATGCTGCCTGACCGGCTGTGCTTTTCCAGTGCCACACTTTTCAATTCTTCACCTATTTCTCCAAAGCACAGGCTTGATGGGTGTGCCCAAGATTTAAATTTCCCCTGACAACTATCCAGATTCCAAGACACATGGAATATTGAGCTGTGACAGTCTGAGATGCAGTTTGCAAAACACTTCATTGGACTCAAGTTCTGCTGTTACTTCGTCCAAAAAGCCAAAAGCCAGATGCTAGAAACCTGAAATAGAAATAGAAAGTGCCTGAACAGGGAGGGCCTGCCTAGTATTTATAACATTTATGGCACTAGTTTGATCCTTTAAATAACACAGATGCATTTAAAGTGAAGCTGGTTTGGCACCTGTGAGAGAAAAGCACAGAAGAACATGTGGATGGGGTTAAATACAAAGTGAGAGGTGTTGAGAGGTTCACCTGGAACAGAAGCAATCATGGACTGGTTGTGCCAAAGGGCCTGTTTCAGTGTTGTGTATATGCTGCTTTTCTTAAACTGCTGCATTAAAACTAACTAACTCTTGTGCACATTACCAAGACATAAAACACAATGCAGAAAAAGAACCTCTTTAAAATCAATTCGTATTCCCTGTGAGCTACATCATTTTATGTGCAGAATAAATGCAACGCACAGTTAATCAATTAAAAAAAAACCAAATCGAATAAAAAATACAAGTCAGGAATTTCCATTTCATAATTTCTTGATGAATAACTGCCAGCTTTTATTGAACAGCAAGTAAAAGCACAAATGAGTTGTTGTCATTCATTTATTCTATAATATCTTGTTGCGTGCACCTTAAAATTCTTATTCAATAGTTTTTTTTCACTTTATCTGAAAATAATGCTGACAGTTGTCTTTGACATTCATTTGAGGTAAGCAGCTGGTACACTATCAGTTAATAGTCTTGTTCACCAGCTAGGAATCCACCAGTGAAACAGTCAGCGTTGCTAAGGGATAATGCTGTAATTGGCCACTATGCACTGAGCTCAAATATCATTATCAATCATATACATTGCTCAGCGAATCCTGTCACGAATGTCCCATTTTTAGTATGCCATGTTTGGAGTATGTTTTACAACCATTAGATTCTCCGACACATTGAGATCCAAGTTTAAAAGAAGTGAATAAAGAGACGTTAATTCATTGCTGTTTCAGCTTTTATAAGAGAAATTATTTTGAAGATCATGGGAGTCAGTTATCTCAACTGTTAGAGTGTGGTGGTACAGAACGATGTTAGCAGCATGAGTTCCCAGTTTAGTTGTTATCGTTCCTGAGTCTTTTGCCTTGTCCCATCTTCAATGCAGAGTGGTTCCCTCAAGACAAATATAACCAATTGCATCTCTCTAACAAAGAGGTATTCCCATGATCCTTTGGAAGTATGGCTAATGTTTACATTTTGTAAGTGACATGGTTCACCCTAAGTTCTTTCTTCATCCTGGGATGTAGCAAGTCACAGGATCTGAATTTACATAAGAAGACTGACTTAATTGCACACCAGGGGCTCATTCTGTTGCTGTCATTCATCAAGGGATTGAGAACTGCAGGGCAAATGTTTTAAGATGTTTGGCAAAATGTGATAGAAAACCTTTTGCACAGTGAATAGTTTGGAACGGGAATGCACTGCCTGAAAGTGTGAGGCATGTAAGAGGGTATTGGATGATGCTTTATGTAGAAAATATGTACAGGGATACAGGGAAAAGGTAGCAGTTTGGCACAAATTCAAAATGCTCAGAGAACCAATGCAGACTCAATGGGATAAATTGCCTCACCTTAACAATTCTGCAATTCTCTGACTTACGTTCCTCCTTCTTCCACTTGCATAATCAATATCCACTGTTGCTCTCACAATGACTTTCCCACGTGTTTGGTACTCACCAAATATCTTAGACATAGGAGCATAAGAATAGGAGTAGACGATTCAGCCTGTTGAGCCAGCTGTGATATTTAGTATGATTGTGGCTGACAGAACATTTCAATGCCTTTTACCCACACTGTCCCCATAACTCTTTTGTGCATTGACAATCCAAAATGTATCAAACGCTACTTTAAAAACATTCAAAGACTTAGATTCCATGGCCCAATGGGACAGGTAATTCCAAGGATTCACTGATTTCTATGTACAAATATTGCTGCTCATCCCTGTTCTGAATGGCAATCCCTTATTTTTAAAATGTGCCTCTGGTTCTACATTCTCAACCAGGGAGACATTGTAACCTGCAACTACCCTCTCTAAACCTTCATATATTTTGTAAGTTTCAACCAGATCAACTTTCAATTCTTCAGAACTTTAGAGAATAAAGGCTTAGTTTGTCCAAATTGTCTTCAAGGGACAGTCCCACTATCCAAGAAACAAGTCAGTTCACTGTCTCTATGGCAACATCATTTTCTGAAAAGCAGTCCAAAACTATCCACAATATTCCAGATGTGGTCTAATCAAGCTCCTACACAAGTGAAGCAAAACCTCACCACTCCTGTACTCAAATCCTTTTGCATATCCTTTTGTGATAAAGACCAACATTCCATTAGCCTTCCTAATAGCTTGCTGTACCTGCATGTTTGTCTTCAATCACTTATCAATAAGGATATTTAGATCCCTTTACATATCCAGACTTTTCAACCTCTCACTGTTTAAGAAATGTTGTCTACATCTGTTCTTCCTACTAAAATGAATAATACCATGTTTTCATATTATATTCCATCTGCCAAGTTCTTACCAGTTCAGTAGTTCTGTCTAAAGCCACCTGAAAATTTCCTCACAGCACCCATTCCTGTTTAGCTTCGTATCATCTGCAAATCTGGAAATATTACATTTGATCCCCATGTTCAACTATATTGTGAACAGTTGGATATTAGTTACAAAAGGCCATCTGAAGATCCAAATATACTACATCCACCAACTTGCCTTTACCATTTTTGTTCGTAGAATCCTTAAAACAAACTTTCATCTGGCCTGTCAATTACATTTCATCCCCATGTTCAATTATATTGTGAATGCCACTATAATATGCCACTTAGCCAACTTTTAATCCATGTGGGAACATTAACTCTTTTACCATTTAATTTTATCAACTAACCTCCTCTCTGAAAATCCAAATATATTACATCCATCTACTTCCCGTTATTAATTTTGTTCGTAACATTCTGAAAGAAATTCAACAGACCTATCAATCATAATTTTCCATTCACAAATCCATACTGACTGTGCTCAATCAAATAATTTTTTAATCCAAACATCCATTTACCATTCTTTATGATAGACGACAGACATTTTAATAAAATCTGCAGGCGCATCACATCAAGCCTATCCATTTTCCATCTTTTCCACAGTCAAAACTGTCAAAACATAATATTTAGAAACCCAGTAATTTCCCTGTCATGCTGATTAATTTTAACCATCCATACTCTCCTTTTGTTCTACTCATGCTTTCAGTGTGCTTTATCGTTGTAAGAACATGAGAACTAGGAGCAGGAGTAGACCATCTGACCCTTCAAGCTTCCTCCACCATTCAATAAGATCATGGTTGATTTTTCATGAACACAGTTCCACTTACCCACCCTCCTCACCATATTATGCTGCTTATTTTACCCTCTATTTTATGTATTTCTGCTCATTGGCTTAGATTCTTCTGTTTGTTTTCTTCTGCTTAGGACTCAACTTTACAAAGTTTGGGGAAGGTTGGATCGCTTGTCTCTGTAACAAAAGTCTATTGTTTAAAAATGGACCTCTCTGCCCCAATAACGTGCCTGGATTGCCAAACCAAGCTGAGAGTTGTACTCCCATCATTCAGTGGGAGGTATTTCAAGACGTGAATCTTTGGGGAGGGAGAGATCAGGCACCAATGGAAGTGGGGAGGGGGTGTAGTAGTAAGAAGTGTGGAAGGGTGGGGAGGGGATTTTGGAAATCAGGTGGAAAGCACTAAGTTAGGAGGGATCACCCAGAGGATTAACGGATACAACCACCCCATCCTCCAAAGTAACCTACTATCATTCCCAAGTAACATCCATCCACTTTTCACCTTAGATGGTGAAAAAGTGGACACCCTACTTGCACCCTATCTGTCCACACCAATTGCATTATGCACCAGAGGTAATATCCGAGTCATTTGATACCTTAATCAGTTTAATTGCATGTTAGTTTATCTTTTTTAAATAGTGATGGGTAGACTGCTGAATTCAGTGCCCACCCACCTATGGGGAACTGGCACATTCATGTTGGAAACAAAAACGGAAATTGCTGGAAAAGCTCAGCAAGCCTGGCAACATCTGTGGAGAGAAATTGGAGTTAACATTTTGGATTTGGTAACCCATCCTCAGAACCCTTCTGAAGAAGGATCCCTGAATCCAAAACACTAACTCTGATTTCTCTCCACAGATGCTACCGGACCTGCTGAGCTTTTCCAGCAATTTCTGCTTTTGTTTCTAATTTCCAGCATCTGTACGCTTTTGGTTTTGATATTGATGTTAGTTTCAAGTGTTATTATCATCACAGTGTATTTTACTCATGTGCAAGATGCCAACAGCCCTGACTTGCAAAAGTAAAATCTCAGCCAGAGTTTTGTTTTTACCCTGTCCCTTTTGTGCACATTTTGCAATTTTAAGCATTATGTTTTTCTCTGATCTATTCCAGCCCACACTTTTCTCACCTTGTTTTTGTTTCCGAGTTCAGTTCTGAGATATCCTCTGATTGCAATGTCAAGAGAAAATCTCTGTAGACCCACCACTCCTATTTCCCCTTTAAATGGCTCTTCTCACTTCTCATTCCTGAAGAAGGGCTTATGCCCGAAACGTCGATTCTCCTGTTCCCTGGATGCTGCCTGACCTGCTGCGCTTTTCCAGCAACACATTTCCAGCTCTGATCTCCAGCATCTGCAGACCTCACTTTCTCCTCTTCTCACTTTCACTCTACTCTGTGGTGTTTCATCTCTTCAAATTATGCACTTTTGAAATGCAATTCCTTTCATAGTTTTATTATCTGGCCTCAATTCAACCTTTAAATGCTGGAGACTAGATCTCAAATACTAGGTTTTTTCCATTTGCAGGATGACTTCTCCCTCATTAGGTACAAGGAAATCCAATATTGTCTTTTCCCTTGTGGGTACCTGCTGTCGAAGGAAAGATTATTGAAGTACTTCAATACTGACTGTTCCTACTATAATTTCCAATCTAAATTAAAAGCATTGAAAGCTACTCCAGCTTTAATACAAATCTTTTGCTCTGATATTCCACAGTATTCAATCAGTTTTAATATTTTGCCTGTAATACATGCTTTTTGCTAACTTGTCTGTCATTTCCAATTTTCAGATCAATCAAAGGGGTCTCAACTATTTCAGCATTCCCGCCCACACACCCCCTTTTCCAATATATGCCATTTTCCAATAAACAGTAGCAATCCAACTCCTTTTCTATCCTTTGTTACCCTTTTCCTGCTGATTTGCTCCATTTGATTTCTTCCTTGGAGCAGTGGCTGTACTTTACTGGAATTTCATTAGTTGTAAAACACTTTGGAATAAGCTGTTGTCATGAAAATCGTTATATAAGTGCGAGTTTCTTTTCTTTAGTCAGGTTTCCATGACCCTCACAATTGTTTTGAACCTTCACATTGCCAAGTTGCCTGATTGCCTATGATCTGTAATGTTGGACTTGTATTTCTTTATTTTTCTAACTTTTATCCCTGAAGATCTGCAGTTAAGATGGTCTTTGCACCTAAGATGGTCTCGTAAGTGGTGACTTGCAAACATTTCACTGTACTCATTTGAGTACATGTGACAATAAAGCTAATTCTAATTTTATTTCTATTCAGCTAATTTACATAGATATTCATTTAAATATGTTTTATGCTATTCTTTTAGTATTTGCATCTATTTGACTTATTTCATTTTGCGACTAGCAAATCTACCCTGCCCTCTGCTTCCCTGGTTATATCTTTGTCAAATGGATTGTTTATTATAACCGGTCCTAATGAATAATGCTTCATTGGTTGAATGTGGTCCATCCGAACGATAAAGCTTCTTTCCCTTTGTAGTGAGCCAAGAATTTCAATCACTGCCACCATGAAGGGTTTCATTGGGTTTGTTGTTGGGGATGGCACAAAGTAGAGACAGAGGCAGCCCAGAAACATGACGAAAAGGTTTTTTGACATCTGACATAATGTGTAGATATCGTCATAAAGTGGGAGAGCTTCTACATGGGAATGGGTCGGGCTTTCACAATTACGTTCTTGTCAACTCATTATGTATGCACGTAATGCTAATGTTTCTGAACAGGAAGTAATGAAACTGGCCAGAACCCTGCCAGGTTCCAACATCCAGACACTATATCTAAAAGGGACCTAGATAACACCTCAAACTCTATGACCCAGGAGCATCATTCAAACTTAGTTCATAATTCCTACCAACCCCAGATATGTCAGAGGCAAGGCAAAAAACAGCAATGATTCCCTTAAGGTTCACCTGAAGTTCTGGCTAGAGGGCGAGAGGGAAGTTATCTTCCATATTGATGGCAACAAGAGACATCTCGACATATGAAAGCAGCCTGCATAGAGGCAGATGTGAAAATCAGCACCCATGGGCAACTCAAGAGAACTCTTGGTCTCATGCTGCAATAGAATGGATGGTCCACTCTGGCCAGACAAGGTATGTGCCATTGTCTGCTCAATACTTTGTGCTCCTATGTGTGAGAGTTGGCATTGTAATGTTACCCACACTACAGAGGGCTGTCACTGAGGAGGGTGAAGCCATCTGTCAAATGCCTCATGTGCAATCAGTGTCTCTCACTATATTGCAGCTGCCAATGTAGCACTGTTGGCCCCATTGTGGTGCTGTCCCGAAATATCTGCCAGGGCTCACTCTTAAAGCAAAGAAGGAGCTGTAACACTAAGTAGTTCACGTCACTGACCATTCATCACCAGTGGCAGAACATGCACATCTAATAGTTCTCCATGAAAGGCTTGCATAGGACAATGACATAACCACAAAAGATGGTCTTTTGAGGTGATATCCACTTTGAGTTCAGTCCCACTTATCCATCCTGGTCAATAGCCACTATTGATGGCCTGCCTTGGGCAGCTTTCTTTGCCCAGTTAACAGTGTAAGCACTGAACAATAACATACCAGACTGTGCACAACTGGGAGTTTTCATGACCTGATCAACATGGGGAGGCTTCACCTGCACCCCCACACCCCCTGCCCAACAGTATAAGCATTTGGATGGTTTGGGCTATAGGGAGAGGCTGAATAGGCTGGACCTATTTTCCCTGGAGCTTCGGAGCCTGAGGGGTAACCTTATAAGAGCTTTATAAAATCACGAGGGGCATGGATAGGGTGAATAGACAAGATCTTTTCCCTGGGTTGGGGGAGTCCGAACTAGATGCAAGAGGTTAAGTTGAGAGGGGAAAGAGTTAAAAGGGACCTAAGGTGCAACATTTTCACACAGATGGTGGTGCGTGTATGGAACGAACTGCCCGAGGAAGTGGTGGAGGATGGTACAATTACAACATTTAAAAGACATCTAAATGGGACTAGATTTATATTGGATATTTACATTGTATTTGCCAGAATTAGAGGGAAATGGGCCAATGCTAGCAAATGGGACTAGATTTATATTGGATATCTGGTTGGCATGGACGAGTTGGATTGAAGGATCTGTGTACTGCACATCTTTCTGACTCTATTTGCCTTGGTTATGAAGGAGTTCAGAGCATAAAGAAATCTGTACTCCCCAGAATTTGGAGGCAATAAAAAATCCCTCATCAGGTACATCCCTCATGTAAATCATTGGGTTTGTTCAGCATTTTTGATGAACAGAACAGAAGCAATGAAGGTAATGCTGGGGTATTAATGAATATTTATGAAGTGCTAATAAATGCAAACAGAAGGTCAGGAAACCTGAACCAACTAACAAGGTCAGAGTATTTACAAACAAAACTCAAGTCTGGATTAGTGGTGCTGGAAGAGCACAGCAGTTCAGGCAGCATCCAAGGAGCAGCGAAATCGACGTTTCGGGCAAAAACCCTTCATCAGCCCTTCACTAGCACCACTAATCCAGAATCTGGTTTCCAGCATCTGCAATCATTGTTTTAACCCCAAACAAAACTCAAACCTGCCATTAGGACACTGCCTCCTATCCAATTAAGATTCTCTTTCAAAAGTTCTGCGCAGGCACAGAAAATTTCACACAATCTCTCTTCATGTGGTTTAGGCTACTTTGTTTTATAGTACTACTGTGAAGCACCCTGGGGCATTTTATTATGTAAGAGATGTTGTTTCAATATAACTTGGTATACTGAGGTGAAGAAATTGAAAATAAGCATTCACTTTGTTGGTTCAGTGAGGGATTATTTTTCCTTTTGGCGCATTAACAATTGTTCAAGGTTTGGGTTGGAGAGATCTAGAAAAAAATCAAGAGGATCTGGAAAGCCTAGAGCTGAAATTAATGCAGGGAAGTGATACATAACTCAATTTGTGAATATAAGAATGAGAGTACATGCTAGCATTAAAACAGTTTGGAGACTTAAGGGGTCCCCGAAAGTAGATGTGTTGTTGTAGGAAGCGAGAAAAAGCACATATGGTATTTCAGAGTTAAGAATCACACAACACCAGGTTATAGTCCAACAGGTTTAATTGGAAGCACACGAGCTTTCGGAAGGTCGCTTCTCCTATCACCTGATGAAGGAGCGTCACTCTGAAAGCTAGTGTGCTTCCAATTAAACCTGTTGGACTATAACCTGGTGGTGTGTGATTTTTAACTTTGTACACCCCAGTCCAACACCGGCATCTCCAAATCATGGTATTTCAGGTTTTTGAACAAAAGACTGAAATAAGAGAGCAGTCAAACACACCCAGGCAGCTAGAATTTTCCTTTATTATAATTTCGAGCCTCACCCAACAAATACAAATTCACCTTAAACCCAGGGATCCCTGCAACTGTAATGACCCAAATTTAAAGTGATCATTAGAGTTCTATGAGCTTACAGAGATAAATAGGGTCCAGGTAATTTTGGAACAAGCATTTTAAATGAGAACAACTTAGAAACAATATAAATTCATCAATAACTGCCATGGAGACAGTGAGGTCTGCAGATGCTGGAGATCAGAGTTGAGAGTGTGTTGCTGAAAAAGCACAGCAGGTCAGGCAGCATCCAAAGAGCAGGAAAATGATGAAGGGCTCCGTCCTGAAATGTCGATGTTCCTGCTCCTCGGATACTGCCTGACCTGCTGTGCTTTTCCAGCAACACACTCTCAACTCAATAAATGCCATGGGTCCATTTCCATATTTCCATACTTCTACATTATTTAGGCTGTCAGCTTGCATCGTCCAGCCAAAAACTAGGAAAATGCTGAAGACTGAAAACCTGATGCAATTTGGTTGACGCTCTTTAATCAGGAGAATTTGTGATTGTGGATTTGGAGAGTGATTGGGAGAGACGAGTGGCAGCAGGAAGGACGATACTTTGCTATACCATTTACAAGGTGAGATAGGGGTCATGGGGATGGGGGTGGTAAGGTCCTAAGGGGATCATTGGTCATGGAGGTGGATTTGTGATGTGTGTGAGGAGAGGTGGGATAGGAGAGTATGTGGAAGTATGAGGCTGGACTGATCATGAGGGTTGGAGATGCAGTTTATATCAAGGGTGGTATTGATTGGGACACAACATTCTGCCTTCTCCTTGCCCACAAGAAGGGCTATAAAGGCACTCACTTTATCAGTAAACCTTGTTTTCTTCATCAGGTTCCCTGAGGCCCAGATATGGCAGCCAGGATAAGTTACAAATAGACGTTTTGGAGAAGGAGAAGCACATAACCTTCTGAAAAACTTGATGTAGTTGACCCATCTCATGAAGGGTCAACTTCCCATTCCCAGGATTAACTGACAAAACTGGAAAGGGTTTGGTTGGAGTATATGGGTTAAACGGTTTCAAACTTCAACACACTCATCTATTCCAACCCCAGCCTTTATCTGAGGTGCAAATTACACTCCTTGGAAGGGGAGCTCATTCCCTGCTGTCTGCTATTATCAGTTTGATTGTATTTCTCATCTACATTTGGCTACCTTTCTCTCACTGCCCAAATCCATCAATCTCAGTCTTGAAAATTTCAATTGACTCAGTATCCATGGCTTTTAAAAGGAGAAAGTTGAAGTTTACTGTGTCTCCCTGTTTAAAAGAGCACTTTCTGGTTTCATTCCCAAATAGCTTGTGAAGAAATTAACTTGTAAGACAATGAGCATAAACAATTAGGAAATGCTATCTGGAAAGATGTTAGTCTGTCTGAAGCCTTTAAACAAAAATAAGTCAAATGATGAATTATGGCTTTTACAAGTTGACTGATGATTCCTGACATAACTTATGGCTACACTACTGATGAGTTATTACATTCTTATAAATCATCAAATGGAAGTCATGATTCATTATTAATATTAATTATCCCATAAATCATTGATAATGAAGGCACTTAATTTTGCAAAAGGTCGATTCCTATCCCCTAAGTTTACAAGGAATTCCTCTGTACAGCACAACTGTTGCGAAACCATTTATCAGACTACATTTCAGTTGCCAAGCACATAAACAAAACTACGGTAACTTTTCAAGGTGCTCCCCTCATTGTGACTTCATCCATATTTGATTGAAGGCGTTGTAGAATAGAAAGACCTAGGGGTTCAAGTACATAATTGAAATTTGCATCACAGGGTTGTTAACAGGGACCTGGCATGCTTGCCTTCATTGCTCAGCCATTGAAGATAAGAGTTGGGACGTCATGTTGAGGTTGTACAGAGCATTGGTGAGGCCTCTTCTGCAATACTGTGTGCAGCTCTGGTCAGCCTGCCATAGATAGGATATTATTAAACTGGAGAGGGTTCAGAAAAGATTTACCAGGATGTTGCCGGGCATGGAGGGTTTGAGTTATATAAATAGGCTGGAAAGCCTGGGACCTATTTCACTGAAGCGTAGGAGGTTGAGGGGTGACATTTTGGTGTTTTATAGAATCATGAGGAGCAGAGATAAGGTGAATGACAAGGGTTTTTTCCCTAAGGTGGGAGATCAAAACTAGGGGGCATATTTTTAAGGTGAGAAGAGAAAGATTTAAAAGCGATATGAGGGCAACATTTTTACACAGAGACTGGCTCATGTGTGGAATGAACTGCCAGAGAAAGTGATGGATGCAAGTACAGTTAGTACAGTTACAACATTTATAAGACATTTGAATAGTGATTTTTGAGAAGATTTTTATCTTGGGTTGATGATAAGTATGTAAGTTACTTCACTGAACTTGGAGTTTTGTTTTCAGATGTTTCTTCACCATACTAGGTAACATCATCAGTGGCAATCTCCACTGAAGTGCTGGTGTTATGTCCTACCTCTCTATTTATAGGTCTTGATTTCTTAAGGTGGGTGACATCATTTCCAGTTCTTTTTTTCAAGGGAAGGTAGATAGCATATAAATCGATGTGTTTATTGATGGAGTTCTGGTTAGAATGCCATGCCTCTAAGAACTCTCATGTGTGTCTTTGTTTCGCCTGTCCGAGGATGTGTGCGTTGTCCCAGTCAAAGTGGTGTCCTTCTTTGGCTGTATGTATGGAAACTAGTGATACTGGGTTGTCTTTTGGTGGTCAGTTGATGTTCATGTATGCTGGTGGCAGGTTTCCTGCTAACTTGTCCGGTGTAGTGTTTTTTTACAGTTCTTGCATGGTACCTTGTAAATGACATTAGTTTTGCTGGTGGTATCTATTGGATCCTTTGGGTTCATTAGTCACTGTTTAGGTGTGTTGGTAGGTTTGTGGGCTACCATGATGCCAAGGGACCTGAGTAGTCTGGAAGTCTTTTCTGATATGTCTTTGATGTAAAACGTCATTTACAAGATACCATGCAAGAACTGTAAAGAAAGACTACATCGGACAAACTAGCCACCAACTAGCCACCAAGAAAGACAGGACCCAGTATCACTAGTTTCTATGCATACAGACAAGAAGGATACCACTTTGACTGGGACAATACACATATCGTTGAGAAGGTAGAATGAAGGCTTCAGTTGATGTGCACAAAAGGACCTACATGAATATGCAAATGTACTCACCTTTCCTCAAATGTCCACCAAATAGGCGAAGCAAAGACAAGCACGAGAATTCTTAGAAGCATGGCATTCTAACCAGACCTCCATCAATAAACACATCGATTTAGACACTATCTACCTTCCCTTGAAGAACCGGATATGATGTCACCCGCCTTAAGAAAACAAGACTTACAAATAAAGAGGCAGGACATAACACCAGCACTTCACCAGGGACTCTCACTGATGATGTTACTCTCACTGATGATGTCTGAAAACAAACCTTCAAGCTCAGCAAGCTAACTTAAACACTAGACATTTGAATAAGTTCATGAGTTGGAAAGGTTTGGAGGGATATGGGCCAAAGGCAGACAGGTGGGACTAGTTTAGTCTGGGAACATGGTCGGTGTGGACTGGTTGGACTGAAGTTGCACAACTCTATGACTCCATAGCAAAAGCCAATGTCACATAACATGAAAACTTGCGGTTGACATAAATTTTAAAAGTGACAGCTGCACATTAAACTGTGTTTTCACAGTTAATTTTACATATGCACAGAGAAGGTGACAAAACAATATGAAAATGCAAGTCATAAAATAACAATGAAAGACTGATGACGTCTGAGAAAGATTGTAGAAAAATGTGAAATTAATATGGGTAATTAAAATGCATCAAATAAAGCAAATCCTAACAAGAAAAATCAAATAACAAAATAATTTAATAGCTAAAAGGAAAGGAGTGGAATTTATGACAATATGAAATAAAAATTACAATAAATTAGAAAACATGCTCATTTAGGTATTTTCAGAAATGCATACAATTTTATCATTAAATAGAGTCAATAATTGCAAACATCGTGCCAGTGAAATTTAAATTGTTGAGGAGTTTCAATTTAGCAATTAGTGATCTGAGCTTAGACTTGCAGTCTTGAACAGTCCAGTACTGCTGGTTCACTTTGCCAGGGACCTGGTTCGATTCCACCCTCAGGTGACTGTCTGTGTAGAGTTTGCACGTTCCCCCATGTTTGTATGGGTTTTTTCCCACAGTCCAGAGATATGCAGGTCAGATGGATTGGCCATGTTCGAAGAGTGTGGTGCTGGAAAAGCCTAGCAGGTCAGGCAGCATCCGAGGTGCAGGAGAGTTGATGTTTTGGGCATAAGCCATTCATTGGGAATGTGGGGGAAAGGGGGCTGAGAGATAAATAGGAGGGTGGAGGTGGGGCTGGGGTGGAGATAGTTGGGAACACAACAGGTGAATGCAGGTGGGGATGATTGTTATAGTCGTTGGGGAGGGTGGAGCGGGTAGGTGGAAGGAAGATTGACAGGTGGGACAGGTCAAGAGGGCAGTGCTGAGTTGGAGGGTCGGATCTGAGGGGGAAGGGGAGATGACGAAACTGATGAACTTGACGTTGGTGCCGTGTGGTTGAAAGGTCTCAAGGTGGAAGATGATGCATTCTTCCTCCAATTGTTAGGAAGCTTGGATTTGGTGGTGGAGGAGTTCCAGGACTTGCATGGCCATGGTGAAGTGGCTGGGGGAGATGAAGTGGTCAGCCACAGGCTGGTGTGGCTGTTGGGTGTGTGTGTCCCAGAGATGTTCCTAAAACACTCCACGAGTTGGCGTTCTGTTTCCCTGATGTACAGGAGACCACATTGAGAGCAATGGACACTGTAGGTGTCCCACTCCACCAAGGACATGCTAGTCCTGGGCCTCCTATAAACCTGGGTTGAGACTAAAGGCATGTAGTTGGAGATGGCAGATGAAATCAGCAGCATGTGTGCATTGATTCATGATTTGAACCCAGGAGCAAGGCAATATAACTCATTGGACATTCGAGGAAAGGTGAGTACATTTGCATATTCATGTCTGTCCTACTGTGCACATCAACTGAAGCCTTCATTCTACCTTCTCAAGCCTACTCTGTCATACTATCCTTTACACCTAATTACCTTGCAGGTAAATGCATCCTTCTGTGGTCAAGTGACCATGGGCTGAAAATTGGACAATCTGAATTGACTCACAGTTGGAGAAATCGGGCCTGACAGAAAATTGGCCAAACAGCAGCCGGAAGCTATTGGCTCTGGAGAACAGAGAAAACCAAGATCAAAGACGTCTTGAAGGATCGGGGAACCAGCTACAACTAGCCTGAGGTTTGTATATTGGAGAGCTATTGATCAGACTTTCTGGCATATTTCATACAGTAGCTGATGACACACACTTTACAGCTGTCTGGCATGGAAGCACTGAAGGGCGTGAGCAGAAACCCATTGGATGCTTTGAATTCCACTGATTATCCCATTGGCCACAGACCACAGAACATTCAGGAAGGTCTGGGGTGAGAGAGGATAAAAAGACACCCCTGGAAGCCACCCCCTCAGTGAAGACTTGAAGTGAGATTGTGGTGGAAGACCATACAACAACCCAAGTAGACTCAGGAGAACATCTGTCCTGAACTGTGAGACCTACCTTTATGGAAGAGAGCCAGCCCTGTGTCAGAGAGGAAGGAGATTCCAATGGCCCAGCTCAAATATGTGGATCGTTTCACATAGTATCCTTTCTCAGACAGATAGAGCTAGACAGAGAGCATTTTATGTGGGAAGTTGATTTTAATAAGAAATATTTTGTTAATAAAATCAAGCTGAACCACAAACCGACTTGTAACCTTTTCTTTGCCTTACCAACAAGTGCACTTGTGTAAAGAGTTTTTAATATATACACTGAGCAAAGTGTCCAAAGCCATGGACAATACTTCTCTGACAGTGTGTGTACCCTTATCTATTCATCCACTATTCCCACCCACCCTCATCCTTATGCAATTTCATCCCTGACCCTTACAATCATGACCAATTAATGCTTTCCACCCAACTGATTGTATAAATGCCATTGCGCTAATTCAAGGTCCTTTCTTTCCTTCTGTGCAGCAGACGAAAGGACTGCATGTCAGGTATTAGGAGATGGCTTTCCAAACACTTTGCATTGAACAACTGCAGAGGAAGAAGACACTGGGGATCAATGAAATTTCAGCATCCCTGATAGTCAGACATGATGAGATGGTGCACTTTGCATTTCCTGATAACACAATTAAGTAAAATGTCATTTTCATCTCAGCAGATGGTGGCTAAGTAGAAATGCACTCAACTGATAATCAAGACACTCCAGTTAATGTGCTTGGGACAGGGAGTTCAAGCCCCACCCACAACACAGCAGCTGGTGGAATTTAAATGAAATTAATATTGTTTAGAATTGGAAGCCAGTCTTAGTAATCTTGACCATGACAAGTTTTGTTCATTGTGGTAAAGGCCCCGACTGAGTTCTCTGATTCTCTATCCTTACCCAATCTAGTCTACATGTGACTCCAGGCCCACAGCAATATGATTGACTCTTAAATAGCACTGAAATGTTCAAACAAACCACTCAGTGCAAAGGTGATTGAGGATGGGCAACAAATTCTGAACCTGCCAGTGGCAGCCACCTCCCAAGGAAGGAGAAATGTCAATCGTCCTCCTGTACGACCTGTCTGCAACAATTACTTACAAAACCTTGTCAGTGCCTGGTACCTCATTATTTCTAATGGTTTGTGACCAGCTTTCACTGTGAGTAGTTTAACAAATAGATCCATGTGAAACCTTGTGGTATCGATTACCGAGAAAGTGTCTTCAGCTGTTTGTTTGAGTAATTGGATTACATTTGCAACATGTGTTTGGATCTTTCTGATCTTGAACAATACACCCTCCATAACTTTTTGAGATGTATCAGACTCTGATAATGTCTCCTTTCTTAGGTCATTGAAATTAAGCTGAAAATGTGTTGCTGGAAAAGCGCAGCAGGTCAGGCAGCATCCAAGGAGCAGGAGAATCGACGTTTTGGGCATGAGCCCTTCTTCAGGAATGTTGAAATTAAGAACTTGTGTCAATTCTGATAGTGCTTGAATAAATGATTCAAATGTGTTACTGGTCCTCTGGCTACTCTTTAAAAGACAAAGTCTTTTCCCTGGGGTGGGGGAGTCCAGAACTAGAGGGCATAGGTTTAGGGTGAGAGGGGAAAGACATAAAAGAGACCTAAGGGCCAACTTTTTTACACAGAGGGTGGTACGTGTATGGAATGAGCTGCCACAGGAAGTGGTGGAGGCTGGTACAACTGCAACACTTAAAAGGCATCTGGATAGGTATATACAAGGGTTTGGAAGGATATGGGCCAGGTGCTGGACGAGGTTTGGGTTGAGATATCTCTATGACTCTGAGTGATGTTTTGTTGCTGAAGTTGAAGAATCTGAATCATCTCTTCAAACCCTGTTTGCCCCAGTGAATAAGCATATATAGTACATTTTGAAATTTACCTGGGTCAGGATGGATGATGGAACTTGTACACATTGAGCTTAAAAATGGCTCACATTCACCTGACATTACTTACTATTCAGAATGTGTCCTTCACTATTATTGAGCTGTTGTCATTAACAAGTTGTAAGTTCAGATTCTGGTCATACTCTGCCTTGGATTTTCCTATCACTGTTACATCATTGGCAAATCATATACATTTTCTGTAGTTCTGTCTGCATGCTGTTGAATTGGATCCTGTCTCATAGATAAAACAAAAGACAGTCTCCTTATAAATGGTGTTCTGGCAGGAGTGATGTTTTCCAAATGCCTCTGCCAACTTTAGATTAGATTACTTACAGTGTGGAAACAGGCCCTTCGGCCCAATAAGTCCACACCAATTCTCTGAAGAGCAACCCACCCAGACCCATTCCCCTACATTTTACCCCTTCACCTAACACTACGGGCAATTTAGCTTGGCCAATTCACCTAACCTGCACATCTTTGGACTGTGAGAGGAAATCGGAGCACCCGAAGGAAACCCACGCAGACACGGGGAGAACGTGCCAACTCCACACAGACAGTTGCCTGAGGCGAGAATTGAACCCAGGTGCCTGGCGCTGTGAGGCAACAAGTGCTAACCGCTGTGCCACCCCAACTTGAAAGGGTTCAGAAAAGATTTTGGAGGGTTTGTGCTATGGGAAGAGGGCTGGGGCTGTTTTCCCCAGAGCCTGAGGGGTGGCCTTATAGAGGTAAATAAAACTATGAGGGGCATGGATAGGGTGAATGGGCAAGGTCTTTTTTTCCCAGAGTTTGGGTGTTCAAAGCTAGAGAGTATAGGTTTAAGGTAAGAGGGGAAAGATTTTAAAAAAGACTTAAGGGGCAATGTTTTCATGCAGAGGGTGGTGCATGTATGGAATGAGCTGCCATAGGAAGACGTGGAGACTGGTACAATTACAACATTTAGAAGGCATCTGGATGGGTATAGGAATAGGAAGGGTTTAGAGGGATATGTTCTAAATACTGGCAAATGGGACTAGATTAATTTAGGATATCTGGTCAGCATGGACAAATTGTACTGAAGGGTCTGTTTCCCTGCTGTACTATGTGTGTATTTCCCCGTGTGTCTATCAAGATTATAGTGGTGCTGGAAAAGCACAGCAGGTCAGGCAGCATCCGAGAAGCAGGAAAATCGACATTTTGGGCTTTTGCCCAAAACTTCGATTTTTCTGCTCCTCGGAAGCTGCCTGACCTGCTGCGCTTTTCCAGCACCACTCTGATCTCTAGCATCTGCAATCCTCACTTTCACCTCCATGTATTTATCAGTCAACAGTGTTCCCTTTAATTTTCATTCTGGACCTCCTGAGGTTAGAGCACGGCAACAACATTTGGAATTGGAAGTCAATACTATCCTGGTCTGTCACTGCCAATCACCATGCATGGAACTTTGAAACAACTGTGTGTGTGTGTGTGTAGCCAGAGGGAACATTGTGAATGAACTGACCAATAACCACAGCTGTGGTTGTATAATTTGGAGAAATATGTTGTTTCTGCAAATTTAGGATTCAATTCTATTAATTTTGGTATCTTTGTGAACATCTCTTCAGAGTGAGATTTAGATATCTGTGTCTAAGCATACCTGGACTGCACCACATTTTAAAAACATAGAACATGACAGGGCAGTAGAGGGGAACCTCGATTATCTGAACAAGATGGGCGGGCACTATTCCATTTGGATAATCAATTATTCAGTTAGTTGATTTAATGCCTTTCCTCTGGGGGTCGGAGTTTTTAAAGTCTGCTCCCTGTTCAGAAGGTAAGGCAGCATCAGCACGCAAGACCCTGCCCCCAACACCACATCCTGCTCCCAGCCAGGTCCAACATTGCCACCTACCCACCTCCTAAACCCCTTCCAACACCACCCGCCCCTCAACCCGGTCCAACACCGCACCCCCGTCTCCCAGCATACAGCATGCGGGCCCCCACCCCCAAAACCACCCCCCTCCCGCCCGCAGAACCCCATCCAATCCTGCCCCCAATCCCATCCAGCCCCACTGCTCCCTATCCTCCCCTGCCCCTCTCGGGGGCAGCCAGACTATACACCAACAACAAGACTGCTGATGTTGCTGCCTTTGTGGGTTAAGTCTCCAAATAGCACACACACACACACACAAAACCTTCAATTTTCTGACAGGTTCCACCTTTGCCCTGTACAGAACAATATTGGAGAAATTATCTGGGGAAGGGGAGATTTAGGGTACATCCCTCTGTAGAACTCCAGGGAAAGTGTGGGGAGAGAGAGGGCAGGAGGTCAGTCATTTGGAGACAGTGCCTGTTTAAACAAAAGATGTGATCACTGTTGGAAACACATCTTTGATGTAATGTTTCTATCGGGACCTTGAGATCTCCTTCAGATAATCCAATTTTCGGATAATTGGTATTCGGATAATCGAAGATCCTCTGAACAGGCCCTTCGGTCTCAATATTGTGCTGACCAGTGGAACCAATCTGAAGCCCATCTAACCTACACTATTCCATTTTCATCCAATGACTATTTAAATATCCTTGAACTTGGCAAGTCTGCTACTGTTCCAGGTAGTACATTCCATGCCCCTACAACTCTCTGAGCAAAGAAACTACCTCTGACATCTGTCCTATACCTATCACCCCTCAATTTAAAGCTATGTCCCCTTGTGCAAGCCATCACCACCTGAGGAAAAAGGCTTTCACTGACAACCCTATCTAACCCTCTGATTATTATATATGTCTCAATTAAGTCACCTCTCAACCTTTTTCTCCCTAACAAAAATAGCCCTCAGCCTTTCCTCATAAGACCTTCCGTCCATACCAGGGACCATCCTAGTAAATCTCCTCTGAACCCCTTCCAAAGCTTCCACATCCTTCCTATAGTGCGGTGACCAGAACTGTATGCACTACTCCAAGTGCTGCTGCACCAGAGTTTTGTTCAGCTGCAGCATGACCTTGTGGCTCCAAACGATACCCTCTACCAATAAAAGCTGCCTTCTTAACAACCCTATCAACCTGGGTGGCAACTTCCAGGGATCTATGTCCATGTACACTGAGACTTCTCTGTTCATATGCACCACCAAGAATCTTACCATTAGCCCAGTACTTTTTATTCCCATTGCTCCTTCCAAAGTGAATCACCTCACACTTTTCTGCATTAAACTCCATTTGCCACCTCTCAGCCCAGCTCTGCAGCTTATCTATGTTCCTCCATAACCTGCAACATCCTTCAGCACTATCCACAACTTCACCGACCTTACTTTAATTTTCTGCCATCTTTTGGCAGTGTCAATATCTTGTAGACTGGGACTATAGTTGTTGAAATTTAGAATAATGAGGGGGGATCGCATAGAAACATATTAAATTGTGAAGGGAATTGATAAGATAGAAGCAGTGAGGTTGTTTCCACTGGTGAGTGAAACTAGAACTAGGGGACATAGCCTCAGGATAAGGGGGAGCAAATTTAGGACTAAGTTGAGAAGGAACTTTTTCTCCTAAAGGGTCGTGAATCTGTGGAATTCCCTGTCCATTGACAGTTAAAGCTACCTTATTGAATGTTTTAAGGCAAAGACAGATTTTTGAGCAGTAAATAAATTATAATGAATTATAATGAATGGGAGGGTAAGTGGAACTGAGGCCCCAAGAAGCTTATTGAACGGTGGAGCAGGCTCGAGGGGCCGGATGGCCTACTCCTACTCCGAGTTCTTATGCTTTTGTGATCTCATCATGACCTTTCTTTCCAAAGGTCTTTTTGGAACACTTTGATCTGTGTTGAAGCTATAACATGTTCCATCATCCATTCATACTGCTCATTTTGAATATTACAGCACTGATCCTCAATTGATTCTTGCGACTGTTCCCTGTAAGTCATCAGCTTCTGAAGTTCGCAGAGCCATGAAACTGAGAGTCCAGCATATTCTACAGCTTAGCCGAGTCTTTGCAATCTACTTTGGAGATGCATTAACTCTTTGTGACCCACTATTTTGAATGACTATCTTCATCTTCATCACTTGTTTACCTGGTACTGTGATAGGTAATTTAGTAAAGCATAATCGTATCCTTTGTTTAACAAGTTACGTACAGTTCTGACGTCTGTGGTCTTTTAATTCACATTGAGGAATTTGTTTTCCATCTTGATGATGGTCCCTGTCTTTTACAAACAATCTCAACATTTAGAGGATTGACTCTGTGAAGAGATTCAGCAACGCAGCTTTTTAAAATAAATCTCTTCTTGACTCTGGTTTAGGTTTTTGGCATGTTCATCTCTGGTAACAAGCGTGTGTCAATGGCCTTGAAGCCTTTTCTTTTGCCAGATTTGAAACGGACCACAAATTGGAACTGATTAAATGCTTCAACACATCATTAATTCAGCAGTCCCAGAAATCAGGTATTAACAGATCTGCAAATCACTATTGTATAATAAATCTACCTACAGTGGACATATAGTCTCTGTCTTGCACTAAACTTGATTTCTGCCTCCTCTTGTGGTCTTCAAACTCACAACAATATCATCATGTTATGTTCCTTGAAGCATTTATGTAAATACACAGGATTGGTAAATTATAAGTAAATGTGACTAATTAGAGTACTGACAAATAATATATACTGTTATTACAACACAGGCCAGTAGTCATGTCAACTCTAGGGATTCAGTAATCACCACTAATCACAGAAAAAGCAACTTCTACACTCACACTCACTCTAAGGTCAAATGATCTTTTACATCCTGGTCCCTTGTGCCTTGTATATTGTCTTTAAGTGATATAACGACTTTACACAGTATTACTTGAAAAGATGGTGTCCTTTTGAAGTGGTTGGAGATGAATTGGAGCTGAGGGATTCTCTGTTCAGATGCAGCTGGATGTCAATGCAAATACAGAGAGTCAGAGCAGGAGGAAGCCGTTTGGCCTCTGAGTCTTGGAGAAGAGTTATACCCGAAGCGTTGACATCTCCACCTCCTGGTGCTGCCTGGCCTGCTGTGTTCTTCCAGCCTCCTCTTGGGCGGCACGGTGGCACAGTGGTTAGCACTGCTGCCTCATAGCGTTAGAGACCTGGGTTCAATTCCTGCCTCCGGCGACTCTCTCTGTGTGGAGTTTGCACATTCTCCCTGTGTCTGGGTTTCCTCCGGGTGCTCCGGTTTCCTCCCACAATCCAAAGATGTGCAGGTTAGGTGAATTGGCCATGCTAAATTGCCCGTAGTGTTAGGTGAAGGGGTAAATGTAGGGGAATGGGTCTGGGTGGGTTGCACGTCGGTGTGGATTTGTTGGGCCGAAGGGCCTGTTTCCCCACTGTAAGTAACCTAATCGTGGCTCTTTGATCCTGATCCACTATTCATTATGATCATGACTGACCATCCAACTGAATAGTCTGTTCCTACTTTTTCCCCATATCCTTTGGTCCAATTCATCTGATGTTTTGCCATGTAGCTTAGGGGAAGGCAACTAATCTGGTACTAACTATGGTGCTGTAGGTCTGACCTTGGGGGGTTTTAAGCTACAGCAGAGGAGTAAGTTGGAACTGCATTTGTTGTGACCAAGCTGTGGTGCAGGGTACCTCTGCCACAGATAGATTAAGTTGAAATCAGGTGTAAAAAATCTTCAAAGAAGATGATGATCACACGCCAGCAGTTAAAAAAAAACTCTTTAACAGAATGACTTGAGAAGCAGACTCCCACCTGACCAAGGCTGGAGCTCTTCAATGTGTTTTAAGCAAACGTAAGTAGCTCTTTCCACTGACCCTGGTTACTCACGAGTGGATCAAGAAACTGATACCATATATAATAAATCCAGGATGAATTCTCCCAAATTGGATGCTTTGCAATGGTTAAACTACTGAGACCAAAGTGTTTCTTGGTCCACTCCCATTGTAAGAGATGAATATCTAACATTGCAAATATCAGTGTTGCTCTCTGTAACAGCATGACTAATGTATTTTCCATTCTTTCACATTTAGATTTCTTATATTCTTACAGGCTGCAACAAGATCAGCCTCATGGAATGGCAAAGCAGGCTCAAAGGACCAGATGGTCAATTCCTGCTCCTATTTCATATGTTCTATGACTAGCACTGCAAAGTGTCGAATATATTTGAGTTTTATTTTCATTCATCTGTCTCCTCTCATTGCTGATGATCTCAGATATGCATCACTTTCTAAAGATTTTAAAATGCTGATGTGTTGCTTTTCCCCCTTCTACAGAAATGAAGCCAAGAGTGAGATTATTATCAATGTGACTCATGTTCTTCAAATCTTTGCTTCTGGCTAAATATTTCATTTTTTTTCTGTAATGAATTCCATCTAAAACAAACAAATAAACATTGTTTTAATGGATGAAAGTACAAGCCATAACTATCTGCCTGAAATAGATTACTACATTTAGCTTTCATCCAGACAGAATCCTATTTACATTTGGTAACTTCTCTTCGGTTTGATTTAATGGTTTTTATTTAGTGAGTTGATGTACATATGATGGCTCCAATCATTTGAAATTCCCAGGGATTAAACTTCAAAATTAGACGCAGAGTTCATGATTGACAATTAGCTCGAGTCTGTTGCTTTTTGCTGCAGGCAGGACAGAAACTTTAACTTTGTAACCTGTTACTTTACATGATTGTTGCAAGACGCCAACTTTGCGAAGGATTTGAACTCCACTTGAACACAAAGATTGCTAATGTTCTAATCAACAATTAAACTGGGGACTCGTGCTCACTGAAAAGGGTCCACTTTATTTTGATGCTCAGTACAGGATTTTTGAAAATATTTTTAATCAGCTGGTCTGGTGATATGTCAAGGCATACCTCAAGTGGCACTTGAAGCCGTTCCACTGCACACTTTCTTCAGTACAGAGATTTTTGTTTAGATATATTTTCTAATCAACCTTTTGAGAGATGTTATTACACATCTGAGGAGCAGGTAGGACTTTAACACAAATTATTGGCTCTGAGATAGGGATACTAAATCACAAGTGTTTCCATAGTTAGGGGAATATAACTGTTGTGAGGATGCTGCCTTTAACAAGATTATTTGGTCCTTGTTTTTTTCTCAAGAAGGGTCGTAAAGACAGAGGTGCCAATATGTCTGGAAATGTCTATGATAAACAATGGCAGGGCAATGGCAGTTTTCCCAGTTCAGGTTTTTGTTTCTAGTTTGGTTTGTTTTAACAGGCAATCAGAATTTACTGGTAGCAGAGAAGCTGTTACAGTGAATCACGGTTCTGTGCTTCAACAGATGTTTCTTGTCTGACTTTTCTCTCTGCATTCTCTCTCACTGTTAGAACCTGAGTTTGAATTTACCATTTGATAAGAGGTGTGTTTATGGGATGTTGCAGGATAAGAACAGCTCCTTTGTTAAGTAGCTGGATCGAATCGGTTGGGTTTTCAAATAGTTAAGTCATTCTAAATTCTGTTTCCTTATGTTTCTGTTTGCACTGTAGTGTTTAAATAAATTCTGCTCTGCTTTGAGCCAAGTGGTTTGACCAGCTGCATCAGTTGTGGAATATCCATATTGCACCTGCATTTAAAATAAGAAATGTCAGGGTTTGGGCCACCTTCTTAAAGTGTTCTAAGGGGATTTGGCCTGGTCCGTTGCGGAACATGAGCAATCAGGACAAAATTGGTGATGTCCCTTTATCTGGGGTTGAATCCAATCTGATGTGGAAGGTTGTCATGGCATATCTGAACAGGTTTGCTTATGTAAACAAAAGCAAGTCATGGCTGATGTGTTCCAGAGCTAGTTAAAGTCATGCTTAAGGCGCTGATAAAGATGGCCTAGTGACATTAGTTTTGGAGAAGACTTTTGAAACCTATCACAAAGCTTTTTGGGACATTTTGTCAATAGTTCATTTCACATCAATAAGATTTGTTCCAGAAATTCCCTGAGGGCCTCAACAATCGAGACAGAGTGCCATTTACTCTAAGGATGTGATAAATGGATATTCTAGAAGCATGGTAAAATTGGGCAGAGTCAACGTGGATTTATTAAAGGGAAATTATGTTTGACAAACCTGTTGGATATTTTTAACATTGATGAAGGAGAACTAGTGGATGTAATATTTAAATTTTTGGATGGCTTTTGGTAAGGCCCTACACAGGAGTAGATTTTGGGGAAATATAACTACATAAATTGAGGATTAACTAACAAACAGAAAGCAGAGAGCAGGAATGAATATTCTCCGGACAGCAGTTGTTACTGGTGAGGCCAGGATTAACATTTGAGCCACAGTTGGTCAGAATCTATATAAATAATTTGGATGAAGAAACCAATTGTATTATTTCCAAACTTGCTGAAGGCACCATACTAGGTGGGAATAGAATTTGTGGTGAGGATGCAAGGAGGCTTCAACAGGATTTGGACAGGCGAGGTGAATGGGCTAGGACATGGAAGATGGAAGATAATGGGAATAAATGTAAAGTTTTCACTTTGGTAGAAAAGATGGAATGCAGGATACATTTCTTAAGTACCAAGAGATTGAGAAGTGCCAGCATCTACAGGAACCTGGCCTACTTTTCAATGAATCACCAAAGGTTTATGTGCAGGAGCAACAAGCCTTTCTGATGGGAATCTGTATGTTTGGTTTAATCACAAGGGGATTTGAGCACAGGAGTAGAACCATGTCTTGCTGTTATATAGAGCCTTAGACAGAGAGCATCTGCAACACACTGCACAATTTTGGTCTCCTTTTTCAACTAAAGATTGCAACTAAACTAAATGGAGTATAATTGCAGGCCAACCTGGAGTGAAGGAAGTTGAGGGGTGAGCTTGTAGGGGTTTATAAAATCATGAGGGATATAAATAAAGTGAATAACAAAGGTCTTTTCCCAATATAGGAGAGTTTAAAATTAGAGGACATAATTTTAAGTTGAGATGAGAAAGATTTAAAAGGGCTTGGAGGGGCAATATTTTGACATAGAGGGTGGTTCATATGTGGAATGAGCTGCCAGAAGAAGGGGTAGATGAAGGTACAGTTACAACATTTAAAAGGCATTGAACAGATACATGAACAGGAAAGGTTTAGAGAGACATGGGACAAATGCACCCAAATGGGACTAGTTCTGTTAGGAAGCCTGGTTGGCATGGGCGAGTTGTACCAGGTCTATTTCCGTTTTGTATGATTCTATGACTCTATTACACTAGGTTATTATCTGGGATGGAGCGATTGTTTAATGAGGGTAGCTGAAGAAAACTGTGATATTATTCTCCAGAGTTTTAAAGAATGAGGCACAACAATTTCTTATAGGATGCAACAAGGTGAACAGAGATAAGCTGTTTCTCCTGGCTGGTGAGTCTATAGTCAGAGGAGATAATCTCAGGATAAGGGGAAGGCCATTAAAGACTGAGAACCGGAGGAATGTTTTCATGAATTGAGTGGTGAATGCCTTGCATTCTCTTCTACAGAGGTCTGTGGAAACTCAATCGTTGAGCATTATCAAGACAGAAATTGTTATCAATAGAACCAATAGGTTCTGAGGCTAATGCTATGATGCACCTTTGAGATAAGGCGAGCATTAAGAACACATTTATATATAAGGACTATGAAGAATTGGAATAAGAAAATTTTTGGACATTCTGTTTTCAAAAGGATTTTAACAATATGGATTTTTGGAAATCAAGCAAGCAGCTTAATGAGAGCAGCCAGCCCCCTAATGCTTTCTAAGAAAAAAATAAAATAAATTTATAGAAAACAAACAAGAACGGCTTCTAAGAGAGATGGGTTTTATGGCTTTAGTTGTTTGACAAACTTGGTTTTGAAGAGATGGAGACCTGTGTGTTGAATGCTGCCTAGTGCCAGTCTCTGATCTAAATTTGCTGCTTGAGTACACACCTAAGTACATCAGTTGAAGGGACAAACCTCAAAGAATCTGGCAGCAGAAAGAAAGATATTTCTCTCTTTCTTGAAAAAAAAAGAAATTTTACAGCAGTAAAGTATCTTCTGCAACCTAATAAAGTTCCAGAAATCCATAACTGAGCATAATTTAAAATCTGAAGCCTGCACTTAACTTATGCTCAAATATCTAAGTCTAACTCCTCTAAATTAAGTCTGATCTAAATATCTCCCATTGCTTCTATAACTGTCAGCATTGTTATCGATTAGGAAATCAAATGTAATGAGAAGTCTTTCTTTTTTATCATTTGATTTAGACCATTCCTTCTATGTAAAATCCTTATCACCTCTGGAGATTTGCATTAGTATATCTGTCATGTCCTGATGAAGAAGTAGCACTCCGAAAGCTAGTGATTTCAAATAAACCCGTTGAACTATAACCTGGTGCCATGTGTTTTCTGACCTTGTCCAACGCAGTCCAATACTAGCACCTCCACATCATGTGAATATCTGTGTTGGGATTAAGGGGATGTAGTTTAATTCCAAGTAGAAGAGTCACAGATTGTACAGCACGGAAACAGACTCTTCGGTCCAAATCGTACATGCCGACCAGATATCCTAAATTAATCGAGTGCCATTTGGCCAATATCCCTCTAATTGCTTCCTAATCATATGCTCATCCAGATGCCTTTTAAGTGTTGTAATTGTACCAGCCTCCATCACTTCCTCTGGCAGTTCATTCCATATACAGACCACCCACTGTGTGATAAAGTTACCCCTCAGGTTCCTTTTAAATCTTTCTCCTCTCAACTTAAAACTATACTCTCGAGTTTTGGACCCCATCCTGGGGAAAATACCATGTCTATTCACACTATTCATGACCCTCATGATTTTATAGACCTCTATAAGGTCACACATTAGCCTCTATTGCTCCAGAGAAAATAATCCTGGCCTATTCAGCATCTCCCTATATCTCAAACCCTCCAACCCTGGTAACATTCTTTATAATTCTTTTCTGAACCCTTTCATGTCATAGATTAATTGATGCCCAGCTTTGCCACTTATTACAAGAATAGGTTTGTTCAGAAGGAGAATATTTTTCAGTAATTGAAGAAATCTAGTCAAAATTTCTTTTATTCTGGAAACCGTAATAAAGAGAAATAAATTGACCATTTTGGTGACTAAATAAAATATTTACACTTTTGGAAACAAAAACAGAAGTTGCTGGAAAAGCTCAGCAGGTCTGGCAGCATCTGTGCAGAGAGATCAAAGTTAATGTTTCGGATCCAGTGTCTCTTCCTCCGTACAAGGAAGGGCCACCGGATCCGAAACGCTAACTTTGAATTTTCTTCACAGATGCTGGCAGACGTACTGAGCTATTCCAGCTGCTTCTGGTTTTGTTTCTGATGTCAGCATCCGCAGTTCTTTCAGTTTTTATTTACACTTTTGGGGTGGCTTGTGGAGTAGTGGGTGTTGGTTAGCACAGCTACACAATCCTTTATCCAAAATTCTGAAATCACAAACGTTTTCGTGGAGTGTAGAGCATTATTTTGATGTGCAAACAAGTGACCCAAATCCCCACTCACTTCAACCACGTCACTCAGCTGTGACATGACGGTGTGGCCCAGCACTGGCAGTCATCAACTGTGTCTCAGCGCTCGTACTATTCACACGAGCGTCTGCTGTTAGGTTTTTTTTTATTTCACTGTGAAAATGTCATTTATTCCGAAATCTGGAAAATTTCAAATTCCAAAAAGCAACTGGCTCCAAGGATTTCAGATTAAGGATTGTATGCCTGTAGTACACTTGTCCTACCAGACGTTTAACAAAGGAAAGTGGTTTTAAGGTAGATAATCCACCATGGCTTCACTGAATGGTGGAACAGGTTTGATAGGCTGAGTGGCCTATTCCTATCTTCCTCCATTCCGATCTTATTATAGACCTGATAGATGTACGAGCGAGATAGTGTGAAAACAAATCATCAAATAAAAAGGCAAATTGTACATTTCTATAAATTTTAAAGGAAAAACACTGTAGCTTTTCCAAAAACCTGCAATTTTCATGCTCCTAGAATTTGAAAAGGGAAGAAAATTACTTCTATTTATATTTGTGGTAAAGCAATTTTCTGTGATAAGAATCTGAAGGAAGAAACTTGATTCATTCATTTAAATAGAAACTATATACACTGCCTATTGAAATATGTATTGTTCTGTTCAATTATTCCAGGTGTTTTGCCTCCATTGTTGTGCCTAGAAATCTATTTGAGGCATTGATCACTTTTTATGTGAACTACAACGTGACAA
The DNA here is from genome assembly GCF_037043375.1 of Chiloscyllium plagiosum. NCBI lineage: Eukaryota > Metazoa > Chordata > Chondrichthyes > Orectolobiformes > Hemiscylliidae > Chiloscyllium > Chiloscyllium plagiosum. The sequence continues at coordinate 18,506,971 of NW_028270156.1, forward strand.
TGGTCCAAAATATATCCACTTAATAGATTAAAGATGTAATCTCCTTGTTTTAATCTTACAATTTAGTTTGAAGAAATATTTGAGATTTAGTAGCTAATAAAGACGTGGAAGGTTACATTCCGGGTGGCAAAAGTCCAGATTCTTCAACCTTTCCACATAACTCGTAGCTCTACGAAAGGGATGAACCTTGTGGCTTTTCTCTGCATTTGTTCCAATGCATTAATCTACAGAGAAGACAAAATGTATTCTAACAGGAACACTGTGCAGTTTCAATACGCTTTGGTGATTTTAATTGCTGCAGTTCCAAAGAAAAATCATCTTGGATGTGAAGCATTAATTCTTGTTTCTCTCTCCACAAATGCTGCCAGCCTTTTAAGAACAGCTATGTAAGAATCCTACTCATTGACTACAGTTCAGCCTTCAACACTATTATTCCGTTGAGACTGATTACTAAACTTAGTGATCTTGGACTAAGCCCCACTCGCTGCAACTGGATCCTTAGTTTCCTGACACACAGGCCACTATCAGTGAAGATTGGGAACAATATTTCATCCTCGCTATCACTCAACACTGGTGCCCCACAGGGGTGTGGCTCAATCCCCGACTGTACTCACCGTACACCCATAACTGCATCTCCAAATACCAGACTAATGCCATTTACAAGTTCGCTCGTGACACCACCATAGTCGGTCCAATCTCAAAGGGTGATGAAACAGACTACAGACGGGAGGTGGACAACCTGGAAAAATGGTGCACTGAGAACAACCTTGCTCTCAATGCCGGCAAAACCAAGGAATTCATTGTTGACTTTCAGCAGGATGTTACTCATGCTCCCCTACACATTAACAGCACAGAGGTGGAACTAGTGGAAAGTATCAAGCTCCTGGGAGTGGTCATACATAACAAGCTTTTTTGGGCTCTTCATGTGAATGCACTAGTTACAAAGGCCCAACAACGTCTCTTCTTCCTCAGGCAGCTGAGAAAATTGGCATGATGGCGAATACCCTTACCAACTTTTATAGGTGCAACATCAAGAGCATTCTGTCTGGAGGTATCACTACCTGGTATGGCAACTGTACCATTCAAGATCGGAGAAGGTTACAGAGAGTGTCCAGGGTGAGTTCACAATCACAAAGGCCAACCTCCCATCTGTAGAATCCATCTACCAGACCCACTGTCAAGGAAAGGCCGCCAGCATTCTCAACGATCCATCCCACTCTGGCAATGCTTTTCTACAACCTCTACCATCGGGGAGAAGGTACAGAAGCCTGAACGCACGCACCAGCTGGTTTCAAAACAGTTTCTACTGTACTCTTGTTAGAATACTGAATGGACTCTCAAACTCTTCGCATTTGCCTATAACTGTTTCGGTTCTTGCTGCTGTTTACCTATTATTTACTTATCTATGCTACTTAACTCTGTGATCTGCCTGTACTGCTCACAAGACAAAGCTTTTCACTGTGCCTTGGTACACGTGACAATCAATTCAATTCAATTCTTCTGTTGTTCTATTCACCAAAACTTACAATTTTTAACAAAACCATTTTGATCTGCAGCATCTGTAGTATTTTGATAATGTTTAATTCACTGTCACTTCATTTCCAGGTATGATTATGTTATGTAGAGATGTGATATAAATATTTTTTTTCTAGATTATTATAAACATGTCTTGAACTCTTTAAAAAAATGGACACTTTGCTGGAGAAAAGGCTCTGGGTAGAATAACAACAACGATGCTCCTACAAGGAGCAGGGAGCAAATTGGCTTGGGATAAAACTTAGGGAAGTAAACACATGGCTAAGGGAGTGGTGTGGGAAAGAGGGATTCCATTTCATGGGGCATTGGCATCAATTTTGGAACCGGGGGGGGGGGGATCTGTACCAAGGGGACGGTCTCCACCTGAACTGTTCTGGACCAATGCTCTAGCGAAACGAATAGATAGAGCGGTCACTAGGACTTTAAACAAATGAGTCGGGGCAGAAGGGAATGGGAAAACGACATGATGTACGATGGTAAATAAAAAGGTAAGCACCAGGTTAGCATGTGTACAGGAGGATTTAAATTCAAGGCGGACTATGAAAGAAGCAAAAAGGAAGGATAACTCAGGAGATATTATTACAGATGTTGGAAATAATAAGGGTAGGAAAACTAGCATAAAGGCCCTTTTACCTGAATCCTCATAGCATTTGTAACCAGATTGATGAGTTAACAGTAAAAATCATGGAGAACAAATATGATTTGGTAGACATTATGTAGATGTGATTACTGGATGATCACAACTGGGAGTTAAGTATCCAGGAGTACCAGACTATTCTGAAGGACAGACAAAAAAGGTAAGGGAGGTGATGTAGCTCTGATATTCAAGAACGACATCAGGGCGGTGCTGAGAGTTGATATAGGTTGTATGGAGAATGAGGTTGAATCCATTTGGGTGGAAATTAGAAATTCAAAGAGGAAAACGTCACTGATAGGCATAGTCTATAGGCCACCGAATAATGACATCGCATTGGGGTGAGCAATAAACAAAGAAATAACTAGTGCCTGGAAAAATGGTACGGCTATTATCATGGGAGAAATTAATGTACATGTAGATTGTCAAACCAGCTCAGTCAGGGTAGCCTTGTCGAGGAGTTTATTGAGTGTATCCATGTTTCTTGAATATTATGTAATGGAACTGACGAGGGAGGTAGCTCCATTGGATCTGGTCCTGTGTAAAGAGACAGGAATAATTAATGACGTCATAGTCAGGAATCTTCTTGGAAGGAGAGATCGCAGTATGGTTGAATTTAGAATACAGATGGAGAGTGTGAAGACAAAATCCGGTGCCAGAGTCCTGTGTTCAAACAAGTGAGACTACAACAGAATAAGGGAAGACTTGGCTAATGTAGACTGGAAACAAATATTTTATGGTGGGATAGTTGACGAGCAGTGGTGGACTTTCAAAGTAATTTTGCAAAGTGCTTAGCAAAAATATATTCCAGTAAAAAGGGAGGACTATAAGAAAAGTGGTAATCTGCCCTGGGTGTCTAAGGAAATAAGGGAGGCTATCAAATTGAAAGAGAAGGAATACAAAGTGGCCAAAAACAGTATGAAACTACAAAATTGAGAAAACTTTAAAGGTCAACAGAAAGCCACATAAAGAGCTATAAAGAAAAATAATATAGATCATAAGGAAAAAACTAGCATGGAATATAAAGATGTTTCTAAAAATATATAAAGCAGAAAAGAATTGAATTGAATTTATTGTCACATGCACCGAGATGCAGTAAAAAACTTTGTCTGGCGAGCACTACAGGCAGATCAGAGTTAAGTAGTACAGATAGTAAATAATAGGTAAACAGCGGCAAAAAACACAGGTACAGGCAAATGCTAAGAGTTTGTGAGTCCATTCAGTATTCTAACAGTAGGGTAGAAACTGTTTTGAAACCGGCTGGTGCGTGTGTTAAGGCTTCTGTACCTTCTCCCCGATGGTTGAGGTTGTAGAAAAACATTGCCAGAGTGGGATGGATCTTCAAGAATGCTGGCGGCCTTTCCTTGACAGCCGGCCTGGTAGATGGATTCTGTAGATCGGAGTCCAGTTGCAGAGAGAGGGGCTTAGTCCGAGATCACTAAATTTAATAATCTGTCTCAAGGGGATAATAGTGTTGACTACAGTTCAGCCTTCAATGAGTAGGAATCTTACATAGCTGCTGTTGATGTCAAGATGTTCCAGGGAGGAGTGAAGGGTGAGTGATATGGCATCTGACATGGATATGTTGGTCTGATAGGCAAATTGGAGTGTGTCAAGAGTAATGGGGAGCCTGGAGTTGATTAATTCTGGATCAGTGGTGCTGGAAGAGCACAGCAATTCAGGCAGCATCCGAGGACAGGCAAAATCGACGTTTGCTGATGAAGGGCTGATGAAGGGCTTTTGCCCGAAACGTCGATTTTGTCTGTCCTCGGATGCTGCCTGAATTGCTGTGCTCTTCCAGCACCACTGATCCAGAATCTGGTTTCCAGCATCTGCAGTCATTGTTTTTACCTGGAGTTGATTAATGCCATGACCAACCTTTCAAAGCACTTCATGATCACTGAAGTAAGGGCCACTGGGTGGTAGTCATTGAGATATGTTGCATAAGCCTTTTTAGGCACAGGGATGATGTTGGCCCTAGTGAAACAGGCAGGGACAGTGGCCTGCTGCAGGGAGTGGTTGAAGATGTCCGAGAAGACCTCTGCCAGTTGATCTGCGCGGTTGTTCTGAATGCACAGCCTTGGGTCTCCATCTGGTCCCATCGTTTTCCTTTGATTCACACGAAGGAAAACTGTTCTGACTTCTGATGCAGTGACTGTTGTGATAGATTCATCAGGACTTGTCAGAATAGATGTTACCTCTCCACTGAAATTCTGCTCAAAGTGAGCATAGAAGGCATTGAGATGATTTTGGAGGGATATGTCATCGTCTACTTGCACTGTCTCTTTTTAGAACCTGTGATGTCATTCAGTCCATAGTCGCCGGGTGTCTATCTGAGTCTCTAGTTTTGATTTTTTTTTTCCTTGGCTGTCTTAATGGCTCTGTGAAGATCATACTTGGATCCCTTATGTTTGAGTGGGTCTCCTGATATGAAGGCCTCACACATGGTTTTTAGCAGGTTCTGAATGTCCTGACTTATCCAGGGTTTCCTGTAGGGGAACACCTGGATTGACTTCCTCGGTATACTGTCCTCCACACACTTGCTGATAATGTTTGTGATGGTGATGGCCTACTCGTCCAAGGTACCTGCGGACTGTTTGAGCATGACCCAGTTAACCGATTCCAGACAGTACCAGAGTTGATCTCCTGCCTCCTCCGATCAGCATTGGACCCGTATCCAGAGGGGGTCTCCTGGTAAGAGTGGCTAAAGTAAATATTGGTCCTTTAGAGGATGAGAAGGGGCATTTAATCATGGAACATGATGAAACGGCCGAAGCATTGAACAGATATTTTGTATCAGTCTTCTTCGTGGAGGACACTAATAACATGCCATTAAGTGACAAAGAGACAAAGGTAGGTGAGGACCTGGAAACAATCATTATTACGGAAGAGGTAGTGTTGGGCAAGCTGATAGAGCTAAGGATTGATAAGTCCCCTGGCCTAATGGAATGCATCCCAGGGTACTAAAAGAGATGGTGGGAGAAATAGCAGGTGGACTGGTGGTAATTTTCCAAACTTTGCTGGATTTTGGCGCAGTTCCAGCAAATTGAAAATCAGCAAATATGACACCACTGTTTAAGAAGGGAAATAGACAAAAGATGGGAAATTATAGACCAGTTACCTTAACTTCTGTAGTGGGGAAGATGGTTGAGCCTATTATCAAGGAAGAAAAAGCAAGGTATCTTTAGAAATCTTTGGCAACTTTCAGGGATTTACGTACATGAACTCCAAGATCCCTCTGCAAATCCACACTACCAAGAATCTTTCCATTGACCAAGTAGTCTGCCTTCCTGTTCTTCCCAAAGTGAAGCATTAGAATCAATAGAAATTGTCCTATTGGGCAGAAGCAACTTGGGTTCATGAAGGGCAGGTTATGTTTGACAAATCTTTTGGAATTCTACATGCAAGGTGGACAATGCGGACCCAGTGGATGTGGTGTACCTAGATTTCCAAAAGGCCTTTGATAAGGTGCCACACAAGAGGCTGCTGCATTAGATAAAGATGCATGGCTTTGTGGGTAAAGTATTAGCATGGACATAGGATTGGCTGACTAACAGGAAGCAGAGTGGGGTAAATGAGTGCTGTACTGACTGGCAATCAGTGACCAGTTAGAGTGGGTAAGGCAGATGCTGGAGATTAGAGTCAAGATGAGAGTGGTGCTGGAAAAGCTGGAATTCTGATGAAGGGTTTTTGCCTGAAATGTTCCCTTACCACTCTGTGTTAAGAATTTGCCTGACATCTGTCTTAAATCTATCATCCCTCAATTTGCAGCTATGCTCTCTCTTACAAGCCATCATCATCCAAAGAAAAAAACTCTCACTGTCCACCCTATCTAATCCTCTGATTATCTTGTATGTCTCTATTAAATCCCCTCTTAGCCTTCTTCTCTCCAAAGAAAACAAACCCAAGTCCCTCAGCTTTTCCTCATAAGACCTTCCCTCCAGACCAGCCAACATCCTGGTAAATCTCCTCTGCACCTTTTCCAGTGCTTCCACATCCTTCCTGTAATGGGGCGACCAGAACTGTACACAATATTCCAAGTGTGGCCACACTAGCTTTTGTACAGTTGCAGAATGACATCACGGCTCTGGACCGCAATCCCTCTACCAACAAAACCTAACATACCTTATGTCTTCTTAACAGCACTATCAACTTGGATGGCAACTTTCAGGGATCTATGTACATGGACACCAAGATCCCTCTGCACATCCACACTACCAAGACTCTTTCCATTGACTCAGTATTCTGCCTTCCTGTTATCCTTGCCAAAGTGAATCACCTCACATTTATCTGCATTGAACTCTATTTGCCACCTCTCAGCTCAATTCTGCAATTTATCCAAGTCCCCCTGAAACCTACAACATTCATCCAAACTGTCCACCACTCCACTGACTTTAGTGTCCTCTGCAAACTTAATAACTCAACCATCTTTGCCTGCATCCAAGTCATTTATAAAAATGACAAACAGCAGTGGTCCCAAAACAGACCCCTGTGGCACACGACTAGTAACCGGATTCCAGGCTGAGTATTTTCCATCAACCAGAAGCCATTAGAAAGCCAGTTTCTAATCCAAACTGCTGAATCACCCTCCATCCCACGTCTCTCCATTTTCTCCAAACGCCTATCATGTGGAACGTTATCAAAAATGTTACTGAAGTTCATGTACACCAAGTCAACTGCCCTACCCTCAGCCACATGCTTGGTCACCTTCTCAAAAAACTCAATGAAGTTTGTGAGACATGACCTCCCTTCGATGAAACCATGTTAACTGTATCTAATCAAATTACTGCTTGCTAGATGATTATAAACCTTATCTCTTAAAATCCTTTTCAAAGTTTTCCTACAACAAATGTAAGGCTCACTAGTCAATAATTACCTGGGTCATCTCTACTGCCCTTCTTGAACAAGAGTACATTTGCCATCCTCCAGTCCTCTGGTACTAAACCTGGAACAATGATGACTCAAAGAGCAAGGCAAAAGCCTCCGCCATTTCCTCCTTACCTTCACAGAGAATCCTCAGATAAATCCCACCCGGCACAGGGGACTTATCTACTTTCACACCTTCTAGAATTGATAACATCTCTTCCTTGCTAACCTCAAACTTTTTAGTCTAACAGCCCATATTTCAGTTTTCTCCTCTGCAATATTCTCCTTTTCCTGAGTGAAAACAGATGAGATGATAGTCTGGAGAACTTTCAGAGAGAGGTCAGACATCGCAATTTGTAAATGGGATAAGACTGATACACGATCTGCCCGAAACACCATAGCCCATTCTTTCCTCTCTCCTCTTTAGCAGCTCCTCTCAGTAAAGTGTAAGCTGAAAGCCCACCATCTTTATCTGAATGTTGCCTGGGCTGGAGAGTTTCACTTATAAACAGAGGTTAGATTGCCTTAGCAAAAAAAGTACAAAGAACTATGGATGCTGGCAATCAAAAACAAAAACAGAAATTGCTGGAGAAACTCAGCAAATCTGGCAGCATCTGTGGAGACAAAGTTCTGAAAAAAGGTCATTGGACCTGAAATGTTAATACTGCTTTGTCTATACAGATGCTGCCAGACCTGCTGAGCATCTCCAGCAATTTCTAATTTTGTTTCAGATAGACTAGGGCTGTTTTCCTTAGAGCAGACAAAATTGAAAGGGGACATGATTGAGATGTTTAAAATTATGAGGAACATTGATTGAGCAGACAGTGAAAAAACTTGTCTTCTGGATGGAGGGATTAATGACTAGGAGGTGTAGATTTAAAGTAAAGGGCAGAAGATTTAGAGGAGATTGACTAAAGAAAAGCTTTTTCACCCAGAGGGTGGTGCGAATCTCTGACTCACTGCCTGTAAAAATGGTAGAGGCAGATACCCTCATAGCATTTAAGAAAGTGCACTTGTGATGCAAAGTTATGGAAGGCTGTGGGACAAGTGCTGAGAAATAAGATTACAATAGTTAGATGGTTGCTTTTGACTGGTATTGACTTAACGGGCTGAAGGGCCTGCTTCTGTGCTCTATGACCTCTGTGACTCTCACTATCACGAGAGAAAATTTGATGGAATCTATCCCACTTTCTCCCATAAAGCCATTCCAAAAAGGCAATCCAGTTAGCTACTTACTTACTTCAGAATCAGGACATGATGTGGAACACTTGTAACTTATTGTTTTTTCATGAATTTAGCTATTACTTCTCCAAAGTACTTTCAAGATAACACTCTGCAAAGATTTTGGTTTTGTTTTGTTGCTCCTCAGATGTTTGTTAGTCCTATTTTAAAGGGGATAGATATAAATATTTGCATAACCCTAATTGTTAACAATCCTTGTGTTTTCAGTTAGTTTAAATCAGTTATTTGTTATTGACAAAAGAAATCTGACTGATTTGCTCATTATGTTGATTCTGACACAGTCTAAGACCTATATAATTGGCCATATCAGCAGTCTTTTACATTTGTTGTGACCAGTGGAGGAGTGGGATTTGAAAAGGAACCAGTTACCCTTCCTTTACCTTGTTGAAGTTATGCTTTTCTTTCCAATGGAATTTCTATTCGTTTTTTTTAAATCTTGTTTTTTTTTCTGCTTATCACACTATCTTTTCTCAACAACAGAAAACCTATTACATTTCCATCTCTCTTCAATTCCAAAGAAGAGTCATATTGGAGTCAATACAATAATTGTTTCAGTTTTCACAGCTGCTGCCGGATCATAGAAATCCTATTGTGTGGAAACTGGCCTTTCAGCCCATCAAGTCTACACCGACCCTCTGAAGCGCATCCCGGCCAGACCCAAACACCATCCCCATACCTCACTTTTCTCATGATTATTCCACCTTGTCTGCACATCACTGAACACTTTGGGCAACTTACCATGACCAATTCACCTAATCTGCACATAGAGTCATAGTGGCATAGAGATGTACAGCATGGAAACAGACATTTTGATAGAACTCATCCATGCTGACCAGATATCCTAAACTGGTTGAGTCCCATTTGCTAACATATCCCTCTAAACCATTCCTATTCATATACCCATCCAGATGTCTTTTAAATGTTGTAATTGTACCCAGCCTCCACTACTTCCTCTGGCAACTCATTCCATACGCATATCACCCTCTGTATAAAAAAGTTGTCCCTTAGGTCCCTTTTCATTTTTTTTCCCTCTCATCCTCAATCTATGCTTTCTAGCTCTTGATTATCCCACCCCGAGTAAAAGACCTTGTCTATTCAGCCTATCCATGCCCCTCATGATTTTATAAACCACTATAAGGTCACCCTTCAGCCTCTGGCGCTCCAGTCGAACAACTCCCGTCAGTACTCAGAGGAAATCCATGGGAGTCATGTGCAAAGTCCATACAGACAGTCTCCAAAGAGTGGAATCCAGGTCCCTGGCACTGTAAGGCAGCAGTGTTGACTACTACACCACCATGCTGTGACAGATGTAATAGTATTTCCAGCATTTCCTGTTCTTACTTTGCCTTGCTTTGTGAACTGCTGGTCTTCAGTGTTTGAATTTCGGGAATGTTGAATTCAAAGACTCAGATCTTTTCCAATATCAATTTGGTCTACTTCAGCATCATTCGCCGAGTTTGTTTAAAAGCAGAAAATACTGGAAATAACCAACAAATCTGTCAGCATCTATGGAGAAAGAAACATTTTTAATGTTTCTTCAGAACCCATAAGTGGAAGAGTAAGTATCTCAGTTTTCTGGCTGATGTGACCAACAATATTTGTAACTCCTTTATATAAGTGTTATGAAGGTGTAAGAGGTACTGTACCTTTAAGAGAGATGAAAGCTAGAAAGGAATTAGAGAGGCACAGAGAGTCTGGAACAAGGTAACAAGTAATGCTTTATCAGAACAGCTAGCAATGGCTGGGCTGCACCGAGACAAAAACAAATTCAAATTTGTCCAATCAGTTTAAATTATGCCCCAAGATACCAAACTCCAATCAAGTTTGAATTTGGTATTTTGACAATGTTAAAACCAATGAAATGATCTGATGTTTTGGAGGTATAAAACTGGAAAAAAATTGAACAGTTGGAGGAGTACTGCCAAAAGACCAACAGATGTTGGCTGTTAGTGAAAACTCTCTGAGAGGCACCTGCCTGGTGAAGGAGTTTACCAGGAAAAACGATCGACACTGACCTAAGGAACAAATCTACAGAAGAAGATACCAAGAGAAGATTCGACAGCTGGCTAGTTTTGAAATTTGAATTTTTCTGCACATCTTAATTGGGGGGTTTATCACACCAGTATTGTAGAGGGGAAGATAAAAGATAGGTTTAGAGAAAGGAGTTGCAAATAATTGATAGTTAATTATTCTCTGTTAGAGTTTAAAAAATAAATTTGTTAATTTTTACTTTAAATATGGACTTTTGGGGTAGTTCTTTGCCTGTCGAATTTTAACAGATTACAGCATGGGTTAAATTATTTCTGTTTTGCAGGTTTAAATTGGCAGGGAGTAGGGGTTTGCCCCGTGTTGTAACAGTTTGAGGGCATTTGTCCACAATTTGAACTGGCATAGACAGATTTGAATAGATTTGGGGGCACAAAAAATCCCAGCAGATTTAAACGCTTGCAGGTTAGTGTCCTGGATCTTTTAAATAAAACTTAGGTGAGACAATTTGTTTAATTTTAGTGACATGTGGTTGATTTAAAAGGGAGAGAAATGGCTCTTAAAATTGCTAGAGATTATGGGATTTGAAGATGATTCTCAAATTTGCCAAGAAAGTTTAGAAGGAAAGAAAAAGGCCATTCTTTTAGAATTAGCAAAAGGTTAGATTTGGGTTTAACCAAGGACAGGAGTAAAGCTGAAATTTTAAAGGAGTTACTCGAACACTTAGATGTATCAGAGAAACAGATGTGTGCAGTAGAGGGAGAAAAACGTAAATTACAATTGAGGAAAATGGAGTTAGAAGATAAATAAAGGAAGAGAGAAAGAGAAAGGGAGAAGGAGAGAGAAAGAGAAAGAGAGAGAGAGAAGGGAGAGAAAGAGAGGAAAGAGAGAGAGAAGGTTCATAGCTGAGCAAAGAGAGAGAGAGAGAAGAAAGGAAGAGACAAAGAGAGAGAGAATTTGAACTTGAGAAGTTGTGACTTAATCAGCAAAGGTTCTGGATCAGTGGTGCTGGAAGAGCACAGCAGTTCAGGCAGCATCCGAGGAGCAGTAAAATCAACGTTTCGGGCAAAAGCCCTTAATCAGGAATAAAGGCAGAGAGCCTGAAGCGTGAAGAGATAAGCTAGAGGAGGGTGGGGGTGGGGAGAGAGTAGTATAGAGTACAATAGGTCAGTGGGGGAGGAGATGAAGGTGATAGGTCAGGGAGGAGAGGGTGGAGTGGATAGGTGGAAAAGGAGCTGGGCAGGTCGGACAAGTCCGGACAAGTCAAGGGGACAGTGTTGCTGGAGGTTAGAAACTAGGATGAGGTGGGGGAAGGGGAAATGAGGAAGCTGTTGAAGTCCACATTGATGCCCTGGGGTTGAAGTGTTCCGAGGCGGAAGATGAGGCGTTCTTCTTCCATGCGTCTGGTGGTGAGGGAGCGGCGGTGGAGGAGGCCCAGCACCTCCATATCCTCGGCAGAGTGGGAGGGGGAGTTGAAATGTTGGGCCACGGGGCGGTTTGGTTGATTGGTGCGGGTGTCTCGGAGATGTTCCCTAAAGCGCTCTGCTAGGAGGCACCCAGTCTCCCCAATGTAGAGGAGACCGCATCGGGAGCAACGGATACAATAAATGATATTGGTGGATTTGCAGGTAAAACTCAAAGTCAGGTAAACACAATGGAGATTAAAAGAGAAGGTAGTGATATATACAAGTACGTCAGAACTCTGCCACATTTTGATGAGAAAGATGTTGAAACCTTCTTTCTTTCATTTGAAAAATTGGCTAGGCAGATGGGGTGGTCCGAGGATTTATGGGGAATGCTAGTTCAGACTAAACTGGCAGGCAGAGTTAGTGAGGTATTCACTGTGCTGTCAGATAAGGGGTCAAAAGATTATGAAGAGATTAAACAGGCTATTTTAAGTGCTTATCAATTGGTACCAGAAGCATATAGCTGAAAATGTGTTGCTGGAAAAGCGCAGCAGGTCAGGCAGCATCCAGGGAACAGGAGAATCGACGTTTCGGGCATACGCCCTTCTTCAGGAATGAGGAAAGTTTGTCCAGCAGGCTAAGATAAAAGGTAGGGAGGAGGGACTTGGGGGAGGGGCGTTGGAAATGTGATAGGTGGAAAGAGGGCAAGGTGAGGGTGATAGGTCAGACTGGGGTGGGGGCGGAGAGGTCAGGAAGAAGATTGCAGGTTAGGAAGGCGGTGCTGAATTCGATGGATTTGACTGAGACAAGGTGGGGGGAGGGGGAATGAGGAAACTGGTGAAATCCGAGTTCATCCCTTGTGGTTGGAGGGTTCCTAGGCGGAAGATGAGGCGTTCTTCCTCCAGCCGTCGTTTTGTTGTGGTCTGGTGATGGAGGAGTCCAAAGACCTGCATATCCTTGGTGGAGTGGGAGGGGGAGTTAAAGTGTTGAGCCACAGGGTGGTTGGGTTGGTTGGTCCGGGTGTCCCAGAGGTGTTCTCTGAAATGCTCCACAAGTAGCCGGCCTGTCTCCCCAATATAGAGGAGGCCACATCGGGTGCAGAGGATGCAATAGATGATGTGTGTGGAGGTGCAGGTGAATCTGTGGTGGATATGGAAGTTTCCTTTGGGGCCTTGGAGGGAGGTGAGGGGGGAGGTGTGGGCACAAGTCTTGCACCTCCTGCGGTTGCAGGGGAAGGTGCCGGGAGTGGAGGTTGGGTTGGTGGGGTGTGTGGATCTGACGAGGGAGTCACAGAGGGAGTGGTCTTTACAGAATGCTGATAGGGGAGGGGAGGGAAATATATCCTTGGTGGTGGGGTCCGTTTGGAGGTGGCGGAAATGACGGCAGATGATGCGCTGTACATGGAGATTGGTGGGGTGGTAGGTGAGGACCAGTGGGGTTCTGTCCTGGTGGCGGTTGGAGGGGCGGGGCTCAAGGGCGGAGGAGCGGGAAGTGGAAGAGATGCGGTGGAGGGCATCGTCGACCACGTCGGGGGGGGAAATTGCGGTCCTTGAAGAAGGAGGCCATCTGGGTTGTACGTTTTTGGAACTGGTCCTCCTGGGAGCAGATGCGGCGGAGTCGAAGGAATTGGAGAATGGGATGGCGTTTTTACAGGGGGCAGGGTGGGAGGAGGTGTAGTCCAGGTAGCTGTGGGAGTCGGTTGGTTTGTAGTAGATGTCCGTGTTGATTCGGTCGCCTGAGATAGAAATAGAAAGGTCGAGGAAGGGGAGGGAGGAATCTGAGACTGTCCAGGTGAATTTGAGGTCGGGGTGGAAGGTGTTGGTGAAGTCGATGAACTGTTCAACCTCCTCGTGGGAGCACGAGGCGGCGCCGATACAGTCATCGATGTAGCGGAGGAAAAGGTGGGGGGTGGGGCCAGTGTAGTTGCGGAAGATGGATTGTTCCACATATCCTACGAAGAGGCAGGCATAGCTGGGGCCCATGCGGGTGCTCATGGCTACTCCTTTCGTTTGGAGGAAGTGGGAGGATTGGAAAGAGAAGTTGTTCAGGGTGAGGACCAGTTCAGTCAGTCGAAGGAGGGTGTCAGTGGAAGGATACTGGTCAGTACGGCGGGTACTGGTCGGTACGGTCGGTACCAGAAGCATATAGACAGTGGTCCGAAACATAAAGAAGGAACCAGGTGAAACTTAAGTTGTGTTCGAAAGAATTAAACATAGTGTGGAGTTAGCACATTCTCCCCGTGTCTGTGTGGATTTCCTCCGGGTACTCCGGTTTCCTCCCACAGTCCAAAGATAGGTGGATTGGCCATACTAAATTGCCCATAGTGTTAGGTGCATTAGTCAGGGGTAAACGTAGGAGAATGAGTCTGGGTGGGTTGCTCTTCAGAGGGTCAGTGTGGACTTGTTGGGCTGGAGGGCGTGTTTCCACACTATAGGGAATCTAATCTAATTTAATCATAGTCATTTTGATAGATGGGCGCATGCTTTAAAAATAAATAGGACATTTGAGGCTCTATTAGAGATTATTCTAATGAACAAAGAAACTATTCAGTTCACTCCCTTAGAGTTAACATTCGGGCATGAAGTGAGAGGCCCTTTGAAATTAATTAAACAAAAATTGACAGGGCCAATGTTGGAAATCTCAACTTAAATTATGTATCGGAGGTGAGGGAGAGATTAAATTGAATAGGTGAACTTGCTAAACAGCACCTAAAGAGGGCACAGTATAGAATGAAGCAGGTGACAGATAAAAGCTCTGAGACTTGGATGTTTTCCCATGGGGATGACATGTAAGTACTGTTACCAGTGATAGGAGATCCCTTCAAAGCCAGGTTTCATGGTCCCTGTCAAATTGAGAAAAAGTTGAGTCAGGTGAACTGTCTAATAAAGATGCTAGACAGAAGAAAAAGGTATTGGGTTTGCCATGTGAACATGTTGTAATCGTATTATAGTCGAGAGAAAGAACTGGAGAAACAGGTGTTAGTTACTGCCCCATGGAGTGAGGGATCAAACCCAGATGATGTGAAGTTTGATGTGCCTCAAAATAGATTCAAAAATGAAGAAGTCCTTGGGGAGGGGGATAGGTCAATACGCTATCTGTCTCAGGAGCATAGAATGCAGTTGAAAGATTTGTTACTTCAGTAAAAGGACATATGTAAGAATCAGATGGAGAGGACTAATGCTATTGTAAATGAAATAGAAGTAGGTAATACTGCTCCAATAAAACAACACCCTTACTGGCTTAATCCTTTCAAAACCAGACAGGTCCAGATGGAGGTGAAGACCATGCTTGATGAGGATAACATCGAACCAAGCCAGAGCGAGTGGAATTCGCCGATCATCTTAGTTCCCAAACTGGATGGGACTCAACCATTCTGTATGTATTATCAGAAGGTCAATGCCGTTACAAAATTGGACTCCTATCCATTTCTAAGATTGGAGGACTGTATCGAGAAAGTCGGACAAGCCACTTACATCACCAAGTTGGACTTACTGCATGGTTACTGGCAGCCCTGTTTATTGTAACTGGTGACTTCGATCAAGCCAATCCAAGGAAGGTGTTGCCCAAGTACCACCAGAACATTACCTGCCCCACCAGGGTCCTGAACATTTTAAACCACTTCTACTCCACTCTGAAAGATGCCGACTGCTCCATTCCCCGTCCTCATTTCGGAACTCAAACCACAATGCCGTATGTCTTCTCCCTACATACAGGCAAAAGCTCAAACAGGAGAACCCCCACCCCACCCCCCCCACCATGGATACAGGTCCAGTGCTGGTCGGAGGAGGCAGAAGATCAACTCCAGTGTTGTCTAGAATCAGCTGATTGGGCCATGTTCAAATAGTCCGCAGGTAGCTTGGATGAGTACGCCACCACCATCACATACTTTATCAGCAAGTGTGTGGAGGACAGTGTATGGACTGAGTGGTATCACAGGTTCTAAAAAGAGACAGTGCAAGTAGACAATGACATATCCCTCCAAAATCATCTCAATGCCTTCTATGCTCACTTTGAGCAGAATTTCAGTGGAGAGGTAACATCTATTCCGACAAGTCCTGATGCATCTATCCCAACAGTCACTGCATCAGAAGTCAGAACAGTTTTCCTTCATGTGAATCAAAGGAAACGATGGGACCAGATGGAGACCCAAGGCTGTGCACTCAGAGCATGCGCAGATCAACTGGCAGAGGTCTTCTCAGACACCTTCAACCTCTCCCTGCAGCAAGCCACTGTCCCTGCCTGTTTCACAAGGGTCAACATCATCCCTGTGCCTAAGAAGACTCATGCAACATGTCCCAATGACTACCACCCAGTGGCCCTAACTTTGGTGGTCATGAAGTGCTTTGAAAGGCTGGTCATGGCATTAATCAACTCCAGCCTCCCCATTACTCTTGACCCACTCTAATTTGCCTATCGGACCAACAGATCCACGTCAGATGCCATATCACTTGCCGTTTACTCCTCCCTAGAATTTCTTGACACCAAGAACAGCTATGTAAGAATCCTACTCACTGACTACAGTTCAGCCTTCAACACTATTATCCCCTCAAGACTGATTACTAAACTTAGTCATCTCGGATTAAACCCCACTCTCTGCAACTGGATCCTCAGTTTCCTGACCCACAGGCCACAATCAGTGAAGATTTGGGACAATATTTCATCCTCACAAACACTCAATATTGGGTCCCCCCAAGGGTGCGTACTCAGCCCCCTACTGTACTCATTGTATACCCATGACTGTATCGCCAAATACTGACACCACCATAGTTGGTCAAATCTCAGATGGTGACGAAACAGACTATGGAATTTATTAAAGCAACTAATTTGTGTGAAGTTTGCTTCTGCAAATACCCAATGAGATAATTGGCCAGTTAGCCTGGTTTAATGTGTTAAGTAATGAATCAGTGTTGGTACTGATCAGTATCGATGTACTCAGATAAAGACCATACCTTGGTACAAATCTTGTATACAAAGCAGAACAAAAGGAATAAAAAGAAAAGTAGTAGCATTACTTACAGTGTCTAAAAAAAAAGTTAGAAATCAGACAGTTGGAATGCAGCTAAAGGCTTGACATTACATTCTGGTAAAGAATTTCAAATAGCAGTAGCTCAGCATGTGGTTTAACAGTCTGTCCCATCCCCCTGTCCAACAACAGTCTCCCACCGCTCCAGCCTCCAATCTGCCCCGCACCAGCACTCAGCTGCACCAAGGTCAATTGTGCCGCTCCAGGACTCATTTCCCCTTGTGCTGCTCTGGGATTCGTTCTCCTCGCATTGCATTGTGGCTCACTTCTCAGGGACTGCTCACTTGAACTGCTCAGGGACTGCTGAAAACAGAGAAAAGAAAGGAAAAGGACAGGTGGATCAGAGGGTCTCTGGGTGGAGCATCCTACTCTGCCCTCATAGTGTCAAGTGATAGAAAATGAGCCATTTCTCCTTTCCAACACCAATTGTGTATGGAAAACCAGAGGTGTCTTACTCTGACGGCTGCCCCACTCTCTTTCAGATGGTTGTGTTCGATTAGATTCCCTACACTATGGAAACAGCCCATCTAGCCCAACCAATCCTCCAAAGAGTAACCCACCCACACCCATTCCCCCACCCTATATTTACCCTTGACTAATGCACCCAACACTAAGGGCAATTTAGCACAGCCAATTCACCTGACCTGCACATCTTTGGATTGTGGGAGGAAACTGGAGCACCCGGAGAAAACCTACACAGACGCAGGGAGAATTGACCCGAGCCAGGAATTGAACCTGGATCCCTGACGTTGTGAGGCAGCAGTACAAACCACTGAGCCATCATGCCACCCACTATGTGTGATGGAAGATGTTTGTGTAGTTGCCCACCATCTCATACATGAAATAAAGTCGGCCATCAGAGTGCAATGGATGCCATAAACGAGAGAACAAGTTGAAATATTTTAACTTTGAGTTACAGTAGCTGCTGTAAATTATAAATATTTGGCTGTAAAATGTTGCTATGAATCTGGTTTTATTTTGATGAAGGTTTGCTATTTTAAGTTAGAAGCTGAAAAACCATGAACTGAACAGCCAACAATAACTGATCATCATTTCAAACTTAATTTCAAAATTTCTAAATGCTATAAAACATGAAATCACTTTATGAACCAAGAGGAGAAAGTCAACAGTCTTTCAACACCAGGTTATAATCCAACAGGCTTATTTAAAATCACAAGCTTTCGGAGCACTGCTTCTTCATCAAGTGACGTGCCAGGAGGAGGATAGTGTGACACAACTACATAGGTTTGTGGAATGGGTGAAAACGTGGGTGATGAGACTTAATGCAGAGAACTGTAAGGTGTTTCTATCCGGGACAATGCAGAGAGACAGTCTAAAATAACCAATCTATTTCTGAAGAATTGTGCAAAAGCAGATCTGCTGAGTGCACATGTGCATAAATCATTGAAGATGAAAGGGTAGCTTGGGTAGGAATGGCTGATTAAATGATATGGCATCCTGAGCTTCATTAATAAAGCAAGGTTTTATTGTGAAATCCAAATAAAACAATGGTTCAACTGGAGCATTGCAATCTGGGCAATGCATTTTACACAAGGATGTGAAAACCTTTGTGACAATGTGTTCTTTTTGTTTTTTTGTGATTAAAATCTTGTAAATGGTTCCGGGGATGATGAATTTTAGTTAAGGAGAAAGTCTGGAGAAATTGAGACAGTTTTCTATGAGGAAATAAACACTTAGGGGAAATTTGATAAATATATTTAAACTCGGGTAGATAGAGGGAGTCAGTTGGTAGAATGGCTAAGGTTCAGAGGCCGTAGATTTAGAGTGATTGGCAAAAGATGCAGTGATGACATGAGAAAGAACATTTTCATGCAGCTAGTGATTAGGATCTGCACTGCCACAGAATGTGGGGAAAGGTGTGTAAACTGGGGCATTCAAAAGGGCATTGAATCCTTATCTGAAAAGGAAAGATTTGCCGAGCTGTTGAGAAAGAGCAGGGGTGTGACACTCGGTGATTGCTTCTTTATATGGCCAGTACAGACACAAAAAGCCTTCTATGTTCTACTAATTTTTCAAACAATAATAAGATCTAGGTTATTAAATATGGCAGAAAAGCAGGAACAAAATCCACTCTGGAATGGTTCAGTCACATTTTCTCTTACAGACTTTTAAATTGAAGTTTTTTAAAAAAAGATAGCAATTATGAGATTAAATCTCTTCCTCAAAATGTTCTTGTGAAGCAGAAACCAGTTTTGTTGTCCCATTGTAGAATGGATCCAAGGCCAATGACACGCCTGACAAAAAAGACTAATGTGGTTCCATAGCCTTTTGTACTTTATTACTTACATTCTTCTTGGAAAAAGAATCACCTTTATGCTATAAATCCTTGCTGTCAAGTTTCATGAGGTTGTCTAGTTATATTAGACTGAAGGTGACATATCTAATCCTCTAAAGAGACATGAAGTCAGCCCCATTATAGACATATATGCCTGTGTTGAAGTGACAGTGGATGATATTCGTTGCAAAAACATAATGACTTTGAATGAAATTCTTTCGATATTTTAACAAATGTTTGCACATTCATTTTACCCACTTTGACTCCTTTGTTAAAATAGTGGACAGATGAATTTCATAACAGTGTGTTTTCCATTAATAAAGCATGGTGTATTTTAAACTCCCAAGAACAATTCAAGGTCTATTGTGCCTCAGCTACACACAGGAAAACATAGGAAAACCAAGCATCAACAGAATCACAGAAATGTTAGAACCATTCAGCCAATCAAACTTTCTTTCAGTCTTCACAGTGGAAGACATTAGTAGCATACCAGAACATGAATAGACTTGGGGGCAGAGTGTAGAGTCAAGATTAGAGTGGTGCTGGAAAAGCATAGCAGGTCACGCAGCAGTTGAGGAGCAGGAAAATCAATGTTTCGGGCAAAAGCCCTTCATCAAGAATGAGGTTGGGAGCCTCAAGGGTGGAGAGGTAAATGGGAGGTGGGTGGGGCTGGGATGAAGGTAGTTGAGAGTACAATAGGTGTATGGAGGTGGGGTTAAAGGTGATAGGTCAGAGAGGAGGATGGAGCAGACAGGTGGGAAGGAAGATTGACAGTTGGGTCAGGTTTTGAGGGCAGTGCTGAGCTAGAAGGTAGGAACTGTGGTAAAGTGGGGGGAGGGGAAATGAGGAAACTGATGAAGTCCACATTGATGCCTTGGGGTTGAAGGGTCCAGAGATGGAAGATGAGACGTTCTTCCTCCAGGCATCGGCTGGTGAGGGAGTGGCGGTGGAGGAGGCCCCCGACCCTCATGTCCTCGGCTGAGTGGGAGAGGGAGTTGAAATGTTCAGCCACAGAGTGGACGGGTTGATTGGTGTGGGTGTCCCGGACATGTTCTCTGAAGTGTTCTGCGAGAAGGCGTCCAGTCTCCCCAATGTTGAGGAGACCGCATCAGGAGCAGTGGATACAGTAAATGATGTGTCAAAGTGCAGATGAAACGTTTATGTATGTGGAAGACTCCTTTGGGACCTTGGTCGGAGGTAACGGGGGAGGTGTGGGCGCAGGTTTTGCAATTCCTGCAGTGGCAAGGGGCAGTGCCAGGAGGGGAGGGTGGGTTGTTGGGGGGCGTGGACATGACCAGGTAGTCGCAGAGGGAATGGTCTTTGCGGAAAGCAGGTATGGGTGGGGAGGGAAATATATCTCTGGTGTCTGCCGGGCAGAGTGTAAGAGGCCAAGGCGAAGGTGTTGATGAAGCAAAAAGGTCTGAAGGTTGGTAAATCACTCTGACTAAATGGACTATACCCTGGGGTTCTGAAGGAGAGAGATGAGCAGATTGTGAAAGTATCGGTGATGATCTTTCAGGAAACACTGGAGTCAGGGAGGGTCACAGAGCACTGGAAAATGGTTAATGGAACACCACTGTTTAAAAAGGGAGGGAGGCAGATGACAAAAAATTACAGTTGAGAGTGTGTTGCTGGAAAAGCACAGCAGGTCAGGCAGCATCCAAGGAGCAGGAAAAGCAAGAGCAGGAGCAGCCCCTCCTGTTAAAGGGCTCGGCCTGAAATGCCGCTGCTCCTCGGATGTTGCCTGACCTGCTGTGCTTTTCCAGGAACACACTCTCGACTTTGATCTGTAGACCTCACTGTCTCCAACAAGAAATTACAGGCCAGCTAGCCTGACTTTGGTCATCGGTAAGATTGTACAGTCAATTACATAGAATAAGATTGCAGAGTACTTGGAAGTGCATAATAAAATATGACTTGGAGGTGCTGGTTTTGGACTGGGGTGGACAAAGTTAAAAATCACACAACACCAGGTTATAGTCCAACAGGTTTATTTGGAAGCATTAGCTTTCGAAGGGCCGCTCCTTCATCAGGTGGGTGAAGAGGTTAAGATCACACTCACAGAAATTATAGCCAAAGGAGTCCAGTGTCATGGAGATGTGAAACAATAAACAGTCTTAGATTAAAATTTTCATCTTTTAGAATGTGACATGCTGGTTTCTGTTCTTTGATATGTAAATCCCAGAAATTCTTTTAAATTACATTCTCAAGATAGCTCTGCTTTTTAAACAATGGGGGTGAAGTCTGTCTGTGTCCCAATGCTTTGTCAGACTGAAAAACCCTCTGGATAGTTTTACAGAATTTTACATGGATTCATGCAGTTTTTGAGCAAAATAAAATGTAATTCTGCAAAAACAAAATCACCCCATAACCTTATATGTGTGCACGTGTAGGAGCGACAGATTGAGTATGCATGTCACACTACAAGTAACACTCCTACATACTCACACACCCATGCAGACCCTCCCTCATAGACAAGCTCTCTCTAATGTGCACACACATACACCCCCCGCATGCATGCCAACACACGCGCCCTTTCACACAAAGCCCATCACAATCACACACACTTAACCAAGGTTACACACGCACACATATATACACACACACTCTTTTTCGTGCACTCACACCCACATGCACTTCAGGGGCAGTACAAAAAATATGCCAAGGTAGAAGAATTCAAGACTCTTGAGTCAAATTTTAGAATTATTCATTTTTCAGTGAAAGGCCAAGAACCTGAAGCTGCCTGTGAAGAAAAGTTTGTACAAGGATAAGAAGGACATTGATTGCAAAAGCATTGAAATACAAAGGAGCATTGCTTATGTATTTATATAAAGTTCACAAGAGCTACTTCAATGACGTCAAGGGAAGTATCTTCATGCATGGGGTGCAGATGGTGAAAGAATGTTTAATTGACTAACACGCAAAATAAAAAATACCATTCACTTTGCTTTTCACACAGTGGAGGGAAAGACCATCTCGAGATAAGAATAAATAAAGCAACGCACGATTCAATTGGGAGACAGAGACAGAGACAGACAGACAAAGAGATTGAGAGAAAGAGAGCAAAAGAGAGGGAGATAGAGAAAGAGGGAGAAGCTACAAGAGAAACCATGAGTGTGGTGCAGAATTTTCATTAACAATATAACAGAAGCCTAGTGCAAAAGAATTGACAATAAAATTGCCTGATCCCATTTATTTACTGACAAAATTGCAAAGATTTTTAAACAGTAAAAATATAACCCTAGTAATCCCAAATAACTCCTTTATAAATTGAAAATAATTAAAACCGCTTTTGTATAGTGCCGAAAAATGCTCCAGTATAGTTCTCAAAACATCATTGGTATTAAAGTCACATCAGAGTCACTTTACCTAACACATCATTATTCTTAAGTCACTTGTGACTTCAACTTCCAGATGGGAGCTGTAACAAATTCTTCATGGAGCTACCAAATACATCGAGCTTAGGCTTTAAGTAATCTCTTCAGGGCTTTATTCAAACACTTTAGTCTGGGACGACACTAACACTTTACTCCAAGGTAATCACTGTATCTATCATTCCTTCCCCAGGACCACGGTTTGACATGGTCACCCTGTTCTAAGGACTTCACAGGACTGCCCTACTCAATGTAAAAAGTGAAACTAAAAGTGTCTCCTTCTCAGCTCTGCTTGTCTCCCTTCAGTTTAAAAAGGGCAAATTCCAGAACTTTCTTTCAAACGTCTGAGGTCCCATTATTTATTATGCTAGATGACAGACAGTCTAAAATAAACAAAACGTGTATTACTGCACAAAACCCATTCACTACAGTCTTTAAAATAAATTATCATGGATACAAAAAATAACTCAAAAAACAGAAACCTAAATACGTACACAATTAGATTCCCTACAGTGTGGAAACAGGCCCTTCGGCCCAACAACTCCACACTAACTCTCCAAAGAGTAATCCACTCAGACTCATTTCCCTCTAACTAAAGCGCCTAACACTATGGGCAATTTAACATGGCTAATTCACCTGAACTGAACATCTTTGGACTGTGGGAGGAAACCGGAGCACCCGAAGGAAACCCACGCAGACACGGGGAGAATGTGAAAACTCCACAGAGGCAGTCACCTGAGGCTGGAATCAAACCTGGGACCCTAGTGCTGTGAGGCAGCAGTGCTAACCACTGAACCACTGTGCTGCCCATAGTATTGAAAATTGTGCATTTAAATCCCAAGGTTTGCATCACAGAAAGCAAAAGCCACCAAAATCTGTCATCACTTTTTCCATCTTTTTCCAATGATTTAAAATATATAATTCCCTCATTCTCGCTCCTCTCATCAATGAAAACATTTCTTTCCTTATGATTCAGATCATTTTTCACCAACTTTCTTTTCTCAAAAGAAAATAGTCTGAACTTCTGTATTTTTTCTTCACAAATGAGGTTCTTCAGCCCTGGAAATATTCACATGAATGTCTTCTGTGCTTTAACACTATTTGCAAAGCCCAACACTCTAAACCAGGCACAATGCATGAACTGAGCCCTCCCCCACCCCACAAGTGCCTTATACAAGTTTAACAATTAATCCTTGAGAAGAAAAAAACTTGCAGAAGCTCTTTATCTTGCACTCACCTGCAAATTTCACAGGAATATTAAGTAAACGTGAAGAACTATTTTTGTTGCAAGGGACGGATGTGATGATTGGTTGGCAAGTGGACCTCATTGCTGGAGTCATTGCTGTGGAGAACACACCAATTAGACAGTGCCTGACAGTTAACTGCCAAGCTCTGCTTAAAGTTTAACCCAACAGGTTGACTCTGATTGGTCAAGGAAGAGACAGTGAGATCTGCAGATGCTGGAGATCAGAGTTGAGAGTGTGTTGCTGGAAAAGTCGATTTTCCTGCTCCTTGGATGCTGCCTGACCTGCTGTGCTTTTCCAGCAGCACACTCTCAACTCTAATAGGTTAAGTAATTACTCTAGAAATGCATCAGAGAATAGATATTGCCTATTCTGTTCAGTTGAAACAAACTCAATATATACTCATGTTCTGACTGTCCTGCAAAAAGGAAGACCCTATGTGTTAATACGGTAAAGCAGTTCATGCAAATGTTTCACACTGCAAATCCTGATTAGCAATCATAGATTGAATCTTAGTGTAATTAGTAGCACAGTCAGAATTATTTATCAAATGCTGTCCAGTTATATCTAATATTCAATCCTGTATCCAGAGGTCTGCAAGCATGTGCTAGCCAGATACTGCCAGCGCCTTTCCTATTCAAAACAAATGTACCATCTACTATGATCTAGCAGCTTCTGTAACCTGTGACCAACATACCTAGAATTATATTGGCACTGAAATTGTTATACCACGTCACTCGTTAATGAGATGGATCAAATGTCTTTTTGGCTTGATGCAGCATCCTGTTAAAAATGAACATCCCTTGTGCTGTGGCTGTATGAAAGTAATATGATACAGGTAAATTCACTTGCTGTTCATTTTTATTTAGTTTACTGTCACACAATGGTATTAGTATACATCCTGAAAATTGCCCAGTTTATCACAGATTCCCTGGTTTTATTTGTGGACTATTTTATTTGGGATGTGAAACGTATACTTGAAGCAGGCTCTGTCTTTTTACACACACAGCAAATGTTGAAAAAAACTCAACAGATCTCATAGCATCTATGGAGAGAAGTTAATGTTTTAAGTCTAATGGGACTCTACTTCACTCTGAAAGGGGTTGGGGAATTTTTTTTGGATATACTTTTGGCAGATGCTGAGCAGTAGCAAAGATACAAATAGAGAGGAGACCCAAGGCAAAAAGCAAAGAGGGTGTTACTGGTGGTGAAAGAGAAAAACAGAGATGTAAATTAGAGTATCAATGGGAGAGAATGGGCCCGGTCTACTTTTGTAGTATAGTCCTCTCTAACTTCTTACGTTTTGATTCTATACTGAAGGGGAGGATACTTACATATTACACCTGCAGGTGTAGTGAAAGACATTAGGGAGTTTCACATTTCTGCAATATTTCATCATTTTTCTATCAACACACGTGCATATGTTACAAACACTGTATTCAGGTTATCAACTGGCCTGTTAAATACATTAACATATAAGTAGTTATATGGCAGCATGTGTCCAAAATGAAATGCTGTACAGTCTGTTTGCAGGAGCAATGAATGCCACTGAAATGAGAAAACTCTCAATGATAGATGTTACATTTGGATTGAGTTGCTCCTGTTCAGATGCTTATTTGTCTCACTTAGCTTATAAATACATATTAGTTATTCAGATATTTCTTGGTTTGAAAAGTCAATTTACTGGATCTAAAATGTTTTAGAATTTTATAGCATTTTCATTATAGCAGTTACAGCTGTGAGCTGACCTCCCTTGAATATTCTTTCTGAGAATCAGAAATCAGTGAATTAATTCATTAGCTCCATATGCAAGCTAAAGCAATCAGGCACTGTACAAGGATCTGTGGTTAATCAAACACTAAATTAGACATTGGAAATAGTTGCAGGAGCAATTAATGCTTTTTAAAAAATTCATTCTTCCATCCTCGTGTTCCCTCTGTGTCCTAAAGTGATGCAACATGGCAATATATCAATGATCTCAAGATCACTAGTGTGTTTCCGTCTATGGCAAATATAACTTAGTTCAATAAGACTGCCAGTGGAAATTGTTTTGGACTCAATGGAAAGCAGCAACTTCCCTTGGCTTATATTATTGGAAAACAAAAATAACAGGGTGATGCAATGTTAATGATAATCTGTTCTTCACAATTTCTGCCAAGTTTTTGAAGTTTTCAACATGCACCCTCTATGGAAACAGTGAAAGAAACCCATCTGAAAATTCCAGTACAAATGTAAATTGCTCAGAATTTGCACAGGAATAATTTTGCAATGCTACTTTTATAAAGTGTGACTTAAACTGTGTAATTTAAGTATGTTTTCATATAATTTATTTTTTCATTTGGATTCTTGAATTTGAACTGATAGTGCATGGATTTTGTGTATGTCTAAAGGAGTTTCGTTATTAACTTGCAAACTATTTTGTGTTTTATTATGAAACACATTGAGAAAGAAAGACTTGTTGGAGAGTTTTTTTTATATTGAGTCAATTTTGTGAGTGAACAAAGTAAATAGTATGGTGCATTAAGCTTTAAGATAAACAATCTAGAATTGCATCTTTTGGGGCACGGGGAAACATTCATAGCTTGGAAAAAATCTTTTGGATTTAGTTTGGCAATTCTGCAGGGTACTTAGCTATAATTGAATGTGTATAGCAGTTGTTGTTGAAAAGGAAGAAGATAATTTTGAATTGTTAAAAATAGGTTACCTCAGTGTAAAGAGTTTAGTTAAAGTTCCAGGTCAGAAGTGTTTAGTTTAAACCTGAAGGTGTCCTTTCACAGGTTCACAGAATTATTTCCGTGAAAAGGGAGACCATCTGGCCCATTTTCCCTTCACCAGCTGTACTATCTAGTGCCAATCTGAAGTGGAGAAAGTTTAAGTACAGAGGTTGGGAGGTCATGTTGCGGCTGTACAGGACATTAGTTAGGCAACTGTTGGAATATTGCGTGCAATTCTGGTCTCCTTCCTATCAGAAAGATGTTGTGAAACTTGATAGGGTTCAGAAAAGATTTACAAGGATATTGCCAGGATTGGAGGATTTGGGCTATAGGGAGAGGTTGAATAGGCTAGGGCTGTTTTCCCTGGGGCATCGGAGGCTGAAAGGTGACCTTATAAAATCATGAGGGGCATGGATAGGATAAATAGACAAAGTCTTTTCCCTGGTGTGGGGGAGTCCAGAGCTAGAGGGCATGGGCTTAGGGTGAGAGGGGAAAGATATAAAAGTGACCTAAGGGCCAACTTTTTCACGCAGTGGGTGATACATGTATGGAATGAGCTGTCAGAGGAAGTGGTAGAGGCTAGTACAATATGCAACATTTAAAAGGCATCTGAATAGGAAGGGTTTGGAGGGATATGTGCCAGGTGCTAGCAGGTGGGACTAGATTGGGTTGAGATATCTGGTCGGCATGGACAGGTTGGTCCGAAGGGTCTGTTTCCATGCTGCACATCTCTATGACTCTATGACTGTATATGAAGGGTCCAGGAAGAGGTTAGTAGATTTTCAATACAGTCAAATTAAGCATCAGAGAGGTAATAAAAAAGAGATTTCTCTCTGGTGCAAGTATTGTAAAGGAGTACTTTTGGTATTATATTTGACCGTGTTTTTCAAAATTTTTAATTGTGTGTTATATGTAAGCAGTTTGGTTTAATCTTTTGATTGGGTAAAGTAACATTTATTTGTTCCAACCAAGTATTGAATGCTTATGTTTCAGTGAGAGACCACCTTATTAAAACATAATAAAATAATACCTGTGCAGCCATATTTCAGGCAGGGATCTAACTTGTTCAGTAACATTATCAACTCTAGTCATAACAAAAGGAACACAAATTATGAACTTATCTTATGAAAGGATTAATATTATCCTTTGAGATGTCAGCTGGGAATTTATGAAATGGAATGATAGTATAGCCCTCAGAGAAAATCCTGCAGTTCTTGATTATTTTTCTCATTTTGTTTTGCCTTAGAGTTGGATGTAATATTTAAAGTTGCTTAAATAAATCAGAGGTTAATTACTATTTAACTATTTGTATATCACAGAATATGGACAAAAATGAACATCTGTAATGGGTTTTGTTCATCAGTGAAGATCCCTTTTTGTTCAGTATTTCCACTAAAAATCACTTATGTATTTTATGTGAATATTTAAATGATACATGTGCAAATCTGTTAGGGAATATCTTCTCCAATGGGGTTAGAGATCCTAACTATAAGGTTACCAGTGTGTCAGGTTTGAGTTACAGGCCACTCAGAGATCTGAGCTGCTTTGGCAATATGCATTTTTAGTTTCCTGCTGTAGTCTTTCTGATGATTGTCAAGGCTCCAACATTTTTACACATGAACATCCAGGGATCCCCTATTCTACCAGCTGCCATCATTGTGCTTCTGAAAGCTTTTGCAGTTTGTTATTCAAACTGTTTGTATGCACTATGAACACAACTTCAAGTCCTGAGGTGCAGCTTGACACTAGATTCAGAGACAGAATGATACTCATTGCTCCACAACATCTCCCAGTGTGTTTCACTGATAATGAGCTGTTCTGGATACCAATGCTATTAACTATTTCTGTAAGGAATTGTGAGATTAAGGGCTCAAACCAAAGGAAATATCTATAGTGTAATTGATTATAATCTTGACATTCAAAATGCTGTGAAAGCAACTGCTGGCAATGACTTCATGGGAACATGTTCTTTTACAATGCATTGAAGCTATGACTGCATAACTTTTCTAACTTGTTTGTTATTTTATTGTTAACGGGGTGTGAGCATTTCTGGCTAGGTCAGATTTATTGTCTGCCCCATTTGCCCTTGAGAAGATGATGGCCTTTTTGAATTGCTCAGTCCTTAGGTGTGTTGTTACACCCATGATGGTATTAGGAAGGGATTGCCCATTTGTCCCTATTTGTACCTGAATTGAATAATTGTTGTTATTCAAAAACATCATGGTGCCACTCTTGGTACATAGAGAGTACATGTCACAAATTTTGGCCACTGTCCTGTGGTTTTATGTGCCTTTATATGAATGAACTTTAAAGACACAATTCTGTAATCCACACTATCAACATGCCATAAGTACTTTCGTATTTTTACCTTGAAGTGAGAACAATGAAGCATTTCAATTCTGTGTGGCAGCACCAGACTTCATATTACCTATCCTCCTTTCTTTTATTTTTCTTTATGTTATCGTATTATGGGATACTAATGAGATCATAAAAGATTCTCCATAATGACCATGAGTGGAATCAAAGAACATTGAAGAAATTAATGTAGATTATTCTGTCAAAAATATACCAATTCCCTTTCTTTAACAATATTGCATAGATCTTTCAGGATTTTAATGAAGATGATAGTGTCTATAAATAGATATACTGTTTGGTCTTGGAAAGCTACAAGCCTAAGACAGACTTTCTTCTCTTGTCTCAATAGAAATGGTTTAGTGTGACTTTTTAACCTAAGAGCTGATCTTCCTCCTATAAATGCAAGCAAGATTGGTCCTCATTACTTTCTCTTGGCCTTTGTCCAGAAAATTGGTGACAAATGATGAGGTTGTTGAAAGACATAGGATGTCTTTTGTAATTGGGACACATTTGAAAAGCTGTGGAGGTATCCTAAAGCTGGGTCTTCCCCATTGAAAGTGAACTTGGAACAGCTATGGATGTGGATACAGAAGTGAAGAGACAGAGAGAAAAAATATATCCAGCAAATAGATAATGTTTACATCACATTCTTCCTGATTAACATGTCGATATAGAGGCAGAACAAGTCTCCATGGAGTTTAATTCAGATAAATGCGAGGTGCTGCATTTTGGGAAAGCAAATCTTAGCAGGACTTATATACTTAATGGTAAGGTCCTAGGGAGTGTTGCTGAACAAAGAGACCTTGGAGTGCAGGTTCATATTTCCTTGAAAGTGGAGTCGCAGGTAGATAGGATCATGAAGAAGGCATTTGGTGTGCTTTCCTTTATTGGTCAGAGTATTGAGTACAGGAGTTGGGAGGTCATGTTGCAGCTGTACAGGACATTGGTTAGGCCACTGTTGGAGTATTGCGTGCAATTCAGGTCTCCTTCCTATCAGAAAGGTGTTGTGAAACTTGAAAGGGTTCAGAAAAGATTTACAAGGATGTTGCCAGGGTTGGAGGATTTGAGCTATAGGGAGAGGCTGAACAGGCTGTTTTCCCTGGAGCATCAGAGGCTGAGGGGTGACCTTATAGAGGTTTACAAAATTATGAGGGGCATGGATAGGATAAATAGACAAAGTCTTTTCCCTGAGTCGGGGAGTCCAGAACTAGAGGGCATAGGTTTAGGGCGAGAGGGGAAAAATATAAAAGAGACCTAAGGGTCAACGTTTTCATGCAGAGGGTGGTACGTGTATGGAATGAGCTGCCAGAGGATGTGGTGGAGGCTGGTACAATTGCAACATTTAAGAGGCATTTGGATGGGTATATGAATAGAAAGGGTTTGGAGGGATATGGGCCAGGAGCTGGCAGGTGGGACTAGATTTGGTTGGAATATCTGGTCGGCATGGACGGGTTGGGTCGAAGGGTCTGTTTCCATGCTGTACATCTCTATGACTCTATGACTCCATTCCTGATGAAGGGCTTATGCCTGAAATGTCAATTCTCCCACTCCTTGGTGCTTTTCCAGCACCACACCTTTCAAGTTTGAAATTCAATGTGTGGTTGACCTTATCTTTTCAGATTCATCTCGGAAAAATAGAAAATAGAAGCAGGAATGGATCATTTGGCCTTTGAACCTGCGCACCATTCATTATGATTGTGGTTGAAAATCATTATGATGATTAATTGGATAATAATTCATTTTGTTCTGCACGAGGGAAAGATCATCCAGAGACATGAATAAAACAAGACATTCACAATTGCAAGAGAGCGACACTGACAGAAAGAGAGGCATAAAGAGGTGGAGAAAGAGACTTGAAGACCAAAAGACCAAGTTAGGAGAGAAACCATTAGCATGATTCAGAACTTCCATTAACAACAAAACAGAAGTCCATTGCAAAATGATTGATAACAAAATGGAATGATTCAAACTATGTATCCATAATACAGTTTCCAAGCCTTTTCAAAGACACAGTAAAATTTGTAATCCCACTAATTCCAAAATATTCCTTTATAAATTGGAGAGAGTAGAGATCAGTGAACACAGAATAATGGTGGATCTGACCTTTTTACAATTTAAGACATGGGTCACAGAGTGTGCAGAGGTTAGAATGTGGGAGAACAGCCATGAGTGTAATAGAATAGTTGGCTATTGAGAAAACTGTGCATGAATGAACATTTCAACAGCAGATGTGCTGTGACAGGAACAACATTATAGAAGCAGAATTATACAGTCTCGCTGATGATAGGAATATAAGGTCTGAAATACAGCTTAGGATCAAATGAGACACTAAAGTTATACAATGGCTTATTTTCTGATTTTTTTCTTAGGAGCAAGATCAATTCAGTAACTGTTTAATAGAGTGTGGAGCATAGAACAAAAGCAATGGCCTCAGTTTTCCCAATATTTAACTGAAGGAGATTTGGATTGATTTGGTACTGAGTGTCAGATAAACAGTCTGATAATCAGCAGTTGTAAGGGTGAAGAGGGAAATAATGGTGATGTGGCATCATGTGATGAATATCATTAGCCTACATGTGAAAACTAATGCTCTATCTTCAGACGACATCATCAAGGGGCAGCAGGTAGATGAGAAATAGGAGAAGGCTAAGTATAGGTCTTTGGGGGAAACCATAAGTAATGGTTTGGAAGCAGGAAGAAAATCCATTGCATGCAATTCTTTGGCTACAATGAGATTGATAATAGTTGAACCAGACAAGAGCAGTCCCTTCCAGTTTGATGGTCATGGAGAGGTGCTGGAGTGACTTAGTTGAGAGACTGATTGCAATTGATCCAAGTTTGCAACAATACAAAATTAGCTGGGTAAGAAAGCAGTGAGGGAAATGCAAAAAGAAGACAGTGCCATGTAGGCAGATTAGGTGAACTGGAAAGAACAGGAAGGATGAGTACAAGTAGTTCTTGGATAGCACAATGGTTGTGTTCTTTTGTGACCTTGTGATAAAGAAATATCACACTTTAGAAACAGTGCTTAAAGTCTTGGCGATGTAATCGCATTATAGCCAACACACGGTTTAAAGGTTCATGCTTTAGAAACAGCACCCCCACTTTGTCAAACACATTGGAGCGAATTCGCGTTAACGAAATGCGTGTTATAGCAGAACAACCTGGATGGTGTGGCAAATTGTGGAAATATCTATATTGGTCGGAATAATTATGAAGCAGAATATATTTTGAATAGTGAGAAAACTGGGAAATGTTTGCACTCAGGGAGACCTGGGTTTCCTTCTTCATGTATCGCAGAGCGTTAAAATACAGCTACAGCAAGCAACTTGGAAAGCAAGTGTCATTTCAACTTTAATTATAATTGAGGATTGGAATGTGAGAGGAAGCATGTCTTACTACAGTCAGACAGGACTTTGATGAGACCGATATGAGTATCGTGTGCAATTTAGAAATTTGTACCAGAGAAAGGATGTACTTGCTCAAGGGGAGATCAATGAAGGTTGAATGAACAGATTGCTGGATTATGTGAACTGGTGCTATAAGGGGAGACTGAATAGGCTGTGCCTATATTCCCTGGAGTTTAGAAGAACACAAGGTTCTAACTGGAACATATAACATTCTGAAGGGTGCCGTTAGGATAAATGCTGAGAAAACACTTCTTACTGGACTGGACAATGTACAGCACAAGGTTATCATCTTAAAACACTACCCAGCCTGAAATGGCTTGTGAATCTTTGGAATTTTCTATCCCACAGAACTGTGGATACTTTAGCACTTAGTTTATTCAAAATAGAAGCCAATCGAGTTTTGGATACAAAGAGAATTAAGGAATATGGGGATAATGCACATGGAGACACAGGAAATAATGCCATTTCTTACAGATATACTCAAAATAGCCCAGACAGAGAGGAGCTTTTTGTGTCGAATCACAGCATCCCAACAGTGCTGTTAGAGGCTGTACAGCCCTTTAAGCCCACACCAACATCCAAAGAGCATCTGAGATCCTATTCCTGCAACCACCAAATCCACCGAACCTACACATCTTTGGAATGTGGGAGTAAACCGGAGCAGCCGACAGGAACCCATGCAGACATAGGGAGAAGGTGCAAACTCTGCACAATCACCCGAAGCTGGGATCAAACCAAGGTCCCTGACACTGTGAGACAGCAGTGCTAACCACAGAGCCGAGCATTGGGCATTGAATGCTTTTGAATGGCAACATCTCACAGTCAGATCGGAACATAAAAGGACCTTTTTTATATATAAAAAGAATTCCAACACAGTTTTACCTTATTGAGCATTAAATTGATTTAATATGATACATAGTCAGATAACATAACTGTCAAAACAAAACTAATTTAAGATTTTTTATTAATGCAACTATATTATTTACATATGCATTATTCGAAATGTTTTATGATGACTCACTTTATGCAAAGTTGTTTTCTTCTTTACTCAAAAGAATGTGCTGAAGACCTTGGCAGTCCTCCTAGTGAAAGATGATAACAGTTGGCAAAGCTTTAACAGTCATTTTAAATAATTTATCACATTTCAACACTTAATATATTTGACATTTCACAAATACTTGCATGTAGCTTCTGTGCAGACATTCAAAATGTTCTTTCTCAAACTATTATTCTTCAAATCTGATCATGTAGTCACTGTGTTACAGAGATGTCATCTTTAGCTAACAAATTTTGCAAATTTAGCCAGTTTGCAAAATAAAAAATATAAATGATACTATTTTGGAACATTAATTTGGGAGACTGAGTGAAACTGAAAATTCTGCACATGAAATAAAATGCAAATTACAAAACCATTAAATAACCTGAAAATGTCCTGTAGTCCATTTCTAACAGGAGCAATGAAAGTCACTATGTTCAGTATGACTCCCTCTGTATTTGGATACCTATTTATCTGACCTTACAATGCAATTAAAACATTTAAATATACCTTTTTTGTGGGAATCTCAAACTGCCCTCTCGCATTCAAAGTTTTTTCAAGCAGATTTTCATCCTCAGTTTATTTACATTTTTCTTTCTGAAATCTCAGATGATAGGATTTCATTTGAACTGCCTGAGTGTAAGATATCACTGATGTAGCTGAAAAGAAAATTGGATGATTTACAATTCCATAAGGATGCTGGCCGGAATAAAGGATCTTAAAGAAGGGACCTTAAAAAACTGCTCACAGTACTCCAGATGTCAAATTAAGTTTGGGATTCAAGAGACACAAGGAACTTGCTTGAAATTTTGATCAACATTGGTCCCTCAACCATCGAGATCCATAGTATCACTGTGCATGACAATAAGATGGTGTTACTGGACTAATGATCTAGAAATGTGAGCTTAAAGCCCCCATACTGGGTAGAAAAATTAAATACAATGAATTCAATAAATTTGAATAGAAAGAAATATTAATAATGACTGATATAAAGCTACCAGATTGTCACAATATCCAATGTCATTTAGGAAATGACAATGCCTAAACTTGGAAAAATCTTATGCTTTGCCATTGTGACTAAGTCACCATTCTGACCAAGTCACCATTCTGAAATCCACTAACTAACATAGAACATAGAACATAGAAAGGTACAGCACAGAACAGGCCCTTTGGGCCAAGGTTTTCTGCCAAGATTTAATCCTAATGCAAAATATAGTAACTTAACCTACGCACCCCTCAACTCACTGCTATCCATGTGCATGTCCAGCAGTCACTTAAATGTCCCTAATGACTGTATCCACCACCACAGCTGGCAACGCATTCCATACATTCACAACTCTCTGTGTAAAGAACCTACCTCTGACGTCTCCTTTATACCTTCCTCCTACTATCTTCGAACTATGACTTCTCGTACCAGTCAATCCTGCCCTGGGGAAAAGTCTCTGGCTATTGACTCTATCTATTCCTCTCATTACTTTGTACACCTCAATCAGGTCTCCTCTCTTCCCTCTTCTCTCCAGAGAGAAAAGTCCGAGTTTATTCAACCTTTCTTTATAAGGCAGGCTCTCCAGTCCAGGCAGCATCCTGGTAAACCTTCTTTGCACCCTCTCCAAACCTCTGTATCTTTCCTATAGTAGGGTGACCAGAACTACACACAATATTCCAAGTGTGGTCTCACCAGGCACTTGAAGAGTTACAGCAAAACCTCACGGCTCTTAAACTCGATCCCCGTGTTAATGAAAGCCAAGACAGCATATACTTTCTTAACAACCCTATCCACTTGGTTGGCAACTTTGAGGGATCTATGTACTTGCACACCCAGATCCCTCTGTTCCTCCATTAACCTTGCACAAAGAGCTGTTATGTCACACAGGCCACAGCTATTACTGAAGTAGGTTCACCATCACATTCTCAAAGCCTGTATTCTACAAATGATTACAAAATAAATGAGCTGGTCATTTGCCTTTCTTCAGATGCACCATGCATCACTCCTCACCAGAATACTCTGCTGGAAATCAAAACCTGCTTATTCTGGAGACATTGTAAATGTTAACAATTTTAACAAGTGTGCAAAATTTCCAATTTTTTCCCCTGTTTTTCAGGCCCAAGTTTTTAGAAAGCACACTCCAGGCTTTTGAACTCAATAAACATTATTATTTATTAAAAGTAAACAGACTCCAACTACAGGAAAAGATTTGTTCACCAACAACTTATAACTCAACAAGTTAAAACACTAATCCCTCATAAACACTCCCTAATGCACTCACACAAACATGAAAAACCATGTGTAATGTGGACAGAAGGAAAACTGGGAAAGCAGGTCAATGGATCCTGTTCACAAGGTTTGCTGAGATAATTCTTGTGCTGACCAGAATGCTACTTCTCAGTCTTCCTTCTCTGAATGCTTCCACTTGTTTTCAGGAGGCACAGGATGACTGGTTCATACTCATCGAGGTCTCTAACTCAATAGTTGAAAGTCACCACTGATAGCAACTGCTGACATAAAAATCAACATTTAGTTCAGTCTTAAAATGGTTTTTGCTGCAAAGACCACAGAGCTCAAGCTAGTAGAAATATGGTGGCTTTTCACTATCTTCTTCACAGGCTTGAATTGCTTATCTACATAAGAACCAAAGATACAGTTGTTGGCAGGTAGAAAAGCTGTGACTCGATAAGTAGTCCACAAACCAATCAGCTACTGGTTGCCAGCTGAATCTCCACTTTTATCATCCCTTAGTTCCAGCTTTCTGCACTTCCTACCACAGCTTAGAGTCATAGAGTCATAGAAATGTACAGCATCGAAACAGAACCTTCGATCCAACCCGTCCATGTCGACCAGATATCCCAACCCAATCTAGTCCCATCTGCCAGCACCCGGCCCATATCCCTTCAAACCCTTCCTATTCATATACCCATCCAAATGCCTCTTAAATGTTGCAATTGTACCAGCCTCCACCACTTCCTCTGGCAGCTCATTCCATACACGTACCACCCTCTGTGTGAAAAAATTGCCTCTTATGACCCTTTTATATCTTTCCGCTCTCACCCTAAACCTATGCCCTCTAATTCTGGACTCCCTGACCCCAGGGAAAAGATCTTGCCTATTTATCCTATCCATGTCCCTCATAATTTTGTAAATGTCTATAAGGTCACCCCTCAGCCTCCGACGCTCCAGGGAAAACAGCCCCAGCCTCTCCCTATAGCCCAAATCCTCCAACCCTGGCAACATGCTTGTAAATCTTTTCTGAACCCTTTCAAGTTTCACAACAGCTTTCTGATAGGAAGGAGACCAGAATTGCACGCAATATTCCAACAGTGGCCTAACCAATGTTCCATACAGCTGCAACATGATCTCCCAACTCCTGTACTCAATACTCTGACCAATAAAGGAAAGCATACCAAATGCCTTCTTCACTAACCTATCTACCTGTGACTCCACTTTCAAGAAGCTATGAACCTGCACTCCAAGGTCTCTTTGTTCAGCAACATTCCCTAGGACCTTACTATTAAGTGTATAAGTCCTGCTAAGATTTGCTTTCCCAAAATGCAGCACCTCGCATTTATCTGAATTAAACTCCATCTGCCACTTCTCAGTCCATTGGCCCATCTGGTCAAGATCCTGTTGTAATCTGAGGTAACCCTCTTCGCTGTCCACTACACCTCTAATTTTGGTGTCATCTGCAAACTTACTAACTGTACCTCTTATGCTTGCATCCAAATTATTTATGTAAATGACAAAACGTAGAGGACCCAGCACCGATCCTTGTGGCACTCCACTGGTCACAGGCCTCCAGTCTGAAAAACAACCCTCCACCACCACCCTCTGTCTTCTACCTTTGAGCCAGTTCTGTATCCAAATGGCTAGTTCTCCCTGTATTCCATGAGATCTAACCTTGCTAATCAGTCTCCCATGAGGAACCTTGTTGAACGCCTTACTGAAGTCCATATAGATCACATCTACTGCTCTGCCCTCATCAATCTTCTTTGTTACATCTTCAAAAAACTCAATCAAGTTTGTGAGACATGATTTCCCACGCACAAAGCCATGTTGACTATCCCTAATCAGTCCTTGCCTTTCCAAATACATGTACATCCTGTCCCTTAGCATTCCCTCCAACAACTTGCCCACCATCAAGGTCAGGCTCACAGGTCTATAGTTCCCTGGCTTGTCTTTACCACCCTTCTTAAACAGTGGCACATTTGCAAACCTCCAGTTTTCCGGCACTTACCTGTGACTATCGATGATATAAATATCTCAGCAAGTGGTCCAGCAATCACTTCTCTAGCTTCCCACAGAGTTCTCGAGTACACCTGATCAGGTCCTGGGGATTTATTCCCCTTTAACAGTTTCAAGACATCCAGCACTTCTTCCTCTGTAATTTGGACATTTTGCAAGATGTCACCATCTATTTCCCTACAGGCTATATCTTCCATATCCTTTTCCACAGTAAATACTGATGCAAAATATTCATTTAGTATCTCCCCCATTTTCTGTGGCTCCACACAAAGGCCACCTTGCTGATCTTTGAGGAGTCCTATTTTCTCCGTAGTTACCCTTTTGTCCTTAATGTATTTGTAAAAACTCTTTGGATTCTCCTTAATTAAACTAGCAGCTGTGTAAGCAGTGCTATAAGTGTCAGGTTATTTGCTTTCAAGAACATGCTTTAATCCTTTACCAAAGCTTGGTTTCTAAATGGCCCTTTTCTTACTTTAGTCGACAATCAAAAATACAGAAAAATAAAATAAAATACGCTTTACAGATAATTCTGTGAAAAGATGTTGTATTCAGCAAGAAAAATGATCAAAAATGCAAGGGTTTTACTTAAAAAGTAATCTATTGCTCTTTCAGGCATTTATGGGATGTGAGTATTGCTGGATGGATCAGCAACACTAACTGCCCTTGAGCAAATGAGCTGTCCTCTTGAACTGCTGTAGTCTTTTGTTGTAGGCACAATCACGATGCTGTTAGTTCCAAAATATTGACCCTGCAAAAAAGAACGAACAGCAATCCATTTCCTAGTCAGTACAGTGCAAAGAAACTTATAGATTGAAGTATACCCAACAATCTGCTGCCATACAAATTTAATTTTTTTTTTGTTTTTGTAAACTTATAAAATGTGCTAGTTTTATTGAGCAAGCCTTTAAACAGAATTGCCACCAATGCTTCTTCTATAAAACAACATATTAATTTTCTTTCCCTGGAATCCTGGAATGTGTGTTACTATTATTATACAGTGGCTCCAGAGTGTAACTCACACTCAGCAGCACACCTTCAAAGTCTGAAATATTTTAACAGCACAGGTGGTAATTTCTGCTTTCCCAAGGCGAGTTAAGTTTTCAAAGTGCCTTAGAAGTGTAAAGAAGCTCTTGAATGCTTTCGAGAGTTGGCTTGTTGACAGCTCACTGAAGGTTTATTGTCTGTAGCATAATGGAAGTAACTGTCATGCAGGCAGTGAAACAGACAGGGGATCTGAGTTGCAGAGCTACTGCCCATCTAAGGCAAAGGTGAAAATTCACTCCATGTTTCATACATTTCAGATAGGTCAAACATTTTTTTAATGTCCAAACCATGCATGGCTCCAGCACTCAAAAGGATCAAAAATTGGACAATGCTTGGTCTTGGACCTGATCGGAGAAATTGCTGATGCCCCCAAAGTTGGCTCATTTTTGGAGTTTAAACCTAAGCCAGAACCTTAGTTTGGTGACAAAAACAGAACTTGTTGGAAACAACTCAGCAGGTTTGGCAGCATCTGTGGAGAGAAAGCAAAGTTAACATTTCAGTTCGAGGAACCCTTCTTCAGAACTCAGCTTGGTGCTAGGACAAGGCAGAGGTCTTCCGTTACCTGCTATTGGCTGGTGGATTAGACCCTCCTGCTCTTACTTACTCCACATCAAATGTAATTATTTCAAAGTCTTTCCTTTTAAGTAACTTCTAAAAGTCTGATGACTGCTAGTCTGGCTGCTCAATATTAGAAACACAAGTCCTCACAAGCTCTGAATAATCAGTACTGTAAGTAATTTAGGTGAGATAATAAATCAACAGCTAGACCACCAAATTGTAGCAAGGTAGAAACACTTAACAAGGATAAAATATGGCTTAATGAATCTGGTAGTACTTGTCACAGGTTATATTTACTATGTTGGATATTGTCACAAAACCCAGCTTAAATTTGTCTTATAGACTTCCAAATCTTCTATATTTTCTTCAAGTTTCTATCCTCTGTTCATGTGTGCACAGTTCTCAGATAACAGGAGAGATGATCTCTATCCATTGGATATTTCCTTGCTCTGCTACAAAGGATATGATTCTGTTCTCCTTTTGTACATTCCTAATAATCCTCCCCTTTACAGAAATTTTAAATTAACCTGTTCAGACATGTTATGACATGGAGTGGTACAGTGGCTCAGTAGTTAGCACTGCTGCCTCACAACACCAGGGACATGGGTTTGATTCCACTTTTGGGTGACTATCTGTGTGGAGTTTGCATGTCTGTGCGGGTTTCCTCCAGGTGCTCTGGTTACCTCCTACAGTCCAAAGATGTGCAGGCTTGGTGGATTAACTACGAAAAATGTAGGGTTATAGGGATAAGGTAGGGGCATAGGTCAGGGTGGGATGCTCTTCAGAGGATCGGTGTGGATTTGATGGACCAAATGACCTGCTTATATGATTCTATGACATACTTCTGGTGCAGGTGGCACTTGAGACCTGGACCTCCTGGCTCAGAGGAAGGGACATTACCACTGCACCACAAGAGCTCTTCCCTTCCTTTACAAACCATTTGAGTCAATTGATCTGTTACCAGGCACATAATTGAATTCTCAAACATTCAGACACCTTCAGTTATTTACTGACTTAGACTAGTCCAGAACAGTTTCATGCAGTTTTGGGAAAATGTGAAAGCCAAAGATTACAAAGGTTCCCTTAAAAGCGAAATTGGAATGCTTGAGGTTATGCAGGCAAACATTAAAGCTGCACAATTTGAATACTTGGCTTGATTCTTTTGTTCATGTAACTCTTAAACATTAGGTTATTTGAAATCAAGTTTAAGTGATCAGTTCTGAAGTGGGCATTCTAGCCTAATTGCAATGTCTGCATCAGAAAGGAAAGTCATTGACTAATTTATGGAGTTGTTGAAGTGCTCTGTAAATCTAGCTCAGAACTCTATCCTGTTGAAATAGTTAACATTGCAATCTTTTATGGCTAATTTACAGGTTCAATATCTGAATTTGTCTGGGGCTGTGGAAAGACTGGAGACTTTCCAAAACACCCTGTGGAAACTGGAACCAGAAGATCCGGCCCAATTGTCAACAGATCCTACTTTCACTGGGATGGGTGGAATGGGGAACAGGATGAGGCTCCCCCATCTGTGGGAACCCAGAACTAAACAAGGCTCTTTGAACTCCCAGGAATCAGGTTACATCTTTGTTGGGGCAATGATCTCAGCCTACAATGAGACTGATGAATCTCTAGAGATGCTGTTAATGTCTCTGAATTGTGGATATTATTAATCTGTTAAGTTGCTAAAACGTTCAATGATTTTAAAAATAGAAAGAAAGTCAGCCTGTCTGTATCCGTGAGAATCAAAAATAATGTGAGTTTCAAGTTTTAAAAAATATTTGTTGTAGCCATTTGGATACAGAACTGGCTCGAAGGTAGAAGGCAGAGGGT
Organism: Chiloscyllium plagiosum; assembly: GCF_037043375.1. Lineage (NCBI taxonomy): Eukaryota > Metazoa > Chordata > Chondrichthyes > Orectolobiformes > Hemiscylliidae > Chiloscyllium > Chiloscyllium plagiosum. The sequence continues at coordinate 18,547,762 of NW_028270156.1, forward strand.
GATGGTGGAGGGTTACTTTACAGAGTAGAAGCTTGTGACCAGGGGTGTGCCAAAAGAATCGGTGCTGGGTCCATTGCTTTTTGTCATTTATATAAATGATTTGGGTGTGAACATAGGAAGTATGGTTAGTAAGTTTGCAGATAACACCAAAATTGGAGATGTAGTGAACAACAAAGAAGTACAACTGGATCTTGATCAGATGGGCCAATGGGCTGAGGAGTGGCAGTTGGAGTTTAATTTAGATAAATGTGAGGTGCTGCATTTTGTAAAGGCAAATCAGGGCAGAATTTATACACTTAATGATAAAGTGCTGGGGGGTGTTGCTGAACAAAGAGACCTTGGAAAGAAAAGTTTACAGTTCCTTGAAAGTGGGGTTGCAGATAGATAGAATAGTGATGAAAGCATTTGGTATGCTTTCCTTTACTGGTCAGAGTATTGTGTATGGGAGTTGGAGATAATGTTGCTGCTGTACAGGACATTGGTTCGGCTATTTTTGGAATATTGCGTGCAGTTCTGGTCTCCCTGCTATAAGAAGGCTCTTGTGAAACTTGAAAGGGTTCAGAAAGAATTTACAAGGATGTTGCAGGGGTTGAAGGGTTTGAACTATCGGGAGAGGCTGAATAGGCTAAAGCTATTTTCGCAGGAGTGTCAGAGGCTGAGGAGTGACGTTATAGATGATTGTACAATCATAAGGGGCATGGATAGGGTGAGTAGCCAAGGTCTTTTCCCTGGGGTGGATGAATCCAAAACTGGAGGGCATAGGTTTAAGGTGAGAGGGGAAAGATTTAAAAGAGACCTAGGGGGTAACTTTTTCATGCAGAGGGTAGTTTATGTATGGAATGAGCTGCCAGAGGAAGTAGTGGAAGCTGGCACATTTGCAACAGTTAAAAGGCATCTGGACAGTTGTATGAATAGCAAGGGTTTAGAAGGATATGGGCCAAATGCTGGCAAATGGGACAAGATTAATTTAGAATATGTGGTCAGCATGGACAGGTTGGACCAAACCATTTGTTTCCAGCTGTAGATTCCTACGACACTATGACTCGATGACATGTTTTGGACCTTTCTGTCTTGGCCAACAATTATTGGTCATTCTTAATTGCCCTTGGGATGGTCAGAGTGAATTGCCTTCTTGAACCATTGCAGTCACTGGGGCAATAGGTGCACCTATAGTGCTGTTAGGAAGAGAGCTCCTGGACTTTAATCCAGTGGTAGTGAAGAAGCATCATTGTAATTCCAAGTGAGGGTGGTATATGGCCTGAAGGAAAATTGCTGTTGGTACTTTTCCCATTCATTTGTTGTCCATGTCATAGTATCATGCTGTCCCCGCAGCAGAGAAGCAGGCCATTCAGCCCATCGAGTCCAAACCAACCCTCCGAAACGCTTCCCAACCAGACCTGACCTATCTTCTGCATTTCTGATGGCCAATCCATTTAACCTGTAGATCTTTGGGCTGTGTGGAGAGACCGGAGCACCTGGAGGAAACCCACGCAGACACAGGGAGAATATACAAATTCCACACAGTCACCAGATACTGGAATCAAACCCTGGTGCCTGGCGCTGTGAAGCAGCAGTGTTAACCATTGAGCCACTGTGCCACCACACACTTCTTCCTAGTTAGTAGGGGTTGTGGGTTTCAAAGGTCCTGTTGAAGGATGAACTTTCAGGGTGAGTGTTATATTTTTTTAATGATTGGTTACTTTCCTCAGCCTGTCATTATCACAGTGGATGGGGAAGTTGTGAGTTCACAATTTTGTTTGGCGGCTCAGAGATGATTAATTTTAATTAAATAATCAGAGTTTATTAATGGATAATAAACATAAATATCAACATTTAAATAGGAGAAGTCAACTCTTCAAATCTGCTTCACCACTTAATAAGTTAATCATTGATCTGTTTCTGTTGTGAATTCCACATTCCCATCTTTAGCTGTCTTCGCTGTAGGAGTATGTATTCAAGTTTGTTTGATTTTTTAAAAAAAGGATTTGAGAACTTTTATGTGTTTTGAATGATGTTTCAAGAGTCAGAATTTATTTTCTTCATTCATATAATGAACAATGAAATAGCTATTGAGAATTTTATTTTATTTATGTTCAGCATTGGCTCCTGAATTCTGTCCATGGTGGGTATTGAGTGAATTTGCATGTATGGTGTGAAGGCATAAGTCATGGGTAAGTGGTCACAGCAGACACTACATTGGCACTAAATTGGCATAAGGGATTTAAGGGACCATGGGGATGGATGAGAGATATGGGTTAGCATGAATTGGCCATAGGATGAAAGCTGTAAGGCCTAATCTTTAAAAGAATAACTTATGCCTACTGATGCTCCCAGTGGTGGGGAGCTTTGGTGGGATTATGCTGAGGGAGAAAGTGAGGACTGCAGATGCTGGAGGTGTGAGCTGAAAATGTGTTGCTGGAAAAGTGCAGCAGGTCAGGCAGCATCCAAGAAGCAGGAGAATCGACATTTCGGGCATGAGCCCTTCTTCAGCCTGAAATAGGGCTCATGCCCGAAACGTCGATTCTCCTGCTCCTTGGATGCTGCCTGACCTGCTGCGCTTTTCCAGCATCACATTTTCAGCTGGGATTATGCTGAGTGTGGTAACTTAACTGAATGTAATTAAATTTACGTTGGTTTAACTTGGTTTAATTTAGGCTTTTTTTTTTGTTTTTATTTGGTATCTATTGAATCGTAGTTTTTGTAGTTTTTTTCTCTCTCCTCAGTGATTTGTGGAATAGTAGTTTGTTTATTGTTATTGTGGATGTATTATAAGGTTGTTATACTGTTTTGTAGTGATTTTGTAATTTTGTAAGAAAATTAATATCTTTTTTCTTAATAAAAAATATTTTTAAGAAAAGAGAATAACTGAGATGAAATCTCAGAGAGGTATTTTAAATATCCCACAATTAGCACTTGTCACCTTCGGTCACCTTCGTTCTGGGGACTCTAGACCTGAATTCTTCTCCCTCCCTGCAGCCTGTAATGAACATCAAAGTATCTGAGGCACACCTCACTCCTACCAACTGAGTTGGACTTGAATTACAGGCAGATATTGGACTAGAAACTGATGTCTTTTTCAAAGTGGGAAGCCAATATGTCCAGGAAACAACCAGAGTGCAAGCCATCCTAAGCTGGGTATTGTAATGAGAGAGGGTTAATTAGCGACATGGTGATGTGACATACTTTGGGGAAGAGTGACCATAATTTGGTAGAGTTCTTCATTAAGATGGAGAGTGACACAATCAAATCTGAAACTAGGGTCTTAAATTTAAAGAAACTAACTTTGATAGTATGAGGCATGCATTGGCTAGGATAAACTGACCAAGGTTACTGAAGGGATTGAAGGTGGATAGGCAATGGCAAATATTTTAAGCACACATGGATGAACTTCAACAATTGTACATCCCTGTCTAGCATAAGAGTAAAACAGGGAAAGTGGCTCAAACATGGCTAACTGGTTAAAGCCAAAGAGAAGGCATATAAATTGGCTAGAAAAAGTAGCAAACCTGAGGACTGGGAAAAATTTAAAATTCAGCAAAGAAGGAAAAATGTTTAATTCAGAAAAGGAAAATAGAATATGGAAGTCAGCTTGCAGAAAACATAAAAATTGACTGCAAAAGCTTCTACAGATATTTGAAGTGAAGAAGACTGGCGAAGACAAATGTCGCTCCCTTGCAGTTCAAATCAAGTGAATTCATAATGAATAACAAAGGGAAGGCAGACCAGTTGAACAAATATTTTGGATCCGTCTTCACTAAAGAGGACACAAATAATCTTCAGGAAAAGCTAGGGGACAGAAGGTTAAGCATGAAGGATGAACTGATAGAAATCCTTTTTAGTCAGAAAATTGATTTGGGAAATTGACGGGATTAAAACACACTAAAGTACCCCAGGCCTGATCCTCTGCATCCCAGAGTACTTAGGGAAGAAACCCCAGAAATAAATGATATGTTGGTGATCATTTTCCATCATTCTGGAAGAGTTCCAATGAACTGGAGAGTAGCTAATGTAACTCCATTGTTTTAAAAAAAGAGGGAGAGAGAAAATGGGGAATTATAGGCTGGTTAGCCTGACATCGGGGGTGGGACAAATGCTGGAATAAATCATTAAGGATGTAATAGTTGAGCATTTGGAAGGCAGTGACCAAAACTGTCCAAGTCAGCTTGGATTCACTGAAGGGAAATCATGCATGACAAATCTTCTGGAATTTTTTAAGGATGTGACCAGTAGAGTGGACAAGGGTGAATTAATAAGTGGTGTGTATCTGGACTTTCAAAAAGATTTTAGGGGAAAGTGAGGACTGCAGATACTGGAGATCAGAGTCGAGAGTGTGGTGCTGGAAAAGCACAGCTGGTCAGGCAGCATCCGAGGAGCAGGAGAATCGACCTTTCGGGCATAAGCCCATCATTAGGAATCATTTCCGAATCGTCGATTCTCCTGCTCCTCGGATGCTGCCTGACCTGCTGTGCTTTTCCAGCACCACTCTAATCTATTATCTGAATGGTGGCAGTTTAGGAAACAGTGAAGTGCAACGAGTGGTGGAACAGTTGCTGAAGGTTGGCACTTAGGTGCAGCAGGCGGTGAGGAAAGCTAATGGCATGCTGTCCTTCATAGTGAGAAGATTTGAGTATCAGAGTAAGGATGGGTACAGTTTTGCTTGTCTTGCTGCAGTTATACAAGGCCTTGATGAGGCCACACATTGATTAGATTTGATTCCCTACAGTGTGGAAGCAGGCCCTTTGGCTCAACAAGTCCACACCGACCCTCTGAAGAGCAACCCACCCAGACCCATTCCCCTGCATTCACTATTACCTTATGGGTAATTTAACATGGCCATTTCACCTAACCTGCACATCTTTGGACTGTGGGAGGAAACCCACGCAGACACGCGGAGAATGTGCAAAATCCACACAGACACGCAGAGAATGTGCAAACTCCACACAGACAGTTGCCCAAGGTGGGAATTGAACCTGGGACTCTGGTGCTTTGAGGCAGCAGTGCTAACCACTGAGCCACCGTGCCGCCCCAAATTGAGTATTGCATGCAGTTTTGGACTCCTCGTCTGAGGATATTCTTGCTATTAAGTGAGTGCAGAGAAGGTTCATCAGGCTGATTCCTGGGATGGCAGAGCTGACATATAAGGAATGATTGGTTTTACCAGGCTTGTACTCCCTGGAATGTAGAAGAATGAGGAGGCTTCTCATAGAAACATTTGAAATCCTGATGCAATTGAACAAGCTAGATATGCGAAGAATGTTCCTGATCTTGGGGAAGTCCAGAACAAGGGGGTCACAATCTATAAATCAGGGGTAAGCCATTCAAGACTGAGATGTGGAAGAATTTCTTCAGAGAATTCTGAACCTGTGTAAGTCTCTCCCACAGAAAGTTGTTGGGGCCAATCATTAGATATATTGAAGAGGGAGCTGGATGTGGTCCTTGCAGCTAAAGGGCTCAAGGGGTATGGAGAGAGAGCAGGAATGGTATACTGAGATTACATGATCAGCCATGATCATATTCAATGGTGGTGCAGGCTTGAAGGGCGGAATGGCTTTCCAATTCACCTATTGTCAATGTTTCTGTGTTTCTATACTCATTTATATGATGTTGATGAAGCTAATCACAGAAATTCACGGGTAGTGCACAGCTGAGAACTTCAATCTTTCTCAGGTTCATGCTTCCCTAACATATTCTTTAAGGTTAAGCAGGGAAATTCACATGAACATTGTTCAGTTCAATAAATGTCTTCGAAACATTTGAACTGTTGCACAGAGTGCACAAGCACATTGTTTCTTCATTCCTGTTAATGTAGACCAGTAATCATTTTCATCTGCTCTCTCTTCCAGTAACATTTAATCATTTAAAATAATGGTAGCTGTTAGAATATCCAACTTTTTATGGTTTCTTGATGTTATACAAGTATGGTTTCTTGATATTAATGAAGACGTTTAGATCTCTCATTTATGATTCCATAAAGCAGTATCTGCGTTGTGTCTCGAACAGTATTTCTTTGTCACTGATCACTGGCATTGCAAAGCTGCCTTTTCCAAATACACTTTCCCATAGGCAGCAGCAAATACATTGCCAGACGTCACACTGTTCAACATATGAGTTCCACTGGGCATTCTTACGGCAGTGATGAATTTTCGAAGAGCAAGACAAGCTCATGCAGAGGGAACAAAGACAGATGCAATCGGACCCCAGGTATCTGGCTCCGAGTCAAGTTGGTCCCTGGAGCTGAGTCTTTAGAACAAGACACACCTACTTAGAGACATCTGATGAGACTAAAATCATCATTTATGGTTCACAAGGGAAGTTGTCATAGTTGTGCCGTATCGTTGAACCCAATCTGCAGCCAAAATCTTCAGGGACAACACTGCCCCAGCTGTGAAACCTACCAAGACGGTACATTTTTATACAACAATACCCGTCCCTAGCTAAAGGCGCCATTGTCAAAATTAATGTTGCCAGATCTCCTGGGATTTGAGGATGATTGTGAATTCCTGCTATGGGTATAAAGATTAACAGGCCAATTCTTGATTCCCGGAACTTAGGACACCTGAAACAGGACGTCCCATGAGTAGGTGCGATTTGAGTTCAGGATTCACTTTCTGTCCTTTTCTGCAGCTACTCTGTTTCATGGTTTTAGACTTACATTTAGATTACAGAGGAGGAAGTGCTGGATGTCTTGAAACTGTTAAAGGTGGATAAATCCCCAGGACCTGATCAGGTGTACCCGAGAACTCTGTGGGAAGCTAGAGAAGTGATTGCTGGGCCACTTGCTGAGATATTTGTATCATCGATAGTCACAGGTAAGGTGCCGGAAAACTGGAGGTTGGCAAATGTGCCACTGTTTAAGAAGAGCGGTAAAGACAAGCCAGGGAACTATAGACCTGTGAGCCTGACCTCGATGGTGGGCAAGTTGTTGGAGGGAATCCTGAGGGACAGGATGTACATGTATTTGGAAAGGCAAGGACTGATTAGGGATAGTCAACATGGCTTTGTGCGTGGGAAATCATGTCTCACAAACTGGATTGAGTTTTTTGAAGAAGTAACAAAGAAGATTGATGAGGGCAGAGCAGTAGATGTGATCTATATGGACTTCAGTAAGGCGTTCGACAAGGTTCCTCATGGGAGACTGATTAGCAAAGTTAGATCTCATGGAATACAGGGAGAACTAGTCATTTGGATACAGAACTGGCTCAAAGGTAGAAGACAGAGGGTGGTGGTGGAGGGTTGTTTTTCAGACTGGAGGCCTGTGACCAGTGGAGTGCCACAAGGATCGGTGCTGTGTCCTCTACTTTTTGTCATTTACATAAATCATTTGGATGCGAGCATAAGAGGTACAGTTAGTAAGTTTGCAGATGACACCAAACTTAGAGGTGTAGTGGACAGTGGAGAGGGTTACCTCAGATTACAACAGGATCTTGACCAGATGGGTCAATGGACTGAGAAGTGGCAGATGGAGTTTAATTCAGATAAATGCGAGGTGCTGCATTTTGGGAAAGCAAATCTTAGCAGAACCTATACACTTAATGGTAATGTCCTGGGGAGTGTTGCTGAACAAAGAGACCTTGGAGTGCAGGTTCATAGCTTCTTGAAAGTGGAGTCGCAGGTAGATAGGTTAGTGAAGAAGGCATTTGGTGTGCTTTCCTTTATTGGTCAGAGTATTGAGTACAGGAGTTGGGAGGTCATGTTGCGGGTGTATAGGACATTGATTAGGCCAGTGTTGGAATATTGTGTGCAATTCTGGTCTCCTTCATATCGGAAAGATGTTGTGAAACTTGAAAGGGTTCAGAAAAGACTTACAAGGATGTTGCCAGGGTTGGAGGATTTGGGCTATAGGGAGAAGCTCGGGCTGTTTTCCCTGGAGCGTCGGAGGCTGAGGGGTGACCTTATAGACATTTACAAAATTATGAGGGGCATGGATAGGATAAATAGACAAAGTCTTTTCCCTGGGATCGGGAACTAGAGGGCATAGGTTTAGGGTGAGAGGGGAAAGATATAAAAGGGAGGCAACATTTTCATGCAGAGGGTGGTACGTGTATGGAATGATCTGCCAGAGGAAGTGGTGGAGGCTGGTACAATTGCAGCATTTGAGAGGCATTTGGATGGGTATATGAATAGGAAGGGTTTGGAGGGATATGGACCAGGCGCTGGCAGATGAGACTAGATTGGGTTGGGATATCTGGTCGGCATGGACAGGTTGGACCGAAGGGATTGTTTCCATGCTGTATATCTCTATGTCTCTATGACTCTATTAAAGCAGGATGCAGCTTGATGGGCACGTTGCCATTTTGAAGTATTGGGTCAATCTTTTCACCAGTGATTAAGGTTAATGCCACTATACTTCAAGGAATGATTCAGAATATCTTTAAAGTTTACTCTTTATCCTACCTTGGAAAACATTCAAGAGTGGAGAAAATAACTTCTATGGGGGAGCTTTCAGTCATCTCAAGGGAGCGCACAATTGATTGTAGATGATTTTAAAGACATTTTGATCAAAATAAGGATTCCTGATTTGATTTATTATTATTGTCACATCTACCTAAGTACAGTGAAATGTTTTGTTTTGTGTGCTGTACAGGCAGGTCATACCATACGAAGTGCATTAGGGTAATAGAACAGAGCAAAGAATGCAATGTTATGGCACACAGAATGAGATCAACATTAAACTTAAAATTTGAGAGGCCCAACAGCAGGGAAGAAGCTGTTCTTGCATCTATTTTATACAAGCATACACACTTCTATATCTTCTGCCTGATGGAAGAGGGTGGAAGAGAGTGTCATCAGGGCGGGAGGGGTATTTGATTATGTTGGTTGAATTCCTGAGGCACTGGGAAGCATAGATAGAATCAATGGATGGACTACTGGTTTATGTGATGGACTGGGCTGTGTTCACAACTCTTTGTAATTTCTTGGGAACTTGGAAAGAGCAGTTACCAAACCGCACTGTTATGGACGAAGATTGAAAGTTTTCTATGGTGCATCTATAAGAAGTGGTACTGGTCCGTGTGGACATGCTGAATTTCCTTAGCCTCCAGAGGAGTTCGAGGCATTGATGTGCTTACTTGACCATCACGGATACGTGGATGTTGGTGATCAATACTCTGAGAAACATAATGCTCTTGACCAACTCCACCTCAGCACCATTCATGCAGAGAGGGACATTCCATTTTTGAAGTCAATGACATTGATGGGGAGATTGTTGGCTTTACACCACGCCATTAAACACTCCATCTCTTTCCTACATTCTGTCTTGTCATTGTTCAAGGTCCGCCCTACGACAGTGGTGTCATCGGAAAATTTTCAAATGGACTATTTTTTAGATTAGATTCCCAACAGTTTGGAAATAGGCCATTTGGCCCAACAGGTCCACACCGACCATCCGAAGAGTAACACACCCATATTTATCTATATTTATCCCTGACTAATTCATCTAACACCATGGGTAATTTAACATGGCCAATTCACCTGACCCGCACATCTTTGAACTGTGGGAGGAAACTGGAGCACCCGGAGGAAACCCACGCAGACCCGGGGAGAATGTGCAAACTCCACACGGACAGTTGCCTGAGGCTGGAATCGAACACAGGTCCCTGGTGCTGTGAGGCAGCAGTGCTAACCACTGAGCCACCGTGCCATCCCATTGAGAAGATCAAGAGGGAGAGGTACAGCGGAAGAGGGAGAGGTACAGATTGAGCACAGTCAGAGTGGGAGAGGAATGGATTTATTTAAATAAGAGAGGGAGAGGAGCAGATTGGCATAAGGTGGAATTGGAGAGGGGCGGAATGATCTCAGTCAGAGCGGGAGAGGAGCAGATTGATATCAGTCGGAGCGGGGGAGGAGCAGATTGATATCAGTCGGAGCGGGGGAGGAGCAGATTGATATCAGTCGGAGAAGGAGAGGAGCAGATGGATCTCAGTCGGAGCGGAGGAAGAGGAGATTGATCTCAGTTGGAATGGGGCAGGAGCAGATTGATCTCAGTCTGAATGGGGGAGGTGTGAATCTAACTCAGTCAGAGAGAGCGAGGAGTGAATCTAGCTCAGTCAGAGTGGGGGAGGAGTGAATCTAGCTCAGTCAGAGTGGGGGAGGAGTGAATCTAGCTCAGTCAGAGCAAGTGAGGTGAGAATCTAACTCAGTCAGTGTCAGGGCGGAGTGAATCTCACTCAGAATGGGGGAGGAGTGAATCTCACTCAGTCAGTGTGAGCAAGGAGTGAATCTCACTCAGGCAGTGTGGGGGAGGAGTGAATCTAGCTCAGTCAGAGTGGGCATGGAGTGAATCTAACTCAGTCAGAGTGAGTGAGGAGTGAATCTCACTCAGTCAGAGTGAGCGAGGAGTGAATCTCACTCAGTCAGAGTGATTGAGGAGTGAATCTAGCTCAGTCAGAGTGAGCGAGGAGTGAATCTGACTCAGTCAGAGTGCGGGAGGAGTGAATCTCCCTCAGTCAGAGGGAGGAAGGTGTGAATCGAGCTCAGTCAGAGTCAGCAAGGAGTGAATCTCACTCAATCAGAGTGAGCGAGGAGTGAATCTGGCTCTGTCAGTGTTAGGGAGGAGTGAATCTCACGCAGTCAGAGTGAGCAAGGAGTGAATCTAGCTCAGTCAGAGTGAGCGAGGAATGAATCTCATTCAGTCATAGTGGGGGAGTAGTGAATCTCACTCAGTCAGAGTGGGGGAGGAGTGAATCTAGCACAGTCAGAGTGAGCGTGGAGTGAATCTCACTCGGTCAGAGTGAGCGAGGAGTGAATCCAGCTCAGTCAGAGTGGGGGAGGAGTGAATCTAGCTCAGTTAGAGTGAGCGTGGAGTGAATCTCACACAGTCAGAGTAGGGGAGGAGTGAATCCCACTCAATCAGAGTGGAAGTGGAGTGAATCTCATTCCGTCAGTTTGGGGAGCAGTAAATCTAGCTCAGTCAGAGGGAGCGACATGAGATCTCACTCAGTCAGAGTGAGCGAGGAGTGAAATAGCTCAGTCATAATGGGGGGCGGAGTGAATCTCACTCAATCCGATTGAGCGAGGAGTGAATCTAGCTCAGTCAGAGTGAGCGAGGAATGAATCTCATTCAGTCAGAGTGGGCGAGGGGTGAATCTAACCCAGTCAGAGTGGGGGTGGTGTAACTCTAGCACAGTCAGAGTGAGCGAGGAGTGAATCTCACTCAGTTAGAGTAAGGGAGGAGTGAAGCCAGCTCAGTCAGAGTGATTGAGGAGTGAATCTAGCTCAGTCAGTGTCGGTGTGGAGTGAATCTAGGTCAGTCAGAGTGGGCATGGAGTGAATCCAGCTCAGTCAGAGTGAGCGTGGAGTGAATCCAGCTCAGTCACAGTGAGCGAGGAGTGAATCCAGCTCAGTCAGAAAGGGCGAGGAGTGAAACTCACTCAGTCAGAGTGGGCGAGGAGTGAATCTAACTCAGTCAGAGTGAGCAAGGAGTGAATCTAGCACAGTCAGAGTGAGCGAGGTGTGAATCTAGCTCAGTCAGAGTGAGCGAGGAGTGAATCTCACGCAGTCAGAGTGGGGGAGGAGTAAATCTAACTCAGTCAGAGTGAGCGAGGAGTGAATCCAGCTCAGTCAGAGCGAGCGAGGAGTGAATCCAGCTCAGTCAGAGTGGGCATGGAGTGAATCTAGCTCAGTCAGAGTGGGCATGGAGTGAATCTAACTCAGTCAGAGTGGGGGAGGAGTGAATCTAACTCAGTCAGTTTCGGGGTGGAGTGAATCTCACTCAGTCAGATTGATCGAGGAGTGAATCTAACTCAGAGTGAGCGAGGAGTGAATCTCACTGAGTCAGAGTGAAAGAGGAGTGAATCTAACTCAGAGTGATCGAGGAGTGAATCTAACTCAGAGTGATCGAGGAGTGAATCTAACTCAGAGTGAGCGAGGAGTGAATCTCACTCAGTCAGTGTCGGGGCGGAGCGAATCTCAATCAGTCAGAGTTGGGGGAGGAGTGAATCTAGCTCAGTTAGAGTGAGCGAGGAGTGAATCTAACTCAGTCAGAGTGAGGGAGGAGTGAATCTAACTCAGTCAGTGTCGGGGCAGGGTGCATCTAACTCAGTCAGAGTAGAGGAGGAGTGAATCCCAATCAATCAGAGTGGAAGTGGAGTGAATCTCACTCAGTCAGTTTGGGGAGCAGTAAATTTAGCTCAGTCAGAGTGAGCGAGGAGTGAAATAGCTCAGTCAGAATGGGGGCAGAGTGAACCTCACAATCAGATTGAGCGAGGAGTGAATCTAGCTCAGTCAGAGTGAGCGAGGAGTGAATCTCACTCAGTCAGAGTGAGCGAGGAGTGAATCTAGCTCAGTCAGAGTGGGCGAGGGGTGAATCTAGCTCAGTCAGAGTGGTGGTGGTGTGACTCTAGCTCAGTCAGAGTGAGCGAGGAGTGAATCTCACTCAGTTAGAGTAGGGGAGAAGTGAATCCAGCTCAGTCAGAGTGATTGAGGAGTGAATCTAGCTCAGTCAGTGTCGGTGTGGAGTGAATCTAGGTCAGTCAGAGTGGGCATGGAGTGAATCCAGCTCAGTCAGAGTGAGCCTGGAGTGAATTCAGCTCAGTCAGAGCGAGCGAGGAGTGAATCCAGCTCAGTCAGAGTGGGCGAGGAGTGAAACTCACTCAGTCAGAATGGGCGAGGAGTGAATCTAAATCAGTCAGAGTGGGCGAGGAGTGAATCTAACTCAGTCAGAGTGAGCAAGAAGTGAATCTAGCTCAGTCAGAGTGAGCGAGAAGTGAATCTAGCTCAGTCAGAGTGAGTGAGGAGTGAATCTCACTCAGTCAGAGTGGGGAGGAGTGAATCTAACTCAGTCAGAGTGAGCGAGGATTGAATCCAGCTCAGTCAGAGCGACCGAGGAGTGAATCCAGCTCAGTCAGAGTGAGCGGGGAGTGAATCCAGCTCAGTCAGAGCGAGGAGTGAATCCAGCTCAGTCAGTGTGAGCGTGGAGTGAATCCAGCTCAGTCAGAGCGAGCTAGGAGTGAATCCAGCTCAGTCAGAGTGGGCGAGGAGTGAAACTCACTCAGTCAGAGTGGGCGAGGAGTGAATCTAACTCAGTCACAGAGAGCGACAGTGAATCTAGCTCTGTCAGTTTCGGGGCAGAGTGAATCTCACTCAGTCAGAGTGAGCAAGGTGTGAATCTAGCTCAGTCAGAGTGAGCGAGAAGTGAATCTAGCTCAGTCAGAGTGAGTGAGGAGTGAATCTCACGCAGTCAGAGTGGGGAGGAGTGAATCTAACTCAGTCAGAGTGAGCGAGGATTGAATCCAGCTCAGTCAGAGCGACCGAGGAGTGAATCCAGCTCAGTCAGAGTGAGCGGGGAGTGAATCCAGCTCAGTCAGAGCGAGGAGTGAATCCAGCTCAGTCAGTGTGAGCGTGGAGTGAATCCAGCTCAGTCAGAGCGAGCTAGGAGTGAATCCAGCTCAGTCAGAGTGGGTGAGGAGTGAAACTCACTCAGTCAGAGTGGGCGAGGAGTGAATCTAACTCAGTCACAGAGAGCGACAGTGAATCTAGCTCTGCCAGTTTCGGGGCAGAGTGAATCTCACTCAGTCAGAGTGAGCAAGGTGTGAATCTCACTCAGTCAGAGTGAGCGAGGTGTGAATCTCACTCAGTCAGAGTTGAGGAGGAGTGAATCCGGCTCAGTCAGTCTCATGGGTAGTGTGAATCTAGCTCAGTCAGAATGAGCGAGGAGCGAATCTCATTCAGTCAGAGTGAGCGAGGTGTGAATCTAGCTCAGTCAGAGTGAGCGAGGAATGAATCTCACACAGTCAGAGTGGGGTTGGAGTGAATCTCACTCAGTCAGAGAGAGCGAGGAGTGAATCTCACTCAGTCAGAGTTGGGGAGGAGTGAATCTTATTCAGTCAGAGTGGGCGTGGAGTGAATCTCACTCAGTCAGAATGAGCGAGGAGTGAATCTGGCTCAGTCTGAGTGGGGGAGGAGTGAATCTAGCTCAGTCAGAGTGAGCGAGGTGTGAATCTAGCTCAGTCAGAGTGAGCGAGGAATGAATCTCACTCAGTCAGAGTGGGGGAGGAGTGAATCTTATTCAGTCAGAGTGGGCGAGGAGTGAATTTCACTCAGTCAGAGTGGGGGAGGAGTGAATCTAGCTCAGCCAGAGTGAGCGAGGAGTTAATCTAGCACCGTCAGAGTGGGGGAGGAGTGAATCTCGCACAGTCAGAATGAGCGAGGAGTGTTTCTGGCTCAGTCAGAGAAGGGGAGGAGTGAATCTAGCTCAGTCAGAGTGAGTGAGGAGTTAATCTAGCACAGTCAGAGTGGGGAGGAGTGAATCTCGCACAGTCAGTGAGAGCGAGGCGTGAATCTCACTCAATCAGAGTTGAAGTGGAGTGAATATTGGGGGAGCAGTAAATCTAGCTCCGTCAGAGTGAGCGACGAGCGATCTCACTCAGTCAGAGTGGGCGAGGAGTGAACCTAACTCATTCAGAGTGAGCGAGAAGTTAGTCTAACTCAGTCACAGTGAGCGAGGAATGAATCTAGCTCAGTCAGTTACGGGACGGAGTGAATCCCACTCAGTCAGAGTGAGTGAGGAGTGTATCTAGCTCAGTCAGAGTGAGCGAGGAATGAATCTCATTCAGTCAGAGTTGGGGAGGAGTGAATCTCACTCAGTCAGAATGGGGGAGGAGTAAATCTCACTCAGTCAGAGTGGGCGTGGAGTGAATCTCACTCAGTCAGAGTGGGGGGTGGAGTGAATCTCACTCAGTCAGTTTGAGCGAGGAGTGAATCTTGCTCAATCAGAGTTGGGGATGAGTGAATTTAGCTCAGTCAGAGTGAGCGAGGAGTGAATCTAGCTCAGTCAGAGTGAGCAAGGAATAAATCTCATTCAGTCAGAGTTGGGGAGGAGTGAATCTCACTCAGTCAGAGTGGGGGAGGAGTGAATCTAGCTCAGCCAGAGTGAGCGAGGAGTTAATCTAGCACCGTCAGAGTGGGGGAGGAGTGAATCTCGCACAGTCAGTGAGAGCGAGGTGTGAATCTCAGTCAGAGTGTGCGAGGAGTGAATCTTACTCAATCAGAGTGAGCGAGGAATGAATCTCATTCAGTCAGAGTGGGGTTGGAGTGAATCTCACTCAGTCAGAGTGGGGGAGGAGTGAATCTAGCACAGTCAGAGAGAGCGAGGAGTGAATCTCACTCAGTCAGAGTTGGGGAGGAATGAATCTTATTCAGTCACAGTGGGCGTGGAGTGAATCTCACTCAGTCAGAATGAGCGAGGAGTGTTTCTGGCTCAGTCAGAGAAGGGTAGGAGTGAATCCCACTCAGTCAGAGTGAGTGAGGAGTGTATCTAGCTCAGTCAGAGTGAGCGAGGAATGAATCTCATTCAGTCAGAGTTGGGGAGGAGTGAATCTCACTCAGTCAGAGTGGGGGAGGAGTAAATCTCACTCAGTCAGAGTGGGCGTGGAGTGAATCTCACTCAGTCAGAGTGGGGGGTGGAGTGAATCTCACTCAGTCAGTTTGAGCGAGGAGTGAATCTTGCTCAATCAGAGTTGGGGATGAGTGAATTTAGCTCAGTCAGAGTGAGTGAGGAGTGTATCTAACTCAGTCAGAGTGAGCGAGGAGTGAATCTAGCTCAGTCAGAGTGAGCAAGGAATGAATCTCATTCAGTCAGAGTGGGGGAGGAGTGAATCTCACTCAGTCAGAGTGGGGGAGGCGTGAATCTAGCTCAGTCAGAGAGAGCGAGGAGTGAATCTCACTCAGTCAGAGTGGGGGAGGAGTGACTCTCACTCAGTCAGAGTGGGCGTGGAGTGAATCTCACTCAGTCAGAGTTGGGGAGGAGTGAATCTCGCTCAGACAGATTGAGCGAGGAGTGAATCTTGCTCAGTCAGAGTTGGGGAGGAGTGAATTTGGCTCAGTCAGAGTGAGCGAGGAGTGAATCTAACTCAGTCAGAGTTGGGGGAGGAGTGAATCTCGCTAAATCAGAGTGAGCGAGGTGTGAATCTATTTGAATCAGAGTGGGGGAGGAGTGAAGTTCACTCAGTCAGAGCGAGCGAGAAGTGAATCTCACACAGTCAGAGTGGGCGAGGAGTGAATCTAGCTCAGTCAGAGTGAGCAAGGAGTATATCTAGCTCAGTCACTGTCGGAACGGAGTGAATCTCACTCAATCAGAGGGAGGAAGGTGTGAATCTAGCTCAGTCAGAGTGAGCGAGGTGTGAATCTAGCTCAGTCAGAGTGAGCGAGGAATGAATCTCATTCAGTCAGTGTGGGGGAGGAGTGAATCTCACTCAGTCAGAGGGAGGAAGGTGTGAATCTAGCTCAGTCAGAGTGAGCGAGGAGTGACTCTCACTCAGAGTGAGCAAGGAGTGACTCTCACTCAGTCACAGTGAGCGAGGAGTGACTCTCACTCAGTCACGGTGAGCGAGGAATGAATCTGGCTCTGTCAGTGTCGGAGAGGAGTGAATCTAGCTCAGTCAGATTGGTGGAGGAGTGAATCTCACTCAGTTGGAGTGAGCGAGGGGTGAATCTAGCTCAGTCAGAGTAGGCATGGAGTGAATCCAGCTCAGTCAGAGTGAGCGAGGAGTGAATCTGACTCAGAGTGCGGGAGGAGTGAATTTCCCTCAGTCAGAGGGAGG
Source organism: Chiloscyllium plagiosum (assembly GCF_037043375.1). Taxonomy (NCBI): domain Eukaryota; kingdom Metazoa; phylum Chordata; class Chondrichthyes; order Orectolobiformes; family Hemiscylliidae; genus Chiloscyllium; species Chiloscyllium plagiosum. The sequence goes on from NW_028270156.1 coordinate 18,564,300, forward strand.
AAGGGGTGAATCTAGCTCAGTCAGAGTGAGCAAGGAGTGAATCTCACTCAATCAGAGTGAGCGAGGAATGAGTCTTACTCAGCCAGAGTGAGCGAGGAGTGAATCTGGCTCTGTCAGTGTTGGGGAGAAGTGAATCTAGCTCAGTCAGAGTGAGCGAGGCGTGAATCTCACTCAGTCAGGGTGAGCGAGGGGTGAATCTAGCTCAGTCAGAGTAAGCGAGGAATGAATCTCATTCAGTCATAGTGGGGGAGTAGTGAATCTCACTCAGTCAGAGTGGGGGAGGAATGAATCTAGCACAGTCAGTGGGAGCGAGGAGTGAATCTCACTCCGTCAGAGTGAGCGAGGGGTGAATCCAGCTCAGTCAGAGTGGGGGAGGAGTGAATCTAGCTCAGTTAGAGTGAGCGAGGAGTTAATCTAGCACAGTCAGAGTGGGGGAGGAGTGAATCTCGCACAGTCAGTGAGAGCGAGGAATGAATCTCACTCAGTCAGAGTAGGGGAGGAGTGAATCCCACTCAATCAGAGTGGAAGTGGAATGAATCTCATCAGTCAGTTTGGGGAGCAGTAAATCTAGCTCAGTCAGAGTGAGCGACATGAGATCTCACTCAGTCAGAGTGAGCGAGTAGTGAAATAGCTCAGTCAGAATGGGGGCGGAGTGAATCTCACTCAATCCGATTGAGCGAGGAGTGAATCTAGCTCAGTCAGATTGGTGGAGGAGTGAATCTCACTCAGTTGGAGTGAGCGAGGGGTGAATCTAGCTCAGTCAGAGTAGGCATGGAGTGAATCCAGCTCAGTCAGAGTGAGCGAGGAGTGAATCTGACTCAGAGTGCGGGAGGAGTGAATTTCCCTCAGTCAGAGGGAGGAAGGGGTGAATCTAGCTCAGTCAGAGTGAGCAAGGAGTGAATCTCACTCAATCAGAGTGAGCGAGGAATGAGTCTTACTCAGCCAGAGTGAGCGAGGAGTGAATCTGGCTCTGTCAGTGTTGGGGAGAAGTGAATCTAGCTCAGTCAGAGTGAGCGAGGCGTGAATCTCACTCAGTCAGGGTGAGCGAGGGGTGAATCTAGCTCAGTCAGAGTAAGCGAGGAATGAATCTCATTCAGTCATAGTGGGGGAGTAGTGAATCTCACTCAGTCAGAGTGGGGGAGGAATGAATCTAGCACAGTCAGAGTGAGCGTGGAGTGAATCTCACTCGGTCAGAGTGAGCGAGGAGTGAATCCAGCTCAGTCAGAGTGGGGGAGGAGTGAATCTAGCTCAGTTAGAGTGAGCGTGGAGTGAATCTCACACAGTCAGAGTAGGGGAGGAGTGAATCCCACTCAATCAGAGTGGAAGTGGAGTGAATCTCATTCCGTCAGTTTGGGGAGCAGTAAATCTAGCTCAGTCAGAGGGAGCGACATGAGATCTCACTCAGTCAGAGTGAGCGAGGAGTGAAATAGCTCAGTCATAATGGGGGAGCGGAGTGAATCTCACTCAATCCGATTGAGCGAGGAGTGAATCTAGCTCAGTCAGAGTGAGCGAGGAATGAATCTCATTCAGTCAGAGTGGGCGAGGGGTGAATCTAACCCAGTCAGAGTGGGGGTGGTGTAACTCTAGCACAGTCAGAGTGAGCGAGGAGTGAATCTCACTCAGTTAGAGTAAGGGAGGAGTGAAGCCAGCTCAGTCAGAGTGATTGAGGAGTGAATCTAGCTCAGTCAGTGTCGGTGTGGAGTGAATCTAGGTCAGTCAGAGTGGGCATGGAGTGAATCCAGCTCAGTCAGAGTGAGCGTGGAGTGAATCCAGCTCAGTCACAGTGAGCGAGGAGTGAATCCAGCTCAGTCAGAAAGGGCGAGGAGTGAAACTCACTCAGTCAGAGTGGGCGAGGAGTGAATCTAACTCAGTCAGAGTGAGCAAGGAGTGAATCTAGCACAGTCAGAGTGAGCGAGGTGTGAATCTAGCTCAGTCAGAGTGAGCGAGGAGTGAATCTCACGCAGTCAGAGTGGGGGAGGAGTAAATCTAACTCAGTCAGAGTGAGCGAGGAGTGAATCCAGCTCAGTCAGAGCGAGCGAGGAGTGAATCCAGCTCAGTCAGAGTGGGCATGGAGTGAATCTAGCTCAGTCAGAGTGGGCATGGAGTGAATCTAACTCAGTCAGAGTGGGGGAGGAGTGAATCTAACTCAGTCAGTTTCGGGGTGGAGTGAATCTCACTCAGTCAGAGTGATCGAGGAGTGAATCTAACTCAGAGTGAGCGAGGAGTGAATCTAACTAAGAGTGAGCGAGGAGTGAATCTCACTGAGTCAGAGTGATCGAGGAGTGAATCTAACTCAGAGTGATCGAGGAGTGAATCTAACTCAGTCAGTGTCGGGGCGGAGCGAATCTCAATCAGTCAGAGTTGGGGGAGGAGTGAATCTAGCTCAGTTAGAGTGAGCGAGGAGTGAATCTAACTCAGTCAGAGTGAGGGAGGAGTGAATCTAACTCAGTCAGTGTCGGGGCAGGGTGCATCTAACTCAGTCAGAGTAGAGGAGGAGTGAATCCCAATCAATCAGAGTGGAAGTGGAGTGAATCTCACTCAGTCAGTTTGGGGAGCAGTAAATTTAGCTCAGTCAGAGTGAGCGAGGAGTGAAATAGCTCAGTCAGAATGGGGGCAGAGTGAACCTCACAATCAGATTGAGCGAGGAGTGAATCTAGCTCAGTCAGAGTGAGCGAGGAGTGAATCTCACTCAGTCAGAGTGAGCGAGGAGTGAATCTAGCTCAGTCAGAGTGGGCGAGGGGTGAATCTAGCTCAGTCAGAGTGGTGGTGGTGTGACTCTAGCTCAGTCAGAGTGAGCGAGGAGTGAATCTCACTCAGTTAGAGTAGGGGAGAAGTGAATCCAGCTCAGTCAGAGTGATTGAGGAGTGAATCTAGCTCAGTCAGTGTCGGTGTGGAGTGAATCTAGGTCAGTCAGAGTGGGCATGGAGTGAATCCAGCTCAGTCAGAGTGAGCCTGGAGTGAATTCAGCTCAGTCAGAGCGAGCGAGGAGTGAATCCAGCTCAGTCAGAGTGGGCGAGGAGTGAAACTCACTCAGTCAGAATGGGCGAGGAGTGAATCTAAATCAGTCAGAGTGGGCGAGGAGTGAATCTAACTCAGTCAGAGTGAGCAAGAAGTGAATCTAGCTCAGTCAGAGTGAGCGAGAAGTGAATCTAGCTCAGTCAGAGTGAGTGAGGAGTGAATCTCACGCAGTCAGAGTGGGGAGGAGTGAATCTAACTCAGTCAGAGTGAGCGAGGATTGAATCCAGCTCAGTCAGAGCGACCGAGGAGTGAATCCAGCTCAGTCAGAGTGAGCGGGGAGTGAATCCAGCTCAGTCAGAGCGAGGAGTGAATCCAGCTCAGTCAGTGTGAGCGTGGAGTGAATCCAGCTCAGTCAGAGCGAGCTAGGAGTGAATCCAGCTCAGTCAGAGTGGGTGAGGAGTGAAACTCACTCAGTCAGAGTGGGCGAGGAGTGAATCTAACTCAGTCACAGAGAGCGACAGTGAATCTAGCTCTGTCAGTTTCGGGGCAGAGTGAATCTCACTCAGTCAGAGTGAGCAAGGTGTGAATCTCACTCAGTCAGAGTGAGCGAGGTGTGAATCTCACTCAGTCAGAGTGGAGGAGGAGTGAATCCGGCTCAGTCAGTCTCATGGGTAGTGTGAATCTAGCTCAGTCAGAATGAGCGAGGAGCGAATCTCATTCAGTCAGAGTGAGCGAGGTGTGAATCTAGCTCAGTCAGAGTGAGCGAGGAATGAATCTCACACAGTCAGAGTGGGGTTGGAGTGAATCTCACTCAGTCAGAGAGAGCGAGGAGTGAATCTCACTCAGTCAGAATGAGCGAGGAGTGAATCTGGCTCAGTCTGAGTGGGGGAGGAGTGAATCTAGCTCAGTCAGAGTGAGCGAGGTGTGAATCTAGCTCAGTCAGAGTGAGCGAGGAATGAATCTCACTCAGTCAGAGTGGGGGAGGAGTGAATCTTATTCAGTCAGAGTGGGCGAGGAGTGAATCTCACTCAGTCAGAGTGGGGGAGGAGTGAATCTAGCTCAGCCAGAGTGAGCGAGGAGTTAATCTAGCACCGTCAGAGTGGGGGAGGAGTGAATCTCGCACAGTCAGTGAGAGCGAGGTGTGAATCTCAGTCAGAGTGTGCGAGGAGTGAATCTTACTCAATCAGAGTGAGCGAGGAATGAATCTCATTCAGTCAGAGTGGGGTTGGAGTGAATCTCACTCAGTCAGAGTGGGGGAGGAGTGAATCTAGCACAGTCAGTGAGAGCGAGGTGTGAATCTCAGTCAGAGTGTGCGAGGAGTGAATCTTACTCAATCAGAGTGAGCGAGGAATGAATCTCATTCAGTCAGAGTGGGGTTGGAGTGAATCTCACTCAGTCAGAGTGGGGGAGGAGTGAATCTAGCACAGTCAGAGAGAGCGAGGAGTGAATCTCACTCAGTCAGAGTTGGGGAGGAATGAATCTTATTCAGTCAGAGTGGGCGTGGAGTGAATCTCACTCAGTCAGAATGAGCGAGGAGTGTTTCTGGCTCAGTCAGAGAAGGGGAGGAGTGAATCTAGCTCAGTCAGAGTGAGTGAGGAGTTAATCTAGCACAGTCAGAGTGGGGAGGAGTGAATCTCGCACAGTCAGTGAGAGCGAGGCGTGAATCTCACTCAATCAGAGTTGAAGTGGAGTGAATATTGGGGGAGCAGTAAATCTAGCTCCGTCAGAGTGAGCGACGAGAGATCTCACTCAGTCAGAGTGGGCGAGGAGTGAACCTAACTCATTCAGAGTGAGCGAGAAGTTAGTCTAACTCAGTCACAGTGAGCGAGGAATGAATCTAGCTCAGTCAGTTACGGGACGGAGTGAATCCCACTCAGTCAGAGTGAGTGAGGAGTGTATCTAGCTCAGTCAGAGTGAGCGAGGAATGAATCTCATTCAGTCAGAGTTGGGGAGGAGTGAATCTCACTCAGTCAGAGTGGGGGAGGAGTAAATCTCACTCAGTCAGAGTGGGCGTGGAGTGAATCTCACTCAGTCAGAGTGGGGGGTGGAGTGAATCTCACTCAGTCAGTTTGAGCGAGGAGTGAATCTTGCTCAATCAGAGTTGGGGATGAGTGAATTTAGCTCAGTCAGAGTGAGTGAGGAGTGTATCTAACTCAGTCAGAGTGAGCGAGGAGTGAATCTAGCTCAGTCAGAGTGAGCAAGGAATGAATCTCATTCAGTCAGAGTGGGGGAGGAGTGAATCTCACTCAGTCAGAGTGGGGGAGGCGTGAATCTAGCTCAGTCAGAGAGAGCGAGGAGTGAATCTCACTCAGTCAGAGTGGGGGAGGAGTGACTCTCACTCAGTCAGAGTGGGCGTGGAGTGAATCTCACTCAGTCAGAGTTGGGGAGGAGTGAATCTCGCTCAGACAGATTGAGCGAGGAGTGAATCTTGCTCAGTCAGAGTTGGGGAGGAGTGAATTTGGCTCAGTCAGAGTGAGCGAGGAGTGAATCTAACTCAGTCAGAGTTGGGGGAGGAGTGAATCTCGCTAAATCAGAGTGAGCGAGCTGTGAATCTATTTGAATCAGAGTGGGGGAGGAGTGAAGTTCACTCAGTCAGAGCGAGCGAGAAGTGAATCTCACACAGTCAGAGTGGGCGAGGAGTGATTCTCATTCAGTCAGAGTGTGCGAGGGGTGAATCTAGCTCAGTCAGAGTGGGGGTGGTGTGACTCTAGCTCAGTCAGAATGAGCGAGGAGTGTTTCTGGCTCAGTCAGATTGGGGGAGGAGTGAATCTAACTCAGTCAGAGTGAGCAAGGAGTGAATCTAGCTCTGTCAGAGTGAGCAAGGAGTGAATCTCACGCAGTCAGAGTGGGGAGGAGTGAATCTAACTCAGTCAGAGTGAGCGAGGATTGAATCCAGCTCAGTCAGAGCGACCGAGGAGTGAATCCAGCTCAGTCAGAGTGAGCGAGGAGTGAATCCAGCTCAGTCAGAGCGAGGAGTGAATCCAGCTCAGTCAGTGTGAGCGTGGTGTGAATCCAGCTCAGTCAGAGCGAGCTAGGAGTGAATCCAGCTCAGTCAGAGTGGGCGAGGAGTGAAACTCAGTCA